>NC_060138.1:547910749-548520570 GCF_021461385.2 Schistocerca piceifrons | reverse complement strand
TCCAGACTGTCCCACTCCTCAAACGGCGACTCGGCGTAGATCCCTCAAAATAGTTGGGTCAAGTCGTCCATAAACAGTCCTTTTCGATCTATCCCAGGCACGTTCGATATGGCTCACGTCGGGAGAACATGCTGGCCACTCTAGTCGAGCGATGTCGTTATCCTGAAGGAAGTCATTCGTTCACAAGATGTGCACGATGGGAGCGCGAATTGTCGTCCATGAAGACGTATACCTCGCCAATATGCTGCCGATATGGTTGCACTATCGGTCGGAGGATGGCATTCACGTATCACACTGCCGTTACGGCTCCTTCCATGACCACCAGCGGCGTACGTCGGCCCCACAATCCCACCCCGAAACACCAGGGAACCTCCACCTTGCTGCAATCGCTGGACGTTCAGCTCTAAGGCGTTAAGCCCGACCGAGTTGCCTCCAATCACGTTTCCGACGATTGTGTGGGTGAAGGCACATGCCACACTCATCGGTAAAGAGAACGTTATACCGATCCTGAGTGGTCCGTTCGGCATCTTGTTGGGCCCATATGTACCACGCTGCATGATGTCGTGGTTGCGAAGAAGGACCTCGCCGTGGACGTTGGGATTGAAGATGTGCATCATGCAGCCTATTGCGCACAGTTTGAGTCGTAACACAACGTCCTGTGGCTGCACGATAGGCATTATTCAACGTGGTAGCGTTGGTGCTAGGGTTCCTCCTAGCCATAATCCGTACGTAGCTGTCATCCACTGAAGTAGTAGCCCTTGAGCGGTCTGAGCGAGGCATGTCATCGACAGTTCCTGTCTCTCTGTATCTCCTCCATGTCCAAACAACAGCACTTTGGTTCAGTCCGAGACGCCTGGACACTTCCCTTGTTGAGAGCACTTCCTGGCACAAAGTAACAATGCAGACACGATCGAATAGCGGTATTGACAGTCTAGGCATGGTTGAACTACAGACAACACGAGCCGTGTATCTACAATATCCACAGTCAACATCTATCTTCAGGAGTTCTGGGAACCGGGGTGATGCAAAACATTTTTTGATGTGTGTATATATTCATAAAATTATGAACGGTCCGTCCAGTCATTGCCGTGTCTGTTCGCTGTATTGAAATTTTTGCCTGTGTCGTGGTGTAACGTCCGTTTCCAACAGCGAGATGTATGGATGTACCTCCAGACGTACGTACATCGTATTTGTTCTACCCAAGTACCACATGTTATTACTCTTGCGTTCCGTTTTGGAAGTTTTGACTCTTGAATTCCTCTCAAATAACATAGTTCACTCTCATTTATTTGTTGTTTTTAGTTCTGTGAGAGGCCTACCCGAGATCTTTCATTCTCTCACTATTCATGACATTTACTTGCGATGGTAATACATTCTTATCACGTGACACGTATTCTATAACCAATGTATAATATGACAATTGCGAAGACTACAGGAGGAAAACAGACACGTCGATGATCGGACGGATCTTTCATAATTTTGTGAGAAGAAAATGTGGCATGAGTGAGAATTGAACACGAATCTCCAGCGTAGCAGTCCAGCACCGTGACCACACGACCACGTCGTCATGATTCTTACAGCAAATCGATGTTACACATATTGAACTTTAAGCGTTCACTGTTTCTATTTCGCTGCTTCTTTCGCAGTTCAGTACATCATCTTACTATTTTCACGCTTTATCTGTGTTCCGTTTTTGACGGGTTATACGCTAGACCATTTTACTACTAAATCTGAAGGAGCTGCGGTGGAGAGCTTACCGTGTAAAGAGAATGGTCCCTTGAAGGTGTGAAATTTAATCTTCTAAGTCACTGCAATCGAAAGATACGGCCACTTATGTCACATTTTGATACTCGAAAAAGTACTTATCAATACCTATAGGATACTTCCTATTGATCTCGTATCATGGAATTTTAAAAGAAGCAAGGTTTAACAGTAAAAAGTCCGTCCGATCGGGCCTCAGAATGCCCAACGGTACCAACCGGCCGCCGTGTCATCCTGAGCCCATACGCATGCGGATATGAAAGGGCATGTGGTCAGCACACCGCTCACTCGGCTGTATGTCAGTTTACGAGACCAGAGCCGTTACTTCTCAATCAAGTAGCTCCTCAGTTAGCCTCACAAGGGCTGAGTGCACCCCCCTTGCCAACAGCGCTCGGCAGATCGGATGGTCACCCTTCCAAGTGCTAGCCCAGCCCGTCAGCGCTTAACTTCGGTTATATGACGGGAAGGCTGTTGGCTTAACAGTACAAGCAAAGGGTAAAATCCGAAATAGTTAATTTGTAATCGTATCACACGAAAAAATATTTCTTTTGACGTTTATTATCCGACTTCAGACTTGGACTTAAAACATTCTCACAAGTCTTTGAATCCCTGAGACCGATATTTTGCCAGTGTAATTGCTCGTAAGAGGCAAAACTCGTCAATATCCTCGATGCTCGAAATTAACGAACTGCCTAGATACATAATTAAGTTTATACGGAATCTATAGTGCGTCAGGCCTACTCACACCTGGCTAATTTTTGACCAGGTAGTATAGATCGACTATAATCCATGAAATCACTACGCAGACACACTGTTCTAACACAACGGGCTTCACGTTCCAAACGCATTTTTTCGTTTCGCGACGACCTTGTCGCCTACACAGCAGCGCCTGTTCTGGTTGGCTGAGCGAGAGCTTAGGCGCTACGCTTAGAGTTGGATAGTCCTGAAGTAGGTGTCGTACACGAATGTTGTGTGTGGTCTTATAGACTCTCTCGTGTGGAGCTTGGACACCTGCTGCATGAGGAACTTAGCGCTGGCGCGCAGGCGACGAGGTGTCGTTTTCTGCCTTCTAAGGTGCGCAGCACTGCCGACGAGGCGTTCCCCGTGCTGGCGAGCGCGTTCTCTGCAGCCTCCAAGTGCGGCCGTGTCGAATCGCGGGCTCGCTGCTCCTGCCTCCCACGGTAGCCACCGTCAGGACAATAGGTGAGATTATGGTTTCCAACAGCGACGGCACGACAGTTGCGTAAATACACTCCTCAATTGTTTCCTAACTCTGGGGATCTGACGTAACGGCTGCAGTACCATTTGGTATCCACTGCGAAATGTCTACAGTACACGCACGGCGACGGCATTTTTTTATTTGTCTGATTTAGGCTGTTCTGGTTGGTGCGTTGGTAGTAGAAAATATACTAGTGTCCAAAAAATGAAGCAAGAAACTGCGATTTCCCCCTGTGCCTTATTCACGATATAATCAGAAGAACTGTCGCCCGATGTCCGTACGATAATGTTCTGCACGGAAGATGGCATTCCAGTCAACGGACAATCACGCCAACGACAGTATCAGGGCACCTATTAAAGGTGGCAGTGTGTGCCGGGTAACCCCACATCCGCAGTCGCTATAGGCACAGTCACAGACGGTGCATTACGGTACAGCGAAGACTCCTACCAGGCTCTCTGCAGTTGAGGACCATAGGGAAAATGGAGGCAAGACACTCGCAAACTGTCGTGGCCCGATGGCTTAATGTGAACCGCTTTATTGTTTCTCGGATGTGGCGACAGTTTGTAGAGATAGAAGTTGTATCCTGAAGACCGGGGCAGGGCCCACCATGTGTGACACCGGAAAGGAAGGACCGTTATTTGGCTGTTAGGCACGACGGTATCGCCTTAGTACTCCAGGGCAACTAGCATCTCACCTTGCAGCATGCACTAGATGAGTTGTATCTGCGCAAATGATGTACAGAAGGCTTCGGCAGAGTGGCCTTTATTGCCGGAGACCTGCTGTATGCGTACCTCTGACATGCCTTTACTGAAAGGCACGTGTAGAGTGGAGTCGTCAACACGCCACCTGGACGGTCGAACAGTGGACCAACGTTCTTTTCACAGGTGAGTCCAGATATGGTCTGGAAAGTGTTTCTCGACGTATTTGCATCTGGAGGGAGCGTGGAACACTATTTCGGGACCCAAACACTGTAAAGAGACACTGATATCGAGGAGCATCCCTAATGCTGTGGGCAGGAATTATAAGCATCCACCGACCACACACCGAGAAATGGGAGCAGCTTTGCAGGCAGAATGACTGTTACTGATTGATGACATCACGCACAGGTGCTCCGTCTGTCAGGCTAGTATTGCTGCCAGAGGTGGTCAACACCACATACTGAACACGTTAACCAGTTGTCGGTATGTATGTGCAAATCAGTTAAGTTGCGGAAAAAACGAACATTTTTGCCTACCTTTATGGATATTGTAGTTGTTTACGTGCTGTAGTCTATACATTGTTTCTACTTCACCATGTGTAAGTTTCCATTGCTCACTCAAGTGAAAAAATGAAATTATCGTAAAGGGAATTTTTGACCGGAAGACCACGGGGTCGTTCGGCCGTGTGGTTCAAGTTTATCTGACGCCACTTAGGTAACTCGTGCGTTTTTGTGATGGAGATGACATGATTAAACACAAACACAACAAGTCCCCGAGCCAAGGAAATCTTCGACCCGGCAGAGAATCGAACCCGGAACCCCAGGATCCATAGGCAGCGACTGTAGCCACTAGGCCTCTTGCTGTGGACACGAATCCAAGTAATACGTTTGTTACGAATATGCAACGTGTCTGACTATTATAGGTGCAAATGAAAGAGGGGTGACGGTGGGTGAGGAGGGGACAATGAGACAAGCAAATAATTTCAATAATAAGAAGTCCTGAAACTAATGGTATCACTGATACGACGTACGGGCAAGTGCAGTCGTCATTCCAGTGTTACCACATTGCTACATTTTGGGCGACGGTGTCCCTTATGGTGAAAGGATGAGTACGTGGTACGTGTATGACAGTGTACCGACACGATTTCGTTAACTTGCTTGGGAGCACAAATCTTCCCAAATGTGTCGGTCGTGGCTCGTCAGTATGACGACTCCAAAGGATCCCCCGGCTTCAACCATTGATTTTTTCTGTGTGATGTTATTTGAAAGCTGTGGCGTACTCAATCCCTTTTACAGCAATTTCTTGTGACTCAATGCCCGAGTGCAAGTCTTACAACTGGACGCCACTTCAGCGATTTCGGCGTCGCTGATCTTCTCTAGTTATACAAGGGTAGTTTGGTAAGTCAATTAAAGAAGGAAGAAGAAATGCTTCTTTTGTAAACAAGTCACCTTACTTCTCGGCGTAGTCTCCTTTCTCGAATACACAACTGATCCAGCGATCCTACAGCTTTTTCGGCCCATAGCGCTAGAATAGGTTCTGTAACTTCCCAGCAAGCCAAAGTTCTAAGTTAGGGAATAGAAAGAAGTGACTATTGGGCAAAGTCTAGTGAATAGGGTGGATGAGGAACTACGCTACTGGCCATTAAAATTGCTACACCAAGAAGAAATGCAGATGATAAACGGGTTTTCACTGGACAAATATACTAGAACTGACATGTGTTTACATTTTCACCGGATTTGGGTGCATAGATCCTGAGAAATCAGTACCCAGAACAACCACCTCTGCCCGTAATAACGGCCGTGATACGCCTGGGCATTGTGTGAAACAGAGCTTGGATGGCGTGTACAGGTACAGCTGCCCATGCAGCATCAACACGATACCACAGTTCATCAAGGGTAGTGACTGGTGTATTGTGACGAGCCAGTTGCTCGGCCACCATTGACCAGACGTTTTAAATTGTTGAGAGATCTGGAGAATGTGCTGGCCAGGGCAGCAGTCGAACGTTTTCTGTATCCAGAAAGGCCCGTACAGAACCTGCGACATGCGGTCGTGCATTATCCTGCTGAAATGTAGGGTTTCGCAGGGATCGAATGAAGGGTAGAGCCACGGGTCGTAACACATCTGAAATGTAACGTCCACTGTTGAAAGTGCCGTCAGAGCGAACAAGAGGTGACCGAGACGTGTAACCAATGGCACCCCATACCATCACGCTGGGTGATACACCAGTATGGCGATGACGAATACACGCTTCCAATGTGCGTTCACCGTGATGTCACCAAACACGGATGCGACCATCATGATGCTGTAAACAGAACCTGGATTCATCCGAAAAAATGACGTTTTGCCATTCGTGCACCCAGGTTCGTCGTTGAGCACACCATCGCAGGCGCTCCTGTCTGTGATGCAGCGTCAACGGTAACAGCAGCCATGGTCTCCGAGCTGATAGTCCATGCTGCTGCAAACGACGTCGAACTGTTCGTGCAGATGGTTGTCGTCTTGCAAACGTCCCCATCTGTTGACTCAGGGATCGAGACGTGGTTGCACGATCCGTTACAGCCATGCGGGTAAGATGCCTGTCATCTCGACTGCTAGTGATACAAGGCCGTTGGGATCCAGCATGGCGTTCCGTCTTACCCTCCTGAACCCACTGATTCCATATTCTGTTAACACTCACTGGATCTCGACTAACGCGAGCAACAATGTTGCGATACGATAAACTGCAATCGCGATGGGCTACAATCCAACCTTTATCGAAGTCGGAAACTTAGTGGTACACATTGCTCCTCCTCACATGAGGCATCACAATTGTCCACTCTTTTGATGCCATTTTGACTCTGGTGTGTAATGATGGATCCACGTTTCATCAACAGTCACAAGTCGGCCCAAGATGTTTTGCGGATTGCCATTAAAAATCACCAGACATTGTGTTGAAATTTGACGGATGTACTTTTAGTCGCCTGTGAGCAATCGTGGCACCCACTTCACACACAGCTTCTTCGTAGCCAATTCTCTGTGCAGAATATTGTGTGTGCACTTGCTCAGTTGAGATGCCTATAGTCTCAGCAATTTCACGCATTGTTATTCGGTGACGTTGCATCGTATCATGATTTTGTCGATGGTTTCGTTTGTGGTCACCTCAATTGAGCGGCAGGCGGGCGCTTCGTGCTTGTTCGACCACGTTTAAATTCATTAACCGAACGGTAGATGGTCTTTAATGATAGCACAGAGTTGGCGTGAACTTCATCCAATTATATTTTGATTTGTGTGGTAGTCCAGTTCTTTAAATAAAAGCACGCAACTTTTTTCCCTTTTTCAATCGCACTCGACACACTGACCAATTCAGACGGCTTTCAACAAAGAACTGCACGTTGTACATTGTTGAAATTCTTTATGCTATCCTTTGAATACTCAATCTCATCAACCATGCAGGTGCAACAAAAATTTTCCATTCTTTCACGGAAATTAACCAGATTTATGAAACCACCTTAGTCCTATCGGGAAGATGGGACTTTCAGTTGGACGTGCAATCCCGCCCATGTGCAGTTCCTAGCTACTCTTCAGATCACTAAGAGGTGAAGGTTAGATTGAAGGCCAAGTGAAAATTTTCGGGGTCCGGCAGAGATTCAATGCCGTGACTTCTCGATCATCAAGGAACACGCTCTACCGCTGGACTACCATGCCCGACAGACCTGCACCTAGTACAGATGATATTCGAGAATGCATTTTATATGGTTATTAGTGCATTTGAAAGAAGTCTGAGATTTCTGTACGTGAGAGGTATCGATGAGGAGACTTGTTGAAACTTGTTTTCACATGAACGCCGGTGCGTATCTGCAGTGTGGAATCTGTTGTAAGACGTTCAGGTACTCAACCGTAATACGTAGAATCGGGGAAACCAGTGGTTTCTAGACCTATGTTTATTTGTTTGTTTCTTCGAATAAAAATCTGGCAAAATTTTTCAACCATCACACCATAATTATGTACTGAGTGTTATTAAAGTCTACGGAGCCGTATAAATAAAATGCCTCATTGGTAGTAGAAAACACGTTGTAAGATAATAGAAAATTTATTATCCCCAATATAGGTAAGCCACGATCCTCCACCAACTTTAGCATGATTATGGAACCAATCGAAGCTACAATAACGCGGACTGCCGCCTCTGAGGTCAAGATGACAAGACTTCAGTCAATACTCGGACGTGATCTGGTTGCTAAGTTATCGAAGCTTCTAAAATTGTATCTCTGAAGGTTTTCCGCCGGAAACTAATTGCGGGAAGAGACATAAAACGATAGAGAGAGAGAGAGAGAGAGAGAGAGAGAGAGAGAGAGAGAGAGAGAGAGAGAGAGGAGGGGGGTGACACTTATACAGGCGTACTTGGTGCAGTTGCCTTGAAAGTTTCGTGAAATTTTGAGGTGTTAGAGGTTCTGCTAAATCCGCAAAGTAGATTTATTTGCTGGGGGCGACCGCACAGCAAACGTAAGGGCTATTTCTAACCGCGTCAGTGAGGTATACACAAATTGGAGCGTGGTTTACACAAGTGCAGTATCTAAACGGGAAAGTCCTGTGTTTATTTTTGTTCAGTCTGTCTTTGAACGCTCAGACTTTTATGACAGTGCGTCAGAGAAATCTGACTGAAAGCAGACAGCGTAGACGACGGGGTACGAGAACACTATAATCGCGTACTTCATTTCAGGTGACTCGTCGGTATACCGGCATGCGGAGGCAGTACTATGCGCCTGCAATACCAAGTTTGAAAGTAGAGTGCAATATTTTTTAATTTTTTTTTTACAGGTGGTATATTAATTCTAGGACGACATCGGCTTATACCGTGTACCTATAACTATCATGATACCTCTCGTACATAGCGTGTTGTTGCTAGTGTGACACCTCTGATTCGTAAGTAGCGCGGTAACATATGGAAGTGATTACGATCGTGAAGTCTACCATTAACTAGAAGGATGCTATACGTGTGTGTGTGTGTGTGTGTGTGTGTGTGTGTGTGTGTGTGTGTGTGTGTGTGTGTGTGTGTGTGTGTGTGTGAAAGGCGAGAGGGAGGGTCTGCAAGAGTACATCGTGGAGGGTACACAGAAGTAGTCATGACTTTATTGTTTTGGTATCTCAACACCACCATCCCGCTTGAAACCACAGCTTTTCATTTCACATACCCGTTTCCACTCTGTAAGTAACATCGTGTTTATTAGAACAAGCAACTGCATAGCTTTCATTATGAAATTTCTATATAAATGTGGATAACAGAGTTCTGCATATAAATTAAATTAAGGCGGCAACTAGACGCAGGAAAGACTCTGCTGAAGTACATCGGAGATAGAAAAGCGAAATGTGTGAGACAATAATATCTGCTCGCAAAAATTGATGCAGAGAGAGAGAGAGAGAGAGAGAGAGAGAGAGAGAGAGAGAGAGAGAGAGAGAGAGGGGGGGGGGGGGGACGTATTCCATGATAACAACTAAAGGGAAGAATTTCTTACCAGTAAGTAACACTACTGAATACCCTACAAAGAAAAAACAATTACGGTACAGATCAGTTGTATCATCTTGTGTAATATAAACTTACAAGGCTGGGAATGTCACACCTTTAAAAATCTTCCGAGCTACTATGCCGTGGTCGGAGGACTTTCTTACTGAAACTCAACGTTTCGTCCCCGTCTGGAAGGTACATCTTCAAGAGGTGCAGCATTTTTGAAAGTCCGATGCGCACCCTGAATCGCTACTGACCCTCCCTGGAAGATGTCCTCCTCAGTCAGGCACGAAATTGAGAAATTTATCCGACCACAGCGTAATACTAAGATTCCCCGGGTAAGTTCCTTTAGACCCAGCAATATCTTCACTAATCTTAGTGGAATCAATTTTCCTTTTACTTATCTGTACCATCTTCGCCTTGACGCTAATGCTTCTCACTTTCGTCACCGAGTTCTTGTTTGTATTCACAGCTGGAATGTGCTATTTGCTACACACCACTTTCTCCTTATCACTGATACCACTTCCATCGTCGACCAAGGACATCTTAGACTGATATCAGTTCGATTTGTGTTACGTATATTCCCTAGCCGTGCTACTGTAATGAAATTATCCTCCAGGACTGGTAACACGCCTACTTTCCACTATTTTCTTTCTCCTTCACTATTTCGAATACAATGAACTGACATTTCAGGCCATCAAAATGGCAACCTACTATATGAAAGAAGTTTACCCTCGTGGACGACGTAACTGCAAATGAAAATTTCCCCTGGAGCAACAATAACTCACCTGGTGTTGCTTGTTTACTATTAAAGGATGACATTTCGAACAACCATCAACCGTTTAACATCCACTATGGGTGAAACCCTTCCTCTACACCTCGCCTTGCATTAAATTCTTCAGCGAATGACTCCAAATACTCCTCGTTGCTGTATGTTACCTATTGTCATCTGTCCACCTTCAGTTAGCTCGTCGTCGTCGTCATTATCTTTTGAAATCCACCAAAGAACTTCCTCTATTTTCCATCTACTCGCCTGGAAACTGTAAACAGTATGTCAACTTGCTGATCTTGTGTTTTGAATCAGGTGTTCAATACTACGATGATTATTGATGGATATCAGTAAATGTTATAAATACATTATTGGGGAAATCTTTAGGAATAGTGCGGCTGGCTGGTAAGTGCTGCTTGCTGGCGTAAACCCCTTGCATTATAGAAATTCACGTCACAAACAATTTTCAACTGTATAACTCGTAGCCGCTATACGCTATTACGCTCGAAAAGTTTAAGGGAAAGATGCTGTATCTCCCTCTCGCGTTCCTATTTGCAACTACTTGTTTATTTGGATTAAACGCGTCGCAACCGTACCCTGTTCTACGCTGATATATTTTAACACCTTTGATACAAGGGTCGACTCCAGAAGTTTCTCGTTTCTGCGAATCGAAGACACACTAACGCCGCGAAAAAATTACGCCAGAACACAAAAGGGATACCACCTTCAAAATGATAAAAAGGTTTGATGAAATATTTTGCTGGTGCAATAATTAAAGCCACTTTACGCAATGATATAATAAGAGCGGAATAATAATGAGCGAGAGGGAAGTAATTTTCGCCAGCAATTGCAACGTTGTACTCAAAGCTGTGGGGTGTTTCTTCGACACGTGGAGACGTGCTGTAATTAGAGACTGTGCCAGCTACGACGTTACTCTCGCAGCAGGCGTCTTGTGGCGTTGCCTTATCATGCGCTGTTTGCGTATCTCTAATCCCCATAATTTTTTATCTTAGCGCTCCTAAACACCAGACAAAAGTCCCTGCTATCTGCTGTATCTCTGAGGTACACATTGCGACACGAATTAAGAGTTACAGTAAATGTTTGCGTCTAGAAAGCTTTTCCACACCGGACGAGGCAAACACCGTGGATCAGTTTTCTAAGACTGCTCTATATTCCTCGGCACCGCAATTTCTTCTGTACGCTCTGTTTGAGAGCTGCATCCTGCCAAACAACTGTTCGGCCATCCTCTATACCAGTGAGTCAATACTCTGTGTGACTTTTCTTTCCTGTTTTCATTTGGAGCCACTACATCATGGCGAAGCGTAATCACATCGCCCGCGGTGAAAGCATGTAGACTGGATACAGCAAACTACTTTCCTGTAATACACAATGAGATAGCTGCTTTGAACCAAAGTCTTGAGGGTGTTTCATAATAACTCAAAAGTTATAGAACGGATACTCCAAAATTGTATATCTGAGTCCTAAGTAAATATATGTAAGGAATGCGTCCATTAAATTATTCTTATATGGAGGACCGTAATACGAAAAAAATTCGCAGCTGCGGTTTGCTACCCCACACGAAATCAGAAGCTAGCTACTCGTCATATTTACAGTATGAATAACTAGTACTTCGATCTTTCCTTGCAGCAGAGAAATATGGTGTAATGTTGTACACAGCCTACATCCAATTACGACATATTTAATTTACAAGTAGTAATTTTATACCTTTAATACGGCATATAATTTCTTCTTCTATCAGTTTATGTTCGCCGCCGTAGAACTGCCTTTTTCGGGCTACAGAGATCTTTTAAAAGTAGAGTGTATAGAAAATATAGCGAAGATTATTTTCCCAGAACATGGGGCAAATTTTAAAAGTATACAACTAAGGAAATTTGTTCAGTAGCTTGAAAGTAAAAGAACTTTTCTAAACTAGACGTACATAAATTTCACGAAACTTCCTTACATCTGTCGTGTCAGTGTTATTCTTAGTTGCATACGGATATTTTGTGTCCCAAATACTAAAATCATGGCGAGGAATTAAAATCGCTAATTATTCTCCAAAAGAATACATATTTAAGTAACTATAGTCTTACGTCCAGGAGGATAATTTGGTGCATTGATTATAACACTGGGTACGTATTCGACAGGAACTAGGGCGGTATCCAGAAAGGGGCATCCATGATGTAGTTTTTCGAGTTGTTCCAAAACGCATCAGGGAAGCTGTGATGGCCGATGCAGTTAAATGGATCAATTCGGCTCTGGACGTGCACATCTGAGTCTAGTGATTCCAGGACGCATCAGTGTTAAGGGTAATTATAATGTGTAACTTGAAGTAGCCAGAAATATATTACGCAGCGATATTGATACCAAGACAGGTTGTATTAAGACACTGTGGTATATCCTTTTGCGTGTAATTGCTGGTGTGTTTATCACTAGAAGGCAGACTTTACACGCGAGGAATAAAAGAATAAAATAACTACAAAGTAAACATTTCCAAACAGCTTGATATGGCAATGGATCTTTCAATTAAGCTAAAGGCGATTACTTATCCAACCCTCCTAGATCTCTACTTTTTGGTCAACTTATTTAGTTCATCTCTCCAGCTTTCATTACCGGTGATACAGACAGAACGCAAAGCTGTAACTCATCAACTCTACTTGCCTTTTTTGTGTTGTTTGTAAAAACTCTAATCTTATGTTTTCTTGTTTTCTAAGGTGTAAATGAGGCTTGAGCAGACAGTAAATCGCACGTGATCTACCTCACAAACTCACGATCACAAGAGGACAGTTTGTACACAAATGTAGTCCCGCTGCATAGGAATCTCTGACCGGCTGGGTTATGAGATACGTTGTGAATCATAGTTTATGACAACGACCATCGCTTCCCAGCACCTTAGATTACTCAATTTCGTACAAATGAATTCAACTGAGATCAGATATGTCTTGTGGTGTTTATTATTATTATTATTATTATTATTTCTTTCTTTTCTCAGACGTTATGTCTGGTCAAAAATGGAAAGTGACGCGGACCTTGATCAAGCGTAACTTCCTTTTAACTGTACGGTATTTGTTATATTGCATTTAGGAACTTTCGGGTGATTGAACATGTATCAATAATTACCGATTTCTGTAGTTGTATATATAAGTTTGGATGTAGCTGTATTGCATTGATGTACTGGGGGATATTGTGTGGTATGACTCCTGTAGTTGATAGTATAATTGGTATGATGTCAACTTTATCCTGATGCCACATGTCCTTGACTTCCTCAGCCAGTTGGATGTATTTTTCAATTTTTTCTCCTGTTTTCTTTGTATATTTGTTGTATTGGGTATGGATATTTCGATTAGTTGTGTTAATTTCTTCTTTTTATTTGTGAGTATGATGTCAGGTTTGTTATGTGGTGTTGTTTTATCTGTTATAATGGTTCTGTTCCAGTATAATTTGTATTCATCGTTCTCCAGTACATTTTGTGGTGCATACTTGTATGTGGGAACGTGTTGCTTTATAAGTTTATGTTGTAAGGCAAGCTGTTGATGTATTATTTTTGCTACATTGTCATGTCTTCTGGGGTATTCTGTATTTGCTAGTATTGTACATCCACGTGTGATGTGATCTACTTTTTCTATTTGTTGTTTGCAAAGTCTGCATTTATCTGTTGTGGTATTGGGATCTTTAATAATATGCTTGCTGTAATATCTGGTGTTTATTGTTTGATCCTGTATTGCAATCATGAATCCTTCCGTCTCACTGTATATATTGCCTTTTCTTAGCCATGTGTTGGATGCGTCTTGATCGATGTGTGGCTGTGATAGATGATACGGGTGCTTGCCATGTAGTGTTTTCTTTTTCCAATTTACTTTCTTCGTATCTGTTGATGTTATGTGATCTAAAGGGTTGTAGAAGTGGTTATGAAATTGCAGTGGTGTAGGCGATGTATTTATATGTATTATTATTAGTATTACTCTTTTCTTCTCATCCTCCTAGTGTGTTAAATTAATCTGATTTCAGAATGGAGAAAAAGATTACTTCATCACACACATCACATGGCGCACACGAGATTTTAGATTTCAAACCTTCACGTATTTCACTGTCTTAAATTACTTCTATAAAACTTTACGTTGTTTATCACGACGAAGAACTTTTCTTTACCTCGCTCGTTGTTAAGCACCTATGAATTCGTCCAGTGAAAGATACGCCTAGAAATCAAGTAGAGCTTACGTTCATCCAATATACAGTTAACTACCAGTAGCAAGACACTTTTTTCTTTCTTTCTTTTCATACTTTCCAATTATAACGCTTGCATAGAAACAAACTTACTATAAAATTTTCTAGAAATTCTCACTGTCATTTGATCAGGCAAGTTTCATACCGGCAGGTCCAAAAGCTTTGTTCCCAAACCAAATTCCAGAACTGACAGCATATGGTACCGCTAGTATGATAATACAGTCAGGGCATCGCTTACATCAGCGAACAAATCCAAACCCCTTCCGTCCCTTTAAATTTTATCTTACTGGTCTATCGAATCCGTACTTTCTCGTTTATCATTGCCTAGATGTATGAGTGCCAAACGCTGCTGATATGGCGGGAAAAATTACTCGCAGCTCGTTCTTAACTGTGAAAGTGAGAATCTTCGATCTCTGATATCAGGGAGGCTCAGCGTTACGACACGAGTGTCGTCTATCTAGTCGCTCATTTCTCATCTCGATAAAGCTTGGGTTTCGATATAATTGTGGTGCGACTGCGTAATCCTTATCGGAAGGCACTTCAGTTAATCGACGCAGCTCGCTTGTCGAAAACAAACAATGGAAACGGGTTTCACAAAGACGTTCGTAGAGTTTTAAAAGTGACAAGAGCAATATTTCTTGTGCAACGTCATTTAGACTTTTCATCAGTTCCCCGAGCGTTGCTAAGAAGTTCTGCAGTTGTGACTCGTACGAAAATTAATGGGAGCACTAAAATTAGTTTGCCTGAAGATAGTGGCCGGGTCGAAAGACTAATACTGGGCTGTCTACGTATGTCCTAAATACGCAGTGCATTTCTTGATTTCTAAGGAATCGAAGGGGTCCTAGGAAAATCTTGACACCGAAATTAATGTGCCCGTATCATTTGTGGTTGCGTTGTTTTGTTATGTAATATAACTGCTTCCGAAACTGCTACTCGTGAAAAACTGGATACAAATCCCTTCCAGAATATCACCACTATGCCGAATCACGATTTTGAATACATCGTAAATGCATCTGGTCGGACAGCTGCTAAGACCAATACCAATATGAAAGACTTATATCAGTTACAACAAGATTGGTGATCACCTTCAGTTTTTGGGTGTTCGTGATATATTCAGAAGTTTGATGTACTTCTGAAGTACACTGCTCATCTATATGCATCTGGGTACGAGCAGATTTGGTTAGAGAACTCAAGGAGTTCATAAAGCTATATCTGAAACTTTTTATTTTGAAGTGCTTCACCAGTAATGTGACAGAAGTATGAATTTCAGAAATGCGATACAGGGCTATGGAATGTGGTAAGTAAGGTATACGAAGAACGTTATCAGAAAGGGACAATTGGCAAGCTACTGCTCGAGAACAAAGAAACAGGTGACGAAATTTACAATAGATTTCGAATATAATAATGGCTCACTGCTGCAGATCAGCTAATACAATGATGGCAGAAAGAACTTCTTTCCGGATTCCAATCTTTCGATGTTTCCAAGTTTTGGTCGTAGATTTATCACGTTTACAAAATGCGTGGGTCTCTGGCTTTTCCATTTCTGCATTCCTATGGACAACAAGCAAAGCGAGTGCCTCTACAAAATCGTGACAACTTTCGAACTGAAGTGAGATAATTTTGTTTTACGACTCACGAGGAGGAGAATACGGCCAGTGCCATCATCCTGTTTCCCAGGAAATTCGCTCAGTGGAAGAGGGAGAAAATCAGAGACGACGCGTCGCGGCTTATCCGCAGACATTCGATCTGTTTCTAAATAAACGACTGTAAAAGTTATCGAGATATTTTAGAGGTACTTTTATCTGCCTTTTCCCGAGCGATATCCTCAGAAGAAATGGTGGCTCAGGGGGTAGCGCCGCAGCGTCTCACTTTTGCGCCCTGTATTCGGAACTCGATTACTGTTTATTTATTTGCTTTTCATTTTTCTATCCCTCTCCGTAGGTGGTTACTATAAATAAGCTTCTTATCAAACTAGGGGATACAAGGGCGTTATATTAATGGTAAAATGACCACTGGATTTCACAGGAAGTGTATTTATTATACATGAGTTTATGGAAAGTTGATGATAACAATCTTTAATTTCTTATATTCTGATATTTCAGCCTGATATCAGCTGTTATATTGATTCTTATATTTTGCTGACTTGTTTATTCTTCAGGAAAGGTTGGTGCATTCCTTTGGGTGATACCGCTAGTAGAAATATTCGAAACACAGGTATTTAGAACACCACGAGCATCGCGCGAAGACTGGTTTGCCACAGCGAAGTTTCTTCGTATGAATCCCACTCGGGAACAGGACGTCGCTTAACATGGCCGAAAATTTCGCGTGTTGGCAATAATTTCGCGACAAACCATGCGTAATGGGTCACTTTCACGAGAACTAGCACTGGCAACTGACTACGTTTGAAAATACACTACAGGAATTTCACCGAAAACAATTTCTCATTTTAAAAAAAATTCATTCATCTTATGTACAATGAATACATGAATAATGGCAACGTTACATCAACATACACTGGAAAACATCCGTGTAGTAATCTACTACAGACACGGGTATATAAATGAAAAACAAAAGCGAAATTAATAAAATGGTTTCGAGCGTCAGGCATAGAATTTAGAAGCCGAGACGCTAACCATTGTGCCACCATTTCGTCTGAGGATATCGACCCGTAAAATGCACGTAAAGTACCTCGGAGACTGACTGTCGTCTTTACAGAAAAGGTCTAGTATCTACGGATAAGCAGAGACACGTGTTGGCTTACTTTGACCCCTCTTATACCGAGCGATGTTTTTGGGAAATCTGATCATGGCACTTGGCTTGTTGTCCTGGTCAAATTTCATGACCTTCCATTGCCGTGCATTCGACGAGAGAAGAGAAAGCAAGTGTGTGTGTGTGTGTGTGTGTGTGTGAGAGAGAGAGAGAGAGAGAGAGAGAGAGAGAGAGAGAGAGAGAGAGAGAGGGGGGGGGGAGGGGGGGGGAGGGAGAATTTCTAGACAAAAAACAGGCAGGTATGGCCGTTCATCAGCAATATTGACGAGTCATACAGCAACATTGCTGTGCTATATTGTATTATGCCTGGCCATGTGGAGTCACAGCAGGGTAATAATGTCGCATACCAGCAATGACGACGGCAACATTATTGCTTGCACTAACTGCCGCTTACACGCACATTTTCTTATTTACTTTAAATAATGCCCATCCCTTTGTTCAGTGAACGGTTCTACGACTTCAGTTGCTGTGAAGTGCTGTGTAGATGCAGCAACGTGCGTAGACACTGCTGACTGACACCTGCCGTCGCTGTCCCAGTCACGTAGCGAGTCTCCGGTTACCTGCAGCGCCGATGCGACGTCTGGGCGCCGGCGCCGCGCTGCTTGCTGTCTTCAAGGACCTCCGGCGTCTCCTCTAACACTCTGCACCTGGCGCCTCGCCTCACTGAAGGTTTTGTGCAACACGACGACCTATTTGAATAACAAATCTCACTGCTGTGCTTCGCGTTTTCATATGCTAACTTTTTCAGTCACTGGGTCGACAGTGCTGAGGCAGCCTAGCAAGTTTTGTCACTGTAGCACGTGCTTCATTCTTCTTTAATTGCGGAAGGGGAAAACAGTGACGTCATCCAGTCATGCAAACGTTATCGAATTTTTTTCTTTCCCAGGTCGAGATGTCACTTTATTCAGAAATCAGAAGAAAGTTACTTTAACTCAGGTAGAAGCTGTGTACGTAGCAGGAAAGTCTTTTTTATGCTTATTTCTAATTCTGGGGTCTACAAAATGACATACGTCCACTGCCCTTGTCCATACGTTGGACAGACGGGACGTGAGTTTAGAAACCACTTTCGTGATGACTTACTTCCTATCGCTCAGCAGAATTTTCATGGTGGAATACACTATCACATTGGTAATGCAAGACAAAGCCCATAACCAGCAGAAAAACCCATTTGTATCCTATTGCAGTATTAATGACACGGATCAAAACACTTACTTCGCGTAATACTTCGAGACACTATTAGACGATAAGAAACTTAGACAACACTTTCAATCACAACTAAGGGAAGCATCTACACTGAAGAGCCAAAGAAACTGGAATACCTGCCTACAACCATGTACGGCCTCAGCGAACACACACAAGTGCCGTAACACGATGTGGCATGGACGAGACTACTGTGTGAAGTAGTGCTGAAGGGAATGGACACTATGATTCCTGCAGGGCTGTCCTTAAATTTGTAAGGGTACGAGGGGGTGGAGATCTGAACAGCGCTTTGCAAGGCATCCTAGATATACTCAATAATGTTTATGTCTAGGGAGTTTGGTGGTCAGCGTAAGTGTTTAAAATCTGAAGAGTGTTCCTGGAGCCACTGTGTAGCAGTTCTGGACGTGTGGGATCTCGCATTATCCTGCTGGAATTGCCCAAGTCTGTCGGAATGCACAATGGACATGAATGGATGCAGGTAATCAGACAGCATGCTTACACCGTGCCACCTGTCAAGAGTCGTATCTAGAGGTATGAGGGGTCACATATCACTCCAACTGCACACGCCACACACCATTAAAGAGCCCCCACCAGCCTGAACAGTCCCCTGCTGACATGCAGGGTATATGGATTCATGAGCTTGTCTCCGTACCCGTACACGTTCATCCGCTCGATACAATTTGAAACGAGACTCGTCCGACGAGGCAACACGTTTCCGGTCATCAACTGTCCAATGTCGGTGTTGACGGTCCCAGGCGAAGCGTAAAAGGCTCAAATGGCTCTGAGCACTATGGGACTTGACTTCTAAGGTCATCAGTCCCCTAGAACTTAGAACTACTTAAACCTAACAAAGTTAAGGACATCACACACATCCATGCCCGAGGCAGGATTCGAACCTGCGACCGTAGCAGTCGCGCGGTTCCAGACTGAAGCGCCTATAACCGCTCGGCCACACCGGCCGGCTCCTCATTATGTTTGCCTCTCTTTATACCTCTGCGTAACCACGTATTACGGAACAGGAAATGATCATACTTGTTTGTCAGTCATGCCACTTAACAATGCAGTCTATCAGATTGCAGTGGTCACAGTAGGGTACGACTATAGAGCAAGTCGAAGGGGAACCCACCCGAAAACTACCACCTTTTTGTCGCTTACCGCACCGGTGACGACGTTCATACGGGCTTTGCAAACTGAAGCTGACGCGCTGTGATGCGTGCTACCAGTCTTGTCTGTAGCGAACAATGTCAGACCGTCGACACAGTCTTAACTCGTTTCAGGGTCTGTCCCACCTCTTGCTGTGCAACACTGCCTGGTTCGATATTCACCCGCCGCTGCGTTCGTCGTCATCCTGGATCCTTACTCATGACGCTATATGGACCTCAACAAACTAGCTGGAAAACAACGCAGACACCGCTCATTCTGATCCGTTAGAATTCACATGTTGATAATACGTCTTTTGGTATCGCAAAGGGCACACTGACTGTTGGTTTTCACGTTTCAGCTTCGTTTGGCGGTTCAGTCCTGTCATTAATATTACAATCTGGTACAAATGGGTTCTTCCTCCTGTTCACGGGCTTTGTCTTACATTTACCAGTGTCGCAATGTGTTCCACCATGAATATTCTGCTGAGCGAGTTCTGATCTGACGTCCTGAGATCGGGTATTGCGTCACAGAGGCAGATTGGCAATTACTGAAGTGTTTATATTAATTTTCCTGCTTCATAATCTCGAAGTACTAAAATTTCTTGTCAGTGTTCATCAGTGCACGTAGTCCTATTGTTGACTGGCTTCAGGACAGTTTCTACAGAAGACAATCTGAGGAGACAATGATATACGCAGCGACATGGTGTTACTCTCCTCCGCCTTCTTGAGAAAACGTAGTGTTGACGGAACGCAGCTTGCTACCGAAACAGTACACTATTATCGCGCGAATTTGCTCTTTTCCAAGAGCTGTAAGTGAACTTTTGATAATTTAAATTTTGAGTGAAGACTTGCAATAAATTCCAATTCTTTACCCAAAATTTAAATTTTACATCAGACTTTTTTTGATGTTCATAATAATATGTCAATGACCGTATAAGATCGGCTAGTTGGCAACATGTCAAACTTTTTAGAAATGACCTACCGTACTTTTAAGAGCACAGATACCGATCCCATTTATGCTACTTTGCTACAGCGCTGTGGCATCGCTGTCCGAGATGCCCTGTAGTTGCATAAGGGAGCGATTGGTGCATGGAGATCGTCCGGCGCGAAGGGTGTCAGTCGAGGCTGAATTATTGCTGTCTAAACAAGCAGATATTCTTCTGGAAGGTTGATAATAAAGGAGTGCTGGGACTCATACTTTCTTCAGCCTTTAAACAACCCGTACTTAACTGAGAAACAGCCTCTAAAAGACCCTGAAGTATACTTATTTCGTTTTTACATTGGGACACTTGGACGAAAGGACACGGTATAAACTTTTACTCGCATTTTGTGTCTTTCCGTCAGTGCATCCGTCCAGGAGAGTATCAGATGCATGTCTCTGATACACAGGTACTATCTTGACAACTTCGGCAGTTGTTAGTGTGCCACGGCTGCTCGCGCAGTCCGTATTTCAAATATTTCTTAGACGTACTTGTAACTGGAATATAGCCAAACGTTTTGCACACTCCAAAGACGGGAAATTGCCATTAATAATTTTTTGTAAAAATTGATGTTTTATGATGTAGCGTCCAGAGTGATACAGACAAGTTTTCCTTCGCTCCATACGCGAAAGGAATAGGGCAAGGAGTGAGCTCTATGGTACGAAACACCATTCTCCAACAACCGCACAATGCCTTTTGGAGAGCAGACGTACTCCTTGGAACGGATGTTACGTACCAGTGCATTGAAAACGAGGTGGACACACCACCTGACAGTCTGCAGCCGCTTGTTATGCAAATGCGGGCTACAGTCGGCACCTGCTAATGGCTTTCCTGCTGCTTCACGTTTCCGCAGCCCCTGCCTTTAACACTGTAGTTTTACCCTTTATTTCGGGTGCTTTCCTAGTACAGAATTTTGAAAAATCAATAATCACCAGGTCTTTATGACTGCGGTGTGGTGTAGGTGGTTTACAATTCATTAGCGAGCAAATGAAGGACAGGGCAGCGGTTTCTCTAGAGAAATTTTCAGTGGTTGTTGAAGAATCATGAATGTTTTAAGATCCAGGAAGCCTACGAAACGTTCTACGCGTTCTACGGTAGATACATTTTATGCACCTTGTGCTACACTGAAGAGCGAAAGAAACTAGTATACCTGCCTAATACCGTGTAAGGCCTCTGCGAGCGGAGGGGTGTTTGTTGAGAAACATGTCTGCCTCAAGCATCCCGGGCATGCTCAATAGGGTTGATTTCCGGGGACGCTGGGCATTCCACACGTTCAGTATCTTCAATTTCCACCGAGTCCGACACCTCAGTTGCCCTGTGTGAGTGGGCATTTTAGTCCATGAACAGAAAGCTGGGCCCTACCGATCCCTAAACAGATGGAAATGGTCCAGAATATGCTCCCTACAATACCGCTGTGCTGTAACGGTATCTCGCGCCAATATGCAGTATGCAGCAGTGTTTGACCACTGCTCGTAATATTATGTTGTGTGTAACGTGTTTCCCTCTCTCTCCACACTAACTCGTGGTCAGTAGCACTTCCAGTGTAGCGATATTCTCCGGAGGACATCACTATGGACCACTGTTTCTTACCCCAACCTACATGCTCCCTAAACCAACGAACTCTTTCTCGATGATAGCGTGGTTGAAATGGAATGCATTTAATAGGCTTCCGGGGATACAAATCAGCCTGATTTAATCGTTGCAAAATGGTACTGACAGACACGTGTATCGGTAGCAGTGGCAAGGTCTGCAGCGATCTGCACTGGAGTGGAATGTCCGTTACTTGGCCTTTCTTAATTGCGAGATCAACCATTACTGTGGCCACAGTAGTGACATTTTGACCGGCTTCAAGCCGTTCACTTTTCGTTCACGATCGCAAGCACTCAAATGATGACTTACAGACACGTTGCCATCCTAAACGGAATGCCTCACTAATCGATTCCACAAAATTTTCCTCGAATACCATACTGCATCAAATGTTGAATGCAAGCAGAGCGTTCGTTCACAGGCATCGCTACAGTTAACACGTCCCGCCTTCTACGTTTCCTTTTACTGTAATTGGTCGGTTTTTCTATAGTGTCCGTAGTTCCTTATCAAGTGTCAAGCAGTGCATTTTTCATACTGAATATTTCGCGGTTATTATGTTGAGGGGTGGGAGGGAGGGAGGGAGGGAGGGAGGGAGGGTTTCACATGGAATAAAGGTGAGGTAATTGACGTCAAGATTTCCTGTCGCCTGGTTGCTGCAACACGAAAATCCACAATGTGCGGCATTACACGTTCTACCAGGTTCCTGCACGATTGAAAACACGCTGCAATATTCTGGGCGCATACGGCCCTTTGCAAAGGATAAACAAAAATGAAACGTAATTTTGAGAACATTTCTCGTGGCGAAACAGCAGTCTGGCTAAAAGTACTTTAAACGATGGTATACTAACAGTCTCGACCGCAAAATAAATGTTTTTGCTGTCGACATTGATTGTAATCGATAATACTATGAATGTGACTCCAAGGCTGAAGTTTCTTTTGAGGTAGGTGTTTTAGGTCAGAGCGTAGACAGTGGACTTGTCAAGATGCTACTTTGGTGCACAGCATGTGTAATTTGCGGCACCGTTACGTGTTTCCCGTAGGCAGCTCCGACGTGAGACTGCAGGCGGTGGGAACTGTGCGAGATCTGTCCGTCTTTCCCAGAGAGCTACTCTGACGGCGCTTGCAATACGGTAACCTCGCTCCCTGTGTACCGTTAGCTTTCTACTCTGCTGCACGGTGGGTGTTCACCGTCTGCCGACGCTTCTGCTGTGCTGGAGTACTAAGTACATCATTTGCTTGCTGGAAGATCTCGAGATACTTAATCCTCACCCCCGGAATCAATAGCAACAGTCAAATATCTATTCAGAGAGTTTTTTTTTCTCTCAGGAGAGCTGGGCGGGATGTTTTAGAAGATCGTCCTCGTCAGTCGAAGATCCCAGTAGGCTGGGAGTGGGGCAATCGTGGGTTCCCAATCAGGAGTAAATTAGACTAAGTGCTTGCTTGTTTCAGAATTTACATGACAACTAAAGAAACACTCCCAAAAACCTTGGTCCGAATTAGGAGACTGGACCAATTTATCTCTGAGACAATGTCATTTACTGTCACAGATAAGAACTACGCATACAGGGTGATTCAAAAATCAAGTCCCCTTCGACAAACTTTCAGAGTTGGTAGTATAGACCAATACAAGAAATATGTCTAGTGAACATACGCTCTAAAATACATACCTTAAGAGCAATGATACTTGTTCATCTTCGTTACTGTGATACACATCTCGTCTACTGAAGCAGTGCTCCTTGCTCTCTAAGCATGAATTATAGAGCCCAAGTTTGCCGACTTTCTTTTCTTGTTTTGGCACCTCTGAAAGTGTGTTCGTGGAGTTCTGGTTTAACTTACTTTTGCAATGGAATACGACTTTTGAATCACCCTCTGTAAGTATTGCATATACATGTTGTGCACGTGCATGTGTGTTATTTTGCGGAGAGATCATATAAAACTAGCTGTAGGGAAAGCACATGTGGAATGGGAGGCCTAAAAAATATTCGTTCGACCGATTCCTGAAAACTGCCTATCAGTTTGGGACTCCTGATGAAGTAGGGCAGAGTGTTATCGAGAAGATCAAAAGAAGAGCAGCACGTTACGTCACTCATTTATTGGGTAAGTGCGAGAAAGATACGGAGATGCTCAGCAAACACGAGTGGCACACACTGTAAGAGAAGCATTGTGTATCGCGAGGAGGATTACTGATAAAATGCCGGGAACGTACATTCCACAAAGCTTCAGGTAACATGTCGCTTTCTCCCACTTATGAAGTGTGTTTTGTATTATCGCGAAGATTTTTTTATGCAGCCATTTGAGATTTATGAGTATGAACCACTTTGGTCATACTGCATTTGGAGGTTTTACACGCCACGCCTGCACAGACAACCATGTTTCAGCGGCATCTTTAAAATCACCGGAGTCAGTTGCATGCGTTGTAATGGGTTCATAGGCTAATCCGACTCGAGTGTCTTGTGTAAATCTTGTGGAACAGAGGCCTTGCTTACGTTTCACCGTTTCTCTATTATTGCAAAATGTATGTCGCAGTTCAAAACGCTGTGTCCAGTCATCGAAAAGTCTTCAGACCATCCCGAGCCAAACGGAGGAGACGTTGACGCATGGAACTTTGAACTGAACTCGACTGGGAAGCACTGCGTAGTACAGAGACCACGGAAGATCTAGTAGTGAATGTTTGAAACACATTTTCCTTGATTTGGCACCTGGAACAAGTTCAAGGAAGGTTTTCCATTTCCACTCGACGAACGTCTCGGGATTAGCACGACCAGAAAAATCAAGCAAATTAGAGGTCGTAAAGAGGCTTACAGATCGTCGTTCTTATCTCGCACCCAGCCAGTAATTAACGGAAAAGCAGGGAAATGACAATGGAAGCAGATGTACTGGGTGACTGTAATTGAAGTGCACCTACGCACGGAGGTCCATGGCAGTGGAACTTGGTAGATATGCTAATGCGTTGATGTGGAACATATTTATGATGGAAAGAAATTAGTTCCATTTTTTACCACCAGGTGCAAATCTGGTGCTGTACAGCATCTCGGTGACGTCTCCAGTGCTTATATTGAACAAATTGTGCAAGCAGCAGTTAGTAATAAGATCAATATGATGTCTTTCTTACTTGTTTGACCTTCCCTGCTCACGTCCCGGTCCTAACCCACTGTATATGGAAGGAGTTCTATAGGTCTTTCTTGCATACTCAATGCCAGATTTGCACCTGCTGGCCAAAATTGGAAACTTTTTCAGCGTAAATTTCTTCGGCTGTAATGCATTAAAATATCTGCCAAGTATACAGCGCGCATTGGATCCATGTGAACCGCTGCAGTTTAATTATAATCACTGGGTACCTTCCATCATGGTAAGGTAGCGTGCGGAAGTATACAAGTTGATTTTTTGTCACCTCGGTGTTTGTTTCATTAAGAACCAGTGGGGAAACAGACAGCTTTCTCATGGAGCACAGTACGTACTGAAAGTAAATAAGGCTACATATTTATCAACCTGAATGTCACTTTGATTACAACAATGCCTTACTACGCCAGGTCTGTATTGGCTATGGTAAGGATCTACTTTCCTCCGGCCTAGAAATTGACTAATTTATTAGCGGAGACGAGGTCCAACGTGGAATTCGAACCGCGGGGCAACTTACTGTTACTGTCTGGGTGTTGCCGTGGAGACAGTGGCGCCCTGATGTATGGGAAAGTTGGCTCTCCTCTGAGACACCTGACACCCACGCGCTTTCGCCGCGCCTACAGTAGCGCGAGATGTGAAATGTGCTGTGAGAATGATATCTTGTCTATTTACCGGTCGTTTCCCTTGCAGTTCTCACCGCTGTAAATCATCAGACAAGTCTCTTGCAAACAGTGGCCAGTGAAGTTTCTTTCCAGAGTTATTTCAAACAACAGGAGACTGAAAACAGCAGCGTCCGCTCGGCGTCTCTGAAGCGAACATCGAAACAGACGTAAATTCCATCGGTGTTTGGTTACTACAAATAGACTAGAGGAGGTATCTGGAGGTGGAAGAGAGTAGCGACTTACGGAGGGATGAGTATAATACGTAATGCTCTCACCAAGGTGAGGTAAGTAACGTTTCGTTTGACTGTGACACTCTTCTGTAAATAGCGCATGTGAGATGCGAGTAATGAACTGCATACGAAAGGGGTTTGTAAACAGCCGAGATTCTGGAGTAGTCTGACTCAGATCCAAATGCGGCCCTCTCAGATGATGTACGACTATTTCCCCGAATGCGTCCTCCAACGAGGCCGATGAAACTCCTTTTTCTCAGTGTTCATCCTCTGCACTGTTATCAACGCGACGTTATACGCTAAGAAATATTTCTATTTTCTGCCCTCAAAAACTAAACTGCCTCTCTAGAAGTAAGGCTGCCTTCAGTCCGAATGTAGGTTTCCAACACCAAAGTGCTTCACTTGGCGTGGTATTGCAGAAAATGGTATGCTATTGCTCTCCTACGACCTCTTAACTAGCTTATCCCACCAGTACTGATCTCATTGTTTGAAGTGGATTCCGAAGCATGGTATAAAATTGATATTTTTCACTCTTAACAAGTCAGTGATAGAGGGAAGTACTGAGTGACGAGGCCAATAAAAACAACCTAAGTAGGACTGGCGCTCTGAGGTTCCGTACAAAATTATAAATACACACAGTTTATACATACAGACAGCTTGACAAGTGTGTATGCGAGTATCAAAATACATGACACATGGCCGTATCCTTTGATTGTATTGACTTGGAAGAAATTATATTAAACAAGAAGTTTACTGTTACCAGTAACTGTTTATTTATCACCACGGCGCGTTTGAAAGGTTTAAACCTCCATCATCAGCTGGATTTACATTTGTTAGTATTGTGTGTGTGTGTGTGTGTGTGTGTGTGTGTGTGTGTGTGTGTGTGTATTTTTTTGGAGAAACTAGATTACTGGACAACTATATGTAAGTGTCAATAACAGTCACGGCCAAGCCTAACTTAAAACGTTCACATTTAAAGTTGACTTAAAACCTTAAATCTTTATACCGCCAAGGGACCATAGGCCGCAGCATTTACAAATTTCAACTTGATACCTCTACCATTCTTGAGAAAAGGGGGTCTTGACAGAGAGACAGCAAAATGCCCCTATAATGGTTATTACCTGTTGAGGTACAGAACACTGATAAATGCAGACAAAGGAAAGCTCAATCGTCAAACTGTTTTACTACAAAAAAGTTTTCAGGAAGACACTAAATGGCTTGATGCGTAATTGGGTAATGTTTCGTAACTTACTGAAAGGTCGTGCATATGGCACAGAGGTCGAACTCAAGCTAGCCGGTAAAGTAAGAGTGGTGGAATTACGTTTTGTCCCCGGATACGTACAACAGCGGTTACGAAAGATGAGTGTACATGTGCCCATCAGTGTATTGTACGTGAATGAGTTGAAGACAAGCGTCAACTTTCTATGCACTGACTCATGGGGTGATGGTAATCCGTCTCGTCGCGACCACATGTTGAGCTCTGCAATTCCTTTGAGAGTACTTCTGAATAGCTCGGCATGTGCTGCCGCTAAAACGCAGCCTGTCCCTTTTCTCTTCGTTATCAGTACTATCGTATTCCATAAAATAAAATAAAAACACACGGGAAGAAACAAACTTAGACTTAGCCAAATTCCCGTTTTTGTCCTGGGAAAAATCTTTTTCAAGCTAGGCAGCTGAACAGGCCGTCAAATTCTGTTATTTCTCGTTCTCTACCAAAAGATGTCAGGGGTTTATAAATTATTTATGCGGTCAAAACCTACTTATTACACGTCTCCAGAGTTGAAGTCATTAAATTACACTATGTGATGTCCTGCACGCAGGTAACCAGTTGACTGTGGAGACAAATTTTCTTCATTACAGTAGTGCCGGCAAGTAAGGAAATTGGAGTTGACAGTTCCCGAGATAATATCTTAGATTGGGTTTTTTAGTCTCTCTCTTCAGTGTCTTATTGGATATGTACAACACTACTGTTACTGTTTTTTCTGTAGACAGGGGACTGATTCTAGCAGCCACTATGTTGACCGTACGCAGTGTACCTATCGTGCACAGATCTTTCCACAGCCAAGCAAAGCAATAATGTGATCCACACGTTCTTGCCGCTTGTGCTGCTTGCTGTTTCTCTGTGAGTGATACGACGATCGTCCTCAATCAGATTATCAACATTTTGCTTGTGAAACTCGGTGGTTACTGTCACAGGACGCCCAACTCTTGTTTGTCACCCAGGTCAGATGTTCCCGCCTCAACATCATTAAACTTACTCGCACAACGACGCACAGTATAACATCAACACAATCATCGTAAACTGTTTTCATTCTCTAATGAATCTCCTTTGGAGTGACACTTTCTGCTGTCAAGAATTCAATGACTGCACGTTGCTTAAATCGCATTGACCGACCGTCTGCGCAGGGTTCCACACTTTGAACTGTTACAACACAACCATTGTCACTCTGACAATGTTTACTTTTCCATTATTACAGTAGTCAAATCCCGATTCCAAGGTAAACACTAAAAACAATCTTGACATGTGAAAACTTGCCTGCTGGAAGTGACAGTTATGTTTATTTCCGGCCGAGAGCGGAGAGACTGATCTTAGCTAGCGCCACCCCCTCACTGGTGGCACCCATCTGTCAGCGTGGTCAACAACAGGAACCCGGCACTAAACTGTACACGTATTCCCCGTCTTCTACATTGGACTGATACAGCTAGGACGAGAAAGCCTTCACAGTCAGGCGGCCGACCCGACCTCTCACAGTGTCCTACTTAGTACCGTGCAATTTAAATGTCAGCTGTGTGGTCAACTTTAAATGCCAGTAATTTTGGAAGACCTATTCAGCCACAGATTTTCTTTCAGTTTTACACTTAGACTTGCAGGGAGAATCCAGTGAAACAATTATGTATTAAAGAAACTTTCGTGTCATATTTTCTTGACCAACTAATGTTGGTAGCAGGCTATCACAAGCCTGGATACTCATCAGTAATCTTTGTCTTGTGATAGTGGTCTTTAGTCCGGAGACTATTTTGACGCAGCTCTCCACGCTAGTCTGTTGTCTACGTACCTCTGCCTAACTACTGCAAACTACATCCCTCTGAACCTGCTTTCTGTGTTAAAGGCTTTATGTGTCTACAGTTTTTACCTCCCACACATTCTTCCATTACCGACTTGATAATTCCTTGATGTCACGGGCTATCAACACATCCTTCTTTTAGTCAAAATGAGTGAAAAAAGAATTTTTTCGTGAATTTCATCCAGTATTTCTTCGTTAGTTATTCAGTCTACCCATCTAATTTTCAATATTCTCTGTAGCACCAAATTTGAAAAATTTCTGTTCTCTTCGTGTCTAATGAGCGTCTCTCTTCCATACAAGGCTGCACTCCAGTACCTTCAGAAACGACTTTCTAGCATTTCCATTTATATTCAGGGCTAAATTTCTCTTTTTCAGAAAAGCTTTTCTTGCTATTGCCGTCTGCTTTTTATATACTATTACGACCTTCGTCAGTCATTCTGCTGCCCAAATAGCAACTCAGTAACTGCTTACAGTATCTTATTTGCTATCTATATCAGCTGATTTACTACCATAAAATTTCATTACCCTTCTTTTATATTTATTGAAATTTTATATATCATTTCAGTACAATCCGTTCAACTGCTGTTCCAAATCCTTTGCTGCCTCTGACAGAATTACAACATCGACAGCAAACTGCTAAGTTTCTATTTCTTATCATTGAACTGTAATTCCTCTTCCATATTTCTCCTTAGTTTCCTGTGCCGCTTGCTTAATGTACACATTGAGAGACAACAACCCTGTCTCATCCCTTCTCCACTACTGCTCCCCTCTCATGTCCGAATCGTCCAGCTGCAGTCAAATATCTGTATAAGTAGTTGATAACTCTACGCTCCCGGTACTTTAGCCCTAGTACCTTTAGAATTTCAAAGAGTGCATTCCAGTCGACACTGCCGAAGGCTTCCTCCATATCTACATAAGTTGTAAACGTTGGTTGGGCTAACCTTAACCTGTCTTCTAAGGTAAGTCAGTGTCAGTACGCCCTCCTATGTTCCTACACTTCTCCTGAACCCAGACTGGCCTTCCATGGGCTGGCTTCTATTAGTTTTTCCGTCCAGCCAAAAATAATTAGTGTCAATATTTTCGGTAACTGCTGCAGTCCTCATGCACGTGTTTTCTTTGGAATACGAATTATTACATATGACAATGGAATACTCGTAAACTCATTAGACTTTCCACGTGCTCGCCGAGTTATTCTCGCCTCGGCAACGGTGTTGAAAGCGCCGGCGTGTTTACCGAGCGGACCGTGGCTGCGGCTGTCACCTTCGGCAAGTGGCGCCGCGGCTACAGTTATTTTTGGGGAGGCGCGCATCTGGGTCGTGAGAAGGCATACGCGGCGGTGGTGGCAGGGGCGGCGGCGGACCAGTCGCGAGCTCTTGGCCGGCCAGCAGCTGGCAGGGCGCGCTGAATGAAGTCTCGCGGATGAAAGGCCCGCGCCTACCTGTGCTGCGCTGTGCTGTGAATGGCCGATGCCCAGCTGTCTGGCGGAACCTCCCACCGGCCGCTGTCCGTGGCGGGCGGGCGTCCACCGCTGCTGCTTCGCTATATATAGCGGCTCCGAAATACCGGCGTGTTTGCCCCATGCGAAATATGCGCGCAGCGGTCTTGGCGGTCAACACAACTTGCCGAAGATTCTCATGTAACCGGGTACTAAGAGCGTTGTGGGAGCCAGCATAACTGCCGAAGTTGTCGCAATCAAGAAACGCATTAAGGCCCCTGGTAAAGATCCAACTTGTTTGCCAAATTCGCTGTTTCCTATCCGCGGGTTTGTCAAAAGTACAGAGGTGTCATCAAGGTTCTCTCTTTTGAAGCAGCTGCCAGTTTGTCTGCATTTGTAGCCATTCCCGCTACTGTCAGAATACTTCGCGACAATGTGGTTCATGCACTGACTTTAGCTCTGTATATAAAGAATAAAATATAAAACAAGACGCTTGTCTAATGAGTGGTTGAAATTGAAACGTAAATATGTACATCAAAATCTATCTGAAATTCATCAAAATAACACAAAGCCGCAATATACATCGGATGTCTCAGAGCCCTTCCTTGATTAAAAACGTTGATGAGGCATTATGTATGATACACAGGCAAAATTTTTGTCTTTAATTGCGTGTGACATATTCAAGTTTTTGTTTACATTCACACTTACTGGTACTTTGTTACAGGGCCCTTTGAATCAAGGGTCCATTGAATCAACTCAATCCAGGAGATAGCTCAATGTGTCCTCTAGTACCACGAGAGACAGTCACTGAAAACAGTCGAGGGAAAATTCCAGACGGCATACCATAGAGAGCCACCAGATGTTAAAACGATCAAGATGTGGTGGGCAAAGTATATGGAAACATGGAGCGTCTGTGATCTCCCTAGAACAGGCAGGCCTAAAGCTCATGCATAGTTCAGACAGTGAGAGAGGCCTTCGTGAGAAGAACCAAGATCAGTCCGCAGATCCTCACCTGAGTTCCAGATTCCGAAGACATCTGTCCACCCATCCTACATAAACAACTTTTCCGCCCGTCCAACGTCCAGATCCTACAGAACCTCCAAACAATGGATTACAGTGCTCATTATGACTTCGCTGTTGCCATGTTGGTTGAGATTGAAGATGATGATCACTGTCCGAAACGCGTCCTTTTCTCAGATGACGCATCACCGTGAATGTGTCTCGCGATACCAGAGGACACCTTGCTCTTTCTCATGGTTTTAGTACATGTTCGCAAATGGTGTCAGATTCCGCTGTTGTTACGTCACTGTGCCCTGCAAAGAAGTAACAGAAAATATGCATGTACACAAAAACTTGAGTATGTCACGTGCAATTCAAGATAAAAATAATTTGTTTGTGTGTCATACTTAATGCCTTAGGAATGTTTGTAATCAGGGAAAGACTTCTTAGACTCGTCCGTAGCGGAAGCGGGGAGCTTCGATTATTTCATTTTTCTTAACGTCTTTTTGAGTGATACAGGGCTGGGAAAGACGCAAAACCTCTACCATTATGGTGACTGCCAGTGCACTTTTTATTTTATTCTTGTAATTTCCACAAGTGTGGAATCTAAACAATATAGTCAGATGACTATACCGCCAAGGGACCATAGGCAGTAGCATTTACAAATTTCAACTTGATACCTCTACCATTCGTGAGAAAATGGGTTCTTGACAGAGAGAGACAGCAAAATGCCCCTATAATGGTTGTTTTTACCTGTTGAGGTACAGAACACTGATAAATGCAGACAAAGGAAAACTCACTTCACCAATTTATGTGTGACTCGCGAATTATGAGCGGCGAAACATTAACACACACAACGGCCGCCATCGGGTCAAATCGGTAGCAATAAAAATTTCTCTCAAACACGTCGAACACAGTCTACGTTTGCCAAATTGACTGTCAGCTTACAGGGGTCTTTCGATAAACAGCTTGTCAGACGAAGCTCTTATTATCACGGATTCACGGAGGGTCCTGGAAAATCTATAGAAACAGAAATGGTACTAGCCGCAACTGCTTGATGTACTAAAATTAATCGTGTTAACGCCATGACAAATGTATCTAGCTACTGTGAATCAAGAGCGACTGATGTTTCATGAGCTGGCGGACCACTTGGAGAAATGAAGTGCGATTAATGGTCACTTTACTACAGTTGCCTACCTCATACAGATTTCGTTGCCAGCTTGAAGAAGCAAGCCCTTCAGGAATTGGTGCATATGTGGCAGACGTCATAGCAGTTGGAAGGAACATATTAGACTTCAATATATTCGAGCGTTCAGTCGAAAACTTTGTTTTCGTGAATAAAACTGTTTAGGCGACACATCATTACTGTTGCACGCATCAGGATGTGTCATGGTTACCCTTCGCACTTACATAAGATGAAAAACAGACATACCCGTACTGGGAAGAACATCCAAATAATACAGCAGACCTCAACCACGTGATACTAGGATGTTCGCGATATGAAACGCAACAGTGAAGGCTTCTCAAGCACCTGTTAACAGCAGGAATTCCCCAACCTAGGTCTGTTACAAAAGTGTTTCAGCAGCTCTCCACGGCTGGTCATTTCATTACTGCCTGTTTTCTGAATGATCGGTTATACACATATAGTGCAAACGCAAAGGTAGAGGCTAATTCATTGCAAAGAGATTCCTAAACAACACGCCATTTAATAAAGCCTGCCTCGCCAGTTGGAATCCAGCGAAAGATGACAGATGGTCAGTGTTGAACAATCAGGTGAATATCGATGTCGGCTGGATACCTACCGGTGCAGTGTTCTTGAGACTTCATATGTTCAAGATATCAACACACGACGTATACGGAGGGCGGTCTACAGCGCTTGTGATATTCCAAGCAGTGAAATGCAACAACAGCTTTCAATTGTACAAACTGCATCATTAAGTTCATACTTTATTGTGGTAATTTAAAATACCTACGTTGTATATATGATATTGACAACAATCAAACTCTTCATTTCGCCGGTCAAATGCTTAAGGGTAATGGCCCATAAAGTAAAGTAAGAGAAGGGCCCTCTAGTCACCATCAACTGAGATTCTTCCGCGGATTAGTAGAGTAGTAACACCACATCCCAGGACAGTCTGAACTCCTGCTTTCTATTTCAACATTGCTTCCGTTTTTACTTTATTAGGACCCGGAAGACCAGTTGAATGAAATGGAAATAGGGCTGAGAAAAGGTTAAAAAGTGATAGAGAAGTTTTTCTATTTGGGCAGCAGAATAACTGGTGACACGAAGTAAAGGGGTTATAATATGTGGACTGGCAATAGGAAGGAAAATTGTTCCTCAAAATAGAAAGTTTATAAAAGTGTAGCTCTTACAATGCATGTTTGCTAATCCGATATTTACATCCTTAGCGATGTTCAGTTTTATGAGTATTAGGCTGTGATCAAATGCACGTTTGTGGGCCTACATATATGTCTCACGTTGGAAGTGGAGACAACCCTAGATGTTATAACGACTTTGTCTATTGTCGAAGCTCAGTAAACCGGACACTCTACACAAAACAGTTGGGTGTTAGAGAACCTGAACACTAGAAAAGTCAGTGTCTGATTCAGAGAAAACTTTTGATAATGATGGCGAGAATACATCCTTTGAAAATCTGATGGTAGCAGGTATAAAGTACAGGAAGCGAAGGATTATACATAACTTCTACAGAAACCAAGTAACATCTATAGAAGTAAAAGGAAACTAAAGGCAAGTACTAATCTGGAAGGAAGAGAAGCAGGGTTACAGCAAATCCCCCACTGAATGAAACCAAGGACAGACTGGTAAAGGCAGGAAAAACACTATTTTCCGATGACACTGTAATTCTCTCTGAAACTACGAGTGACTTGGAAGATCGAATGGACGGAATCGATAGTGTTCTGAAAAGTTTATTACATGAACACCAAAAAAAAATTAAAGCAATGATAATGGTAAATAGTCGATTTAAATCAGGCTATGCTGAGGGAATTAGATCAATTAAAAGTTTGAGTCTTGGTATTTGGAAAGCAAAATAACTGACAATGACCTAAGTAGAGAGGATGTAGGTTGTAGACTGGCTATAGAAGGAAAGAGTATGTTAGAAAGAAGTTTGTGAACATCGAACATAAATTTAAGCTTCAGGAAGTCTTTTCTGGAAAGTATTTGTCTGGATTGAAAACTTATAGGGAAGTTTAACTTGGATGATTAGCGATTCAGACAAGAAGAGATTAACATTTTTTGAAATGTGGCGTTACCGAAGTATGCTTAAGATTAGATGGGTAGAGTGTGTGTTGCTCAGACGACTGTTACCCTTTTCTTGAAGTGGATGATAATCTTTTTTTTAGTCCAATGTATTCCTGAGTTCATGTGCATGTGCAATGATCCTATCGTGGAAAGCTGTAAGAACAGGCCCTTCACTATATTAAAATATTTAACCATTCTTCTTGTTGGTTTAAACACTGTGGCAATGTTGTGTCTTCTTAACACTCTACTGGTTCTTTCTCGCCAGAAGCGCTAGATATTTTAGGATGTTGTTCATTTACCTTTGGTCATTGCAATCATTTACTCTGGAAGTAATTTTTAAATGCTCGGGTTCTTCCTCCAAATACTGTGACACTCAGATTCTTTTAGCACGCTCCATCAGTACCTTAATTACTTCTCCCTTCTAACTGGGATGGTTGACCGGGATTTTTGTGAAAATATTGACAGCGTCGGAATGATGTAGATTTGAGGTAGTAAAGTTGCGACATTTTTCTAAGTACCCATAGATCAGAAAGGAAATTTGACCCCTCTCTCGTCTGAATGTGCACTTTATATGACAATATCGTTCACAAAATTTATAGATTCTACGAGTTTGTTTTCTTCACGAGATCATGTAACGAAAATGTCGCCAACGTACCGAAGCCATCAGTGGTTTCTTCTTGGCCGTCGAAAGGGTGTTTCTTCAATTGTTTTCCGTATAAAAATTCTCTACAGCTGCATTAAGTGAGCTCCCTAGAGTCGAACCATGTGTTTGCTCATGGAATTCCTTGGCTTACTGGAAGCGAGTTGACGTCAGAGCATTTTGAAGAGATTTGCTTTAGACCACAGCTTACTAATCATACATGTAAAATCGAATATAAATTATATCGAATATAAATTATTATGAATTAATATAAATTATTATTAAATTATTATTATTATTATATTAATATATTATATTAATATAAATAATATTAATATAAATTATATCTAATATAAATTATAATGTTCAGATGACTTCTCAGTTGTGAAAGTCTTCGTTGCACTCTTCATTAGTATCTCCCCTTCGTATATATTAAAATCTTATATAAAGTTTATTCTTGCTTGTCCTGATGCGTTAATATTTAGCGCAAATCAGCACACACACGAACATTATGAATGACTGTGGTAAATACAAATCAATTTCATAATTTTACCTGCTTGTTGCTCTAACTTTTATTTACCGGCAAGTTATGTAGAGAAGTAATTTACAATTTTGTGCAGCAGCGTCATGATTAATAGATAAACCGACAGTCATGCTGCTGTTTCAGTATGCAACAAATCAGTTATATATATCAACAGAACCACGGTCATTTAAACTCCCATTATCCACCAACTGAATATCAGCAGATCCCTCTTTTAAATTTTAAAATACTTACACGCTCACTTTACTCTAAACTTGAAAAACTGTCGGCATGGGTCAAATCATCGATTCTACTTTGTTTCTCTGATTAACACGCTAACTTTCACACCATTATGTCTTCCCCTTGTGCTCCTGTGAGTTCTGCGGCGCACTAAAATGTGTAACATTCAAATAAGAACAAAAATAATTTGAATACTACAAGGGACTACAGAAGTGATGGAGTGGAACAATCTTGGTATAGGAACACAGCAATATCTTGAAATTTGTAACCAATACAGGCAGGTAATGAGAAAATGTACAGCGTGCAGTTGCAAATGGCCGAACTGTGCGGAGATCGCCTAAAATAAATACATAACAACTCCACATTATTTCAGGAAGGGTTGTCATCATACGACCCATTGTCATAACGACCCGTCCATCGCATAGAACGGTTCAACCGGGATACAACGTTGGTGCTGCTCAAGAGTAGTTTGGACGGGCAAATTTGTCGTCATTGTGTTCCACCCACTAATATCTAACCATCCATAAAACACTGCGAAAGCCGAGTCTCTCTCTCTCTCTCTCTCTCTCTCTCTCTCTCTCTCACTCTCTCTCTCTCTAGGATAGCCAAATGAGAATACAGGTTTCGCTCCTGCAGGGTTACCAGGCGAGTGTCCTAGCCATCGCTGTAAGCTTTTGTTAGCACAAACACCCAGAGTCTACAATTATTTGTCGTGTATATTGCCATCCGTGTCTTCCTCTTAACCTTCGTCTGGTCCCACTAATACCAAGGATGTACTAACCCATGTCCTATCATCCTGTTACTGCTCCTCAGTGTTTTCCTCAACGACCTTTCTTAGCGATTCTGAGGAGAACCTGTTCATTCCTTACCGTATAAGCCCACCTAAACATTCTTCAACAGCAACATGTTTCAAACGCTTCGATTCTCTTCTTTTCCGGTATCATCAGAGTCCTTGGTTCACCATCCTATAACGCCCGATGCTTGATATTAGTACAGTTCTTTTGCCCAGATATGTCCTTTTCTGTGCTGGTTTTTTATATACTCCTTGCATCGTCCGTGATTTTTATTTTTTCCTTCCAAGGCGATATAACTTTTCCACTTCATCCAGTTTGTGATCCTCATTTCCAATATCAATTTATCGTTCGTCTCATCTCTGCTACTGCTCATTACTTTCGACTTTTTTCGATTTAGCCTCAGTCTATATTCCTTGCTCATTAGACTGGTCATTCCATTCAACAAGTGCTGCAACTCTTCACCCCTTTCATTTAAGACAGCAATGACATTAGTGACTTAGAATCCCACACGTAAGTCTTTATTTCCGTCAGTGTGTGCTTTGTATGGATTAAGAAACTTGGACGCAAGAAACTTGTACAGCAGAAATGTTCTGTTCGTAGAGATGTCGAGGAGCAGACAGATTGCGAATTGGAAGGCAGATAAGAACAAAATAGAACTTAGTTTGTAAGAAAGAAAACGTCGTTTAATGTTAGGCTGAAGTGGCACTATATCCCCCGTTGCAGTTCCCTTCTCCCCGTGTCTCACCGAGTACTACTCCATGCAGTAAGTCACGTGATCAGCACAGCGGTGATTAACGTACCACTTGGGGTTTCCCAGTGCATTCGCTGGCTGTTGCTGGTGTTCAGCGACCCATCCGTAGCAGCTCGTCGCATCGACGCATAGGTGACTAACTGCTTTGAATTCTTGATGAATCACCAGCTTCCGCTTGACAGCTGTCTAATTGGAGCAAGATGATTGCTAATCCCATCCCTAAGCTTCGTGTTTTATGTTTTAACAGACTGATAACAGCGACTGAACACAACTGGACTCCGTTTAAAAACAGCAAGCGAAGTACCAAAAATTATAATCGTTCGTAGACAGATCGTTTATAAAATCTGTATAGTATTATAACATAATCGTATAACAGCATTTATCAAGAGTTTCAAACTGTGCGTATATTTCCAGAAGTCTTGCCGCGAGTAAGATTGGTTTACACAAAATTAACATCTGAACAAGCTACAAGAAATTTGCAGTTTTATGTAAAGCATAAACAAAGAACTCTTGTGTGATTGTGTGACGGGCTATGACAGTATTTTTCTATATTTATCGTTTATTGTATCGTTGGCGTATAGATCATAGATAAGGAAACAAGCTGTACGTTACATATAGATCGCGGTAAGGTGAAGTAAAATAATTATACTGACCTTACCCTGCACATATATCACAGTTTTTGTTTGAAACCGTTAGAAATACTCTACACCTCTGAACAAAATGGTGGTCTATGTATTTGTTTGTAATGCTCTAGACAATTATGGAGTAGTAATTATATGTAACAACGTAAAATTGTTATTAACTTGAAAGTTGGTTTGAGCACCACACAGTGTTTTATTAGGCACTGTGCAACTGGAGGTGGTGTACTCTTGTCTTCCACCCACTTCTAAAATGACTACCTCGTTAAGATAGGGGGTCCTACGTTTAATGTGGGCTCCGAACCGCGTCACATGCAAAATCAATGACAGAAGTGAAAGAAACAACAAACGGCAGAAAAAAGTCTTAGGAAACGCAGTGTGAAACCATCTGAATTGTTTACGGTCAATTTTTTTCACACTTCGTATTACGCAAGAGTAATATGGCTTAACATGTTAGACGCAGAAAATCCTTAGCCGTGTTTCGTCAGTACCTAAGCATTCGGTTGCGGTTATGAGGAAACGCCTGCTCCGATGTACTTCGCAATCTCCTCCGGGAAACAGTCCAGGATGCGGAACGGTAGACCAGCATCGATTTCAGACTCCACGGCACGTTCACAAACAAATTTTTTTAAGTTACTGCATAGAGGCTCCTGATTTGAGCTTCAACAAAAAGGCTTAAGCCAAACAATGCAAAAGTGATCGGAAACAAGACTGCGTGATTAAGAACCAGACCACGGTAGCTACACAGATTTCGACAAAACTGCCATGTCTGTTAACAACGCCCTTGCTAGACTAACAACACACAGTGCTGCAAAATGTATTCTGTCCTTCCGTATTTAGCGTATTCTTTAGTATAATTAGGGAACCACACGGAACATCGAAAAAACACATCCATACCTTACCAGGACCTCCTCCGTAGTTCACTATTGGTACTTCACATGATGGGAGATAAAGTTTGCTATGCGTTAACCAAACAGAGATCCATCCATAGGATTGCCATAGGGTATAGCGTGAGGCGTCGCTCCAAATTAATCGTTTCTGGTGATACCGTGTCCAGTGGCCTTGCTCTTTACAATACCTTGAGGTACTGCTTAGTATTAACTACAGAAATGTGTCGATTATGAGAAGCCAGTCAATCATCGTACCCCATTGTTGTTAACACACTGCGTACAGTCGCTGTGCCAGCTGGAAGCACTTTGGAACTCACGAGTGAGTCCTCCCACTGATTCCTTCAGATTTTTTACAACCACCCGCCGTCATTCTCGGCGGTCCATTTCGTCAATGCATGAAGTCTCGTTGGCCTTAGTTTAGTTGCTGTTAGCGTTTCCATGTCACATTCACATTACCAGCAGTCGACTTGGGCAGCTTGAGCAGGGTTGAAATGTCCCCGATGGATTTGTTACTGAGGTGACATCGAACGACCGGTCCACGACCAACGTCTACGAGTTCTCCTGCCCGACGCATTCTGCCGTCACTGCTTTCTGCTGACAACGCAGTACTCAACGTCTTTTATACTGGCGTGCTCGCCTCTCGTGACTTCTAGTTGTAAATTACGCATTACACTGGGGTGTCCGGATACTTTTAAACAAATAGAGGATATAGCATTAGTTACTTCACCTGTGCCTGCCACGGAGTTAAGTACATACAACCTACTCTCACGTACACTAGGCTTTCAGCTTATTGTCTGGTACACACTGTCCCAATCAAATTAAAATTGGTTCCCATTCCCCAGATCTGACTCACGTTTCCAGAAGGTTTCTCTTGGTCCTACGATAATCGTGGAAACTTGTGACCTACGTATACCCAGTTAGGGCTTGCTTAGTGTTTGGCTGGAAAGTCGCTGACTGACGTAAGTTATAATTTTGATAATTTACTCTCCCTAAGAATGAACAGCGTACCCCCAAAAAAGATATTCTGGCATATGTTTTAGCTTACAATGAAGTTACTTTGACACATTCTAAGTCTGGTAGGCGTCTTTGCAACGTTAGCATCAACATCACTTGTAGGGTCTTAAACGCGTGAACAATAATAATTACAAGGTGTACAACTTTGCTTCCGCCGTTTCTTCCCAAACATTTGAGGCTTTAATGAAACAAATCGGTTACACATGTATCATTCAAAGTATTTTCCATCGCTGAGCACTACTTTCTGCCATCTTTCGGACATGTACGAATCCCGCATCGAAAAAATTGTTCACCTTTTGAAGCGATCCATGAGTCGATCCAATTTGTATCTTGTTCTTCAGATCAGAAATGTTGGTTAGCCAGGCCATGCGCCATTGATCTAAACAGGTGATAGAGGGAGCAACGTCTAGAGAATACGGCGGGTGGGGTAGGTCTTACAATTTTAACGTTTCCAAGTACGTTTTGACATGTTTCGCAACGTGGAGTCGAGCGATGTCGTGCTGCAAAATCACTTGACCGTGCCTCTCGCTGTGTTTCGGCCTTTTGTCTTTTAATGCTCTGCTCGAACGCCTTAATTTCGTTCGATAACGAACACCTGTGATTGTTTCACTTGGTTTTAACACCTCTTAGTACACGACGCCGAGTTGGTCCCACCAAATCCAGAGCATGATCTTGGAGCCGTGAATATTCGATTTGGCCGACGACGTGGAAGCATGGCCGAGATATCCCCATGATTTTTGCGTTTAGGGTTATCGTAATGAACCCATTTTTCGTCCCCGGTCACAATGCGATGCATAAATCCCTTCTGTTTTTGCCTCTGAAGCAACTGTTCACAAACCCACCAACTCCGTTCAGCGTCTCTTGCTTTTAGTTCACACAGGACCCTAGTTCCTTCTTTCTGAATCGTGCCGATAGCCTTGAGGGCTTTCTGCTTTACTGCAACTAATCGTGCCAATTCTCTTGAGTTTGACGCGAGTCTTCACTCAGCAATGTCTCCAATTCTGCATCTTTGAAAACATTCTCTCTTCCACCACTATGCCGGTCTACGACGTTAAAATCACAGTTCTTGAAGCGCTGAAACCACTCACGACACGTTCGTTCACTAATAGCATCCTTACCATACGTACTTGAGAGCATTCGAGGATACTCGGCAGCTGTTTTCTTCATACTGAAACAAAAAAGTAACACCTCCCAAAAATGATGAGAATGAGGCTCGTAAACTGACGTTTTCAATCAAGAACAACTGTATGATGCAGACACAAATCGACTAATGTTTGAAAGAGGTTATGTTGACCGAGGTCAAAGCTAAATGCCTGACGTCTGCGATCTGTTCCTTTCGACCGCTACTTACCGCTGTCGCCAACTATCGGCAAACGGCGGATGCAAAGTTGTACTCCTTGTGAAAAGCTATGTACCGTAAGCGGTGTGTATAGCATTTTTCGCGAAGCCGCGTGTGTCTCGAGAAGTCAGCATGAGTCGGCGAGGGGCGGAGCGAGTGTACCGGACAATGGGAGCGCAGTTCCTGTGCAGGCTCTAATTTGTTTCCAGCGGCGGTAATTGCCGGCGGATGCAAAGTTGTACTCCTTGTGAAAAGCTATGTACCGTAAGCGGTGTGTATAGCATTTTTCGCGAAGCCGCGTGTGTCTCGAGAAGTCAGCATGAGTCGGCGAGGGGCGGAGCGAGTGTACCGGACAATGGGAGCGCAGTTCCTGTGCAGGCTCTAATTTGTTTCCAGCGGCGGTAATTGCCGGCGGGGTGACGACACGCCACTCATAGTCGACCGTCGGAGCAGCACCTTATCTCCTGACGCCACTGAAGAAACCGAGGGATACCGTCATAGTAAACACTTCGAAGAATGGTTTCAAGCAGATCTCCACTGTAGTCTTATCCTGTGCCAGCTGCTTCATCCCCGCGTAGCTACGGCAACCTACATCAAGTTTCGGCCTGTATTTAAGCATTAATAACGCAGAAAAACGATCCGCTCTCCATTCCACATTACACTTCCCACTATTTCCCGAATGACTCCTCGATGCCTCATGCCTCAGTCTGTGACCTGTCAAGAGACCTCTTGCACTAGCTAAGTTGCGCCACGAGGGGTTTCTCTCTCCAATTCGAGTGAGTACCTGTTCATTAGGTATTCGAGCTAACCATCTAAACTTAAGCATTTTTGTGTTGCGCGACATTCCGATAAACTCTTAATTATTATATCATTGATTTATGTTTGTTGTTTTCATCCATAATTTATGCTCAAATTCTATTCTTGTGTTAAAGTCGTCTGCTGTTTTCAGTGTCACTTCCTATTCTAATTCCTCTCAGCGTATCTGACATAATACTTATACTCTTCGTTAGCCTTATTTTTCTTTCGTTGATGTTCATCTTAGAAACACTCTTCAAGACGCTATTCGATCCAGAGTTACGATGCCAAAGTGCAAGTCTCAAAGTTTTTATTTTTTCTCTCTGCGCTTAGTTCGGTTTCCAAATTTTTCTTTTGTTTCCTTAACTACCGACTATGTGTAGACTGAATAGCATCAGGGAACCCTGTTTCATTTCCTTTGAAGTATTGGTTCCCTTTCTTGTCCTTCGACTTAACTGCAGTCTGGTTTCAATACCAATAGTAGATGACATTTAGCTCTCCGTATTTTATTCCTGTTAAGTGTATTCCAGTAAATGCCGACCGGAGTGTCCGAGCGGTTCTAGGCGCTACAGTCTGGAACCGCGCGACCGCTACGGTCGCAGGTTCGAATCCTGCCTAGGGCATGGATGTGTGTGATGTCCTTAGGTTAGTTAGGTTTAAGTAGTTCTAAGTTCTAGGGGACTCATGACCTGAGAAGTTAAGTCCCACAGTGCTCAGAGCCATTTGAACCGTTATTCTAGTAAACCGAGACAAAAACATTTTTCTAAATCTATAAATTCTATAATCTTAGATTTACTTTTCTTCAACTTCTCTCTTAAGATAAGTCGTAGTGTCATTGCTTCGCATGTTCCTACATTTCTCTAGAACATATTGTAATCCTCCATCCCCAGACCCTCCCATCCCAGCCCAGCCCACCCCCTCCACGTCACCTATCAGTCATTCGATAACACTGTAGGTAATTAGTTTTAACACTTTGTAACCATAGCTTATGGAATTGATGCTTCTGATACAGAGTTGTCAGCGTCTACCTTCCTTTGTATTGGGATTACTACATTCTCTTTGAGTCCAAGGGTATCTCACCTATCTCATATCCTCTGTATCAGGTGTAACAGTGTTTTTGTAGTTTCAGCTCTCGACAATCTTAATAATTCTGAAAGTATGTTTCATGGGAAGGGAAGTTATTAAACATCTAATAATATTTCTATTTCACTTGCACCATGGCACAGCGACCGGCACTATTATGAATCTGCAACTACCACCACCACCACCACCACCACCACCACCACCACCAAAGAAGTGATTAACGGATGGGACGTGCGATAGACGGCACCTATTTCCCGTCATGAGGCTGCACTTCGATCGTGGGAGCTGCCTCGCGCAACAACTTAAAGCGATAAAATTCCATGAGAGTGGCATCTCGACCATGAAAATTTGTAAAAGAGACTAGGCAACTTTATATACCATTTTCTTCCTTGTATCCTTACTATTCCCACATCTGAAAATATAACAACTTACAGAGAGCATCTGTGCATTTCTTCTCACGACGAGCCTCTGTGAGTCTGTCAGTTGCTTGTGACGTATCTATATGCTTCTCAGTGAAGCCTGACTTGATCTGGGGGGGGCGAGACGGCGGTCTTAATGTGGATTATTAAATTTAAAAATATTAAAAGTAAAACTTTTACTGTTTAGACTGCAATTTTCCTATCACAAAATGAGACTGGTGGCGTGGAGCGTTCTCATCCTTAAATTTGTAATACGTTATCAAGATGACTACGTTATGCGTCACGCAGGATCATTCTTATGTAAGCCAGGCAATGCAACAGCTGACAGTTTTTGGAACCGTTGCATATACTGCCCTCACAACACCACCTGTTATACTATTGCAAGTAATCAGCTTTTGATCCAGCTTCTACTCATGCAACTGGACAATTTCCTATATGACCGGCATTATCGTCTACAACCTGGCTTGCTCACGGTGACGTCTTCAGCTAAGTGTTGTTATTGTTTTGGTCCTTACGAAAGCATGTTGTTGCATGACTACAGCTAACGATGCTTTCCGATGCTTGTTCACCACCTTCTCATATTTTGAACGGTCTGAAGATGGTTGCAGATAGCAATCGAAACTAGTTATCGAACTTTAATTGCGATACGAAAATTGCGATCTAGGTAGTAAAACTTTTCACTTCTAAAAATTTTGTATTTAGTAAGCTACATTTTTTACATATTGACGCAATGTAATCTTAACAACTGTCAGAAAATGAGTAATAATTTCAATTAAGAACAAATTAATCCATTAACATTTTTGCTATACATTACTGAGATGAAGGGAAGGAAGGAGTGAGAGGCAGAGCAAGATTAGTACGTATTTGCATATTCCATGATCTGGTATCCGCTATTTTGTTTGTATATCCTTACATAAATTTCTGTTATCAGATTACCATCTATCTAAAAAGCCGCTGGCCACACAATATCTGCAACAAACGTAGGAAAACTTCCTGGATATTGAGCGCAACAACAAAGAAAACTAAAATTAATAATTACGAGGATGATTATTGCAACCAAGAAATCCTTTACTTTTAGTAGTGTGTGTGAAATTTTATCATCACTATTAAATGCATGTAAAAATTTTAGCTCGATTGTTCTCGGTATTTTTTGATTAAGAAATCTGTGAATCGCACGAAATAGACATGCATAACAGATTTTCAGCAAGGCGTGGTGCTAAGAGAAAAAAAAAAAAAAAAAAAATCGGCGTAGAGGATTTGGTAAGGTGTCTCGCTCTATGGCATTACTACCTGTCGTAACTTCCCCTGGAACATCCTTTCAGAATTATTAAGTAGAATGTAGTAAGCCCAATACCAAAGAAGACAAATGCTGAGAAGTTAATAATGTACCATAACGTTAATAAAGTAAGGTCACAGAATACTAATACTAACACTAACTACAAGAGCATAGAACGAGTGATAGCTGCAACGGGGCGGGGGAATAGTGAGATATGAGACTGTGTTGCGGGGAAATGCAGGAACACACTCGGCAATAATCACCCTACGGCTTCTCTTTGGAACACTCCTTTACTCAGTCTTCTTGGACTTCATATCTGATATCTTGTCTCCATATCCCCATTTGGATCTCCTTTGTAGACTTCTGAACTCCGGTTGGCTAAACATTTCGTCATAATTTTTTTTCAGTATCGGTACATTCATTCAAAAGCAATTTATTTTCAGAACAATTTTTTTACTTTTGAAATAAAGCAAAAACTAAAATGTAATATTCGGTATAATGTACTGCTGGTTGAATATACATTGTGAAAATTGCTTCGTACTATCATCAACTAAAAGGCAATAATTAAGATTCAGAAATAATGTGTCCTTGATACCGGTACGTCGACTTCATAAAATCCCCCCCTCTCCTCTGTCACTTACTGGCGCTCGCCGAAATAGCTCATCGACATTAACTGCGAAATTTCTGCACTGTCTGCAGCTACGTAGTTTTATACATCCGTGATGACAATCTCCAGTAACCATGAAACGAGTCTTGCTTATTGGAAACACTGCCTCGCTGGCTGTTACGGTAGGGCTCCTTTTTGTTCGTTTTGTCTTTCCAGATGGCGTGCCGAGATGCGAAGCTGCACCCGGACACAGCGATGTGAAATGTAGCCCACTAACAACACGATGTCCGAGAGACAATATAGGAGGGTTTACTTTGAGCCATTTGTGTAGCTTATTACACTTCGAGGATGAAACTGTTTCATGTTATACTCTGTGAATAAAGTAATTTCACAATTTAAATCCAAGCAATGCAAAGGCAGTAAGATAGAGCGCAAAGATACAGTCAAACACTGAAGGACATTCAGAAAGATATAGGAAATGCAGACAAAAAGAACTGTCAGGTATTTTAATGTTAGTAAAGATAATCTACGTTGTATTGAGGCAGGGCCTAAACTTTATCATTAAGGATTTATACATTTTCACGATACATAGTACATTACGTTATTATTATTATTTCCTTCACTTTCTCAGACGTTAAGTCCGGTTAAAAATGGAGTGACGCGGACCTTGATCAAGCGTCACTTCCTTTTAACTGTACGGTATGTGTTATATTGCATTTAGGAACTTTCGGGTAATTGAACATGTATCAATAATTACGGATTTCTGTAGTTGTATATATATGTTTGGATGTAGCTGTATTGCATTAATGTACTGGTGGATATTGTGTGGTATGACTCCTGTAGTTGATAGTATAATTGGTATGATGTCAACTTTATCCTGATGCCACATGTCATTGACTTCCTCAGCCAGTTGGATGTATTTTTCACGTTTTTCTCCTGTTTTCTTTTGTATATTTGTTGTATTGGGTATGGATATTTCGATTAGTTGTGTTAATTTCTTCTTTTTATTGGTGAGTATGATGTCAGGTTTGTTATGTGGCGTTGTTTTATCTGTTATAATGGTTCTGTTCCAATATAATTTGTATTCATCATTCTCCAGTACATTTTGTGGTGTATACTTGTATGTAGGAACGTGTTGTTTTAAAAGTTTATGTTGTAAGGCAAGCTGTTGATTTATGATTTTTGCGACATTGTCATGTCTTCTGGGGTATTCTGTATTTGCTAGTATTGTACATCCACTTGTGATGTGATCTACTGTTTCTATTTGTTGTTTACAAAGTCTGCATTTATCCGTTGTGGTATTGGGATCTTTAATAATATGCTTGCTGTAGTACCTGGTGTTTATTGTTTGATCCTGTATTGCAATCATGAATCCTTCTGTCTCACTGTATATATTGCCTTTTCTTAGCCATGTGTTGGATGCGTCTTGATCGATGTGTGGCTGTGTTAGATGATACGGGTGCTTGCCATGAAGTGTTTTCTTTTTCCAATTTACTTTCTTCGTATCTGTTGATGTTATGTGATCTAAAGGGTTGTAGAATTGGTTATGAAATTGCAGTGGTGTAGCCGATGTATTTATATGAGTGATTGCCTTGTGTATTTTGCTAGTTTCTGCTCGTTCTAGAAATAAATTTCTTAAATTGTCTACCTGTCCATAATGTAGGTTTTTTTATGTCGATAGATCCCCTTCCTCCTTCCTTTCTGCTTAATGTGAATCTTTCTGTTGCTGAATGTATGTGATGTATTCTATATTTGTGGCATTGTGATCGTGTAAGTGTATTGAGTGCTTCTAGGTCTGTGTTAATCCATTTCACTACTCCAAAAGAGTAGGTCAATATTGGTATAGCGTAAGTATTTATAGCTTTTGTCTTGTTTCTTGCTGTCAATTCTGTTTTCAGTATTTTTGTTAGTCTTTGTCTATATTTTTCTTTTAGTTCTTCTTTAATATTTGTATTATCTATTCCTATTTTTTGCTGTATCCTAGATATTTATAAGCATCCGTTTTTTCCATCGCTTCTATGCAGTCGCTGTGGTTATCCAATATGTAGTCTTCTTGTCTAGTGTGTTTTCCCTTGACTATGCTATTTTTCTTACATTTGTCTGTTCCAAAAGCCATATTTATATCATTGATGAATACTTCTGTTGTCTTTAGTAATTGATTGAGTTGTTGATTTGTTGCTGCCAGGAGTTTTAGATCATCCATGTATAGCAAATGTGTGATTTTGTGTGGGTATGTTCCAGTAATATTGTATCCATAATTTGTATTATTTAGCATGTTGGATAGTGGGTTCAGAGCAAGGCAGAACCAGAAAGGACTTAATGAGTCTCCTTGATATATTCCACGCTTAATCTGTATTGACTGTGATGTGATGTTATCTGAATTTGTTTGAATATTAAGTGTGGTTTTCCAGTTTTTCACTACTATGTTTAGAAACTGTATCAATTTAGGATCTACTTTGTATATTTCCAATATTTGTAGTAACCATGAGTGGGGTACACTATCAGCGGCTTTTTGGTAATCAATGTATGCGTAGTGTAGCGACCTTTGTTTAGTTTTAGCTTGATATGTCACCTCTGTATCTATTATCAGTTGCTCTTTACATCCTCGTGCTCCTTTGCAGCAGCCTTTTTGTTCTTCATTTATAATTTTGTTCTGTGTTGTATGTGTCATTAATTTCTGTGTAATGACTGAAGTTAATATTTTGTATATTGTTGGTAGACATGTTATGGGGCGATATTTAGCTGGGTTTGCTGTGTCTGCTTGATCCTTAGGTTTCAGATAGGTTATTTTATGTGCAAGTGTATCAGGGAATGTGTATGGGTCTGCAATGTAACAGTTAAATAATTTATTTAGATGTGAATGTGTTGTGGTGAACTTCATTAGCCAGTAATTTGCTATTTTATCATTTCCAGGGGCTTTCCAATTGTGTGTAGAATTAATAGCTCGGGTGACTTCATGTTGCAAAATAATCACTTCAGGCATTTGTGGTATCATCTTGTATGTGTCTGTTTCTGCTTGTATCCACCATGCATGCCTGTTATGTTGTACCGGGTTTGACCATATGTTGCTCCAGAAGTGTTCCATGTCTGTTATGTTTGGAGGATTGTCTATTTTAATGTGTGTGTTATCTATTGTTTGGTAAAATCTCTTTTGGTTTGTGTTGAATGTTTGGTTTCGTTTCCTTCTATTTTCACTTTTTTGGTATCTTCTAAGTCGTTTGGCCAATGCTTGTAATTTCTGCTTCTTTTCATCTAATTGCTCTATTGCTTCTTGTTGTGAGATTTTACCTAACCTTTTTCGTTTTTTGTCTGATATTTCATTTCTTATAAATTGTGTTAGCTGTCCGATGTCTTTTCTCAGTTTTTCTATTCTGATCTGTAGCCTGTGTTGCCATGCTGGTTTTGTGGGTTTCTTCTGTGTGTTGGTTTGTTCTGATCTCTGCCTAGTGTGCATATTTAGTGTAGTGAGTGCTCCTATATAAACCAGTAGTTGTAGCTCTTCCACAATTGTGTATTCATTTATTTTGTTGCGTATGATTGTGTTGATAGTTTTTATTGTTGTTTCGACTTGTGGGTTATTTGGCGGTCTATGCAACAATGGTCTGATGTCTGTATTTGTGTCTTTGTATTCTATATATGTCAGCTGAAATTTCTCTTCTATATCTAACATGTGTGTCACTTCGTGTTCTATATGTGCTTGTTCTGGTGGCTGTCTTAAGATTTCGTTTTCCTCTGATTGTTTAATTGATGCGTGTTGGTCTTTGTTTGTTTGCTCTGGGATGTTTGAGTTCATTACTGTATTTTCTTCTTCTTCTGATTGCACATTATTTTGTTCCAGTATTTGTTGTACTTGTTGTTTGATGTTTTCTAATTCTGACTGGGGTATCCTGTTATTTTTTATTATTACACGGATCTGATGAGCTAGTCGTCGTTCTGTTAAAAATTTTAATTCTGGGTATCTGGTAATAAATGTTGTGTATACTTGTGATCTGTATCCAGTTGTGTTGGTTCCTAGGTTTGTTGCTTGGTAATAACAGAACATGAGGTGTCGATTAACTTCATCTGACCATCTCATCCTCTGTCTTTGTTTTCCTTCTAGGGTGGTTGCAGGAAGCATATCCTGCAAAACACCTCTATTTGGATTTAAATCATTTTCCAGTTGGCTAGCAGTGTCGTTACCATTGTGGGCGGGCATAGGGTTCAAGCGTCGTCCCCGACCATGACGGCGCTTGTCCGAGGCTTCTTTAGTTCTGTCTTGAACCAAGTAATCACACTAAAAGGGGGGTTAGCCCTATTAGTGGTTTGTTCTTTTCGTCGCCTTTTACAACTGGCAGGACATAGCGGAAGCCTATTCTTTTCCCGGGCCTCCACGGGATTTATTATTATTATTATTATTATTATTTTATGATCGTAGCAGTTACTCGTTTAAAAGGGAGCCGATACTGAACAAAATATATGATTCTGATGTTGTATTCAGTTTCTTCTGGAGCCTTATATTGTAAAGATGTTTGTTTTGTGAAGTATTTGACACAAAGAGGCACAACATCTAAAATATGATTATCTGTGGAGTTTACTCTTGGCCCTTTAACAGTCCACAGTTCTTTGTTTTTTATCGAGTCTAGTGGATGTACAAAGTACAGTAAATAAATAGTGCTCACATGTTATTTTAAAAACTGATCTACAGGTTCATGAGCGTGATCTAACTCCTAAGAATGAGAGAAGGTAAGTTTAATTTACTTTGGTTAATGGAAGAATAGTATTTCCTTGAATACTGTGATCAAAAGTGAATTTAATTTTCGGATATCAAAAATGCAACATACGTCTTTGGTCGTAAAATATTATGCCGACTTCAGTTAACTACGGTATAATCTGATGGAAACATATATTACAGGTAGACAATACATTGACTAAATATTTAACAAGAAAAGTTTCTTTTAACGGAATTTATTAAAACCTTTCACCGATATCTTAAATGTCTAGCTCAAACATTTTCAATGGTCTTTAGGACAACGGCGGTAAACAGTTTAAAGTAAGACCATTCCTGAAAGTTTATTCCAAGTTTCTTCCTTTCTACAACTTTCTGTACAATCGAATGAGCCCAACCTATAGAATTACAAAAAGGTAAGAACATATAAACAGAGATATTTAAAGAAATGCAATAGCTATGTCCTTTACAATAATCCGTAAAATTTTTTACCTGTTTCGGCATTAAACTGAATTGTCGACGAAGTAGCCGTGGCTCTCTGTACAAGAAGTACATTGTACACAACGTAACAAGTATCGTAAATTTTATGTTGTGATTACGGAAAGACACACCGTCACAGATAATACAAATTCAAGTTCACATTCAGTCCTAGTAGCTTAGATGTCCCCCGTACTACAATAGCGTACATATTAAGCAAAACTATCTTTTTAAAAAATGTAGCCAGTAATATTCACTAGAAACTATCACCAATATATAATTTTAGTTTTCCTGCCTTGTCGGATTCTGGAGCTTTATGGTACATTAGCGGAAAGCTTAAACTATACCTTTAGTAAATCTGTTGAATCTATGTCGACTATTTTACCATGTTTTATGTATTATATTCGTGTGAAAAAAAACCCTACCGCTTCAACAAAGTGACGTAGATTATATATAGGTTAACTAAGTATCTTTGGCGAAATATTTATGATGCCCTTTCAGTATTTGTTAAGGACACTTGTTGGGACATGTGATGTAAGAAACCCACATTTGCCCACGATGTGTTACCGTGTTTGATGAAACTAAACGTAAGGAATATTAGAACTTAGCCTCCCGTCGCCGACGAGGTCATTAGTGACTGAGAACAAGCTCAGACAGGATAAACACACAGAAAAATTCGGCTTTCTCCTTTTCAAAGGTAGCGCCTCGGAATTCGCGTTAATCAATTTAGGGCATCCATGTAAAACCTACCGCAATGACCGCAGGGGGAAGTAAATCCTGGCCCTTCTGAATTGAGTCTGCTGTCTTACTGCTGTGCCATTTCTCTCTGAGTTTGACGATTTGTTCTACGTGTGATGTCTTAACATAAAAAATAATCGAGATTTAATTACGATGGTACTATAAGCAGCGATAGATATCTGTAACCGCTGTGTACTAAAACCCCAAGTACACAAAAGTGCTTTAAACACACGCCCATAGCAGGACTAAAACACGCCAAATCTATGGCAAACAGGAAAAAGAAATATTAAAGATTAGAGTCTGCAGCGACTACAGTGAGTCAATGGTTCGGTATTATTTATAAACAATGCTCCAAGCATTCCTCGGAAACATACAAATTTAAATGTTGTAAGAAAATTGAACGTAACGCAGTTACTTGAGATAGAGAGACTGGAGGCAACGGGCATCTCCCATTAAAACCATCGTCAAACGTCGATGAACACCGGTAAAGACCATACTCTTCTTCTGCGTATTCCATAAAAACTGTTGTTATGCAGAAATATTTAAAATTTACGCGAAGTGTGAAGAGAGGAGTGCGTCGAAATGAACAGCTGTTGCTGTCGCAGTAATTTCAGGTTTCAAACATTAGGCTGCCATTTTCCATTAGGTTAGATAGACTGTCCGTTAGAGAGAGAGAGAGAGAGAGAGAGAGAGAGAGAGAGAGAGAGATATTATGGATATGGGACATACAAGGTAACCCGTTTGCTGCTGTTCCACAGATCCTGAGTGAAATGATGCTGATGATTGTGATTGTGTAAAAATTAATATTTTTATTAACAAAATTAATAAAATTTAAATACATTCATATACACCGTCTTAACATGGCAGGCTTAAAATTGCGCATTAATGCTGCGCATCTGTGGGGACCGACGTGACGTAGGGGCACGCACTCGGAAGAATGGAAGTCTAAACAGTCTGGAAGAAAGTTGGATTTACTTTCTTAAGGAAATTGAAAATCCTGAACGCAAATGCCAACTGCTAAAATTATGCGAGTATTTGTTTTCTATTCTCGCACGCCACTGTGGAAAGAGTATTTACGCTTATGTCAGCCCAGTGGACTGATGAAGGAAATCGACTGCTGACAGGCACTGTGGAATCAGTCTTACAGCGCCAGTTTAACAACAAGCTGACTTGCGCGGAGTTTTATAAATACGTAAACGGGAAAAAAGACTTCCTGAAAAGGGAGAAACTTTCCAAAAAGTATGGTGTACCACCTACCTGTGCCGCAACAAGTTCCATGTAGGGTTCTAAATAAAATGTGATTACATTAAAAAAATTTTTAACTTCATTTCTCCATCCCCATCTCAGAGTGTCCCGACGAGGTCCCAGCTAGATATGGCAACCCTATGTGAACACGTGGAGGTCGTCTGCTAAGGAGCCTCACGTTCAACAATGTGCGCTGATCTGTTTGCTTCGACTCGATTGCGCCTGTGCTGGTATTGTACTGTCGTCAGGTCGGTCACAAATCGCCGCCTATCCTGCCTTACAGAGAGAGTCGAGCAAGTCCACGACCTTCACGTTCTGTGGAGAGACGTGGACGTCCAACACCTTGTCACCCACTCGTGTTATCACTGTGCTTCAGCGACCTTCCATAGTACCCCATGACAGCAGCACGGGAAGAGCCGGCCAGATTCGCCTGTTTCTTAGGCACCGAGCCACAAGAATCGGCCATTTGATGAAGTCACTTATTAGCGGTCCGTACCGTCACTAGATTTCCATTTTTCTATGCTCCGCTGATAAATTTCCCCTTTCGGCAACAATGCCCGCAACGCCGCCAGGTGACATTCATTCATTAACGAGGTGGGCAGTAGCATGATTGTTTATCCCATTAGTGTAGTTTGAGTATGCCACACTAAAGTGGAGTTCATCACTGACAGCAGTGACAGCTAACCATACAATAATGGTTTCTAAATTCGTCGATATAACGCTAAAAACTGAAACGTATGGACGCGCGTAAGCAATCATAGAGAACAACCAAGTAACGCAGTGTGTCATCTTGGAAAGATAAAGTCCATGTTAACAACGATGCGTGGACAAACCTTTACATTCATGCTCTGATATTTTAACAGGCGCGAAGCTGGTCAAGCAGGTATTACGTAAGACCTCGTCGGAAAACACATGATGCGTATCCTGGACGTGAATGTTTTACTAAGAACGCAGCAGTGGAACTACGAAAGGCGGACACGGTATTTTAACTGCTTGTCCCTTCCCCGAGGCGTGCGATCACCACGTAAGTAATCAGACTATCACACTTAGGTAACGTCTAGGAAAAAAAGGTGTGGAATACTGCTTGTCGATATTTGAAATTCAATAGTTGTGGCGTGATGTGTCAGAAGTTAATGTCGAGTGTGGCAGCGCAACATATTTTACTGCCACGTAAACAACGTAACTGCGATGAAAAATCGCTATCTCTGCGGACTTGGATTTCACGTACGGAACGTTTTCGGTATTTTTGTGAATGTACTCCAGTACAGTACGTTCTGCATCATTAAAATTCGAAATAATTAGTTTCTCAATGCTGAGGAGTGCTGATTCCGCAACTGTCGTTTAGTTAATGCAGACACGCTCCAGCTGCTTAATTAGAACTTCATTAAGTCCGTGCGACCGGTTTCGGCCTTTATATTAGGTTATTATCAACTGTATCTGCAAATTATGCTGTAGGGAAACAGTTTGACGTCACTTCCCTACAGCACATCTTTCAGATATACTTGACAATGGCCTCGTCCAGACGAAACAACTGGTCGTCTTTTTACTAATTAAAATTCGAAAAGTCAGCAAGAATGTTTGAATTTCCGTTTCCTTCGATACCTAGGAAGACAATACATTGAAGAGCCAAAGAAACCGGTACACCTGCCCCGCGAGCACGGCCCGCATCTCGTGGTCGTGCGGTAGCGTTCTCGCTTCCCACGCCCGGGTTCCCGGGTTCGATTCCCGGCGGGGTCAGGGATTTTCTCTGCCTCGTGATGGCTGGGTGTTATTTAAGTAGTTCTAAGTTCTAGGGGACTAATGACCATAGATGTTAAGTCCCATAGTGCTCAGAGCCATTTTTGAACCCGCGAGCACGAAGTAGTGCCGCAACACGACGTGGCGAGGGCTCGACTAATGTGTGAAGTAGTGCTGGAGGAAACTCACACTATGAATCCTGCAGGGCTCTCCACAAATCCTGCAGAGTACGAGGTCGTGGAGATCTCCCGCGTTGCAAGGCATCCCAAATATGCTCAATAATGTTCATGTCTGCCGAGTTTGGTGGCCAGCGGAAGTGTTTAACCTCAGAAGAGTGTTCCTGCAGCCACTATGTAGCAATTCTGAACGTGTGGGGTGTTGCATTGTCCTGCTAGAACTACCTAGGTCCGTCGGAATGCAAAATGGACATGAATGGACGTAGGTGATCAGACAGGATGCTTACGTACGTGTCACCTGTCAGAGTCGTACCTAGATGTATCAGGCGTCCCACATCACTCCAACTGCACACGCCCCACACCGTTACAGAACCTCTACCTGCTGACATGCAGGGTCCATGGATTCGTGAGGTTGCCTCCATACCCGTAGGTCCCGTTCTTGTAGGATCTTTTTCCAGCCTCAGCCATGTCGGATATTTGATGTTTTACCGGATTCCTGATGTTCACGGTACACTCGTGAAGTGGTCGCATAGGAAAAACTCCGCTTCATCGCTACCTCCGAGATGCTGTGTCCCTTCGCTCGTGCACCGAGTGTAACACTACGTTCCAACTCACTTAAATCATGATAACCAGCCATTGCAGCAGCAATAACCGATCTAGCAACTGAGCCCAGATACTTGTTGCCGACCGCAGTGCCGTAATCTGCCTGTTTGCATACCTCTGTATTTGAATATGCATGCCTATACCAGTTTCTTTGGCGGTTCAGTGTGTTATGATAGAGGAAATCAGCAGATTATCAAGAAACAGGAACTTTCGCGTATTGTTGCTCCATATTTAACAGTCTTGTAAAATGTGAGGCGTTCAGGCTACATTCTATACTATATGTACGTCTACATCTCTTTGTACAGAGCGTTGAAGACGATCGCGAAATTGTATGACTCGCACGGCAACATGCTGTAAATTATTCGATGCAAGACATCCAACTTTGTTGGCACTTTGAACGACTCACCAGGTTGCGCCAATATCAAGCGAAGCGGTGTTCTTCCTAGAGGACCGAGTGGACAATGTCCTATCATAACATTAACTTTTCCCTCCTCCGCTTGGCGCAGGCAACGCTACACTGAGAATCTCAGAAGTTTAACGGGTGTGTAGGCGTACGACGCTGCTCGCCATTCATCGCGCTTCCGAGCAATGAACGTGTTGAAACATCCTCCGGCAACCTGTGATTGCACAACCAAGGTCTTCCCCTGTGGCTAGCGCTTTCTCCGTGACGCGAACGTTTCCAGTCAACGGGAAACAATTCCGCTCGCTCGCCGGAAGTCTTGCACCAGCCTCGCCGGCGACTGCGCCGATACGTTGCACAGACAACAGCGCCAAGGATTAAAGTTCAGGCTATCGGCCACCAGATAAGAGGCTTAGCTTCGTTAGGACGTCTGGCCGCGTCTGCTGCAGTACAGACAGTTTTAATCATACATCCCGCACCAGAGCACTGTTAAGTCGAACATTTGTTTCTGTGTGACGCTCGTGGAGAAAAAGAGTTTATCTATTTATCCACTGTTTACATTCTCCCAGTAAGATGTGGGGTGGGCGTGAAGCAGGCTGTCAGCAGTCATGTTTCTTCAGATTCTAAATAAAACAAAAATACGTAAAAATATTATTTTATCCATCCTGGATCTTGTGACCTCCGCGATAGCCAAGAATTGTTGGCTGGTTGCGTTCTTCGCCAACATCATACAAATACCCTAACAGGAATAAAAACGTTCATCTCAAGCTGGTGATGTATGTTATCTTGCAACCTGTCAGGATGACGGGACTACGGGGTCCTGGTTATATTTTCTAGGCCGTGGAGTCGGATGCAGATGAGATTGAGAGGTAGTTACATGCTACATCAAATCCCAGCACACACACACACACACACACACACACACACACACACACACACACACACACACGTGCCGGAGATCATCTGGGGGGGATAATTAAACACTTCACGAACAATTATATTAATTTATTTGCACTAGGGTTCATAGCTGCTCGAAAATGCTTGAAAAAAAAAAAAAAGTTTCCTGCAATGGCTGTTATTTATTTTCACCTTATTTTTATTTTGCGTATTACTACGTTTCGTCAGTCTGGAACCGCGTGACCGCTACGGTCGCAGGTTCGAATCCTGCCTCGGGCATGGCTGTGTGTGATGTCCTTAGGTTGGTTAGGTTTAATTAGTTCAATGTTCTAGGCGACTGATGACCTCAGAAGTTAAGTCGCATAGTGCTCATAACCATTTTGAACTACGTTTCGGCTGTGTAGCCAGTCGCAATTAAAATGTTTAACCCCTTTAACTACATGTGTTTTGAGTTACAGTCATTTTCATTTTCATAGGCAGTTTGTGGTTAGTCGGGCTTGAAACCAGCAACCATGATATTCTATACAGTACAAACAGTGTCACAAAACCGTGCCATTTACTGAATAGCATGGTTTCGTGCTAATGTTTGTACTGTACGAATTATCATGGCTACAGCTTTCAAGCCTTATCAGCCATACACGGACTGCCCATGAAAGCAACTGTAACCTAAAGAGTTTGTAGTTAACGAGTTAAACATCTTACTTGAGAATGGCCACACAGTCGAAATGGCGTAGCACGCAAAATAAAAATAACCGCCATTGCAGAAAAAAAAACAGTGGCTGATACACATGAAACGATACATGTTAATAAAAGCCGGGTCTAGTCCGTAGTACTCGCTAAGATTTTGTTGCACGACGATCATTTTTGCTTCAGTAGTTTCCTTCTGAATCGTTCCCAAGATAACATAATCCTAAAAAAGATATGGAAATTACTGTACAGTACCAGCTAAGATGTGAACGAAGAACGAACGCGTCACTGTGGTGAACTGTTGTGTGATATTGATCGACGCTAATGACTGCGCTCGGCTCAGCATCAGCTGCAATGTTTAGAGCTCAGCTTCTCTGCTACTCAGGCACGGTGTCCTTCAAACAGGATGGCGATTACGAATATTTTTGCAACCGCGCCGGGGTAGCCAGACAGCAGAGTTTGTACACAGGAATATACACACCTCCCGGGCTCTGTATTTTGTTTCACGTTTCCTTTAAAGATAAGTTGCGAAATAATATCTTTATAATTTCGGATGCTGTGAACGAAGGACTACTTTCTTGATTTTCACAAGTTTTAGTGTTAAGTAAGGAAAAGCGGTATCTCGTTTGTAAGGGAGCATACAACTGAAGGAGTAGTCAGACGGCAGAGTTACTGCGTATCAGATGCTCCCTGTAGTTATAATCCTTTTGCGTTCGTGCCTTTCACTTTTACACGAGTAGACGCCTTACAGGTTTTCCACTAGTAGGATTACGTACTTGCCATTTTCATTGCTAAATTTTTTATGTCGAAAACTAGTTCCACAGAGCTTTTAGAAGACTTGTGATCAAGCAAGGCGGAAAGTATAGTTAATATTCCTTCAGAATTTCTGAAATCACTGCTGGGAGTGGAAAGCTGGCTACTATTCAAGTTGATCTGTAGAATCTGTGAACTTTGAGACACCGTAAGAGTTTAGAAGAAAATATCCACACAATTTCTAAGATAGTAAGGGTAGATATCTGCGAGAACTACCGCACAATCAGCTTAACACCTTATGCACCAAGCCGAGAAAAGGCTCTCGACAAAATATAATCGTGCAAGATGTTCGAAATTCTCAGGAAAATGGATGTGAGTAATAGAGAAAAACAAGTAATACTCAATATGTATAAGAATCAATAAGGGAAACACCTGTTGTTCACTCTCACGCTTAGCACATTGTGTTTCTGTGCACTTTGTCCCTTACACTAAGTTTAAGCAATTTACTGGAGTAGTTGACCGCCGAACTACAAATCACGGTTGATTTGAACCTGTTATAATTTTACTCGCTAAGTAACTGCGTCGTACTCGGTACCATGGGCAAAGAAATCAGCCTACAAAAAAAAAGAGAAAATTGTTATATGTTGACCCATTTGTCAAAGCGATAATACTCCACATTTTAGTGCCTATCTATTATACTAACCTGGATCTAATAAAATGAAACTTTTATACCCTTACCTAGATCAAAAAATCATTGCCTTTATAGTTATTATTAGTTAATTATGTAGGTAGATTGACATAGCCAGATTTCCAAGGTAGAAGGAGAACATGAATTCTGAAGCCCCGTATGGGAAGTTTCGTGTACTCTGCGTGTAAGTTCTCGTAGTGATTGTCAGAAAACATATAAATATTAGTCTATATATATACTGTGACCTAACGTGATGTACAGAAGTATACATTTGTAATAGCCTAAAAAAACGTTTTTATGGACAGTAATTTTTGTGGTGAGTGAGCATTTGTCACGAACTGCAGCACAGTAGCAGAATTAGTAACAGGTGTACCTGCCCATGTATATTTCTCTGTGTTGTAAATGTAAGAACTTCATTGCTGACAACGCATAGTTTGTGACGGATGCTCGGATATCATTTTCTGTTTTTTTTTCGCAGCAGCTGATAGAATTTTAGCATGTAGATTCTCTATGTTGTTCATATTAGTACGAAATTAATAAGAAGTAATGCTCACCGAAAAACTGATCAGAAACCTGTGTGTAAGAAAACAATGGCCAAATTTTGAACAATGTCTTTAGGTAGCGTTCGATCACATTTCTGGTCTGTGTTATTAATTCTTCAATTGATCCGAGATTTATGATGTGATGACGTAATTGCGGAGCACCAATGCATGTTTTTACATGACAAACTGGGAATAAGCACTGGTGTGCAAATGTAACACTGAATGCCTCAGCTAAAAAGCAGTTTATTTTAATGAAATCGCCGTATGAGGCTGTGAAGTAAATATTCTTAGAACAAAACAGGGATTCTAGATAACAATGTAGTTTATTTATTAATTATCAGTTATAAGCAAATTTTACATTATGGCTATAGTCTGATTTCCACGCGTGATTTGGTTGCTGCGGTCTCATATACGATTATATTTTGAGGATGTGTTAAACGAAATAATCCGACAGGTTTCGCAGATTGATAATACACAAATAAGCAGCAATGATTGTTCAGAACTCTTGCGAATCTTAAGGCAGCATAAATGACGGTGCTAAAACACAGTACAGCAATGCATGCTTAAAGATTTGGGATAACGTTGAGACTGCCAATGCAACCGCTACGGAAGTGACAGTCACACATTGGGATACTGTATTGTTCCTGTTCAGCTGAGTGAAACGGGCACCACAGCGGTGTGGATGCCAGAATTTAATGGAATATGAACGACATACTGCAAAGACGCTCTTCGAGTATGCTTTTGGTTTATAGTGGGCGAAGTGTAGTATTCTCTTGTGGTTAGTGTTAACACCCGAACTGTGCCAGAAGGTGGGCTCTGTGACAATTTAAAGGTATCATTTGCACCGGCAAACAGTACCTATTTAAAATATTTCAAGTTATACAATGAAAGTAAAACCAATGAGACATGTGTATTTCTGACTTTTTCAATAGTCCTGAACATTAAATCTGTCTTGTGCGATTCGAATTTCAAGCAGATAATCATGCTCATAGGCGTCCGCAAAAGGGGGCGAGGGGGGGGGGGGGGGGGGGGGGAAGAGAAGGCAATCTAGATAAGGTTTTCTTCATTACAGAAAATTATCCAATTTCGAGTCGTCACGTTCTGCAACTACACTAAGCTGCAGATTTTACATTGCCAACCACGACGAAAAATACTGTACCTTTACCACTCATTAGACACTGAGTTTTCTTAGTTGTCACTGTTCACGGAAAATTATGCAGATTCCTTGGTGCAGCTGCGGTTTCGGCACTGATTTACAGTTAACACGAATACGAACCTTTACAGAACCGTGCAGAAACTGTGTCTTCAATTTTTTCTGTCACTTGTTCCTTTAGCCCTACCAAATTGCAGAGACGATCCGATATGACACCCTGGATTCAGATTCCGTAGCCGATTCCCATCACAAACATGAAGAATGAATACGTCCCATGAATTCCTATAAGGCTATCCCCTTCCCCTAATGCACAACGGCATCACAACAGTAGTTTATAACTTGTCTTTCGAAAACGAAAACACATTATGGCGTGATGATTCTGAATTAAGTTTCGCAGTAGAGAGCTATCTTAGGACACTCGGAAGAATACACGTGTGTATCGTTTTAGATGTATACATCTATACTTAATCCCAAACACACCAATCGAAGGAAGAAAATACTATTTCTATGCTTTATGAATGAGGGACGCCATTGTCAAATTTCAAGGTCGAAGTAGTATCTGCAGGATAGGGACCATCTGAAGCTCTGTGAGTACAACACAGTGCCACATAAAGCCAGAGAGCTACGAATTCTGCATTCGAATTGGCACGCTGCACAGTAATGAGACAGACGGTAGAGACGAGGATTATCTTTTTGCAGTTCCAGGCCACTAGATGTTTATACCAGTCAATTTGAGGATGCGTTGGGAAGGTTTTCCACATTCATTTAGTCGAATACTGACCCTGGACCACACTTTAGTTAACCGACCTAAAAAATGTAGCTTCTAGAATAGATATTGTTTAACTTCAATTACGCAGCCCCCCCTTAAAAAAATTGACTAATGCATTTGAAGTGTTATAAGAAAACGAAAAACATGGCATCAGGATTGAGTAATCCTTTTATAAAGTTTATTTTCCGTTCCTCCACTTTGAGGACTATTTATGTGGCATTTTTGTTTACCGAGCAGAGTTTTCACAGTCATTCTGACTTTTCTTTCTTTGTCAGATTTTCACTTTTCAGTTTCAACATATCATGAGACTATAACAATTATTTTTGTGAATATTTTCTAGCTTCATTTCGTAACTCGAATATCCCCGATATAATCATATGAGGACGTAATTTTCTGTCGTTGATTAAAACAGGTTACATCCATATTCATGTTATTAACATAAGAATGTGTACTTTTCATATACCATTTAAATATACTTACCTGTACCTTTTAGGTATCAAAATAATCTACTTTTAAAATACTGAGAAGATAACTACCAAACTTTTAACATGCGCTTTATGTGCTGCTTGCCAAATTTAGTTCTACAGGCACAAAGTATTTCGAGACTCATGGAATATACAGTTATATACACATTAAAAAATGTTTTGCATCACCCCGGCTCCCAGAACTCGGGAAGATAGACGTTGCCTGTGGGTATTTTATCACAGACAGACCCTTTGACTGTTCAGAGATGTCACTAAACCCACCCAAAGATGTAAACAACCATACATGAGCAGCGCCTATTAGACGGAGGGAGTCCGACAACTGATAACTTCCAGTCATTCCATCAGGAAGAAGGTACACAGCTCGTTCAAATGTTTGAAATCTTATGGGACTTAACTGCTGAGGTCATCAGTCCCTAGGCTTACGCACTACTTAACCGAAATTATCCTAAGGACAAATACATACACCCATGCCCGAGGGAGGACTCGAACCTCCGCCGGGACCAGCCGCACAGTCTATGTCTGAAGCGCCTAAGACCGCTCGGCTAATCCGGCGCGGCTACACGGCTCGTGTTGTCTGTAGTTCAACCATGCCTTGACTGTCAATACCGCTATTCGATCGTGTCTGCATTGTTACTTTGTGCCAGGAAGTGCTCTCAACAAGGGAAGTGTCCACGCGTCTCAGAGTGAACCAAAGCCATGTTGTTCGGACATGGAGGAGATACAGAGAGACAGGAACAGTTGATGACTTGCCTCACTCGGGCCTCGCAAGGGCTACTACTGCAATGGATGACCGCTACCTACGGATTATGGCTCGGAGGAACCCTGACAGCAACGCCACCACGTTGACTAGTGCTTTTCGCGCAGCCACAGGACGTCGTGTTACGACTCAAACTGTGCGCAATAGGCTGTATGATGCGCAACTTCAGTCCCGACGTCCATGGCGAGGCTCATCTTTGCAACCACGACTCCCTGGAGTGCGGTACATATGGGCCCAACAACATGCCGAATGGCCCGCTCAGGATTGGCATCATGTTTTCTTCACCGATGAGTGTCGCATATGCCTTCAACCAGACAATCGTCGGAGACGTGTTTGGAGGCAACCCGGTCGGGCTGAACGCCTTAGAGCTGAATGTCCAGCGATTGCAGCAAAGTGGAGGTTCCCTGCTGTTTTGGGGTGGCATTATGTGGGGCCGACGTACGCCGCTGGTAGTCATGGAAGGTGCTGTAAAGGCTGTACAATACGTGAACGCCATCCTCCGACCGATAGTGCAACCATATCGGCAGCGTATTGGCGAGGCATTCGTCTACATGGACGACAATTCGCGCCCCCATCGTGCACATTTTGTGAATGACTTCCTTCATGATAACGCCATCGCTCGACTAGAGTGGCCAGCATGTTCTCCAGACATGAACCCTATCGAACATGCCTGGGATAGATTAAAAAGGGCTGCTTATGGACGACATGACCCACCAACCACTCTGAGGTATCTACGCCGAATCGCCGTTAAGGAGTGGGACAATAGTGCCTTGATGAACTTGTGGGTAGTATGCCAAGACGAATACGGGCATGCTTCAATGCAAGAGGACGTGCCACTGGGTATTAGAGGAACCGGTATGTGCAGCTATCTGGACCACCACCTCTGAAGGTCTCGCTGTATGGTGGTACTCCACTCCATGCAGTGTGTAGTGTGTAGTTTTCATGAGCAATAAAAAGAGCGAAAATGATGTTTATGTTGATCTCTCTTCCAATTTTCTGTACAGGTTGGAAAACTCTGGGAAACGAGGTGATGCAAAACATTTTTGATGTATGTGCATTGTAATTTCTTACTTTGGGCTATCGATTTTTGGATGTGATAGTTTTCTTCTTCTGTTAATTTTTGCTATGGGCTGTTAGTAGTTTTAAAATTTTTACGTCTTTTTCTACAACCTACCAATTCTAAATAATGGGAACAAGAAGGATCATGTAGCATACAGAATAATGGTACATGGCCTGACAAGATGTGTACCCTTGTAAACCACTGTAGGGCAACTGGAATTGAAAAGGGCGATGACTGATCTGAAAGATAGAATACGCAAAGTGATACTCATTCCCGCTAAACTTTGATATCAGTGTGTTACACAAGTTAAGACCATTATGTAATTTACAAATTATGCGACTTTCGTTTAAATTCATTAAAACACGCATTTCATGGCCCGACCTATCATCTGGTTGTTAACAATTTCTAATCACCCTGTATCACTATCTGATCAAAAGTGTACGGATCTTCCTATGCAATGGGGAACTTGCCATTAAATGTTACGAGACTTGCCAATATGAAAGGGGGGGGGGGGGGGGAGTATTGTGTTGTTAGTAGAGAAACAGTAATAGCAGAAAGGCACAGTGACTTCGGAAGTGGACTACTCATTGGATGTCACATGAGTAAGTAAACCATCAGGGACCTTCCAACCCTTCTAATGCCGCAGAAGTCTGATGAAGGCGATTTGACTGTCGAGTGGAAGCGTAAGGGAACAACCACAGGGAAACAGAGACCAGGCATACCTCATGTACTGATGAACAGGCACTGTCGAGCACTGCTGGGGGGGGGGGGGGGGTTAAAAATTACCATGAGATCATGGCTACGTGCAGTCGAGCTAACCCAATGACAGTGCACAGTGAGTTAAATGGAATTAGGTAGAATGGTTCAGCAACTCTTCATACGCTATACGTTTATGTAATGAGGTGAGTGCTGAGCGATACCTGAGGTGGTGAAAAGAGTGACGCCACTGGATAGTGGATGACAGGAAATGAGCGATTTGGCCTGGCTAATCACTTTACTGATTTCACGCAAAATACTGTGGCCAGTAGATCGCAGCCGGTAAGGCACGCGTGGGGAGAGCGGTAGTTGCGGGGGCTACGAGCAGGCGCTGTAGGGGAAATGTCGAGCGCTGGAGGGGAAGTGTCGTTCTAAAGTGAAGCCCACATTTTTTGCATTTATTAAGTGGAGACCCTCCACGCCCAAACTTGCACAGTGATCATTCGAAAAAACTGTCACCCCTGCTTTGGATAGTATCTCAAAAAAACTCTTCTGAACTGCAGCGACTTAATTTCGATTGGCTTGTTAACCATTTGTATCTTTCAGAGAAGCGTCATGAGTGGCGAATTTTGAGAAAAAGCTACACATTTCTCTTGTTGCCACGTTAAAATTTGTTTCTTTTGCCGAAACAAAGCGGACTTTACAAAAAAAAAAAAAAAAAAAAAATGGTTCAAATGGCTCTGAGCACTATGGGACTTAACATCTATGGTCATCAGTCCCCTAGAACTTAGAACTACTTAAACATAACTAACCTAAGGACATCACACACATCCATGCCCGAAGCAGGATTCGAACCTGCGACCGTAGCAGTCGCGCGGCTCCGGACTGAGCGCCTAGGGACTTTAAAAATGTCACCGCACAACACGTTGTGCAGACACAATTGCGGGAGAATTCTGAAACAGAGGTTCATTATGTTTATGAAGTGAGGAACTGAGGGAAAGTAAGGTCAGTAGTTTATGAAAAAATTCGTCCTCGGTACAAAATAAGCGTGTAATGTCTTCAGTTATACTGTTCCATTTCAGCAGCTATCGATGATTCTCAAAAGTTACATTCTTTCTTTGAAAAAAGTGTGTTATTGGAATGACAGTGTAGATAATGAAGTTTTGCGTCATAAACATATGGCAAAATACTCTCCTCTTTGTGTGCAATCATTTGCCAAAACCTCTTTTCGATATCTCAAATCGTTTATGAAATACTACGAATGTTGTGGATATTTCACTCTGATTTTATCGCTGGCGCGGCGCGATTACAAATGAGTGTTCCACATCAGATCAGTTTTTTTGAGATTGGTGACAGAGACCTCCACCCAAGTGTAAAGAAAAATTCTGTGTGTCAGCTACATTTCACACACAGAAACGTGTCATGTAATATGCACCAAATGCAAAATCATAACCTCTATGTTTCATTACAAACTTTTCCGAATTCCTCACAATATCTTACTTCCACGCAAATATCGCAATAACAATGACCATTAACGAAACGATGGTCACATCATCGTGAACCTCACGTGAAAAGCTACAGCTACTTCAAAAGTGAATTTTTTTTACTGAACAGTTTATGTAAAATATTGCCTCGATTCTGTTGGCCGACCGGACGAAAGGTGGCAAACATTGTCGGCCTCCCCTCCCGAATGAGCTCGCCCGGCGCTTTGCATGAAAACTGGTCACTGTGCATCGCCCACCATATCCTGCGTGTGTTTTTTTTTGTGGGGTTTTAGGGCGCGCAACTTCTAAGGTCATTAGCGCCCAGTCACAAATGTAAGTGCACATATAATCTGGTAGAACTCGGGGGAGGGGGGGGGGGGGGGCACCAGACAGTTCTTACAAAGACGCAGATAAAATTATCAAAAAGTTAGATGTCTTTGGACAAGTCCGTCAAAGTGATAAAACGAAGAACACGAGCAGCTGCTCGAGCGTCATCAGCTAAAATTTCCTGTAAGGTAGATGGCAGAGACAGGACAACACGAGATTGATTAAAACGGGAACACGACAATAAAACATGGCGCACTGTCATATCCTGCTTGTGACGAATGCCTGGAACACATTACCTGCGTTCATGTACAGTACCGACAGTGAAGTACGGAGGAGGTGATATTACTGTAGGGTGGTTTTTTCATTGTTAGGGTGTGGACCCTTATTGCGCTTAAGACAATGCTAAAGCGGAATGTTACGAACACATTTTGCAACACTGTACTTCATACAGTAGAGGAACTGTTCGGAGACGATGACTTACTTTATCAGCCGACACCTCTTGGGCAATGGATTGTGGACACAAATTCCCGAAATGAACTACACCGCCCACAGTCCCAGCCTGAAACAGGTGGAACACCTTGGAGACCAGCTGGATTCCCGATTCCGCTGCAGATCCCAGTATCCATCACTACCTTGTACGGTTTCGGCCCTTGAGGAATAATGAACTCGCATTCCTGTACAGACATGGATACACATGATATTAATAGTCACTAACAGGTGTCCGCGTAGTTCTGATCATATCGTGTACAACACGATGAGCAAGGTTCCCCCAAAGACTTCGTTCCCAGAGTGATTCTACACCAGCAGACTATGTACCAATAATGTCTTATTGAAACTGTATCGTTGTGCAGGAAAATAAACAATTTTGAAAACAAAAAGTGAGTCCAGCGTGGATCCTGCCTAAGACACCAGAATGGTCACAGCCACAGCTCCGGAAGGCAAGAAACCTAAATTCGAGACTCAGTATTGCACAGACTTAATTGTCTCGACATCGTCGGTTCTTAGGACTCCCTCCTTAACGTGTGGTGGCACCGTTGTCAGCAGAGATGAGGCTCTTCGCCATGGTGTACCAAGAGGCAGGGAGTGCTGCAGGGAGCGGGCAGACTGCGACGTGGCCTCGACTTCCGGAGAAACTCCCACGCTCCGCTGCTCTCCAGAACAGAACGGAGCCACAAAGCGAGCTTTTTCTCCAGCCGTGCACGCCGTGGCCAATCGCGCCTCAGAGTTTCTTCTCGACTTGGCGCCTCGCCGTTTCCACAACACTGGTGGGCGCACGGTCTCTGTTGCGACCCAGTAGCCCCGCACGCGGCTGCCTGGTGATCCAGTCATGCTTGACGAGACAGCGCTGAGCGCCGCGGCTGCTCAGAGTCGCGGGTCGCTCACAGAAACCGTGATCCTGTTTTTCAAGACCACACGTTCAACTGATTCCACACAACTGTTTCAGAGTGATTAGTGGTGGAATGACCACATAAAACTACTGTAGGATAAGCGGATGCCAAGTTGATATTCACTGGAAGACTATTACGACAATGTAAATGATTCACAAATGTCTTGTCTCACTAAGTACTTGTAAGACAGATTCATGAGTATTACTTATCAGTGTGTACGTCTATACTCCGCAAGTCACCATACTGCGTGTGGCGGAGGGTACTTTGTGTAGCAGTGTCAGATTCCTGTTTTTATACCAATTACGAATCTCTGTAATTTTACCTTCATGGTCTTCTCGCGACATATACGTAGGAAGAAGCAATACATAGCGTTTCTCTTCTAGGAAAGTACGATCTCGGAATTTTAACAGTAAACCACTCCGTACTGCAGCACGCTTCAGCGACTCTGCTTCAGGGTCTGCGACGGGAGCTGACTGAGCATCCCCGTTACGCTTTCGCGCTTACTAAATGAACCTGGAGCGAAACGTGCTGCTCTTCGTTGGATATTCTCTATTTCCTGTATCAGTACTATCTCGTAAAGATCCCAGACTGACGATCAACATTCAAGTATTGGTCGAACGATTGATTTGTAAGCTACCTACACCTTCTTCTTCTTCTTCTTCTTCTTCTTCAGTAACGGCCTCTGTAGGACCACGGGTAGCCCCTTCGTGGACTCCATCTTCCTCTTCTCCCAGAACCTCTTCATTCTTTCTTTTCTTCTCTCCCGCTCTTCTTCCGAGATCTTCAGTGTCCGTTTCTCCTGTCAGCTCCACTGGTGACACACTAATCTTTTCCTGTATTCTTTTCTGGCACTGATCTCCGGCATATTGGTCGGTGTATATTTGTTCCTCCAATTTTCCTTTCCTTCGATCTTGATCCCCAATTCCAACCAGTCCTTCCGGCGTTCAACAACCCACTTGGTTTCTGTCTTTCCCCTTGTCCTCCCTGTTTCCCACACATTCTAGGTACACTCTTCCAAGCCTGTCTGGCTTGTGCCGTACCTGCGATTAGTTTTACATCGTCATTCCACTTTAAATTACTCCGCACGCAATACTCGTAGATATTTTATGGATACCACAGATTCCTGTGATTACCCCGACATTTTCTCGTCATATATTATTTCTTTCTGCCTATTTACGGGCAAAATGTATTTTCCAATCGCTACTCCAAGCGCAAATCCTCTACAGGTGTTCTTGCACTTCGCTACAGTTTTCTAGCGTTTCGACATATCTGTATACAACAGCATCATCCTCGAAATTCTTCACGGAACTTCTGAAATAATACACTAGGTTATCAAATGGGCTCTGAGCACAATGGGACTTCTAAGGTCATCAGTCCCATAGAACTTAGAACTACTTAAACCTAACTAACCTAAGGACATCACACACATCCAAGCCCGCGGCAGGATTCGAACCTGCGACCGTAGCGGTCGCGCGGTTCCAACTGTAGCGCCTAGAACCGCTAGACCACCTCGGCCGGCACTAGGTTATATCCACACAGTTTCGTGCATCTGTGCTAGAAACCTTCAAGAAAACGGCTGAGCTTCTTGCAATGACTAGAAACGCTTCGCTTCTGCAGCAACCTACGCTTTACTACTGCTAGAAGAGGGAAAAGTTCTTTTGCGTTCTCTACATAGAATTGTATTGGCTTCCGTCAGATTCAGTCCTCAGACAGGCAGTTATTATTCACGAATGATACTTGTGGACGACAATAGAAAACGATACTTTGAGAAACCAAGGACTAGGAGCACTGAACTCATTCTGAAGTCGAGGTGTGCTCTATGCAAAATCCCATCACGTGATGGAAGCAACAGAAGAGTAACACTTAGCCGTCTTCTCAGTTGGCTAGTCTGTAAATCCCGTAACACACGCAGACGCTTATAGAGAGATCCAAAGCAAACTTCCTGATATTGGGATGTAGGGCCAGTCGAACGAACACTTGTATTCTGCCTTGATTGTCGGTGAACCCTCTGCCAGGCACTTAAATGTGATCTGCAGAGTATCCATGTAGATGTCGATCCAGACCAGCCTCTAGGTACTCAGACGTATTGTAGGATCTGCTGCGTCTAGGACGCAGAGCATTTGAATGCAGTCTCTCGCAGTATTAAAGAGAAAAGAAATGCCCAATAAATACATGAAAATTTTTACTTTTCTCCTGCATACCAACATAGAATTTTGTGAGCTGACAGGACAGGCTGCCACTCCAATGAGCAAAACCTGACCTACAGACATAAGAAAAAAGTTGAACCACAAAAGTTTCATCAGATTTCTCCTCTCAATTGAATTACATTCGCTGAAATGAAATGGATGATGGGGATGAAAACATCGCAAACTGGTGTCATATGGGGAGCTGAACTTTGATTTCCAGCTTTTAGACAGCGAAAATACTCGCATAGCATAGCGGCAAAGGCTACTGGTGGCAGAAAGTAGGTAATAGGGATTCGAGTGCCTTTCTGGCAGAATGCTCTTTCGTCAGAACACGTTTTTCGCGCTTAGGATTCAGTGCATCTGTCCAGTTTTTTCTGACTTTTCGTTTAATTCCGCCTTAATAAGTTTCACCCCATCATACATTCATTTAATAGTTCCAGAAAGAAGCCGATGCGCAAAGCGAGTTTTTTCCAGCAGCGCTTTCCGTGGCCATACATTTCCCTGTTGTGAAATATACGCTAAGAAACATAGTTTGGAGCTTATAGCGAAGAAGGAATTACGTAGTGTTCGCCAACGTAATCAGAAACTAATCTTAGCGTCTTTGTGTTATTAAAGAGCTTCGGAATCTTCAAGATGAACTGGATCTACGATATCGGTTTTTCCGGTGCTGTATGGAAACATACGGGCTGCAGTGAGGAAACATCAGGAGAACATTACTTAAACTACGATTCGGAATAGAGGGGAAAAAGCCTCATTATGGAATCGTTAACGCCTAGGCAGCTGTAGCGGAACTTTCCGTCAACAGTATTCCACTGGTTAGGGTAGTTACGCAACGGAAAAAAATATTAGGTACTATTTCGTCTTCAGAGTTACTTGCTGCATTCCTATTAAGGAAACAACTGTGGCCGATTTCATCAAGTGCAGATTCGATGCAGACTTCTAGGAGTTGCTCTTTATTCCGAGAGCGTATGGTGGCAGAGGTCATCTCCCTCTTATCATCCAGGGACGTAAACAGTCGCAATCACGCGTCCAGACGATCTCGTTCCAGACGTTCTCGTTCACCACAACTTAATTCAAAGATTTCCATGAAGTACAGGGTGGCTCTGTTTAAGTATTGAATTTTATTTATTTCGAAAAGGAATGATTTGTGGTCGCTTTTGTTTTCACTTTACAGAATCGTCAAAGTCCACGTGATTGTCCAATTATTTGGCAGTACGTAGCTTTGTTTGAAGACTAGTTTTAAGAATCAGTTTCACGCCTTACACACGAGTTTCGATTTGGTTCTCAGTAAAGCGTACTCCAGAACCCTTCAGACGCCAACATACATATTTATTAAATTACCTGAGTACTCGGGTATGTATTTATTCCGATCTTTATTAGTCCATCTCCTCCTTTCTCCGTTCGTTTCCCCTTTCCCCCCGTCTGGCCGTCTACTCCTCCCCCTTCTCTTTCCACGTTATCCCCTTCAGGCCAATAGGACATACGTGTTTCTAACTCCCACAATATTTCTTTCCAGATCACAACTAACACGAATACCAAATTTGGTTGAAATCGTTCCAGGAGTATAGAATGATCTTCTTACCTATGGCTTTGCCTGTGAATGCACACGTCAAATGTATTTCACAAATATTTAACACACTTCACATGTATCTGTACGTTTATTTCGCTTGTGTGTCTAGTGAATTTCGCGATGCAGTTTCATTTCCATGCAACTTGACGTTGGACTATGTGCTGTACAATAATATAACTTCGCCGGTACATACAGTAGTAAATGTGGCTATTGTCGGTGAAATGTGTTGTAAACAGAATTTGTAGTAAAAAAATAATTTAGAACGTCACGCCTGATGTGCAGTTTTACTGCATGAACAGCAAAAATGTAAGCGATAAACTTTTTCCTTTCTTTATTTTGTGGTACTTGTCAGCGAGAGAAAGTTTCGTAAGAGTTTGAAATTGTGTGTAACGTTCCTTCAAAGTCACAAAGTGCTCTCATTTCCAAATACTGGATGGCTAAAGTACGGCTATTTGCGCGTCGTGGGTGACTGCTACCCCCCCGCAGCTATTCTTTTCAGTAAGTGATGTGTGTACCAAATTTGGTTGAAATCGGTCCTATAGTTTAGGAGGAAATGTAGAATGCATGCATACATTTTTATAATATGTATGGATAAGTTGGAACTGCACGAGTTAAAACGCGACACAGTGTGAACGTGTTTGGCTGGTTTAGCAGTAAAGTGTTACAGGGCGTCCCAGGAGGAATTGTCAATATGCAGGGATGACAGGAACGACCGTTCTAAACGAAAATGTCTAGTAAACCCGGCCTCTAAAATGCATACCTTAAGAGCTGTGAGCATATGTTCAATAGAAGAGACGGGTTTCACTGTTTCGAAGATGAACAAGTGCTCATAGCTCTTAAAGCACGCATCTTAGAGCCCTTGGTTACTAGACATTTTTGCGAACACTGATCACTCCTCTTGGTACGCCCTGTACACCACCACGGGTCAGGCAACAAAAGAACAGAATCAGTAATGTTAACAGAATCTTCCGACGTTTCTTGGTATAAGGACATTATTATAAATGAAAAGCACCAGTTTACTTTTGTTCTACAATATTACTTTTATTGTGTTAACCAGTTTTCGGCTTTCAAGACCATCTTCAGACATTTGCTGAGTTGTCACCGAAGAAATTACAATATTTGCAATCAAAAGTAACACGTCAAGAGAAGTAACACGTCTAGACTGGAGCAGAAACATACAGTAAGTAACATCTTTGACAGGGTGGTGATAATGCAATGAAGAAGTAAAAAATTGAACAGTAAATAAATAAAAATGGAGTAGGCAAAAAAAACTTCAACACAAAATAGGAACAGCATGCCTACATAACAGTTTCTATTACTAAATAAAACCAATAAAATAGGATTAGTACTCGACAAGGCTACATCAGGAGGTATAAAACATGGAGAGTGATACATAAACCAATTAAAAGAAGAAGCAATTATCAATGTAACTACAGAATAAATAAGGAACTTAAGAAATATCAATAAGATAAACAGAAACAAATAGATGCAGGAAAATCGAGGTGTTTGAGGGAGCATACAGTAAATGCAATCTTTGAGAGTGTGGTGGTACTGCACTTTAAGATTAGTATTACATTCAAAATTGTGACTGTGCAACAGTATGCATTAAATAAATGAACCAAGTAAAATACAAACAATATTTGATGAGACAACTACAAGAGGTGTTAAACATGGACAGTAATACAATTACCAGTTAAAAGAAAGCCTTGACAATTGAAACAACAATCTACGTGGAATACATAAACAACGTCAATAAAACAAAAGACCTTAATGAATACAGGAAAATGGGAATATGTAGGAACAGACAGTGTGGGGAGTAGTGAACAACAGAGATGATCATATGAAGTTTAGGAGGGGGGAGGTGTTGAGCTGTCTCTGGTCATTTAAGATTATATCTGGACTGTGAGCAAGATGTTTGTTAATTTCCAGGGCTTCGAGCAGGTTGAGTTTATGGCCTTTGTTCGCTAAGTGAAGTATAAAGGACACTGGCTGGTAGTTGTGTTATTGTATTAGTTTTGTCTATTAATAGAAACATATGCAGGCATGCTGTTCCTATTTTGTGTTAAAGTTTTACCTGTCTACTCCATTTTTATTTATTTACTGTTCAAATTTTTACTTTTTGCATTACCACCACACTGTCAAAGAGGTTACTTACTGTACGTTTCTGCTTCAGTCTAGATGTGTTACTTCTCTTTTAGTGTTGTTTGCAAACAAATTAACTTCGGTGACAATACTCAGTAAATGTCTTAAGATGGACTTGTAAGCCGAAAACCGGTTAACACAAACGTAATACTGTATAACAAAAGCAAACTGGTGCTTTTAATTTATTAGAATCAGTGATATCCGACGGAAGTATGCAGCTGTTAATCAAACGCTACTCTCTTGAAACAGACCGAACCGAAGAAAGGAAAAGTGTGGAACATTTCACGTAAATACGTGAATTGTGTCCCATTTCAACTGTACATCAATTAGCACAGTAATTTTCTAAAACAAAATAAACCAGAAATTATTAACTCCGCTCGAATTCGTACAAAAGCCTTACACGGTGTAATTTTAAATTATATGGTTCCATACTCACTTGCAATTTTGTAAGAACTCATGTTTGACAAATCGAAGTAACAGTATTCGTTTGCTTTTTGCTACGTAGTACGTGAACCTAATTTTTAAATTTCAATTCTGACGTTGCAATTGACTCAGCCTTTAAAGGAAGTTCGATTTTTGTCTACAGTGGAGTAAAATTATCAACGTGAAAATGGACATACTAAAAGACGATCAAAATAACGGAATCTGTAATTACAACAAAACATATCACAGATAACGAGTCCATTCTGGAGTATGTTCCTTCTGAGGGACAGAGTCAACTTTCGAACGCCAATTGTGGAAACTTTAGTCAAGCCATTCATGTGAAACTAATTGCGGTATACTTCTTTACCAAATGGGTTAGGGAAGAGTATTGTTATCTATTCAAATACTTGTCCGCTAAGATTACCGACAACCTTTTTAAGAAGACATTAGCACCTAGCGTTAGGTAAAGCGATTTAAACGTGGTTCACACTCGTCAAGTCCAGGTCAAGAATTTCTTAGGAAACAGTCGATTTCTCGGTGTTGACCAACTGCACCCAAAAACAGCCTGCAATCAAGGTGCCGTTTCCTTCAATGGGGCAAAAAGATCTATTGTTCCGCTGAGGATGTGGTCTGTGAACCAATGAAAACGACCTCTCGAGTTCTTCAAGCTCTATTTATCATGCGATCGAGGTTAGACACTTTAAACAACACTTTTTTCTTGTGATAAATCCCGCCCTCCCCCCCCCCCCCCACCCCCACCCCTTTCACAAAGATGCAAGAAGTTCTCTCCGCCTACTGAGACAATAGTATTTTCGACGTTCTGGTGTAGAAATTGTCTGGTGTATAAATCTACAGCCATTTCAACGAAAGGTACCTCAGTCTTTTTGACCTCAAATGGAATGAGATTTCCCTAACTGCTGTTAAACCGACAGCTACCACTGAATAATATGGACAACCACCCCTTTTCCTTCATTGGCATTTCGAGATATTTCTACACAAGGTAAATGATTACAATATTTCGTATGGAAACTGTACTGTAAATAGCTGCTCCAATCTTCTCATGGAAGGTGGAAAGCATTATGTGATACCTAGGGAATGTAATGTTGGGTCGTCTAATTACATTAATAAATAATTATTAAACAAATCCATTCAATTTAAATGTCCGTACAAACCGAAGGAGACCATTAACAGTCCCTGCTTTATGTTCTGATGGAGCCTAGCGTCTGAAATAAATTGGTTGATTTGGCAGAAGAGATCAAACAGCGAGGTCATCGGTCACATAAGATTAAGGGAGGGTGGGAAAGTCGGCCGTACCATTTCAAAGGAATTATCTCGGCATTTGCCTGAAGCGATTTAGGGAAACCACGGAAAACCTAAATCAGGATGGCCGGACGCGGGTTTGAACCGTTCTCCCGAATGTGAGTCAAGTGTGCTAACCACTTTGCCACCTCGATCGATTTAGCGTCTGAAAAAAACACTGATAATACAGAAACGATACACTGTCAATAAGCATTAAGTAAATATACCGTTTTTAACAAATGTCAGTGCACAAATGATAACTCTCTACATAGCTATCATTTAGAGAAACACCTATTTCGTGGTTTGAGATTGCTTTGCAACTGTTCATCTATTATATGTTATTAGGTTTCCAAGAGTAAATGACAAAAAAATCCATGGCATCATGTTCCATTATACTGAAAATGTGTTGTGTTTGATGAATAACGTTGTTTCTTCGCAGTCTTACTTTCATTTCGCATGGTCATGGAGTGTACCTTCAAATTTTCTAAAAATCTAAATTAATGCTGCGAACGGTCACAGTTTATACTGTTAACAACTTTTACGCTGGGCTTACTTCATATTTTAAATTTCTAGTTGCCATATGCCATTCATCTACTGATGTATCCGGTACAGACAGAAAACCGAGAAAAAGTTTTCTTATTACCTACGTAGTTCAGCCCCAATGATTCAGAAGTTATTTACTTTGACACAAATGAAATTGACTTATAAATACTACGTCTGAAAATTTTTCCAAAGAATGTATCGTGCGAGTTACTTTCCTCACCATCGAATCTGTCTTCAAAGTCCAATTTCCGCTTCCTGTTTCTCGAGCGCAGCACACGCTTCGTATCTAACAGTGTAACAAACATCTTGAGTAAAAGGAAATAGGCGTCAATCTCTGGCGGCTCCTCAAGGTGTTCTAATTATTTTAAGGTGAGAAATGATGCATGAAATAGACTACCTTTTCATTTTTCATCTATTCCTCAGGAGATGGGTTGCTTTCTGCCCTCAGATCCTTTGATGCCACCCTCAATGTTATCAATTTTACTAACTCAGCGCTGTCCATCCCTTTATTGCAAGTAATCCTTACATCAGGTATGGATATGTGTCACATCTGTGACCCTTATACTTTCATCCATATTATGAAATTTACATTCACCACATTGCTGCTTCTACACACAGCACAAACTGTAGTTACGATTAGTTGCAGTACTATCCTTCACTTTTATTAGCTTTTCATTCTTATTTTTGTCGTTCTTATGAATCACTTATCTTTGTCTGTACTTCTTGATAATTCTACGTCGCACTATCCAAGAGTTTCGTTGTCCAGCATACATATAACTCGTTCATCTAGAGATATGTCCCTGCCTATATGGTCACTTCTAGACTAATAGTTCTAGATACAAAAAGTAAAACAAGAATAATTCTAGAGACTATTCAATAAAATACTTGAAGTTTCTCGTCTATGTGAGTATACGATGTTACGACTTATCTTTATAGTATTAAAATGGCAAGTTTGTTTGTGAGCCCATCTGAATATACTGTATAAAACTAAAACGAAATGCATTAAAAGGGTGAAAACGTAAAGTTTGCCACGGGCTATATACACATACTCTTTATTCGAATAACCAACAGATTGGAAACTTTATTCAGCTTTTCCTGAAAAAATCAAGTGAAGCTACAACGAGATGATTTCACAATGGTGACAAGTCATGTGATAACAAGTACACTATCTAGAGATTCGTCACCGAATGTTTGCTTTCCAGATTGCGAATCTTATCCGCCAACGGCTGACCTTGTCTTTTACCTGAAAAATCGATTCCGGCAAATACAGCGAGATGGATATCAAATTTATCGCTTCTTTAAATGGACGATTTAAAAGGAACTCTGCGTTCTGTCTCGTGCAAGGAAATTTACAATCTTTTCAGTTTTCGCTCGTTGTGCAATATGCGACCCCAAACAAAAAACCATTGTATGCAGTGGTTTTTAATCCTTCACTATTTCTCTAATTGAAATACAGCGTAATTCACTACGCTTCACTTCCAAGACTTACTTTACCGGAGAACTGCTACCCGCGCAATAGTTAACTTCTGATGAATCAGAGCCCATCAGTGTGATTTTTGAGTGTTTTCTTCACATATTTTCCTTTGGTTTCTGAAATTTACAAGACGCCAATTCTTTGACAGCATTTACGACGTCATTTTACCCGATTCTCATAATGTTGCCCCATTGGAGAATAATCGTGTACGTTGACTCGCACAGCCGTTCTGCGAATTTCAGTGTGTCGAACTCTCCTTGAAATAACGGTTTTGTATTGGCCGTTAGCGTGTAAGCTGGTGGAGTAATAAGATGTGGTTTTACACAGGGTATCCCAGGAGAACTGGTCACTATTCAGAGAGATGATAGGAACGAACATTCGAAGTAAAGTCTGAAAGTCAGTAGCAGAGATGAACTCATCTCTTCTTTAACTCCTTCCACTAGCTGATTACCAAGCATTTCTCACTTAAGAATTTTTCGCAAGGGCAGAAGGGTGGAAAAGGAATGAATCTGTTTATTGTGTAAAAGTAATCTGAATTTTAGATGAGTAAATGTTGTACTTTATAGTACAAGTATTTGACGAATTCATCGTATAATAATATTAATTCATATAGACAACATTCTCAATGTCCCTCTCCTGGTGCGAGAGTAATTACAATCTTGGCTTTCCTATTGCTACCATCACTACAGGAAAAAATGTCCTCAGGACTGTTGCCAGTAGCACCAGCGGCCTCAAACTTTGGAATATAGTAAATTCAATTTTTATTTATTTTCATATCAACACTTTCTCGCATTTAATCTCACAAATTAAGGTGCGAGAATATACCGCTACAACACTTTTGCTTACATAATGTACCTAAATATGAGAATACACTGTGCATCAATCTCATTAAAGTAACTCTTACTCTATTCACGGTTGTTAGGCGGCAAGATAAATAGTTTTTTCCTTCTTTATTGACATTTGGGTATCGCCGTACAGCCAACCAAAACATTTACAGAATTTCATTTTGAATGATTGTTCTACTACGCACTTCGTTAATTGCTATGTAAAAAAAAACTTACCTTGAATAAATGAAACATAACACCACTAACGACTATTCAGTCATTGCACCGTATTAAAAGGAGACCACACCAACATACAAGATACCCACACATCATGTACACTATCTATACTCTTGAATCTCGTAAGTGCTTCAACATCCCAATCAATGCTAGTTCCCTCTTAAGCCGTTAGCAACACTGCGGCCGTTGTTGAAAGAAGAATGTCTGCGTAAGCGAATGATCGGATAAAATGTTTTTTGTCATGTTCTGTACCTGGTACAAGAAAATAGTACATGGTTAATTTGCCCTCTTTTATTGCACAAATCGTATAATAGGGATTCCTTCAAATCTCTTCGAAATATGTGGGCTGCAAATCTATGTGAACTAAGCACATGCACGTAATCGTTGTTATGATTCGTCTGTTTCTACTGCAGTCGGTAAAAGAAAGATTTAACGCTGTTGTAGTTTAGAGCCGGCTGTATTGTACAGTTTTTGAGATCTTGGCCGAATCCCATTACGTCTGCCATTCGATGCTCGCTTTTTTTTTTTTAATAGGTTCAACGGTACTTGGTGACGAAGTCTACCATTTAGGATTCAGCATAAGTTCACTGCTCGCTTCCCTAAGATGTCTACTAAAAGAGCTGAACTAGAAATGTTCTATTTGCCAAAACCGGTTTTCGGGATTATAACCCATCACCAGTGGGAAATTATGCACTTCTATAGTAATGACATGCTTGTCGGTTGATACTACTGAATCTAAAATATGTTCTGTAACACAGTGCACAGACTATCACGTACCTTATTGCTGCCAAATGTTAGGCAGTGACTCCTCTTGATAATGTTTGACATAGTTACCTAACCTGTCTGCTGTTTCGTTACGAGAAATGCCACTGTTCTGGAATCCAGAAAAATGTTACTGTTCCTCCTCGATTTTTTATCAACTGCCGCGCGGTGTAGCCACGTGGTCTGAAGCACGGTTCGCGCGGCTTCCCCCGTAGGAGGTTCGAGTCTTCCCCCGGGAGAGAGAGAGAGAGAGAGAGAGAGAGAGAGAGAGAGAGAGAGTGTGTGTGTGTGTGTGGTGTCCTTAGCGTTAGTTTAAGTTAGATTACGTAGTGTGTAAGCCTAGGGACCGACGACCTCAGCAGTTTTGTCCTACAGGAACTTACAAATTTCCAAATTTGTATCAACTTCTTTAATAATGTCTACAATTACAGGCAACAAATGTTCCATTTTCTTAGGCTCTTCAGTACACTTAGGTAATCGGTTAATATAATCATTCTGTCGTATGTCTATACTGGACTGAATAGCTCTGATTTTTGAGTTGCGAGATGTAGGTGGAGGAAGTATGTTTCTCGAGTCATTTTGCATCGTTAACTGTAGGAATTTTTTGAGTAATGCATTCTCTAAACTTTCTCAGCAATTTTTACTTGTATGTCTGGATTAACAGAATGACGACTGACAGCCGTCCGACATTAATTTGAAACAAATTCACTAAATCCGAACATCTTGGCATCAGCTGTTTAAAGTATAGGTGTCCTACCTGTTAGTTACATATGGAGATTTGTGCTAGAACGGGACTCAAACCCGGATTGTCAGCGTATCGCGAGCGGTCGCTTTAACCACTTCGGCTTTCAGTGCATGTCTCCCGGACCGACCCAAACTTCCACATGTCACACCGCTACATCATAATCCCCTACATTCATCATTTAATAAACGCAGCTTCAGTCTGTTTTCCCGCACCAGTGAGAACTAGCCTGAGTAACCGGGGCCCATGAAATCTTGTGCCCACGCTGGCACGTAAAATGTACCTGCACGTAAATCCATGTTGCACTACCGGTCCAGCACTAATTTTCACATGTGACTATTAGGAAGTACAACTATACCTAACACAGCTGATGCCAAGATATTCGCTTTCAGCGGATTTGCACTGAGGTGGCGAAACACATGGGATAACTATCTTCATATATACAGATGGCGGTAGCGTCGGATACACATGTATTCGCGGAGCTGTCACTAGTACTGAGGTGGCGCTTGTGAAAAGGTTTCCGACGTGATTACGGCCGCACGACGGGGATTAGCAGACTTGGAACGAGGAATGGTAGCTGGAATGTTCCACGCGTCTACTTCCATTTCGGAAATCGTTAGAGGTTTCAATATTCCGAGAGTCACAGTGTCAAGAATGTGAGGAGAAGATCGCATTTTACGCATTACCACTCACTAAGGACAACGCTGTGGTGACGGCCTTTACTTAACGACCGACAGTGGAGGTGTTGGCGGAACACACTAATAACATCCAAGAATGGGTTGCAGATCGGCTACACTTTCCTAGCGTTCCCCAATAAATGCAGTTGACCCTTCGCGTTCCCTTCAGCCGACCTTAAGTGCACGTTCCTCTTTATGCGGCTTGGCAACGTCGTCGTCGTCGTTGTTGTTGTTGTTGTTGTTGTTGTTGTTGTTGTTTTCAGTCCTGAGACTGGTTCGATGCAGCTCTCCATGCTACTCTATCCTGTGCAAGCTTCTTCATCTCCCAGAACCTACTGCAACCTGCATCCTTCTGAATCTGTTTAGTGTATTCATCTCTTTGTCTACCTCTACGATTTTTACCCTCCACGCTGCCCTCCATTGTTAAATTTGTGATCCCTTGATGCCTCAGAACATGTCCTACCAACCGGTCCCTTCTTCTTGTCAAGTTGTGCCACAAGCTCCTCTTCTCCCCAATTCTATTCAATACCTCCTCATTAGTTATGTGATTTACTCATCTAATCTTCAGCATTCTTCTATAGCACCACATTTCGAAAGCTTCTATTCTCTTCTTGTCTAAACTATTTATCGTCCATGTTTCACTTCCATACATGGCTAGATTCCATACAAATACTTTCAGAAACGACTTCCTGACACTTAAATCTACACTCTATGTTAAATTTCTCTTCTTCAGAAACGCTTTCCTTGCCATTGCCAGTCTACATTTTATATCCTCTCTACTTCGACCATCATCAGTTATTTTGCGCCCCAGATAGCAAAACTCATTTACTACTTTAAGTGTCTCATTTCCTAATCTAATTCCCTCAGCATCACCTGATTTAATTCGACTACATTCCATTATCCTCGTTTTGCTTTTGTTGATGTTCACCTTATAACCTCCTTTCAAGACACTGTCAATTCCGTTCAACTGCTCTTCCAAGTCCTTAGCTGTCTTTGGCAACGTTACACCTAGATATTTAATCGATGTGGTTGTTTCAACCAACACGCCTCTAATACTGTACTAAAATATTATAGGATTTATTCCTAGCTGCTGTTCGTCGCACCAAATAGAAATTCCGTCCAAGTCATTCTTTATCCTACTACAGCCAGTTAGAAGACGATATTGTTCCGTATACTGCAGAGTCATCTGCAAAAAACCGCAGACTGCTGCTCAGTTTGTCATATAGTTCGTTCACACAGAGAACAGGAGCGGCCGCATCACGCTTCCCTGGAGCACTCCTGAAGACGCCTTTGTCTCCGACAAACACTCGCCTTTGAGGACGGTGCTGTCTTCCCTGCAAGTGCGGTGCAGTGACGTAGGCAGCTACCGGCAGAGCAGCGACAGCTGTGGAACCGCAGGCGTGCAGAACGGAGCGGCGGATGCGGCGTCATGCAGGGTGGTCGCGATAGGCCGGCGGATGTTACGGCGCCGCGCCGCCTGTCGCTGCCGTGTTTTGTGGTTCGCCGTGTTGCTGTCCTCCCCCGCGTCCAACCTCGCAGGACACCTGCGCGTCCGCACGCGATTCCGCACAACAAAGGACGATGTTGTGGCCAAGTTCGCCTCCAGCATGTATACCTCAACATCCTACCGACGAATCAACCAATACAGCATTCAGCATACGGAAACATTCGCTTCAGTTTTTAAACCCCCATCAATACAGCAAGAGAATGAGCTCTTTACCGCGATCTTATATACAACAAAGATAAATTTCTCAAATGAGTCAGTGATTATTATGAGCTGTTGGGAAAATAAGAAAAAATAAAAAATTATAATAAATACCAAAAAATAACTATACACTTTATCTGAGTGTAGGTGGACAAAAATACTGGGTGGTCAAAAAGTCAGTATAAACTTGAAAACTTAATAAAACACGGAATAATGTAGATAGAGATGTAAAAAGTGACACACATGCTTGGAATGACATGGGATTTTATTAGAACAAAAAAAAACCACCCCATATTGCTAGACGCGTGAGATCTCTTGCGCGCGCATCGTTTGGTGATGATCGTGTGCTCAGCCGCCACTTTCGTCATGCTTGGCCTCCCAGGTCCCCAGACCTCAGTCTGTGCGATTATTGGCTTTAGGGTTACCTGAAGTCGCAAGTGTATCGTGATCGACCGACATCTCTAGGGATCCTGAAAGACAACATCCGACGGCAATGCCTCACCATAACTCCGGACATGCTTTACAGTGCTGTTCACAACATTATTCCTCGCCTACAGTTGTTGAGGAATGATGGTGGACATATTGAGCATTTCCTGTAAAGAACATCATCTTTGCTTTGTCTTACTTTGTTATGCTAATTATTGCTATTCTGATCAGATGAAGCGCCATCTGCCGGACATTTTTTGAACGTTTGTATTTTTTTGGTTCTAATAAAACCCCATGTCATTCCAAGCATGTGTGTCAATTTGTACCTCTCTGTCTATATTATTCCGTGATTTATTCAGTTTTCAAATTTATACTGACTTTTTCAAACCCCGGTATATAAACACTAAAAACTACGCTATGATACGGTATAGAAAAACCCTTGGCATTCCTGTCGTTTTGGAATGGTTAAACACAGATCCTGTATGGTGTCCAACGGGATATTATACCAGGCTTCCTGCGAAATAGTGGTGAGTTCACGTAACGATGACGGAGAGGGCACGCGATCACGAACCCTTCTCCCCGAGCTACGAGGGGCGTCCAGTAAGTAATGTAATACTTTTTTCTCGGCCAGTTTCGATTGAAAAAACGCAGAATTTGTTGTGGGCCATCGTGGAATATTCCCGCTTCAGTCACTATCGTTTCATGAACGTCCGACAGGTGGTGACACTGTACGTAGGCTTCAAAATGGCGTCTGTAACGTCGATGCGTCCCAATCAGAGAGCTGTCATTGAGTTTCTTTTGGCGGAAAAACATATAATCCCAGATATTCATAGGCGCTTGCAGAATGTCTACCGAGACCCTGCAGTGAACAAAAGCACGGTGAGTCGTTGGGAGAGGCATCTGCCTTCATCGCACAAAGTCGCAGAAACCTGTTCCATTTCCCGCGTGGCGGTCGGCCCCACACAGCTGAGACTCCTGCAATGATGGAATGTGCGGGTACTCTCCTTCGAGGTGATCGACGGATCATAAATACCTCACTGCTCGAATGGAAGTCTCTCTTGGAAGTGCTGACATACTTGTCCAAGAGTTTAGTTACTCACTTTGTGTGTGCCGCCTAACAGAAGATCATAAAGAGCAGCGTCCGCCCACCATCGGTTTGGCCCAAAGGAGGATACACTCGCCGGAAAGCAGTACATGGATAATGGCGAAGATACTGACGTTGGCTCCGACGTCGATCAGTAGAGTAGTACCATCTGGGCTTTCAGGCCCTCCCAGTAAGGACGTTGCATTGGATGGAGATTATGTTGAAAAATAGGGCTTTTGTAGCCAAAACAGTGAAGAATAATGTGGGGTATTGGAATACTAAATAAAACCAACCTGCATTCAGAAAAGAAAATGTTACATTACTTATAGACGCCCCTCGTAAGTCAAAGTCAACCACATTGAGATCTGGTGACTGGTTGCAGGGGAGAGGCGTCAATTCATCCTCGTGACCACTAAACCAGTCCTGGATGATGTGGGTTGTGTGAACCATGGACCCCATGGGATACCATGGCTGCCACATAAATCCCCTAACCCCTGCCAAGTTTCACTATTGGGACGCAAACTCGGCTAGACTTTGGAAACACTGAAACAAGACTCATCCGACCAAATGGCATTCTATAGTTTCATAGCCCAGGTTTTAAGGCTACGGAACCTCGTTTTCCCGTTACCGGTATTTGCATCAGCGGTAAGTGGTTTTGGAAACCCAGCTCGCTCTGCAGTTTCCTGCGTCTGGTGCTGGCAAGTTTCGCAAAAGCGGCAATGACTTGCAGCTGTCGACCTGACATTTTTCGTCACAATCCTCTTGAATAACACTCCGTCACACACACTTTTGTATATGCTGTGACTTAGATGATGATGTTTGAGACACTAACCACTTCGGCTACCTTGGTTACGGACGCACCCATCATATGAGCACCACCAATTTTCCCACATTCGAATGCACTGCGTTCCGACGTAGTGCACTCAGGATTACACAAAATACTGTTCTAACCAAGACTGACACTTCCCACGTATTGAGGACATTGTATAGGTGTCGTTCGTGGTTATATACAACATCGCAACTTGCAGGCTTGGCTAGCGCCTGAATTTTTGTTGAGGCATGCATTTCTCGCGATGTGTCCATATTTTTATCCACCCAATGTATCTGCAGAGCTGGTACGCACCGAAATTTCCGTGCCGCAGTACCGCAGCATGCCGCTAGAGACGCGAAAATAAAATAGTGGAGGCTGTTGAGAAAATGAAGTACTGTGAATAATTCGTTTTCTGCATATGAAGGGGAGGAACGCTGAAACAGTACATGCTGAGTTGGTCGAAGTGTACGGCAACGGTGCACTACCGTATGACAGTGCTTCGTTAACACAGGCAGTGCCCCTGTGGTAAACAAGTCTGGAAGGTGAACGATCTGGCAGACCAAGAACCAGGAACCGCGAGAGAATTGATGGCCCTGGTGCTCGAAAAGCAGCCTATTACCACCAAGGCGGTAGCGCAAAAAAAATGAAAATCAATCATGCATTATTTGAGCTTCCGCAGCACGACTCACGCCCGGTCCTCAAAGCTTTACTTCTGCCAGTATCTCGTCTCCTACCTTCCAAACTTTGCAGAGCTTCTGTAAAGTTTGGAAGGTAGGAGACTACGTACTGGCAGAAGTAAAGCTGTGGGGGCCGGGCGTGAGTCGTGCATCGGAAGCTCAGATGGTAAAGCACTTGCCCGCGAAAGGCAAAGGTCCCGAGATCGAGTCTCGGTCGGGCACACAGTTTTAATCTGCCAGGAAGTTTCATATCAGCACACACTCCGCTGCAGAGTGAAAATCTCATTCTGGAATCATGCATCAGTTTCAGACATTCTGAACATGTCAAAGGTCGCCGCCCGCTGCGTTCCACGACTTTTAACACTCATTCAAAAAGCGCGCCGAAACCGAAACAGTAGCGTACACGTCGCGTTTGTGCCAGGACAATTTTGAAGCCTTTTTTTACCCACCTTATTACCGTGACGACTGATGGATTTATCATTAAGACCCCCGGAACCAAAGAGCAAAGGCAATGGTAGAAACATTTGGATTCCGCATCACCAAAGAAGACCAACATCATCAAACAATGTGTAGCTGAGTGTTTAGTGTCATCCTTGTCCGATCCGAACTTGTGCTCCGTCACAAAAGACTTCGTCGACGGGAGCTAAAAAGCCAACTGGAGTGATTTATACAGTTGACTGAAAAATAGTTCAGAAAACGGAAATATGAAAACGTCCTTTTTTCCTCCTAATTTAGTAGCGTGATGAACAGTGCGGCGGTTGTTCAGTTTTATTAAAAGAGGAAATGTCACGAAACAACAGTGATAAGTATTTGCTCCGAATGGAACTCTGAATAAACGTTTCTCCATAGTCAACGTCGGTGTGTTTCCCGATGACTCGTCAGACATACCTTGTCTTTAGGTAAGTGAAGAGCACTCTACAATACGAGGTGCATTCAAGTTCTAAGACCTCCGATTTTTTTTCTCCGGACTGGAAAGAGATAGAAACATGCGCATTGTTTTAAAATGAGGCCGCGTTTATTGTCAATACGTCACAGAGATGGCAGCACAGTACGGCAGATGGAATTTTACCGCCAGCGGCGAGAATGAGAACTGTTTTAAATACTTAAAATGGCGACGTTTTCCTTACTTGAACAGCGTGCAATCATTCGTTTTCTGAATTTGCGTGGTGTGAAACCAATTGAAATTCATCGACAGTTGAAGGAGACATGTGGTGATTGAGTTATGGATGTGTCGAAAGTGCGTTTGTGGGTGCGACAGTTTAATGAAGGCAGAACATCATGTGACAACAAACCGATTGGGTTGTTGGAGGTTAAAGGGACCAAACAGCAAGGTCATCAGTCCCTTGTTTCAAATAGACTCCATTCTGCTAACGGGACATCTCAGTATAGTCAGAAAAATAAAACGGATAAAGGGGAAACGGAAAAGGGAAGTCACGTTGTCATTAGTAAAAACAAATGAGGGAAGTTGGCAAGAGAACGAACCCAACACTATGCTGAAACAGCATAGGCAAGACCACCTGTGACTTAAAAGGTACAACTGCTATAATGCAGAAAGTACGTATGGGAATAGAAAAACTAACCAAGCCTTAAAAAGAAGGGGTAAAAACAGAGTAAAAGGGAAAGAAAAGAGGATTCCAGTCAGGGAGGTGAATCGGGAATCTCTGAACACTGCCTACAGTGGGAGACACCCAAACACTCACCGCCCTGCCCCAACACCAGAGGGAGATTAAAAACTTTAAAACTGAGAATAAAAACCACTCTCCCGGAGGAAACCTAGAACCAGAGAGACCATCCGGGAATCGTCAGCCAACATCAAAGGTAAAGTGTGGGGGAGTCTGTACTTAGCACGCAGAGCCAAAAGAAGGGGGCATTCAACCAAAATGTGGGCCACTGACTGGAAGGCTCCACAACCACATAGCGGGGGTGGCTCATCACGCAAAAGGAAACCATGGGTCAGCCTGGTATGGCCAATGCGGAGACGACACAGTGTGGTCGAGTCCTTGCGGGAGAGGCGAAAGGAAGAACGCCATGGGCCTGTATTCACCTTAATGGCACGAAGTTTATTAGACAGTGGAGTAGCCTCCCAAGAATTGGCCCATGACTGTGCAAAGTGGGATTTGATGTGAAGCCGTAAATCCGCTGCAGGAGGGGTTACAGAAAACGGGGGGTAAGTAACTGCTCCCCCAGCCAAACGATCAGCGAGCTCATTACCCAGGATACCCACATGGCCCGGGACCCATAGGAAGTCAATGGAACAAGCAGCACGGTGAAGATCAGCGAGATGGTCATGGATGGCAGAGACCAAGGGATGGCGCGAAAAACACCGGTCAATAGCAAGAAGGCCACTCATCGAGTCCGTACATAACAAAACGCGGTTGTGTTGGGATTGTTTAATAAAGGTAAGGGCCCGGGAAATTGCCATCAATTCCGCAGTAAACACCCCACATGAGGGTGGCAGTAGATGATTTTCCGTTCCAACAAAGGACGTGAAGGCATACCCAACATGATCAGCAGATTTAGAGCCATCAGTGTAAAAAACAACAGCATCCCGAAACTCCCATAAAATTTGGCGAAAAAAGGAACGGAACACCACCGGGGGGATGGAATCTTTCGGACCGCGGCGGAGATCCATCCGAATTCGAGGCCGAGGAACTAACCAAGGAGGGGTGGAGGGGAGGGAGCGAGGAAGACAGGACAAAGAAGGAAGCCGAAAATCACGGGTAAGAGACGCAAGGCGCAGCCCAACCGGTAAACCCGCCCGAGGGCGGGAGTCAGGCGGGCGACGTCCATGGTCTGGGAATAGGATAGAATAGGAAGGATGAGCGGGAGAAGAACGGATAGTAAGGGCATAAGACACCAGAAGCTGGGACCGCCGAACAGAAAGGGGGGGGATCCCAGCTTCAACCAGGAGACTATCAACAGGGCTAGTAGGGAAGGCACCGGTGGCCAAACGGATACCACGATGGTGGACTGGATCCAGCACGTGCAGCGTGGAAGGAGCAGCTGAACCATAAACTTGACAACCATAGTCCAAACGTGACCGAACTAGAGCACGATAAAGACGGAGGAGGAGGGAACGGTCCGCACCCCAGGAGGAGTGGGCAAGGAAGCGAAGGACATTGAGTTTACGGAAACATCCTACCTTCAGGAGTCTGATATGGGCAGCCAAGTGAGCTTGTTGTCGAAAAGAAGACCTAGGAAACGAAACTGTGGAACCACAGGCAATCTTTGTGCAGCGAGATAGAGCTCTGGATCAGGGTGGACCGTAGTACGGCGACAGAAGTGGACCACCCGCGATTTTAAAGGAGAGAATTGAAACCCGTGGGAGAGGGTCCATGCAGAGGCACGCCGTATAGCCACCTGGAGCTGCCGTTCTGCAGATGCCATCGAGGAGGAACTAACCCAAATGCAGAAATCATCCACATACAGGGCAGGGGCGACCAAGGGACCGACAGAGGCCACAAGTCCATCGATAGCAATGAGGAAAAGAAGGACACTCAAGACAGAACCCTGTGGGATGCCCGTCTCCTGGGTCCGTGGAGAACTAAAAGCAGTACCAACTCGAACTCTGAATGACCGATGGATCAGGAACTGGCGGATAAAAATCGGGAGTGGGCCCCGAAGACCCCACTGATGAAGGGTTAGTAAGATGTGATGGCGCCAGGCCGTGTCATAGGCCTTGCGAAGGTCAAAAAACACTGCAACCAAATGGCGGTGCTGGGACAAAGCCTGCCGAACTGCGGATTCCAAGCGAAGCAAATGATCGATTGGAGATCGTCCCTCTCGAAAGCCACACTGGTAAGGGGACAATAAATCCCGAGATTCGAGGACCCAAGTGAGCCGACGGGCTACCAGCCGTTCAAGTAACTTACAACCAACATTGGTCAAACTAATTGGCCGATAGCTGTCAACAGATAGGGGGTTCTGACCAGGCTTAAGGACAGGAACCACAATGCTATCCCTCCACTGAGAAGGGAAGTCACCCTGGAGCCAGATACGGTTAAACACCCGAAGAAGATGGTGCCGTTGTGGAGCACTGAGATGTTGAAGCAGCTGGTTATGAATGGAATCTGGGCCAGGAGCCGTATCATGAGAAGCAGATAGAGCAGAAAGAAATTCCCATTCAGTGAAAGGTTCGTTGTAAGATTCTGACTCACAAGTGGTGAAACATAAGGTGACAGCTTCAGCCTGCTGTTTTCGATGAAGGAAAGCAGCTGGATAGGAGGCCGACGCTGATGCCACTGCAAAATGGGTCGCAAGATGTTCTGCGAGAACTAATGGGTCCGTACAAATGCCATCTGGGAGGTGAAGGCCTGGGAGGGTGGACTGCCGATGGCAACCTTGGAGAGAGCGAAGTGTAGCCCATACCCGTGACAGAGGGACAGTGGAACCAAGGGAAGAAACGAATCGTTCCCAACATATCCGCTTGCTCTGTTTGATTAAATAACGGGCTTTAGCGCGAAGGCGCTTGAAGGTAGAAAGGCTGGCTACAGATGGGTGCCTCTTAAAGTGTTGCAAAGCTCGACGGCGATCACGGATGGCAATGGCAATGGCCGTACTCCACCACGGGACTTGCCGACGACGAAATTGTCCAGATGAGCGCGGGACAGCAAGGTTAGCAGCGCGAACAATCGCGTCAGACACGTCACGTAGGACGTCATCAATACAACCCGACAAAGAGGGAGAAAACTCGACCTGTGCAGTATATAGAGGCCAATCGGCGCGGTGGAAAGACCAACGAGGTAACCTCTCCATCGGGGAGCGGGAAGGGAGCGTGATAATCAACGGGAAATGGTCACTATCACAAAGGTCGTCGTGTGGCGACCAGTGTAATGAAGGGAGGAGAGAGGGAGAAGAAAGAGAAAGATCAATGGCAGAAAAGGTACCATGACCAGCACTGAAATGAGTAGGGGAGCCATCATTAAGAAGGCACAGGTCGCGGTCTGCAATAAATTGGTCGATAAGAAGACCTCGTCTAGATGGAAAGGCACTGCCCCACAAAGGATGATGAGCATTAAAATCCCCAAGGAGGAGGAAGGGAGGAGGAAGTTGCTGAAGAAGGGTGGTTAAGGCAGCAGGTGTAAGAGTCCTGTCAGGAGGGAGATAAAGATTGCATACTGTGACTGCAGAGTCTAAGTGGACCCTAACAGCAACTGCTTCCAATGTAGTTTGGAGAGGAATCCACGTGCTAGCAATGTCGGTACGGACCAACGTACAAACGCCACCAGAAGCCCGCAAGGGTCCGACCCGATTTCGACAGAAAACACGGAACCCACGGAGGGTCGGTGAGTGAGCATCAGTAAAATGAGATTCCTGGAGAACCACACAAGCTGCTGAGTAGGACGAAAGAAGGGATTTCAATTCCGGAAGGTGACGATAGTAGCCATTACAATTCCATTGGGGAACCACAGAACGATGGTTTAAATGAGGGCTGAACACGCTAAATCCAGTCATACCGCCGGGTCCCCACCCGTCACCGACAAGGAGGGGGCGACATCCATAAACGACAGGTCAGAATCCGGTTGTGAAGCCGGGGAAGGGACCTCCGGTGACACCAGAGGCTCTTTGTCCCGGGACTTATGTTTCTTCTTCTTTTCAGGCTGAGATCGAGGAGGGCTGTGTGGCATAATGGAGCCAGCTGCAGCAAGATCAGGAACAGAAAGAGACCGGGCGACCTGGGGGCCGATAGACCGCGGCTCTCGCGGTCGCCGCGCTGCAGCAGACCTTTGACCTGGAAGGTGCCGGGAAGGGGCATCCCGGGAGAGGCGCCCTTGACCGGCAGACGCCGAAGGAGTGGGACACTTCTCCGGCTGGGGAGGGGGAGCGGCGCCCAGAGGAGAAGGTGTGGGAGCCGCAGGGGAGGGGGGAAGGAGAGGGGTCCGGGACGGGGGTAAGGAAGGGGGAGGAAGGGATGAAGATGTAACCAAGGCGTAACTAGATGTCATGGACACAGGGTGCAATCGTGCATATTTCTTACGGGCCTCTGTGTAGCTTAAACGATCAAGAGACTTATACTCCTGTATCTTTTTTTCTTTCTTATAGACTGGGCAATCTGCTGAACGTGGAGAATGACTACCATGACAATTTACACATACAGGAGGGGGAACACAGGGACTCCCCTCATGGAGTGGACGTTCACAGTCACCACAGAGAGGGTCCTGGGTACAGCGAGAAGACATGTGGCCAAAACGCAAGCACTTAAAACACCGCATAGGAGGTGGGATGTACGGCTTCACATCACAGCGATAGACCATAATCTTAACTTTCTCAGGAAGGGTATCCCCTTCAAAGGCCAGGATAAAGGCACCAGTATCAATACGATTATCTTTAGGACCCTTCTGAACACGCCGAACAAAGTGAACACCCCGCCGTCCGAGATTGTCCCGAAGTTCCTCATCAGTTTGAAGGATGAGGTCTCTGTGAAAAATCACACCTTGTACCATATTTAGAGACTGGTGAGGGGTAATGGACACGGGAATTGTGCCAAGATGGGTACAGGCACGAAGGGCCGCAGATTGGGCAGCCGAAGCAGTTGTTATCAGTAATGAACCCGACCGCATCTTGCTCAGGGAGTCCACTTCGCCGAACTTGTCTTCAATGTGTTCCACAAAGAATAAAGGTTTGACACTGGTGAAAGTATCTCCATCAGTCCTGGTGCAAACTAGATAACGGGGGAAAGGTTTTGCCCCTAGACGACGGGCCTGACCCTCCTCCCAGGGGGTAGCCACGGAAGGGAAGGCCGAAGGGGCAAGAGAAGCAGCACTTGAGGAATCAGTACCACGCAGAGAGACTGCCGCAGAAGAGCGGCCAGAGGTTTGGACCCTTATGCGTTTCATCTGCATAGCGTCCGCCCTGATACCACCCACTCCGGGAGTTCCGATGCTCCAGGATGACGAGCAACCACTCCAAGGCATGCATGAGGAGGTCACAGCTCAGGTATCAGAAGTGTGATCCCTGTGTGTTCAGGGGGCTCAACCAAAAGGGTACATAGCGACCCCACCACACGGGCTGGCTACCGTGCTGGCTATGCACCCTAGCATCAGACAACGACGTAGAAGAAAAGGTGGAATATACTAGGAGGGCACACGTCGGAGACACTAGGTAAGGTGCTCTTCCCCAAATGGCTCACACTACGGAAGAGAAATTTTGGAATGGAGGTCAAACCCCAGAGGGGGACCAAGGAATGCCAAAAGGAGGAGATGATTACGCAACAAAGCCAGAGTGTAAAACCAACAGAACCAGGAGGATAGCGGGGGCCAACATAAGCAAGGACACCAATAGAGGGAGAGGAGAGGGCGAGGGGAAAGGGGTATGGAGGGGAAAGGAGGGGAAGGGAAAGGAAATGCAGCCCGGGAGAGAAAGAAGGCTGCAATGGCTCGGGGCCCCGTGCTCGCCACGCACGTATCCACGAAAGAGTTGTGGACCCCCTGGGGGGGACAACAAACCGAAACAACCTTGGGCTCGCACAAGCCAGTCTGACAACATGATCGAGAAAGTTGAGAGAATTGTTTTGGGGGATCGCCGAATGACTGTTGAACAGATCGCCTCCAGAGTTAGCATTTCTGTGGGTTCTGTGCACACAATCCTGCATGACGACCTGAAAATGCGAAAAGTGTCATCCAGGTGGGTGCCATGAATGCTGACGGACGACCACATGGCTGCCCGTGCGGCATGTTGCCAAACAATGTTGACGCGCAACGACAGCATGACTGGGACTTTCTTTTCGTCGGTTGTGACAATGGATGAGACGTGGATGCCATTTTTAAATCCAGAAACAAAGCGCCAGTCAGCTCAATGGAAGCACACAGATTCACTGCCACCAAAAAAAATTTCGGGTAACCGCCAGTGCTGAAAAATGATGGTGTCCATGTTCTGGGACAGCGAGGGCATAATCCTTACCAATTGCGTTCCGAAGGGCACTACGGTAACAGGTGCATCCTACGAAAATGTTTTGAAGAACAAATTCCTTCCTGCACTGCAACAAAAACGTCCGGGAAGGGCTGCGCATGTGCTGTTTCACCAAGACAACGCACCCGCACATCGAGCTAACGTTACGCAACAGTTTCTTCGTGATAACTTTGAAGTGATTCCTCATACTCCCTACTCACCTGACCTGGCTCCTAGTGACTTTTGGCTTTTTCCAACAATGAAAGACACGCCGCTGCCATGGAATCATGGCGTCAGGGTTGTGAAAAATGTGTGCGTCTGCAGGGCGATTACGTCGAGAAGTAACGCCAGTTTCATCGGTTTCGGATGAGTAGTTAATTAGAAAAAAAATCGGAGGCCTTAGAACTTGAATGCACCTCGTACAACGAACAATTTTAAAGGTAAATGCTGACCTTGCATTTCACTCTGGGAAATATACTCGAATGCTGGTAGTGGCTGCGTAACTATAGAGTCAGTGGAGTTGATTGTACAGTATCCGATAACACTGTCATTCGAATCTCTAAATGACAGACGGCTTGTATTTTTTTAAAGGTCATTATTCTTCATTTTAGTGGATATCAGGCTTAAAGATTGCTCCTTATCAGCCAGTTACATAATTCTCATATGACAACGTATCACTGATATGAAGGTCATTTCATTTCTCCTAGCACGTCAAATTCATACATCAATCTACGCTTGCATAGCTAAATTGGTGTACGGTATTGGCATACAGCCATGAATACTAGTACGCTCATCCCAGGAGGAAGTCTCTGCAGTTTCAGAGATTAAATTATTATGGAGCGGCCATTGCATGCGTATGGTCGCATGTTCTCTCATTTAGCATCGACTCGTGTGCCAAGTTTACTTTATTTTCGAGTTAGCCATAGTGCTGTAACTTCAACAAGTGGCCGTGGGCAAACAAAGCAAGTCCTGTAGGAGCGGCACGCCTCTTCAGCCCGCTAAAGTGAGCTCTGGGCGTTCCACTTGATCAGCCTTGCCTGTAGCAGCTGTTTGGTTTCTTCAGTTTCGACCTCCAGCGAAGTACGCAGACAAGGTTGTTTTCAATTTCGATACTCTTTTTTCCGAAATATCTGCTGGATTCTGAGTTGACTAACTTTACCTCAACGCTCGCTACACAAGATTCGCTCCAGTTGAGAAAGTTTCGTCGGGAATTCTGAATCTAACTGCTCTCATGACGATACGTATTTTAACGGCGAAGCGATACTTCGTTCTTTGTAAACGATATTACAACCTTCGACTGCAACGTGTCAAAGAGACATACTTTTATGCTGTAGGAAATTATGAAACGCCAAATTAAGAAGCCTGTATCACTCAGGATGAAAATGATTGTGAGAATATTTTTCCCTTGCCAATCTCTCTGGCAATAATATTTTTCTACTTTACTGAAAAAAAAGTACAACCAGTACGACAGAAAACATACAGCGAACGGCCACAGTTTGCTTGTGTTTGTTACAAGACAGAAACGAAGATGGTGTGAGAGTGTACAATGAGTAATCCGTAATCTTATCCATCTGTTCTAGAGTACAACTGATTCCATCGCTTCGTAGCGAAATGCGTCTGCTTCATTCTCGGAATAGCGCAGAATGTACTACATCACGTATCGAAGATCGCTGCGGACGAATGATAAGACGATGAAACTACAGGCTACACCCGCCATTGTGACTGAATGGTCGACGTCACGCCACGGCAGCAGAGCAGATCTTGGGCTCCGCCCTTGCGGACGGAACCGCGCCAAGTGGCGAAACTGTCCCAGTAGAAGCAATACAGACGCAATACAGTTAAGACTGAAATATTTTGACGCTACCTGTTTTGTGTATTATAGAAATGATTCAGATGACAGAGAGAATATTAAATGGGTTCCACAAGCTTCAGTTTTTGATCCACTGCTGTTATTTATACAGAGAATGAATGAAACCTACTTTGATTACATTCGATGTACTGTAACAACTTCGTACAACAACAAAAATCAAATCAAAATAGGACACCACCGTATTTCGCTTTCTGATCAGTGCGTAACACGATACCATTTTTTTTCTGGGGCTCGAGACAGGTCAGCGTAATAGTACGGATTGCAACATTTTGACGCCAGTCAGAAGTCCGTAACGGCTCGTAAGAAGTTATAACCCTCTACAACTACTTCCTCTGCACGTTGGACAAAGAGGGACGTAACGTAAGAGACCAAAAACTGTTGGTCAACTGGAGAAACATAGTCGCCGAGTCTTTAGAAATGCACTGCAGAAGTAACAAGGACTGTCTAATATCTCCAGCTGTTTACGTCTATTTTTGGCCGACCAGTATATAAGGTGATTCAATAAGAAAGAACAGATTTCAGACGTTTATTATGCACCAACTATAAAAGATACACAGTACGCTTGTCACTGTATCAAGGAATGTTCAAAGTTTAGAAATAGTTGCGCTGTTGTTTCTGGCAGCACGGAGACTACATCACAAGAGAAATGATTCTGTGTGTTGAAGTTGCACTAAGTCAATCCACTACTCAAATGCAACGTGCATTCCACCGTCGATTCAGCAAGCCGCCGCCTCTGCACAAGCAGATTCATGACTGGCAAACAAAATTTTTGGAAGGCGGTTGCATATGCGAAGGGAAGAGCACTGGTCTGCCATGCACGTCTGATGAAACTGTCGAGCGTATCCGAGACGCGATAACACGCAGTCCTCGCAAGTCCACAAGACAGGCCGGCCAGGAACTGCAACTTCCTCCAGCAATGGTGTAGAGTTTTCTAAAACGACGCCTTACAAGTTGCAGTTACTCCATCAATTGCGTTCCGGCGACTAACGGAAGATACGTATTTTGCATTTCACGTCTCCAGGATATGGGAGAGGACACTTTCTCCGACCGACTCATCTTTTCGGACGAATCGGCCTTTCACCTACCGGGTAAAGTAAACCGCCATAATCTAAGAATTTGTTGTTCACAAAATCGTGGCGTCGTCGAACTAGAAAGAGACTCACGAAACTGAATGTGTTTTGTGCCGTTTCTGTTCATACAGTTTATGGACCTTTCTCTTTTGCGGTGGAATCTGACACATGAATGTCATACATGGACATGCTGCCAAATTGGTTGTTTCCTCAATTTCACGAAGTTTCCAGTGATTTCATTTTTATGCATGACTGCGCCCTGCCTCACTTTCATCTTGAGGTGCAGCGTTATCTTAACAATACGTACCATAACGTTTGATAGAGGTGGACAACAGGCTCTTGCTCATTGCTTTTGGCTTCGCAGGTCACGAGACCTAAACAACGAAACCGTTTTTTGTGGGGTTACATAAAAGTCGGAGTCTTTCTCCTATCTATCGCAGATACGCGCCAAAAGCTGAAAAAACTAAATGTTCAAGCTGTCGATTCAATAAATAGGGGCCTGTGGACTCGTGTGTGGAATGAAATGACCTAGCGTTTCGACGTTTCTCGAGAAACGCCTGGTGCTCATGTTGAGTTTAAGGTACAGTGTCTGTGCGAACACAAAACTTTGAACCTCCCTCTGACCAGTGACAAGCGCAATGTTTTTCCATATTTCACTATTAGTCTGTAAGAAGTAACTGACATCTGTTCTTTCTTTCTGAATCACTCTGTATTTAATTTCAACTGTATATAATCATTCTGATGAACATCAACAAAAGCAAAACGAGGATAATGGAATGCAGTCGATCTAATCAGGTGAGGATGAGGAATTAGATTCGTTGTAAATGAGACAAAGTAGTAGATGAATTTTGCTATTTGGGGAGCAAAATAAATGACGATGGTCGAAGTAGAGGGGATATAAAATGTAGACTGGCAATGGCAAGGTAAACGTTTCTGAAGAGAAATTTGTTAACATCGATTATAGATTTAAGTGTCAGGAAATTCTTTCTGAAAGTTTTTGTATAGAGTGTACATCTACATGGATACTCTGCAAATCACATTTAAGTGCCTGGCAGAGGGTTCATCGAACCAATTCTCTATTATTCCAATCTTGTATAGCGCGCGGAGAGAATGAACACCTTTCCGTACGATCTCTGATTTCCCTTATTTTATCGTGGTGATCGTTCCTCTCTATGTAGGTCGGTGTCAACAAAATATTTTCGCATTCGGAGGAGAAAGATGGTGATTGGTATTTCGTAAGAAGATTCCGTCGCAACGAAAAACGCCTTTCTTCTTATGATTTCCAGCCCAAATCCCGTATCATTTCTGTGATACACTTACACTCTCCTACATTTCGCGACAATACAAAACGTGCTGCCTTTCTTTGATCTTTTTCGATGTACTCCGTCAGTGCTACCTGGTAAGGATCCCACACCGCGCAGCAGTATTCTAAAAGAGGACGGACAAGCGTAGTGTAGTAGGTCTGTTACATTTTCTAAGTGTCCTGCCAATAAACCGCAGCCTTTTGTTAGCTTTCCCCACAACATTTTCTGTGCGTTCTTTCCAATTCAAGTTGTTCGTAATTCTAATACCTAGGTATTTAGTTGAATTTACGGCTTTTAGATTAGACTGATTTATCGTGTAACCGAAATTTAAAGAGTTCCTTTTAGTAGTCATGTGGATGACCTCACACTTTTCGTTATTTAGGGTCAACTGCCACTTTTCGCACCATTCAGATATCTTTTCTAAATCGTTTTGCGCTTTGTTTTGGTCTTCTGATGAATTTATTAGTCGATAAACAACAGCGTCATCTGTAAACAACCGAAGGTGGCTGCTCAGATAGTCTCCGAAATCTTTTATATAGATAAGGAACAGCAAACGGCCTATAACACTACCTTGGGGAACGCTTGAAATCACTTTTGTTTTACTCGATGACTTTCCGCCAATTACTACGAACTGTGACCTCTCTGGCAGGAAATCGCAAATCCAGTCACATTACAGACGATATTCCATAAGCACGCAATTTTACTACGAGCCGCTTGTGTAGTACAGTGTCAAAAACCTTCCGGAAATCCAGGAATACGGAATTGATCTGAAATCCCTTGTCAATAGCACTCAGCACTTCATGTGAATAAAGAGCTAGTTGTGTTTCACAGGAACGATGTTTTCTAAACCCGTGATGACTGTGTGTCAATAGACCGTTTCCTTCGAGGTAACCATGTATGGAAGTGAAATACGGACGATAAATAGTTTAGACAAGAAGAGAATAGAAACTTTCAAAATGTCGTGCTATGGAGAATGCTGAAGATTAGATTACGTAACTAATGATGAAGTTCTGAATAGAATGAGGGAGAAGACGAATGTGTGGCACAACTTGACTAGAAGAAGGGATCGGTTGCTAGGACACGTTCTGAGGCATCAAGGGATCACCAATTTAGTATTCGGGGAAAGCGTGGAGGGTAAAAATCGTAGGGAGAGACCAAGCAGATTCAGGAGAATTTAGATTGCAGTAGTTACTCAGAGATGAAGAACGCTGCACAGGATAGAGTAGCATGGAGAGCTGCATCAAACCAGTCTCTGGACTGAAGACCACAACAAGAACAACATCGTTCTACCAGCATAATGAGCTTCGTCATTGTATTTGTTTTCTGTCGTTGCTTAACTGCTTCAAAATTCATAGACGTGTATTTCGTCTTTGGAACTATCATTTATTTGCAAAAAGTTAGTACACATCAATGAATAATGAACCTATTGCTCTTTTTCATAGTGAAATTAATTATTAAAGATATACAGTGTTCTGATAAATAACAATTATTTACACTTGTCTATAGAACTAATTTTGACTCTGAATTAACGAAGAAAGTTTACTATTTTTCTCTGTACAAAAATTCACTGAAAAATGGAACTCGTGGTCTTTATATGGGACGGTAACATCAAACATAGAATGTAAATATCGATAACATTATAAATTTTGACAGAATACGTGAACAAATAAGTACAGAAATTGCTGGAATTGTCATTCCCAGTCCGAGACAGAAAAGTCCACATACCTTACACTGTCTATTTTATTCACTAAGGCTTATGAAATTTTTCAGATGCATCGTCTTTTCGAAAGAGGTTCCCATGTAGAAGAATAAACTATTATTTCAAATCGTATGTATTCCAGAACGAATGCTGTTAGACGTATATAAATTAAATTAACTGAAATGAATAAAATAAAACACAATGAAATCAAGTGCATTGTCACGAAAAGATATCAATGAAATTCTTTTAAAAATGGCAGCTACTCACAATTCCTGTTTGTAATATTGGTCTACTTTTAGTTTTCATTTGTTGCGATATACTTTACGTCAACGGTTCAGCATTCATATACAGATTTCATTTATGCATTTTCATGCCTTTACATTTTCAATGATTACATTCATTTCACTGAATTTAATTCACTTTATATGTATCTCTGTGGGAGAGTAAGCTACTATAAAATAGATTGCCCCAGAGGTAACACTTCTACTTATCCACTCAAGGAAGAGCGACACTGAAACTTTTTAGTCAGTCTTGGAGGCGTGGTCGAATGACGAAATTGGGTGAAGTGACTGCTTGAGATGAGCAGGAATCCAGGACTGGCATAAATCATCACTTGGAACTGAATATTCATTGTCAGAAATAATTTGTACAGAATAAAAGCTTCTTAGATACGTGAGTGGCTCGAAGACTTCTTTAGCAACAGAACCCAGTGCGTTGTCCTGGAGGTAGTGTTCACCAGACTAGAGTGTCGTCAGGATTGCCGCAAGGAAGTGTGACAGGGCCGCTCTCTATCTCTACATTAAAGTTATGCGTAAATAATCTGACGGATAGAGTGAGCAGCAATCTGTGACTCTTTGCTGAAATCGCCTCAGTGTAAGGAAAAGTGTAGTCATTGAGTGACTGTAGGAGGATACGGGAAGACTTCGACGAACTTTGTTGTACTGAATGACAGTTCGCTCTAAATGCACAAAAAAAGGAGGTTAGTGCAGATGAGAAGGAAAAACGATCCTATAATGTTGGAATATAATATTAGTGATGTGATACTCGACACTGTCACGCCGATTAAATGTCTGGGTAAACGCGAAATAGCAATGCCTGTCTTATTACGAAGTACGATACAAGGAACATTGCACCATACTTCTTAGTAACACAGGCATTGCTATTTTGTTTTTATTCGCAAATACCAGGCCCTCAACTCTCGATAAATATGTCTTCCTTGGACGGGAACATATGTAACGTACGAGTGGACTCTGTGACATGGACGACGACATATGGAAGTCGGGGTCTGCCCGTGATTCGGGCACGGCTAGCCGAAGCGGGAAATCCACGTTCCAGTCCCGGTCTGGCAAAAATTTTCATTGTCAGCTGTTGGTGGTTCATATTGCAGAGCGATATGAAATGGACGGCCGGAGAGAGGTCGACTTCGGTTAACTGGGAGAGTTTTAGGAAAGAGTAGATCATCTACAAGGTACAATTATTGAACTATATGAATTAAAAATAGTCATAACCTCTGAACGGTTTGCGTCAGGATGTTCAAACTTCACTGGTGGTCGCGGGGCATGATGGGAATTAGTATGAACATGGTTTGGTTTAGCTCACTTTCATTTGGATGGGTTCGTCAATAAGCAAAATTGACACATTTAGGGGACTGAGAATCTGTATTTAGCGATCGAGAAGTTTTTTCGTCTCAGTGGGTAACTGTGTGGTGTGCAGTGTCCAGTCCCGGAATAATCAGTGTAATATTCCTTGATAGAGCGGTACATTATACAAAGTGATCCTGATTTCGACAAGACATGGTTCATCCAAGACCGAGATCGACCTCATCAACGCAGGAGAACGATGTCCTGCAGGATCAATTTGGGGACCGCATTCTGGCTCTGGAGTACTCAGAGGCCACTGGCATGGGCCTCGAATGGTCGCCATATTCTTCGGATCTGAACACCTGCGACTCCTTTTTGCGGGGCTGTATTGAAGATCAGGTGTACAGCAATAATCTCAAAATCATTGCTCAGCTGAAAACAGCCATTCAGGAGGTCATCGACGCATCGATTTTCCGGCACTTCCTCTGCGCCACATCATCGCCAAGGATGGCAGGCATATCGAACACGTCACAACTCAAATCCGAATATCTTTAGTGACATTTACAGGTACTGCTCGGGTGTTCGGGATACTCATCAAATCGGATTAAAGGAAGACATCTAAGTAATTCAGAGGGTTGCTGCTAAATTTATTACAGGTACGTTCGAACAACAGGTCTTACGGAGACGCTCAACTGGAAATCTTTGGACAGCATACGACGACCTTTTCGCGAAAGGCTATTGAGAGAATTTAGAGAACCGGCAGCCGCTAACTTACATTTCGCGTAAGGATCACTACAATTAAGAGAAATAATAGCTTGTACAGAGACACGTAGACGGTCGCTTTACGCTCGCTTCATTTGCGAATGAAACAGGATATATAATTAGTAGTGGAGCAGGGTACCGTCCGCCATGCTTGCGGAACGTGAGTGTAGAAGTAGGTAAAATAGTGACATGCTGCAATCGATTCTTTGAGGAGTGAATGGGTAGGATGATCAAAATGACTTGCAAAATTATTTAGATAAGATACCTGTATGCTGCGAAAAGTGGCAACTGACCCTGAATAAAGAAAAGTGCGAATTTATTCGCACGAGTACTAAAAGAAATCAGCTAAATTTCGATTACGCGATAAGTCACACGAATTTGAGGGCTGTAAATTCAACTAAATATTTAGGGATTATAATTACAAATAACCTAAATTGGAACGATCACATGGATAATATTGTGGGTAGAGCAAACCAAAGACTGCGATTCATTGGCAGAACACTTAGAAGGTGCAACAGGTCTACTAAAGAGACTGCTTACACCACGTTTGTCCGCCCTGTTCTGGAGTAATGCTGTGCGGTGTGGCATTCGCATCAGGTGGGACTGACGGAAGACATCGAAAAAGTACAAAGAAGGGCAGCTCGTTTTGTATTATCGCGAAATAGGGGAGATTGTGACACAGACATGATATGTGAATCGGAGTGGCAATCATTAAAACAAAGGCGTTTTTCGTTGCGACGAGATCTTCTTATGAAATTTCAATCACCAGTTTTCTCTTCCGATTGCGAAAACATTCCGTTGGCACCCACCTACATAGGGAGAAATGATCATCACGATAAAATAAGAGAAATCAGGGCTCGCACCGAAAAATTTAAGTGCTCGTTTTTCCCGCGTGCCGTTCGAGAGTGGAACGGTAGAGAGACAGCATGAAGGTGGTTCATTGAACCCTCTGCCAGGCACTTTATTATGAATAGCGGAGTAATCATGTAGATGTAGACAACTGGTAATTGCGATGTTGGTGTGGCAAATAATTTTATATTATGACTGACTTTCGTCGCAGTCTATAGTCTGCCAAAGTGTTATGTATGCGACGTTTTGAGAGGGTTATTAGAGATAATGGAGCAGTAACAGTGGCAGAAAAAGCAGCATGCAGAATAGTAGGCGCAAGCAGAGCAGGAGGACAGGAGCAGCTGGCGGGCTACAGGCGAGGGCGCTGCTGGTTAGCCTGCGACAGCGGGCGCTGCTATCGGGACAAAGCGATCTGCGAAGTGCCGACTCGTGACGGGCAGTTGCAGCGCCGCACCATAGCGCAAGCCGCGGAACGGGTTCCCGCTGCAGCCGCGGCACAAAAGCTGGCCTCTCCTCTCCGGGAGGCGAGCCGCTCTGAATCTCAAGACCGCAGCGGCGACAGAAAAGGCGGTCGTTCGTCTGCCGAACATCGGCGCGACGCGACGCCAGGCCGGGTTTCTGCAGAGGCGAACACCCGGCTGTAGGCTGTCGCAGGGGGGAACGTAGAAGGGCGGCGCAGACGTGCTCGCCACATGGCGCGTTCTTCTTACGTTAAGACACGGAAAATAGCTGTGTCTTCTGGGGGTCCTGCCTCTTGATCTGCTAGCAGGAGCAGTCACCTACTGGGTGAGCGAACCAACCCACAAAGTAAATGAAATACTTGGGGGCTAATGGTTCATGAATGATTGGCTGGAGATGCGATTTCTCTGGCACTGGAAGGTGAAGCTACTGCCGGTTCCAAAATGTCTGTTCACATCGAACCAACAGCTGCTCCTGTGCGTTTACAGGACATGATAAATAATATGTATATTTATGTCGACTCCAAATTAAAGACCAACACATGAGCCACTGAGGACTTATTCGTGCACACGACGTTCTATTGGAATGCCGAGTTTATAGGTCTGATATAGAAGGTAGGCAACAGATTACGGGGGCTGCTATTTATGGGGAATTGTATGATGAGAAATTTGGCTCTTTAACATAATCGCTTCCATCCCGTAACAGACAGCGAAAATTATGAGCTGAGCAATTACTGAGTATTGCCGGCACGGTTGCTCAGCGTGTTCGGTCAGAGGCCTAGTTGCCCTCTGTAATTAAAAAAAACTGAGTTAATGGATCAACAACGAACTGAAACGGGTGTCTTTCGACGTCCGCCCAGAGCAGATACAACGAATGAAAACGAACAAAATGAGAAAGCCGGCACGGTAGCTCAGCGTGTTCGGTCAGAGGGTTACGTGCCCTCTGTAATAAAAAAAAAACTGAGTCAATCGATCAACAACGAACATAAATGGATGTCTTACGACGTCCGCCCCGAGCAGTTGCGACGAACAAAAGCGAACAAAATGAGATTAAAAAAAAGTACCGAGGGAAGAAGGCTTCGACTTGCAATGAAGAGAGGGAACGGTTCGATACGAGGATAACAACCAACCGAATGAAGAGGAATGGCTTATCTTACGATCCGAAGGCGAGTTACCAGATCCGAAGTCCAGTTTGAGCCGGCCGAAGTGGCCGTACGGTTCTAGGCGCTGCAGTCTGGAACCGCGAGACCGCTACGGTCGCAGGTTCGAATCCTGCCTCGGGCATGGATGTGTGTGATGTCCTTAGGTTAGTTAGGTTTATCTAGTTCGAAGTTCTAGGGGCCTAATGACCTCAGAAGTTGAGTCCCATAGTGCTCAGAGCCATTTGAACCATTTTGAAGTTCAGTTTGAAAGGGAGACTATCTCCAGTACTACCTTATCACACAGCCGGTGAAATAGTAAATACGCTTTACGTCGCAAACTTGCTTTCCGATCCGCAATTATTTTGTAACTATCGCGTGAGGGAAAACAAAATACCAAGAAGATGCAACATTTAGTCTTTTCCATCCACTTCTGAAGCGCTGCTGGGCGATATGGGATCGTCACATAACAGGATTGACGGAAGACATCGAAAAAGTTCATAGAAAGGCAACTCATTGTGTGCTATCGTGAAACAGGTGAGACAGCGTCACAGATAAGATGCGCGAGTTGCGGTGGCAATCATTAAGACAAATTTGTTGCGGCGAGATTTTTTCACCAACTTCCTCCTACGAAAGCCGAAACATTTCGTTGATTCCCACCTACATGGGGAGGAAAGACCACCGTTATCTAATAAATCCGCTCTCGCACGGAAAGATTCAGGCGTTCTTTTTTTCTACGTACTTCTTGAGATTGGAACGATAAAGAAATAGTGTGAAACTATTTCATGAACCCTCTCAACGCACTTAAGCGTGAACTGCAGAGCAGTTCTGTAGATTGGTACAACGTAAGAACTGCTGTATTGACTTGCGCCTCAGAATCATTTTACTAATGGGATTTACCAACAATCACATGCTACTATTGGTCAGTAAACTATAGCACTGACAAGTCAGTCTCCGGATATTATTCTGTTGTACACAGATTTTTTATTCTGCTATGGGTAACCCCCGAGTACCTAAAATTTAAAAGAAAACGCATAATGCTGTCATTGCGTAAGATAATATAATTTTCACTACAAGTGTGATCCTTAGTTGGCAGGTACATCTTGTTCCATATTTCCAACACAAGAGAGCTCTCATCTGCCTTTCATTAGCGAAGAATCCAAAGGATTCACGGGGGTCGTTCACGGACCACGTGTTATCAGGCCATAAACACAACACAAAGAAGCTTGACTATATGGCTAATCATTCACCAGCGTTATTTCGAGAAGCATAACGGCCGCGGAAGATCCCCTACCATTTAATGCACTGAGTTGCAACAGTTATTGTGTGCAGCGTACACAGCTACTGGTTATCGTATTCCACAGAGTAGTCTGCGTGACTACTCAACGTCCATCTACAAGATTTAATGCATATAGTTCATTAACGAGAAATCTTGTCCACAAACTATCCTGATTCGTCAAAGAACTGCACGAAGTTGTGAAATTGCTGCCAATTTCAAAATCTGTTCTTGAAGAATTCCTAGTTTTTCTTTAGTTAATAGAGTTTTGTTGAGAGACGCTATTCAGAAAACAGATATACACATTGTATCTACATTCTCTTTAAGTATACCAAATATTGTAGTCCTTCCATAGCTATGCGCTGCAGGTTATTCATCGCAGTACCGTTCCTGTCATTACCAGACCTTGATCGCGTCTCCATTTAGCGTGGAACTAACAACAGTTACAGGACTCATGAAACAAGAGTCAATAATACGGAAGTAACAATATACGTAAATCTGAGAACATAATAAAAAAACGACGTATTCAAGACGCCGTCGCCGTTCCCGGTCGAAGAGGTTATCTGCTCCCATTTTTTATAGAAGAAAAATGGGAATGTCTTTATGATTGCTCTAAGTACAGCTATATGCTGCATACCACAGTATTTACCCGCTCGCTCTCTCTTTCACTCACACTCAGACAAACTCACTCACTCCCTCTCTCCCCTCCTCCAAGGAGAATGTTTGTATATCCAAAGTTACTTAATAATTAACAGAACATACTAATTACAAGCACTAAACGTAGCGCAGAAAACAGTTGATAGCCATCAGATGTCTACAAACAAGTCTTAGTCTCAATGGCTGCATGACTGGCGGAGGTAGTATGACATGGTTTATCTCGACAGGCCTTACTGCAAAACTACGGGAAGGAAATAATCGTAAATACTTATCAGCAGTAGGCGTATCACTGAAGAATATAAGATTAGATTAATTATAGCAGATATATTGTCGCCTAAAGTGTCGCAGAGACACTAGAAAGACGCGATAGAAAGGGAAATTCTGAACGACAGGTATACTATCAAAATAACTAGAGGAGCTACGGATCAACATTTTGCTCTTCAGTTTATCTATAACGTAAATGTTTACAACCATAACAGGAGGGGGCATTCAGTGAAACAAAATTTCTTTCATTAACAATAGCCACTTACCGTCGAAACAAAGAATTGAGAACCATATGTTTTCTGGTGTTCGGTTCGGTAAAAAACCTACGTCAGCGTCCGATCCTGACAGTTTCTGTACTTCCTGCAAAAATATGCCGCAATTTCTTTATTTTACAGTTTATAACAATGGTTTAAGAATTGACCAAGTAAGTAATGTCTGAAGTCGATCTGCCATTAATTTTAGTAAAGTTAGTGCTATTCGGAATACTAGACTTCTTTAAAATCTATCAAAACAGATTTAATAAATACAGAAATTGAGGTATCTTTACTCGAAGGGTCGAAGGGGCAAAGGGGGGCACAAACGGAATACTAATTCTGCCTGGGCAAGGGATTGAAAAAATATGTCGTCCTTGGTAGGAACATACAGTCATATGCCTCTAGAGACGTAGAGGAAGCAACGAAAAAAACTAAATTAGGGCCAGCCCGTGAACATTATGGTCTTTTCGCAAATAAAACAATGCTCTACATCACTTGGTTTCGTGACAGCAAACCCTCGGCACTTCTTTGTTATTTAATTCGATTAAGTAGCTGCGTGGAGTTTCATCTGTATACCAAACTTCTTTCAGTGATCATAAAATATTTTCGATCTCGAAAAAATTAAAAAAAAAGGCTCCACAGACGCATGCAAGGACGTAAAAAAAATGTCGAAAACACACCATTCCTATACTTGAAAGAATAAAATGAGTTTGGTGAGCTAAACACCTGATACAACTGTTTTTATTCACACATTAGTTAATTATTACTTCAGTTTGAGACAAATTCCTGTGATCGCCACTTCTGGTACACACAACAATCAGTCATTCACAAGAAACGACAAAAAATTTTTAGTGGTCGTTTGAGAGATTTTTGGTACGCAAACAAAAAGTCAACGCCTGACGCAAATGTAGGGTAATATTGGAAATACTGTCTGAAATTAGGCCGACAACGTTCGAAATGCTTTATGCACCGTAAATAAAAATTTGCTTTTGTTTACCGCTGAACTGACCTTTATTCTCGTTGTGGTGTCCAACAGTCAACGTCACTCGTGATCCCCACTCTCTCACATCACACCCAACACCAGAACTGTTAACACGATGCCACACACAGACGTCGGCACTCGGCTTGTCACGCACTCTGGCAGCAGAACACTGACGGCGCCACCTACCTCGAGGGCTATACCGCCGTACGTGCCGCCACCCCGCGCCGCATGCCGCTCGTTGCCCGCTGCTGCCGCCCGCTCGCTGTTGGCTGCCTCGGCCGCCGCTGGTCGACTGGACTGGACGCCTGGATGCGCCAACCAGTGGCGCCCCTGCGCCACCGCTGCCCGCGCAGACTGTGACGTCACAGCAGAAGTCGCGGTCCGCTATCTGCTCAGCCGTGCCACTGCCGCCGACTGCACCGGGGTTCGAGCACGACTACTCTCAGGCGAGAGAAACCGCTTACGTACTTGCAGGTGTGCTGTGTCCTTTCTCCTCAAACGGACCCCTGAAAGCAGAATCAGACACATTACTGGATAACTCCAAATGTGAAAATTACGGAATAGACTTGACGGTCACAGTTGTGATTATCAACTGTATTGAACTTTTTCACTAAGAGTTTCAGATTATTATACCCATATAATCAGTTGAATTTTATGTCAAATAGTAACGAATGGATCTTACTTGAGGAAATAAAGCAATCAACCACTCTTTACACACTGAAATGCCAAAGAATCTGATGAAGGCGTGCGTATTCAAATACAGAAAAATATGGCTCTGAGCACTATGGGACTTAACATCTGAGGTCATCAGTCCCCTAGAACTTAGAACTACGTAATCCTAACTAACCTATGGACATCACACACATCCATGCCCGAGGCAGGATTCGAACCTGCGACCGTAGCAGTCGCGCTGCTCCGGACTGAAGCGAGTAGAACCGCTCGGTCACCGCGGCCGGCTTCAAATACAGAGAGAAGTAAACAGGCACAATACGACACTGCCGTCGGCAACGCCTACATAAGACCGCAGGTGTCTTGGCGCAGTTGTTAGAACGGTTACTGCTGCTGCAATGGCAAATTATCAAGATTTAATTGAATTTGAACGTGATGTTATAGTCGGCGAACGAGCGATGGGACACAGCATCTCCGAGGTAGCGATGAAGTGGGGATTTTCCCGTACGACCATTCCACCAGTGTACCGTGAATATCAGGAACCGGATAAAACATCTAATTCCCGACGTCGCTGCGACCAGAAAAAAGATCCTAAGAGAACGGGACCAAACGACGACTGAAGAGAATCGTTCAACGTGACAGATGTGCAACCCGTCCGCAAATTGCTGCAGATTTCAATGCTGGGCCATCGACAAGTGTCAGCGTGCGAAACATTCAATAAAACGTCATCTAAACGGGCTTTCAGAGGCGAAAGTCCGCTCATGTACCCTTGATGACTGCACGGCACAAAGTTTTATGCTTCCCTTCGGTCCGTCAACATGTTGCCTGGTGGACGAATCTCATTTCAAATTGTATCGTGCGCGACGGGTATGGCGACAACCTCATGAATCCATGGATCCTGCATGTGATCAGGGGACTGTTCAAGCTGGTGGAGGCTCTGTAATTGTGCGGGGCGTGTGCAGTTAGAGAGATATGGGACTCCGGATACTCTAGATACGACTCTGACAGATGACACGTACGTAAGCATCCTGTCTGATCACCTGCATTCATTCATGCCCATTGTGCATTCCGACGGACTTGCGCAATTCCAGCAGGACAATGCGACACCACTTACATCCAGAATTGCTGCAGAGTGACTCCAGGAGCACTCTTTTGAGTTTAAACACTTCCGTTACCACCAAACTCTCCAGGCATGAGCATTATTGAGCATACGTGCTGTTCATGAGATATCTCCACCCCCTTTTACTCTTACTGATTTATGGACAGCCCTGCAGGATTCATGGTGTCAATCCCTTCCAGCATTATTTCAGACATTAGTCGAGCTCATGTCACGTCTTTTTGTGGCACTTCTTCTTCCTCGCGGGGATCCTAGGCAGGTGTACCAACTTCCTTGAGCCTTCAGTGTATAATCAGTGTATAATGTATACACGCATACTGAAGGGACGAATGAAAATTTTACCATCCCAGGGTTCTAATCGGGTCCCCGAGCTCACTAGGCAGATGCGGAAACCACTACGCTATCCTGTCACAGTAACAATTGTGCAAAGCCACTATGCTTGGTGCCGTAGTGGTTGGTGCACTGTCTAATGGGCAGGAATCCCGGGTTCGAATCCCGGCCTTGGTACATATTTTCATTCACGATTTCAGTCTGCATGCATGCATCATAGACCATAGATGACCATAGACGTTTGCGACCTGAAAGGGTCTCTGGTTTCATTTAGTTTTATTTACTCTTCATAGAGCTTTACTAGGTGGACCCTGTGGTATAAAAGGAGGTGGGGAATTTGTGTTGCCAGCAGAGAAGCAGTATCAACAGAATGAGACAGTTCAGGAGAACTCAGTGATTTCGAACTTTTTTTTTTAATTTAATCGTATGGCTAGGCCCACCCGTCGGGCAGGCCGTTCGCCGGGTGCTCGTCTTTCAATTTGACGCCACTTCGGCGACCTGCAGTCGATGAGGATGATGATGAGGACAGCACAACACCCAGTCCCTGGGCAGAGAAAATTCCCCGACCCAGCCGGGAGTCGAACGTGGTATAGTCATTAGATGGAACCTTAGTAACAAGTCGACTGTTGGCGACGTGACTGTTAGGTGGAAACGTGAAGGATCAATCACAACTAAACCAGCACCAGATGATCTCGTGTTCTGACGCACAATGTCCAGCGTGCACTATGGAGGGTGGTTGTAAAAACCTGTCACCAACTCCTTAGCAACTATGATTGTGTGTAGGTAGTTAAAATAATGGGGTAAAACGGTCAAGCGGCTCCTCATAAGCCACACGTTTATGTAGCCAGTACTAAGCGACGCTTGAGGTGGAGCAACGAGCGGCACTACTGGACGGTGGATGACGAAACGAGTGATGAATCATGCTACACGCAATGGCAACCTGATGGAAGGAGACTCTTACCTGCCTTCATGTGTAGTGCCAACAGTGAAATATACAGAGGAGTTGGTCTTACGGTATGGACGTGTTCCTCATGGTTAGGGTGTGGTACCCTTCTTGCGCCTAAGAAAACGCTAATTGTGGAAGGATATGAACACTTTTTACAGCAAAGTGTACTACACACAGTAGAGGAGCAGTTGTGGGACGTTGATTGCATCAGCACGACAATGTACCGTGTCATAAACCAGCATCTGTAAAGTAATGGTTTGCGGACAATATTATTCCTGAAATGGACCTGCCCATCGAGCGACCTAGATGTCACCGATGATGGTGCCACTAAAGCGGAGTTAACTAAATACAGTTTTCAGTTGTTCCTTCGCGAAAGAAGATGAAGTACATATCACAGAATTCGAAACCAGAACAGCTGTTAGAATGAGTGACATAAAAGTAGATATCTTAGGTGTTGCGAAACAACTCAGATCACTTAAGAAAGGCAAGTCTTCCGGTCCAGATGGTATACTAGTCAGGTTCCTTTCAGACTATGCAGACACAATGGCGCCTTTCTTAGCAATCATATACAACTGCTCACTTGACGAAAGGTCTGTTCCTATAGACTGGAAAGTAGCACAGGTCACACCAATATTCAAGACAGGAAATAGGAGTCAACCATTGAATTACAGACCCGTCTCACTGACCTCAATTTGCAGTAGGATTTTGGAGCGTGTACTGTACTCGAACATTATGAATCACCTTGAAGAAAGTGACTTATTGATACATAACCAACACGAATTCAGAAAATATCGTTCTTGTGCAACACAGCTAACTCTTTATTCCCACCGAGCGAGGTGGCGCAGTGGCTAGCTCACTGGACTCACATTCGGGAGGACGACGGTTCAATCCCGTGTCCGGCCACCCTCATTTAGGTTTACCGTGATTTCCCTAAATCGCTCCAGGCAAATGCCGGGATGGTTCCTTCGAAAAGTGCACGGCCGACTTCCTTTCCCGTCCTTTCCTAATCCGATGAGACCGATGACCTCGCTGTCTGGTCTCCACCCCCAAAACAACCCAACACTTTATTCCCATGAAGTAATGAGTGCTGTCGACAAGGGATCTTAGATCGATTCTATATTACTAGATTTCCAGAAGGCTTTTCATACCGTTCCTCACAAGCGACTATTAATCAAATTGCGTACATATGAAGTATCGTCTCAGTTGTGTGACTGGATTCGTGGTTTCCTCTCACAAAGGTCACAGTTCATAGTGATAGACGGTAAATCATACAGTAGAACACAAGTGATATGTAGCGTTCCGCAAGGTAGTGTCATAGGCCTTCTGCTGTTCCTGATTTACATAAATAATCGGAGTGGCCGAGCGGTTCTAGGCGCTTCAGTCTGGAACCGCGAGACCGCTACGGTCGCAGATTCGAATCCTGCCTCGGGCATGGATGTGTGTGATGTCCTTAGGTTAGTAAGGCTTAAGTAGTTCTAAGTTCTAGGAGACTGATGACCTCAGATGTTAAGTCCCATAGTGCTCAGAGCCATTTGAACCATTTGAACCATAAATGATCTAGGTGATAATTTGAGCAGCCCCCTTAGATTGTTTGCAGATGACGCCGTAATTTAACGTCTAGTAAAATCATCAGACGATCAATTCCAATTACAAAATGATCTAGAGAGAATTTCTGTATGGTGCGAAAAGTGGCAATTGTCACTAAACAAAGAAAAATGTGAGGTCATCCACATGGGTACTAAAGGAAATCCAATAAATTTTGGGTATACGATAAATCGCACAAATCTAAAGGCTGTCAATTCGACTAAATACCTAGGAATTACAATTACGAGCAACTTAAATTGGAAAGACACGTAGATAATATTGTGGGGAAGGCGAAACAAAGACTGCACTTTATTGGCAGAAAGCTTAGGAGATACCACAAACCCACTAAAGAGACAGCCTACATTACACTTTTCCGTCCTCTGCTGGAATATTGCTGCGCGGTGTGAAATACTTACCGGGTAGGATTGACGGAGGACATCGAAAAAGTGCAAAAAAGGGCAGCCCGTTCCGTGCCATCGCCAAAAAGGGATGAAAGTGTCACTGATATGATACGCGAGTTGGGTTGGCAGTCACTGAAACAAAGGCGGTTTTCTTTGCGGAGAGATCTATTTACGAAATTTCAATCACCAACTTTCTCTTCCGAATGCGAAAATATTTTGTTTACTCCCACCTACGTAAGGAGAAATGATCATAATAATAATATAAGAGAAATCAGAGCTCGAACGGAAAGATCTAGTTGTTTCTTTTTCAAACGCGCCATTCGAGAGTGGAATGTTAAAGATGTAGTATGAAAATGGTTCGATGAACCCTCCGCCAGGCTCTTAAGTGTGAATTGCAGAGGAACCATGTAGATGTAGATGTAGACTGATCTAAATCCAATGGCTTACCTTTTGTGTGTGTTAGAAAGTCGACTTCGCTTCAGACCGCAGAGTTCTATATCACTCCCGGTTGTTGAGGAAGAATGGGCTGCTATTCCCCCAGAGACAGTCAGACACTGCACTGAATGTGTCCTAAGCAAAGTTTAAAGCATCATGAAGGTGGAGGGTGGACACACATCATAATAATGTCCACTAGTAGGTGTCTGGATGCTGCGTGGTTAAGACGTATGGAGCAAGTCGTTGGCAGTGGTTCAACATTTTAAATGTGGAAACTGAACAAATACTTTTTACGTTCACTCTCATTTCTTGTTTAAAAAGTCGTTATTCAGAAGAGTCTGGGTTTAAATTAAAAGCTGTGGAGTTTTGAAAACAACACTTATTTCATTTCAGAAAAATTCTCCGAAAACAAATAAACTCTTTGTGTTCGTGAAACATTCTTCGAAGGGATTCAGGAAAGAAATACTCGCTGGCCAGCTTCGAACATTTCCATTTGACACCTTTTCTTATCCTCACTTCCTCAACCAGGGCTAACAGGTGTATCTTACTCCCACAGTATTTTTGTAGAAATAATGAATCGTATAAACATCAAATTTGGTGAGATTTCTTCAGGAGTCTTAAATTATGCCCTTTTAACCCATGCTAAACCATAGAGGTGCTAGGATGTCTAACTATCAATCATTGTTATATGTGTACGTTACACATCAACTTTTAAACCATTAGGTCGATTTCAGTCAAATGTCGTAATAAGTCACTATTTGAAAGGGAGCATCGTGGGTTGTTGTTGTTGTTGTGGTATTCAGTCCTGAGACTGGTTTGATGCAGCTCTCCATGCTACTCTATCCTGTGCAAGCTTCTTCATCTCCCAGTACCTACTGCAACCTACATCCTTCTGAATCTGCTTAGTGTATTCATCTCTTGGTCTCCCTCTACGATTTTTACCCTCCATGCTGTCCTCCAATGCTAAATTTGTGATCCCTTGATGCCTCAAAACATGTCCTACCAACCGATCCCTTCTTCTAGTCAAGTTGTGCCACAAACTTCTCTTCTCCCCAATCCTATTCAATACCTCCTCATTAGTTATGTGATCTACCCATCTAATCTTCAGCATTCTTCTGTAGCACCACATTTCAAAAGCGTCTATTCTCTTCTTGTCCAAACTATTTACCGTCCATGTTTCACTTCCATACATGGCTACACTCCATACAAATACTTTCAGAAATAACTTCCTGACACTTAAATCTATACTCGATGTTAACAAATTTCTCTTCTTCAGTAACGCTTTCCTTGCCATTGCCAGTCTACATTTTATATCCTCTCTATTTCGTCCATCATCAGTTATTTTGCTCCCCAAATAGCAAAACTCCTTTACTACTTTAAGTGTCTCATTTCCTAATCTAATACCCTCACCATCACCCGACTTAACTCGACTACATTCCATTATCCTCGTTTTGCTTTTGTTGATGTTCATCTTATATCCTCCTTTCAAGACACTGTCCATTCCGTTCAACTGCTCTTCCAAGTCCTTTGCTGTCTCTGACAGAATTACAATGTCATCGGCGAACCTCAAAGTTTTTATGTCTTCTCCATGGATTTTAATACCTACTCCGAATTTTTCTTTTGTTTCCTTTACTGCTTGCTCAATATACAGATTGAATAACATCGGGGAGAGGCTACAACCCTGTCTTACTCCCTTCCCAACCACTGCTTCCCTTTCATCTCCCTCAACTCTTATAACTGCCATCTGGTTTCTGTACAAGTTGTAAATAGCCTTTCGCTCCCTGTATTTTACCCCTGCCACCTTTAGAATTTGAGAGAGAGTATTCCAGTCAACATTGTCAAAAGCTTTCTCTAAGTCTACAAATGCTAGAAACGTAGGTTTGCCTTTCCTTAATCTTTCTTCTAAGATAAGTCGTAAGCTCAGTATTGCCTCACGTGTTCCAGTATTTCTACAGAATCCAAACTGATCTTCCCCGAGGTCGGCTTCTACTAGTTTTTCCATTCGTCTGTAAAGAATTCGTGTTAGTACTTTGCAGCTGTGGCTTATTAAACTGATTGTTCGGTAATTTTCACATCTGTCAACACCTGCTTTCTTTGGGATTGGAATTATTACATTCTTCTTGAAGTCTGAGGGTATTTCGCCTGTCTCATACATCTTGCTCACCAGATGGTAGAGTTTTGTCAGGACTGGCTCTCCCAAGGCCGTCAGTAGTTCCAATGGAATGTTGTCTACTCCGGGGGCCTTGTTTCGACTCAGGTCCTTCAGTGCTCTGTCAGACTCTTCACGCAGTATCATATCTCCCATTTCATCTTCATCCACATCCTCTTCCATTTCCATAATATTGTCCTCAAGTGCATCGCCCTTGTATAGCCCTCTATATACTCCTTCCACCTTTCTGCTTTCCCTTCTTTGCTTAGAACTGGGTTTCCATCTGAGCTCTTGATGTTTATACATGTGGTTCTCTTATCTCCAAAAGTCTCTTTAATTTTCCTGTAGACAGTATCTATTTTACCCCTAGTGAGATAAGCCTCTACATCCTTACATTTGTCCTCTAGCCATCCCTCCTTAGCCATTTTGCACTTCCTGTCGATCTCATTTTTGAGACGTTTGTATTCCTTTTTGCCTGCTTCATTTACTGCATTTTTATATTTTCTCCTTTCATCAATTAAATTCAATATTTCTTCTGTTACCCAAGGATTTCTACTAACCCTCTTCTTTTTACCTACTTGATCGTCTGCTGCCTTCACTACTTCATCCCTCAGAGCTACCCATTCTTCTTGTACTGTATTTCTTTCCCCCATTCCTTTCAATTGTTCCCTTATGCTCTCCCTGAAACTCTGTACAACCTCTGGTTCTTTCAGTTTATCCAGGTCCCATCTCCTTAAATTCCCACCTTTTTGCAGTTTCTTCAGTTTTAATCTACAGGTCATAACCAATAGATTGTGGTCAGAGTCCACATCTGCCCCTGGAAATGTCTTACAATTTAAAACCTGGTTCCTAAATCTCTGTCTTACCATTATATAATCTATCTGATACCTTTTAGTATCTCCAGGGTTCTTCCATGTATACAACCTTCTATCATGATTCTTAAACCAAGTGTTAGCTATGATTAAGTTGTGCTCTGTGCAAAATTCTATCAGGCGGCTTCCTCTTTCATTTCTTAGCCCCAATCCATATTCACCTACTACGTTTCCTTCTCTCCCTTTTCCTACACTCGAATTCCAGTCACCCATGACTATTAAATTTTCGTCTCCCTTCACTATCTGAATAATTTCTTTTATTTCATCATACATTTCTTCAATTTCTTCGTGATCTGCAGAGCTAGTTGGCATATAAACTTGTACTACTGTAGTAGGTGTGGGCTTCGTATCTATCTTGGCCACAATAATGCGTTCACTATGCTGTTTGTAGTAGCTTACCCGCATTCCTATTTTCCTATTCATTATTAAACCTACTCCTGCATTACCCCTATTTGACTTTGTGTTTATAACCCTGTAGTCACCTGACGAGAAGTCTTGTTTCTCCTGCAACCGAACTTCACTAATTCCCACTATATCTAACTTCAACCTATCCATTTCCCTTTTTAAATTTTCTAACCTACCTGCCCGATTAAGGGATCTGACATTCCACGCTCCGATCCGTAGAACGCCAGTTTTCTTTCTCCTGATAACGACATCCTCTTGAGTAGTCCCCGCCCGGAGATCCGAATGGAGGACTATTTTACCTCCGGAATATTTTACCCAAGAGGACGCCATCATCATTTAATCATACAGTAAAGCTGCATGCCCTCGGGAAAAATTACGGCCGTGATTTCCCCTTGCTTTCAGCCGTTAGCAGTACCAGCACAGCAAGGCCGTTTTGGTTATTGTTACAAGGCCAGATCAGTCAATCATCCAGACTGTTGCCCTTGCAACTACTGAAAAGGCTGCTGCCCCTCTTCAGGAACCACACGTTTGTCTGGCCTCTCAACAGATACCCCTCCGTTGTGGTTGTACCTACGGTACGGCTATCTGTATCGCTGAGGCACGCAAGCCTCCCCACCAACGGCAAGGTCCATGGTTCATACTGGCATTTGCCTGCATTTGCCTGAAGCGATGCAACACAGTATTTGTATGCGGTCGACTTAATAAGGAGTATTACTTGTTGCTGGAATTTGCATTAATGTGAAGAGCATCGTGGGTATAAAAACCATACACTTCATATAGCGCTGGAGGTGGAGGTGAAAAGAGCGCGCACGCATAATCTACGTACGTTTGGAGCAATTTCGCCCCACTTTTATACACACATGATTCATTATTTGTATTTTTTATGTAATTATTTGTATAAAAATACTGTGTTGGTATTATACCCCTACCACACCTTGGGTAACGGGGATGGGGAAGCCGTAAGGTCAAACAATATTTCACATTTATGCTAAGACGCGTTTCGGGCTCTCTCCTTCCTCAACAGGCCTAATAAATTTTTATTTTAGTCAATATAGCGTTTTTATCGGCTGCATTTTGAATGCTGCAACTGCCTTTTATTTCGTAACTTGCAGTCCTCTTTTTCTCTTTTATGTGCATAGTACACACATTTTTAGCTGCTCTGATGCAACACAGTATTTGCATGCGGTCGACTTAATAAGGAGTATTACTTGTTGCTGGAATTTGCATTAATGTGAAGAGCAACAGTATGCCGTGCCCGGAAAAGCGACAATGTACACAGGAAAGCTTCGGAATTGGTTATGGGTGGAAACTCCAATAGAAACTGAAGAGTAACTGGTTGGCAAGGTCCTAACTGCCAGTCTCATTGTACAACAGCACAATAGCGTCTTATGAGAGAGAGAGGCCAGATGTTTATTGGCCGTTGTAGGAGGAGGAGGAGATTATTGTTTAACGTCCCGTCGACAACGAGGTCATTAGAGACGGAGCGCAAGCACGGGTGAGGGAAGGATGGGGAAGGAAATCGGCCGTGCCCTTTCAAAGGAACCATCCCGGCATTTGCCTGAAGCGATTTAGGGAAATCACGGAAAACCTAAATCATGATGGCCGGAGACGGGATTGAACCGTCGTCCTCCCGAATGCGAGTCCAGTGTGCTAACCACTGCGCCTCCTCGCTCGGTGGCCGTTGTAATGTGTGCATTTGTGCTGGTGACACTTTCAACAATTTCTACGAGCTTAGGTTGTTCCTGTGAGGTTTAAGTTGCTTATGTCAATAAAAGACTAAATATTAATTTCCGACCATTAGCTCCTGATCTCGAAATACTAAGTTAACCGTGTATTCGTTCCCTTTCATGAGCTATTCCTCAATCGCAGGTCCAGTCCGTTCTTAGAGAAGGTAGCTGACTCAGAAGACGACTTATTTGTGGTGTCTTTTTCATAACTAATTCGTCAAAAAAGTCAACTTAGTTCTGCTAATGTATAGGATATTTTAGTGAGATCGATGTTACGTTTTGCACAACGGTGCTAATTCACGCATCTTATGCTTTTTCTAAATAACCTCTTCTCACCAAGCCAAAAAACAATAATTATTGTTAAAAAAGAACAGCGTCTACGCGGCCTCATGGAACTCGTCCTCTCGACATCCCTGATTCGCGAGGCAAATACAAAAGCAGCAGTCTATGACTACGGTACGCAGCAGACGATCCCCAGTTAAACAGAACCAAAGGAAAAAATTAAATATATTAAATAATAGACCACTAAAACAGCGGCGACACCACGAAGATAAAATCGGGTGTGTTGACATGGGATGCCACTAGATACACAACGTTATCGCTTCTAGTTCACGAGGTCCGCCAGTCACGATACCCTACTTGTTTCACTTCGATTTCTGTTCTCTTTTCCTTGTGTTTCCTTTCCTTTTTTAGTGCGTTTCTTTTCCTCTTGTTTTGCCTCTGCATAAGAAGATTTGGAACTGCGTCAGGCCTGTGCCTTTTAGCCGTTCTCCTTGTTCGCTGCCCGTCTTCGTCCCTTCACCGCATGTGTTCCTGTTTCTATGCGTTTGGGCGCTGATGACCACGCTGTTTAGCGCCCGAAAACCTCAAACCACACACACACACACACACACACACACACCGCTTCTAGTTCACGTATGCAACGTTACTGCTCTGAGACAGAAGGGCAAATGAATGGCTCCGAATAAAGCTCGCCTCGTAAATGTTCTAGGGACGAGCTGTACACCGTCTGCTTTACGACCTGTTGCTGTATTAGCAAAATACTTTATTAAAAGGGGATCCTTCGGTAGAACAATTGAGAGTAGACAAGTTCTATGAACTGGAAATCAGTGAACGTAAACAAACGGGGAAACATTTGTAATCAACATAGGCGGCACTGCAATTTAACTTTTAATATCAGACGGTTTATTCAGTAAGGTCCAAACTCCTACTGAATGGTGCGAAATATATCATAGTCCTTGAATTATCTTGTGTGACACGAAAAATGACAGAATCCCCACTCAGGATCAAGCCACGACATGTACTCAGTACGTGAATTTCTTCATCTGCATTCTTATAAGCCCGTAGCTTAGACCCGAAGTGTCTCTACATAAATTCAATCACTCTACTCTGCCGCAGTCCTCTACGGCATGTCCGGAACTGTTCTCCCTTCTGTTCGTCCATCCTGCTCCCAAGAGCACCTCTTCCACCACCAACACGCACCCACGTTATGACACTTCAGCCAGTGAGAGTTCAGGAGCTTCCCACCAGGGTACGCACGTGGTACAATACTTTCACATACATACAAATCGACCACCACTCCTACTCTAATGATTCTGTAACTAAAGAGCTACATATTCTAACTGACAGTTTATGCCATGACTATCTGCCCACACCAATTCCTATCATTTTTAATTACATATCTTGTTAACATCGATCTATTTGTGTATCTAACACGCCCTCATTGATATTGTAATCCTCATTGATCACAGATTAATAAATTTATTTGCCAGTAACTACATACTACTTCATTTTATTAGTGTAATTGTGAAGAACGATCTAGTTCGACATCCTTAGACGTACGAGGAGTGACTAGAAAATAACAGGACTATTGCTGCAAACAATTTTATTTCAAAAACATACATATTTACTTTCTGTCACTCTCAGTATACCCCCCCCCCCCCCCTCCTCTATCCCTACAACGCTCCATGCGAATTTTCCGTCGATGAAAACAGTGATGGGAGTCTCTCTCCGTGAGCTCCTTGGTGACGCTTACCAGTTTTGCTTTCACTGTTTCGATGCACTGAAATCTTGTTTTTTTTTTTTTTTTTAATGCAGATTTGACCTCGAGGAATAGATAGAAGTCACATGATGCTAATTCAAGCGAATAAGATGGGTGCCCTAACACTGAGACTCTGTACGTCTCTACAAACCTCTTAAGTAGGAAATGTGGTATGAGCTGGTGCATTGTCTTGATGCAGAACCAGTGACTTGTTTTTCCACAATTCGGATGGCTTTTTTTCTTATTTTCTCGAGGAGTTGACCAACAATTTCAAGGAAGTAATGTTCATTAATACTCTGACCTTCAGGAACCCAGTGAAGATACACAATTCCATAAATATCGCGATAAAAACAATTATCATCGCTTTGAATCTTGATTTGTTTATTCGAGCTTTTTTCACGCTTGGTGAAATTGTTATCTTCCAACGCATGAATTGGTGCTTCCGTTTCTGCCTTTCTGGATCATAAGCGAAAAATCAAAATTCGTCTCATTTTATCATTCTTTCCAAGAAAGTAGGATCATTTTCAATGGTATTCAAAGGATCATTGCAAACATTTTCAAGACCTTTTTGATCAATCGTGAGAATTTTCGGCAGCAGTTTCACACATACGAGGGTTGGAACTTCAATAGTGGCAACTATTTATTTACAGCTCGTACAAAATAGATACGTGTTTCAAAGTTTTACTGACCTTCATTGCAGTCACTCACCTGCAATGTGTACAACCCGTTGCCAGTGATGTGGAAGTCGTAGGATACTCTTAGCACTGCCAGTTGTGTTGAAAGTTCGAGTGGCGGGATCTATTGCCCTTCAAATTTGTAGCAGTTCTGAAGCGAATGCCGTGAAGTGTTTCCTTCACTTTAGAAATCGAGTTGAACTCACGAGGCCGGCCGCGGTGGTCTCGCGGTTCTAGGCGCGCAGTTCGGAACCGCGCGACTGCTACGGTCGCAGGTTCGAATCCTGCCTCGCGCATGGATGTGTGTGATGTCCTTAGGTTAGTTAGGTTTAAGTAGTTCTAAGTTCTAGGGGACTGATGACCACAGCTGATAAGTCCCATAGTGCTCAGAGCCATTTGAACCATTTATTGAACTCACGAGGGCTTAAGTCAACGGAGTGCAGTAGATGGTATAGCACTTAGCAGCCCCATGAGTCAAACATATCAGTATTAGCTTGCATCCATCACTCTCCTATAAAATGATGTTCAGATACTGCAGAAAGTGTCACCACTTCTTTCTCTATGCTGTTCATTTGTGGAACACAACCTACGACCAGCTTAGAGACAGAAGTGATGACACTTCGTGCAGGACCTGACCATCATCTTGCAGGACAATACTCAAGCACGTACAGTGCAAGCTGTTACTGATTTGTTTGACTGATGGGGCTGCTAAGTGCTATACCACCTACTGCATTCCCCTGACTTAAGCCCTCGTCAGTAAAACTTTGAAACACGTATCTATTTTGTACGAGCTGTAAATAAATAGTTGCCACTATTAAAGTTCCAACCCTCGTACTTTTCTCATTTTAAATTGTTTAAGTATAATTTACCTTACGCATTCTTTGTCAGTTCCTAGTTTCAGCACTCGATCGAATACTCAATCTACAGTCAGATCGAATTATATTATCCACTTTTTCAATATTTTCATCCGCTTTTGAAGTTGATGGAAGTCCCAGGCGTGAGTCATCTTCAACGTCTTCTTGGCCGTCTTGGAAACGCTTGAACCACTCAAGAACTCGGATATGTGATAAACAGTCTTCGCCAAACACTTCTTCTAGTAAAAGACAGGTTTCAGTAGCAGTTTTATCCAAGTTTCATGTGAAACTTGACGACAGTTCGTTGCTCTATATTACACGCATTATTTTCCTGGCAAAACTAAATAACAGCTCTTACACAAACGAGGACAATGGCCATACTGATTTTTCTACAGGCACCAGGGTACCGCATTAGCCTGCGAAGGTTTCACGTTCCACAGCTATTGGTTGTTCATCTTCGGCACATGCGTATTTACTATGCGACAGCTTCAGTCCCGTTATTGTATAGCTACATCTCGCATAAACTTAATATTATAGAATATTTAACATCAACGGTGTAATATTGGTTGTTACCCTCAGTGATGTCTACTCCGCAACGCTGTTATCGGCCGTATGGTTTATTCTGCATCAGAAAATCATTTATTACTTGGTAAGTGTAAACATATGTGGTGGAGTGAATGGTCTAATTGTAAATATGTTTATGATTGCAGTTGGCAACTTTTTGTACGATGTAATGCATTGTGTTGATTGATTTGATGCTCTTGCACTCACACTACCAGTTTCTCTAGCCTCAGTTCATGTTATTAAAGTGAGGAATATGTCTACCGTTAGCCGGTCGTGTACTCCAGGGTCCTGCTACCTGCGGTCCATCGCGGCTACCCTGAATCAGCCTCTACTCGCCCTGCCGGTAAAACCCAGTCGCTCGCTCGTGCTAATCTTGTCATTGTCCATAGGCCCTCTCCATACCTGCTTAGCAGCAATCATTACTGAGGTATAGCTTTCTGTTCTTATTTATTCAGACTCAAAACCCACTTAAGTCTCTGTTATGTTTCACTGCTACCTGGGAACTCTCCCGAGACTCGTTAATGCGTTCTCCGCCGCTCAACAAACGTTAACTGCTTGTTATGACCATTTCGACGAAGGGTTCCTTCCTCAACTCGTTACATTACAATACTTCTACTTAATTTGACATTTAGTTTCCTGGATGCGACATTAAGTAGCACCTAGCATAACTAATGATAGAGCACATCCTATATTGGCGTCTTACACAGCAGTGCAAACAACTTGGTGGTACATGAAGCTATGAGACTTACCTAAAGAATTTAAAAGTATTCAGTACAAATACACTAACATGTACATTTAGTATTAAATTAACTTGAACATTTAAATTACAATAACAGTAACTGTAGAGCTCTGACTTTTAGACGTTTTTTAAGCATTTGCGTGCATTTACGCAATTTATTGCTTGCTTTAATACATCAACTCATTTGAAACGATATTTGTATCTTCTGAAACAGCACACGGTATTGCTCCACAGCACAGAATTCGTCGTTACTTTTTCAATCATTTCACATTACCTTAAAGATGTTCTGTCCTCAGCTCGTGGTCTCGCGGTACCGTTCTCGCTTCGCGAGCACGATGTTCTGGGTTCGATTCCCGGCGGGGTCAGGGATTGTCACCTGCTCCGAGATGACGGTGTTGTTGTGTCATCTCCATCATCATCATTCATCATCATTACGGCCGGAGGAAGGCAATGGCAAACCACCTCCACTAGGGCCTTGCATAGTACGGCGGTGCGGGTCTCCCGCATCGTTCCCCTACGCTCTGTCAACGAGTATGGGACTTCATCATGAAAGGTGTTCTGGTGTCGGACTCCCTACACTTCAGAGTTGCAGAATCTCTCGGAGACGAGCCCGGGACCAGACGACAAGTACTGCGACCACGCATAAGTTATTTTGCAGCTACAGCCAACAATGAAGATGTGAGATCTGTCGGGGAAGTGATCAATATATTACATTCTAACGAATCCCAGGAGTTCAGACCCTGAACGGTCTCCCCAGTGGAATTGACACACACATAAGTGGCACTGTAAATGACGCAATTACCCGGCTCAAATACTTGATTATTTGAAGCTTTCCCAACAGTTCTTTCATTTATCAAAAAGAGCTCCATGTTAACATCAGTTTACCCAGTAACCAACAGTAATGACTTTCTTAATGTGAGTTCAAATTTTTATTCTACTATCCCTCTAATGAATTCATACTAAATTTTGTTTCAATTAGGCATTTATGTACTTCAGTAACTTCTACCCATCTCAATATGATACTTAAAGTTCCAGTTAACTATTCTTATTCCATTCTTTACATTATATCACTTAATTCCTCATGAATTTGCGACCACCATGCACCTAGAGCGCGCCCATGCCCTCAAATTTTTGTACGTCCTTGCACACAGAAATAGAGACTTTTGCGCTATTATTTCCGAACTATTCCAGGTGTTAAACCTTTAGAGTGCAGCCTACACGTCGCTCCCCTGTTTGAATACTTTTGAATTTTACTTTATGCTTCTTACTCTCTAGCTTTAATTTCGCTTATGCTCAAATCTTCCTTGCCACTACAAAATACTTCTTCGGAATTCGAGGTAACTTTAATTTCTATCACTTCCAGACTGATTTTCGCCCCCTGTTCTAACGCATCATTTCCAACATTTTCATCATAGACGTTAACTTTAGATACATTTCAGTTTCATTACCTCCTTTAAATAAATCATCACACACTTTCGTTGCACCCAGCTCTTTTCCTCTTCTCTCAAGCTCCTTTGTCACCACGTGGCCGGTCATATGGACAGCAGAGATCATATCCCGGCGTGTAAAGGTCGGTGGTTCACATGGCTCTGAGCACTATGGGACTTAAAATCTGAGGTCATCAGTCCCCTAGAACTTAGAACTACTTAAACCTAACTAACCTAAGGACATCACACACATCCATGCCCGAGGCAGGATTCGAACCTGCGACCGTAGCGGTCACGCGGTTCCAGACTGAAGCACCTAGAACCGCTCGGCCGGCAAAGGTCGGTGGCTGTGCACTATCTTTGAGGCCTCCCTAACGTTATCTTTCAACGAGATTACGCGAGACCGCATGTGGCCCGTGCTGTCCTGACCTACCGCTGTACAAAGGATGTTCGACTGTTGGCCTGGCGAGCACTTGCTCCAGATGTCTTACAGTCGGAAACATCTGATGATGGGCCACAACTATTCGTCGGCCCCACACCTGATGAACTCTAACATAGAACAGAGACAGCATGGAATGGCGGATTCGTATCTGTCATTCAACCTTATCTTGTCTCGATCCCCAGGTGGATCAGTCTTTGTTACAGCCAGAGCTGGCAACTCTAAATTTTGCTCTCTGTACAGCCCCAAATCAGCTAAAAATTTAATCATCTTTCTACTACACTGTAGACTTACCATAAGCAGAAATTAGTTATCTACTATTGTTTCTGGCGTTGCAGTTTTAATGGGCAGCATTGATATGTTGCTTTTGTACGCTTACATATTATTTTGTGAACCCAAACGTCGATTTTAGCCGCTATAAAGACTGTGTGGAAAAGTCTGAGAAGTTGGGAAAGGTAGTGAGAGGTAGTGGGAAATTAAAGCTTTGAGTTGTGCCTGGTGTAAGATATCATGCTGTATTACGAGATACGAGTTCCCTTTTCACCAGAATTATTATTAGGTGTGCAGTAGTGATCTTATGCGCCCAATACGTATTGTACTCGCTGTTGCCAGTCTTTTGTTCGTTATTGATTCCCTTACAAGGAAATGAAATAATGACACACTGTATCGCTCGTCGTAGGTGATATATGTGTATAAAACTGTGCTACGAGATTGCCAACATTATTATTCAAAACTTGTATCGTGATTTCTGGATTAAAACTGAATATACAAATAAATGTCAACGCTGGCTATTTGTGAGACTTAACCCTACAGTATAGCGTCAGCACAGTTGTTTTTAGACTGGAATATTAACTGTTTTTCATTTCAGGAGAAAAAGCTTCGTATTGGCAGATAATGGTGCAGCGATACCGATAGCCTGATATCGGTGACGAGTTTAACAGCATTTTTCCTATTACCTAATTTGAAATTTCATTCACGCCAACCATTACCTGGACAATCGAACGAGCATTGCACCATGCTCCGCTATATACCCGCCACTTAAAGGAAGACCACTTAACTTAAAGAAAAGAGAGGTATTATTTACTGAGAAGCTCAGCCGGAAGGAGTATTTCATGAGTGCGGCGATCGTCCGGGTTCGAAGCTGGTAGAAACTTTCATTCCCGGCGAACTGTCTGCTAAAGAGCTGAAAATAATTTTTAGTTGGAGGAGAGCTTTCTTTCGTTATGCCGTTTCAGGTACCTTACAGCTCGATAAAACATTATCGTATTGAACGTTTAACGTTTCGAGCTATAGCTACTTTTACAATTTTTCATTTATCCATGTAAACCATTACTTAATGATACTTTAGGAAAAGTTCTTGACAACGTACTCAGGGAATGAAAAACTTAAAACTTTTTTTGAACGAAAAGTCTGTGGCGTAGGCCGGCTGGAGTGATTCATATGCGGGTACAGCGCGATACTGAGCGATAAAAGGTCATTGGATCAGAGGCGAGGTCATACTGTGTGCAGCAAGCGGGGATCAGGGAGTTTCGGAAATGTAACGCTGGTCTAACTAGTCTTTCAATTACCGACATAGCACATCAGCCGATCAGCTGAATACTTCGACCATCAACCTAGAAATTTACTCATTCCACTGTGGTATAAGAAACACTTGGGGTTCGTTGTAGCGCGAATTCTTCAAGTGCTTAGTGTGTGGCTGGTAGCATGCAACACGAAACATACACGTATAAGACACGGTATTTCTGAATTACCTCGGCAGTGAGATGCAGATGATGTGACATATAGCGCCGATGCCCCACGTGCTCTGGTACTAAGAAATTAATTGGCATTCACCATAATGCTCCCCGAACCAATGTAGCACTATACTGGAGACAACTGACCGTTTACATAATCTCTTGTTCAATGGAGAAGCTACCAGCCATGAAGGGATGGCAGCTAGCGCTCCGTAGAGACGTTTTCGATGACCTGATATGCGGCTAAGCTGTGCGAGAGAACCGTAACGATATAAAATTGTAGCAAAATGCAGGAACATCTACAGAGGAATGAAGCATGAATCGGGGATTATTTATTCACCCTCGACATTAACAAATGTAATGAACTGCCCATAGAGAGGTGGAAAGACCCATTACTGAACGACTGACGAACAATCGCTGAAAGCAGTTACATCCCTTGAATATCTGACACTACATGTGCGGAGAATTTAAAATAGAACTTCCGTCTTAACCCGCCGTCGCCAACGTGGGGTCTGCCTGGAACTTACTCACATTTTTTTGCTCTGGGGCCAAGTGATAGCATCGTACCGGCGTCAAAACATTGTACAGTAAATTCACAGGTGTTTACGAGCGTATTTAGAAATTTCAAGCAGTTTTTAGTACTGAAAATACATGGAAAGTAGCATTTTGTCATTTCAGAAAACCAATAATGCAAGAAAATGATACGGAAGTGAGTACATTGTTAAATTACGAAATGAAAAAAACCAACAGCTTCAACTTTCGTAGTCCTGTCTTCCTCAGCTGCGTGTAATATTGCGGTATATTGATAATTTTTAGTTTTTGGATCGTCTGACACAACTGAATGAAACATAATTTTCGTGGCATGAAAATGGTGTTTCATTCAGTTGTAGTCAGACGGTCCAAAAACTAAAAATTATCAATGTACCGTAATGAAAAACACCAAGCCTGGTAAGTATTTTATTGACACCAGAAAGAAATATAAACTTGAGCGAACAATGAATAGGAGAACGGCCTTATTTCTCGTATAGGTAGAGGTACTTACAAAACTTCACATATTTTCATCGCAAACTCAGACTTCAGGCATCATCTTCAGAAATTTCTTGAAAATTGCCACCAGAAACGAATTACAGCCAACCAATCAACGTCCGGAAACAGACGTAGAAAAGTACATAAACTCGAAATTTTGTATTGATTTCAAAAATAAATATAAACTCGAGCACAGTTTGATTAAAACTGCCACAGTTTTGGAAATTGCCTTTTCAGCGACGAAGCAAAAACAGCTTATGCTACAGACAATACCAAATGTCAGTATAATCGCTTCCGTCACAGAATCAGTCTTCTCCGGATTCATTTTGTGAATCCGCAAGATCACACAGTAAACATGACAGACTTAATTTTTCGTACTCCTTGCAAACTGGATGGTTACATTTGGTGCATATGTTGTTTCAACTGTTGCCTTTTTTCTGTCGCACATGTGGCATTTCCTTTTCTTGAGGCTAGGTTTGCAAGAGACTGGATGATTGCTATCTTCCTTAGTTCCAAGAACCACCCTATTTCGAGACTTGGGGTTCTCCTAATCATCACATCAGCTTGCCTTCGCTCCATATGAGGTTCAGCCAAACTTTTGGCAAGATTTTTCAAAAATCAGTTTGCTTCCAGCTAAGGTGAATAAAACACAGCTGTTTATTCCCACCATGTCGAGTATGCCACAGAAATATCGCACTGTTGTGTAAGAGTGACACATTCTGTCGAAACAACCAACTGCTCCTTTCGTCAAATTATGGAATTGAACGACTTCAGGTTTCCGTGTATCAGGATTTGCGGTTCCTGAATCATGGATCGTGGATGAAAGTACTATCTTTTTGTTGTTCTTTCCAACGTTGGAGGTGAGTATTTTGTCGGGCTGTAAACAAATCTTGATGTCATAGAATCTAATCCTTTCCCAGCGAGTAATCCAGGAAGTGTTTCTCTTTTGTTTTTCCGCATGGTGCCAACAAATGTGAGTTTACGTTCTGTAATCGTCTCAGGCAATTCGTACGAGCCAAACCAGTTGCCTGCTATTACATTGCGATTGTTATTTCGTATGTTTTCACACAGGCGAACGACATAACATTTTTACAAAGGAAGGGAGCTTTCCCTCTGAATTGTATTTCTACCTACGTAGGCTATCACACTGCAAAAATATGTAAAGTGTGCAAACGTCGCAAAGTGACACAGTCTTCAATCTATATTTATCGCTTTTTTAAGGAATAAACGTTTTGAAGGGACACCTCCCTCCGAAACTAAGAAGAGTTTCATCGACAGTCATATACTTGGAAGAGGTATAATATTTCTCACAGTTTGCATTGAAAATGTCCCATGAATGGGCGCTAATTTATCATTTCTCCCGCTCTCATCGCGTGTTTGTTTAGAACAAAATCTCATTGGTGAAAGAAGGAATTCAGATCGATTTTTGGACGTCACACATCTGACAAATGGAAGACCAAATTTTAGGCTATAAAGACCATCAAGAATCACAACAGAGTTCTTGGTAGCCCCACAAACAGAGATAAATGCGATAAGCTCTCTCACCCCTATGTCATCAATGGATCCACTGTACCTCTCTAACTTCGGGGCCAAAGCCTGTCTTTTACTGATCTCTTTATTAGTGTGAAGTACAAGTTTCTTAGTAATACTTTCACTCACGAATAATTCAATGAAGAAGAGAGTAGTCTTGCCTGTTCTGGCAGTTCCTTTTGCACCAGGGAGGTTGGTAATTAAATTTCTTCGAGGAGTTCTGGTTGTATAGGTTCTCAATGACAACGTCGTACAGATTCTCTGTCCATCCTTCCCCAAAACGAAATCTTTATATTCATAGTCGCCTAAATCTGGCTGTTGCAAGGGATCCCCAGTTTCTTCAGGAGCAACGAAGAGTTCATCAGACGTATCGTCGTTTGAAGAAATTTCTTGCCCCACTTCACTGTCTGTTTCTTCAATATCCTCGTCTCCAAGTGCCTCTTCTCCCTCTTGTCTTGTCTTGTAATGATTTGAAGCTTACCAGCTGAAGTATGTGAGGGAACTTCTGTGAGATTTCGAAAGCAGGACAGCGGCACTGGCGAAAGTAAAGCTGTAAGGGCGTCTCCTGATCCTTCCGTCGATAGCTCAGTCAGTAGACCATTTCCCATGATTAGTGATACTCCTGGATGCTTAATGGATGTCACTGGATTTAGTGACTATGCTGCGGTTGTTTAATCATTCAGTACTGGATCTTTCTGCCTATTTGTGTGCATTTCGGTGCATTTTGTTATGCTGAAAGTCAACAGCCAACAATTTTCTTAAACATCGTATTAAGGCTTCTTTTTCTTTTTATCATCAGTCTTCTGACTGGTTTGATGTGGCTCGCCACTAATTCCTCTCCTGCGCCAACCTATGGATGTATTCTAATGGCAGTCTCTGGATGTATTCCAGTCTCTGTCTTCCTCTACAGTTTCTTCCCTCGACAGCTCCTTCTAGTACCATGGAAGACATGTCCCGATGTCCTAATAAATGTACTATACCCTGTCCCTTCTCCTTGTCAGTGTTTTCCACATATTCCTTTCCTCTCCGATTCTGCGCAGAAGCTCCTCATTCTTTACCTTATCAGTCCACCTAATTTTCAACATCCGTCTGTGCACCGCATCTCAAATTCTTCGATTCTCTTCTGTTCCGGTTTTCCCACAGTCCGTGTTTCACTACCATACAATGCTGTGCTTCAAACGTACGTTAAGGCAATTACCAGCTTGTAAATACACGACGTTCGCCTCAATGCAGGATCGCGCTCTGCTTGTAAAGCTGTATTACAAGAATGATGACTGTGCACACGTCGCTCTGCAGAAGTTCCGGATATTGAAAACTTTGAAAAAAGGCGTTGGTCCGATGACTGCCGTGGGCCTGGAGAAAATAATTCGGAAATTCGAAATGACGGGTTCTTTTGGTGTGAAAGCTGGTAGAGGGAGGAAGCGAATTGATATGACGTCAGTGAAAGCAGTGGCCACAGCAATGCAGGTGGAGACGAGAGGTGGTGTGCAAACGTTTAGTGCAAGGAGAACTGCCCGAACATTGGACATACCCTTGAGCACGGTGCGTAAAATCCTACGAAACATCCGTCTTTGCCTACCATTCAAAATTACCCATGAGCACGAGTTGCTTCCTGTTAACCTGCCAGCAAGAGAGACCTTTGCTTTAGAATTTCTTGCTCGCATGGAAGTGGACAATGATTGGCCGTTTAAGATTTTGTTGACAGACGAAGCACACTTCCATCTGACAGGATACATCAATACACAGAATTATCGAATATGGGCAACGAAAAATCCACACGCAAATCAACCGGTACCATTTCATCCTGAAAAGGTCACTGTGTAGTGCGGGTTTACGGCATCATTTACCATAGGGCCGTATTTTTTCGAAGAGACAGGTGATTCCGCCGGCCGCCGTGGCCGTGCGGTTCTAGGCGTTCCAGTCCAGAGCCGCGCTGCTGCTACGGTCGCAGGTTCGAATCCTGCCTCGGGCATGGGTGTGTGTGATGTCCTTAGGTTAGTTAGGTTTAAGTAGTTCTAAGTTCTAGGGGACTAATGACCACAGCAGTTGAGTCCCATAGTGCTCAGAGCCATTTGAACCAGACAGATGATTCCGGTCCTGTTACCTGAACAGTCACTGGTACGCGCTATGAGTGTCTTTCGCGCAACCACGTCATTCCAGCTCTCCAATAGCATGGATGTGTGGATGGGATGATTTTCGTGCAAGACGACGCATCTCTGAACATTGAAAATCCAGTTAAGCAGTTGCTGAACCGCCATTTCGGAAATGCTAGAATTATCAGCCGGCATTTCCCTACAGCCTGGCCGTCCTGATCACCTGAACTTAATCAGTGTGACTTCTGGCTGTGGGGCTGTCTGAAAGATGTTGTGTTCAGTGCCCCGTTGTAAGGCATGCATTGCGCCACACATCCTGCACGTGACCCCAGAAACACGTCGTTCAGTTGTGGGACATGCTGTTTCTTGATTTCGGAAATGCTAGAATTATCAGCCGGCATTTCCCTACAGCCTGGCCGTCCCGATCACCTGAACTTAATCAGTGTGACTTCTGGCTGTGGGGCTGTCTGAAAGATGTTGCGTTCAGTGCCCCGTTGTAAGGCATGCATTGCGCCACACATCCTGCACGTGACCCCAGAAACACGTCGTTCAGTTGTGGGACATGCTGTTTCTTGATTTCGGAAATGCTAGAATTATCAGCCGGCATTTCCCTACAGCCTGGCCGTCCCGATCACCTGAACTTAATCAGTGTGACTTCTGGCTGTGGGGCTGTCTGAAAGATGTTGTGTTCAGTGCCCCGTTGTAAGGCATGCATTGCGCCACACATCCTGCACGTGACCCCAGAAACACGTCGTTCAGTTGTGGGACATGCTGTTTCTTGATTTCAACTTGCTGCAGAAAACGATGGACAGCGTATTGAATATGTTTTGCGGCAGTCACCCGGAAATTAATAATCCGATTTCATTTTGATTGATGCTTTTTTTCGGCCTCAGGACAGTTAAAAAACGATGTGATTGATGCTTTTTATGCGGTTTGTGGGTTCAGTACAATTAAAAACAGATTTTTTTCTTTTTTATTGATTTTCAATTCCCCCCGAAGGGGGTGGACTGGCAGCAGCTTACTACGCTGCTCTACAGCCTACAGACTTTTTTGTAAAAAAAGGAAGAAGAAAGAAACAAGGAAAAACAGGCGATAAAACGGTGATTTAAAGTGTAAAATGGCGTAAAAATGCGGAAAGTTAAAACAGAAAGCAAAAGGGGTTGGCAATGTTGATAAAATACACAGGAATCAGACAAGTAACATAGTAGACACACAATTAAAAAACATGGCGACTGTCTGGTTTCTGTTCACAAGAGATAAAAAAATCACACCCAGCAACAGTATGATGGCTGTTTGGTACACTTCCCAAAAGACACAACACGGAACACTCACTGGAAAAACACACCGTAAAACACTGCACTAAAATGGCGGCACAAATATGGCACTCCCAATCCAAAGGCACAAAGGCAGATGGGGGGGGGGGGGGGACCTGGAGGAGGGGGAAAAACAAGGAGGGAGGAGAGGAAAAAACGAAAAGGGGGGGGGGACCAAGGAGGGAGAGGACTAATAAAGGGGGGGGGGGGGAAGGGCAGATGCGAGAGGGAATGAGAGGAGGCAGAGGAGGGAAATGTAAAAGGACTCAGGGGAGAGAAGGGGGCAAAGAGAGGGGAGGCGGGGAAGAAAGAGGATGGAAGGGGGGGAGAGGGAGCCTTGGAAAAGGACAGAGGAAAGGAGGGGGTTAAAAACAGATGTGAGAGATGCTTTTTATGAGGTTTCTGGCCTCAGGACAATTAAAAAAACCGATTTTTCCCAACTGATGTGATATGACTTTGCCGAGGTGGATGGGCTTATGCAACTATCAGTATCACACCTAAGCACACTGTTTAACGTCAAATGTACGCCTTAGGCATATTTGTATGATTCATTTGTCTTTTGCAGTCGACCATTATCTATAATATAAAAATGAATCGCAAAATGTGTTGGTAAGCGCATAACTCAACAACGCCTCGACCAATTTGGCCAAATCTTTTTTTTAAATGTTCGTTGAAGTTCAAGGATGGTTTTTACGGCGAGAAAAATTAGAATTATTGCTGGAAAAACCCTAAAAATAGCCCTTTTCTTTTTCCTATACAAATGATTTGTAACTAAAACGTAGTCAATTTGAGCTTTATTGCTATGGTATGAAGTTCATATTAAAATGAATCGCAAAATGTGTTGGTAAGCGCATAACTCAACAACGCCTCGACCAATTTGGCCAAATCTTTTTTTAAAATGTTCGTTGAAGTTCAAGGATGGTTTTTACGGCGAGAAAAATTAGAATTATTGCTGGAAAAACCCTAAAAATAGCCCTTTTCTTTTTCCTATACAAATGATTTGTAACTAAAACGTAGTCAATTTGAGCTTTATTGCTATGGTATAAAGTTCATATTAAATTACAAGCACTCACTGTTGTCTAAGCAATGTAGGTGTGTTCCTAACGTCAAAGATCATATCTATCAAAACAATGTGCGTGTGTGCGTTGGAGCACAGAATACATAGTTGGAGAAGTTTAATGTCGCGTTCCGAAACTCGCGTTTCTTTTGTATTAGTTTCGGCACGCGAGATAAAATGCATCAGTTTCCACGTCATTACATCAGTCAAACAAAAATCGCGTTACAATTCGTACGGCTTAAAAGGATTTGACTTCAAGTCATATAAAATTTAAAAAAAAAAAAGTTGTCTGTGACCTAATCTACTGAGTTTGCTTTTGTCAACTGATACACGAAACAAATTCGTGTTTTGTGCAGAGTGTTTACTTAGTTAGTGTTTGTTTAGTTCGTGATTAGTGAAAAACTAATTTATATTTGATATGCCTCCTATAAGACGAAGCAATTTAGGTAGAAGAACCAGAAATGCTACAAACCAAGCTAATTACCGATCTAATCGTACGGCACAAGAACGTGACGACGGAAATGAACGTGAAAGAATTCGGATATCACAAACGCGTGAAGCGCGAGCGCGACATTCAACTAATAATCGCGCAAGTTTGAATCGAGCTGCTTTCAGTTACGATGTGTCAATTGACTACAGTAACTACCAATGTGTTGTTATTGGTTCTATGAACTCGGTTTGCTCACACTGTAAGGCATTAAAATACAAAAACGAAGCCAATGGATTGTGTTGCGCAAATGGTAAAGTGAAATTGATACCATTGGACCCACCACCAGAACCATTGTACTCATTGGTTTCAGGAATAGGAACAGATTCTATACACTTTTTGACACATATCCAACAATATAACAATTGCTTTCAAATGACTTCATTTGGGGCAACAAATGTAGTTCGGGAAAATTTTATGCCAACTTTCAAGGTATGTATTATAGCAGTTACTCATAATTATTTTAGCGAACAAAATTTTCTGTCACAAAAGTTAAGATGTGTCACTAATCTTCAATTTCTTAATCACTTATATATCACTTAGTCATCATATTATATGGTGATTCAGTTTCAGTGACACTTTTATTATATTTTATATTTGATAGATATTAGTTCAAACTAAATATATACTTTTTAAGATCAAATATTATTTAAGTTTGATCACTGACAATCCATTAATTTATACCACACCATAATATTTTATTTTATTTACAGATACAAGGGCAAATATATCACAGAGCAGGTTCACTGTTACCAGTGTCAGATAGCGACAACAAATTCCTGCAAATTTATTTTATGGGCAATTCACCACAAGAAATTGATCTGCGTTGTGCACATAACAATTTAGTAAAGAGGTCTATTGTAGAACAATTACAAACTTTATTTCATCAACACAATCAATTGATTATATTGTTTAAAACTGCCCTGGATCTGATGCCATCCGATAATCACAAAATTGTAATCAGAGCTGATAAAACACCTGCAGGTCAACATACAAGACGTTTTAATGCACCAACTATTGATGAAGTTGCTATCATTGTAGTTGGAGAAAACTTGGAATCCCGTGATATTGTTTTACATCGTCGGAATGATCAATTACAACGTATAAAGGAAACACACCGCTCATATGATGCACTGCAATATCCCATTATATTTTGGCAAGGTGAAGATGGCTACGATTTCTCAATAAAAATGATAAATCCCATTACAGGTAACTAAAATATTAATTTAGCTATGGCGATAATATCTCAGTCATTATATTATGTATTTTAATTTTATATTTGAATGTTATTAAAAGAAAATCTATTTACAGGTTCTGAAACCAACAAAAAAGTCAGTTCAATGAACTATTATTCATACCGCCTAATGATTCGGGAAAATGAAGAAAATCACATATTGAAATGTCGGCGATTATATCACAAATATGTTGTTGACATGTATGTAAAAATTGAAACGGAGAGATTAACATTCATCAGGTTGAATCAAACCAAACTCCGATCTGAAGAGTATATTCACCTTCGAGATGCGATTAATACTGATGGAAATGCACAGAATGTCGGTCGGATGACTATTCTTCCAGCAACATACATCGGAAGCCCTCGGCATATGCACGAATATGCTCAAGATGCCATGTCATATGTTCGTCATTATGGTACAGCAGATTTGTTCATCACATTTACATGCAATCTGCAATGGATAGAAATCAAGCAGGAGTTATTCCCTGGGCAATCACCCATTGATCGTCATGATATTACAGCCAGAGTCTTTAGACAAAAGTTGAAATCTTTAATGGATTTCATCGTAAAACATAATGTGTTTGGTGAGACACGCTGCTGGATGTATTCTGTGGAGTGGCAGAAACGAGGATTGCCACATGCACACATTTTGATTTGGTTGGTTGAAAAGATAAGGCCAAATGAAGTTGATGCAGTGATATCAGCTGAAATCCCTAATGTACAAGTAGATCCTGGATTGCATGAGGTAGTTATCAAAAACGTGATACATGGTCCCTGTGGAACTCTTAATCAAAATTCACCGTGTATGATGGATGGTAAATGTTCAAAACGATATCCACGGACATTAATATCGGAAACAATTACTGGTAATGACGGTTATCCATTGTATCGTCGCAGATCGACAGCAGACAATGGAAAATCAACAATTGTCAAATTAAATCAACAAGATATTGAAATAGATAATCGTTGGATTGTTCCATATTCACCCATTTTATCAAAGACATTCAAAGCACACATCAACGTTGAATCTTGCCATTCAGTGAAATCTATTAAATACATTTGCAAATATGTAACCAAAGGGAGTGATATGGCTGTGATTGGAATTGGTGCAGAGAATTCCAATGATGAAGTTACCCAATACCAAATGGGCCGCTATGTCAGTAGTAATGAAGCAGTTTGGCGAATATTTTCTTTTCCTATTCATGAGAGACACTCTTCTGTTGTTCACTTAGCTGTGCATTTAGAAAATGGACAAAGAGTGTATTTTACAGCACAGAACGCAGTACAAAGAGCTGCTCAGCCACCATCTACTACATTAACCAGTTTTTTTGAGACATGCCAAAACGATCATTTCGCACAAACATTGCTATATTCTGAAATGCCAAAATATTATACCTGGAATCAATCCTCAAGGAGATTTATACGACGGAAACAAGGAAAACCAGTTCCAGGATATACAGATGTATATTCCACCGATGCGATTGGCCGGATTTATTCAGTACATCCAAGCAATGATGAATGTTTTTATTTACGACTGCTATTAGTCAATGTACGTGGCCCAACATCATTCCAACAGTTACGAACTGTTCATGGTGAATTGTGTGGATCCTACAGAGAAGCCTGTCAACGTTTGCAATTGCTTGAAAATGACGCTCATTGGGAGCAAACTCTCAATGATGCTGTAATATCATCACACGCTCATCAAATACGAACATTGTTTTCTATAATCATATCTACATGCTTCCCATCAAACCCAATTGATTTGTGGATCAAGTACAAAGATTATATGTCTGATGATATTTTGTATCAAATACGGAATAGAATGGGAAATCCAAATATACAAATCAGTGAAGAAATTTACAATGAAGCATTGATTTCAATTGAGGACATGTGCTTGATAATGTCAAACAAACTATTAATTCAATTAGGCCTGACCGCGCCCAATCGTCCAATGCATGACGCTTTTAACCAAGAGTTGCATCGAGAAAAACTGTATGATCTCAACGCTTTGAAAGAATTAATTCAAACAAATCTTCCACTGTTAACTGAACAACAGAAGTATGTATTTGAAACTCTTATGAAAGTAACAAATGATGAAACTGGAGGGATTTACTTCTTAGATGCACCTGGTGGTACAGGAAAAACTTTTTTGATTTCATTAATATTAGCAACAATTCGCTCACAAAATAAAATTGCACTTGCACTCGCTTCGTCGGGAATCGCAGCAACTTTGCTTGAAGGTGGTCGAACAGCCCATTCAGCACTAAAATTGCCATTAAACATGCAAAGCAATGAAACTCCAACCTGCAACGTTTCGAAGAACTCTGCAATGGCAAAGGTTTTGCAGCAATGTAAATTGATTGTTTGGGATGAATGCACGATGGCACATAAAAAATCTTTGGAGGCTTTAGACAGAACCTTAAAAGATCTACGGAGCAATAATAACCGATTTGGTGGTGCAATGATTTTATTAGCAGGAGATTTTCGTCAAACATTGCCAGTGATTCCACGATCAACGCCAGCTGATGAACTCAATGCATGTCTAAAGTCCTCCAATTTGTGGAAACATGTCAAAGTACTTCATTTAAGCAAGAATATGCGTGTCGAGTTGCGAAATGACCAATCTGGAAACATATTCTCTAAACAACTCATTGACATTGGTAATGGCAAATTTCCTATAGACATGTTGACTGGCTGCATTAACTTTCCTCAAAGTTTTTGTCAGTTAACTCGATCAAAAGATGAACTTATTCAGAAGGTGTTTCCAGATGTTTCTCAAAATTACAGAAACCATGATTGGTTGAGCGAACGAGCTATACTGGCTGCAAAAAACATAGATGTAAATGAATTAAATTTCAAAATTCAAGAACAAATTACAGGCGAATTGAGGATATATAAATCAGTTGATTCGGCTACTAATCAAGATGATGTAGTCAACTATCCACCGGAATTTTTAAACTCGCTGGATTTGCCAGGATTGCCACCTCACAATCTTCAATTAAAGGTTGGATCGGTGGTTATAATGTTGCGAAATATCAACCAACCGCGTCTTTGCAACGGTACACGGTTAGCGATAAAAAATTACTAAACAATGTGATAGAAGCAACTATACTCAAAGGAAAGTATAAAGGAGAAGATGTTCTCAGACCGCGCATCCCAATGATTCCGACTGATGTGCCATTTGAGTTTAAACGACTACAGTTTCCAGTGCGGCTTGCTTTTGCTATGACTATAAACAAGTCCCAGGGGCAATCATTAAGTGTTTGTGGTATTAATCTAGAAAACCCATGTTTCTCACATGGTCAATTGTATGTTGCCTGTTCCCGTGTTGGAAAACCATCAGATTTGTTTATCTATGCGCCAGGTAATCAAACAAAAAACATCGTATACCACAAAGCACTACAATGATAATAATAATAATTATGATTCACATGATTAACAATAAAGCGATTACTTACTTTTAAATCCTTATATATGTTTTATTTAATTATTTTTTATTCACAACGCCCTATCACCAGGGTGACGGTTCTGTTCAGGAGAATTTTTTTAAATACGTAGGCAAAAAAACTGCCATATTACAAATCTTTTTGACAGGACGAAGTCTGTCGGGTCAGCTAGTTAAATTATAAAGCTTACTGCGCCATCTATTGCTACATTTTGTAACTATTTCTTTTTCTTCTGCCATACGTTTTGCCCCTTCTCCGATAATATTCTGTTGCAGTTTGGCGTCATTCTTGCCTGTGGTGTTATTTCTACAGCGGTTTGAAAGTTTAACTTCAATTATAATCACACTGTATGTTGTCGCACAAAACGGTTCCACAACAACCTTAGTCAAACACTGCTCTGCATAAACTTTCGAATGCATACAGAGTGCTCGTGCACAGGCTTCACTGCAGTTAACACTTCCCTCCCTTTACATTTCCTTCTACTGTCATTGGTTGGGTGCTCTGCAACAATTGTTGATTGTTCCGTAGAAACTAGCAATTGTTCCATAGCAAGAGTCAGTTGTTCTTTATCAATTTTCGAGAAGTGTTGTCCGATATCACAAATTGATGATAACCTGGTTTTCGTTTCGTTATTGTGCATAATTATTGTGATACATCGCTGTAACGTACTACATCGCGTATTGTTTGAAAAGGTTGTAGTGAAGTATGTACTGGCCGGCCGGTTTACGTTTGGTGGGTGTTAGGTCATGGGTTGCTGCGTATGAAATATAGTTAACATAATGACATTATTTTTGGCGGTGGACAGACTGCGATACCTCTTTCCGTTCTCAAGAAAATACATGAGATATAGTGGACGTTGTGTGTGACGAAGTCGGCGGATAAAATGTTCAAATGTGTGTGAAATCTTATGGGACTTAACTACTAAGGTCATCAGTCCCTAAGCTTACACACTACTTAACCTAAATTATAAAAAAAATGGTTCAAATGGCTCTGAGCACTATGAGACTTAACATCTATGGTCATCAGTCCCCTAGAGCTTAGAACTACTTAAACCTAACTAACCTAACGACATCACACACATCCATGCCCGAGGCAGGATTCGAACCTGCAACCGTAGCGGTCGCGCGGTTCCAGACTTTTAGTAAAACCCCAAGGACAGTCTTACTTGATCACTGTTCCTACCCAGTAGCAGAATCTTTGCAACATGTGAATTCCGAAGCGTAAAAGAGAAAGGAGCAAAATATCTTTATACAAGTAGCGTAAGCTGTCCTGTAGATTAAGCCATTCGAAGTGTCACCCCTCAAAAAAGGTAAACTTGTATTTACGTAACATCAAACATTATAGTGCATACTAATATTAAACTAATAATAAAGTATCAGAGCCTAATAAAAACGCGAATGTTAGGGGAAAAAAATGAAGGTGTCAAGACGCGAACTACCGCCCTGTACAAATATCTCATTATTGGAAAGTGACGCTGCTCATTGCATCATACCAACAACAAACGTCATGTATCTTATCATAGTATGTTACCTCTTGCTGAAAACCTTAATTGTAGATACTAATTGAAATTTAATTATAACAAAGTGTACCAAGAACAATGCGTTTTGAGTGGATCTTCAGTGTGTCGCTGCCTTCAAATAGCCTACTCTCATAATACGCAAGTCACAATAATTCGTTTGCCACAAATCTGATGTTTCTCATTATTTTATTGGAACGAATCACACAGTTAACAACGGGATTTCCAGTGATTATCAATTTGCTGGTGCTCAGAAACGGCATATAATACGTATAGGCTTGAACCGAATGCCAATATGGCGACTCACAGCTCTGTGCTGCAGGGAAATGGCGTGCTTGTGACTTAGTTGGCGTTGTGCTATCTCATCGGTCAATGTTCAGACGCACGCTCAGAATGCCTGACATGCTAGATATTGCTCTGGACGTTCAGAAAGACTCCCAAACGTGCTATTCCACGCTATGACGTCATATAAACTCGGCACGCTCAACGTTCGGATGCATGGTCCGTGTGCCGACGGCTCTAGACCAGTCAGCAGATATGCGCCACACGCGACGATACTGCCGGCTGCTATGCGAAGTGCGGAGCTGCCTCGCTTTTCTCTTTTTCGTATGCTGCCGATGCTGGGTAATGAAAAACTTCCTGAAATGAAAAGACACCGGGATTCATCAGCTGATGATGCTGACTGGATGTTTTTTCAGTCTCTGACCCGTAATTTCAGGAAACTTCGTGACAAGTGTAAAACAAATCCAAGCACCAAATTCCTATTACTTCTGAATGAGCAGCTGAACGAAGCCGAGAAGTATATGTCGCGATTTTGCTTATCATCAAGGGTTTATTCTATTTCTTCAAATACACTGTCTACTCCTAGGAAGAGTACACCACCCACTGCTACTCCATCGACGGTGACTGATTTCACACCACATACAAGAACTTTTCTTCTTATTGCTCCTCAAGCTGAATCATATACTAGTTTGCGCAGCTAAACAGGTGTAGATATGGTATCTTAAGTTTACTGATTTGGAACGATTGTTTATAAATGGCCACACTGAGTAAAGTACCATACTAGCTGGTCTTACAAAAAAACATGCTTTTCATGGTGGCGTTGTTACTTCATTCGAACACTGTCACCAACTTACCCAATTGTAATGAGTAGCTCCTCAGCAAAGGAAACAGTGCGTCGAAAATTTTTGTGCTTCTTTGTCAGGGTAGCTGGTACTAGTTGCTGCAAAAAGTGGAAACTATCTGGACTCATTATGCCGAATTCGTGAGAATTTCACGTTGAGAGACCTAACGAGGAACAACAGCCGAACTTTGTCTGACATTAATATTGTACAGGTGCACTCAGTATCTTCTTTTCTTTTTCAGTTTTATGGGCTTTAAATAATGATAAGCCACAATAACGCCCTCTGGAGAGGGGCTGATGATTGCAATTTAAATTGAATCAGAAACGTGATTAGTTCTGTCTTGTTCCTTATCGCATGGTGAGTCACATAGTATGTTGTACCGCATATCGTATCATCTCAGTGGCAACACGAGTGCCACATCGATAAACGTCGCTTGGCGAGATCTTTATTTTAACGGGTCGTATCACGAATCATACTGTCTCGTAGTGAACAGCTCCTAATTCCTGCTCCAGATGTGTTCCACTTCTCTTGGACTCCGTTATTATCGGATTTATTCTCTTTGTTACAGGCCCATATAATTAAAGTCGATATGCAGCAGATTTTTGGAGGATATATTGTGTTCGAACATTATGAATTACCTCGAAGAGAACTGTCTATTGACACACAGTCAACACGGATTTACAAAACATTGTTCTTGTAAAGCATAACTAACCCTTTACACACACTAAGTGTTGAGTGCTATTAAGAAGAGATATCAAATTGATTCCGTATTTCTAGGTTTTCAGAAGGCTTTTGACACTGTACACACAAGATGGTTGTACTGAAATTTCGTACTTATGGAATATCGTCTCAGATATGTCAATGGGTTCGTGATTCCCTGTCAGAGGGACAGTAATTGACGAAAACTCATCGCGTAAAACAGAAGTGCTTTTGTGGCGTTCCCTTAAGGCACTGTTAGAGGACCAATGCTGTTCCTTATCTACATAAACGATGGAGGAAACAATCTGAGTAGCCGTCTTAGGTTGTTTCCAGATAACGTTGTCGTTTATCGTTTAGTAAAGTCATCAGAAGATTAAAACAAATTGCAAAACGATTTAGACAAGATATCATTTACGAACAACTTAAATTGGAAAGAACACATAGAAAATGTTGAGGGGAATGCGAACCAAAGATTGCGTTTTACTGCCAGAACACTTAGAAGATGCAACAGGTCTACTAAAGAGTTTGCCTACACTACGCTTGCCGGCCATTGTTGCTGAGCGGTTCTCGGCGCTTCAGTCCGGAACCGCGCTGCTGCTACGGTCGCAGGTTCGAATCCTGCCTCGGGCATGGATGTGTGTGATGTTCTTAGGTTAGTTAGGTTTAAGTAGTTCTAAGTTCTAGGGGACTGATGACATCAGATGTTAAGTCCCATAGTGATCAGAGCCATTTGCACCATTTGAACACTACGCTTGTCCGCGTCCTCTTTTGGAGTATTGCTGAGCCGATTGGGATCCTTACCAGATAGGATTAACCGAGTGTATTGAGAAAATTCAAAGAAGAGCAGCACGTTTTGTATTGTCACAAAATAGGGGAGAGAGTGTCACTGCCATGATACAGGAATTGCGCTGGACATCATTAAAAGAAAGGCGTTTTTCGGTGCGACGAAATCTTCTAACGAGTTTTCAGTCACCAAATTTTTCCTCCGAATGCGAAAAAATTGTGCTGACATCGACCTGCATAGGTAGAAACGATCACCATAATAAAATAAGGGAAATCAGAGCTTGCATGGAAAGATATACGTGTTCGTTTTCTCCGCGAGTTGTTCATGATTGGAATAAGAGAGAATTATTGATGGTGTTAGGACAGCAACCAGCCACAAATTTACTTCAGTTCCTTTATTCAAAGGGTACCGTTAGCAATTTCGAATCGTTGTGATTCATCCTCAGACGCTTTACACGCTTTATTTATGACATGTGGTGTTTGCTTTCATAACATTCGTCCAACATATGTAAATACATTCCCACTGCATTTTTAAAAAACACTATATGTCATAAAGAAAGCGTGTAAACCGTCTGAGGATGAATCACAACGATTCGAAACCGGTAACGGTACCCTTTGAATAAACGAACTGAAAGAAATTTTGTGGCTGGTTGCTGTCCTAATGCCATCAACATCTGTCTTCAAACAACAGCCACGGTCTCCATCGTGTCATCATATGGCAAAATTGCGTAGAGAATTATTGTGAAGATGATTCGATGAACCCTCTGGTAGGCACTTAAGTGTGAATTGCGGAGTCTGCATGTAGATGTAGATGTAGATGCTTTGTCTTACATTTAAAGAGAGTTGACACTGTTTACACCAAGAGGAAGTATTGTATTTCTGCATTTCCTACTATACTTTCCTGCAGTGAGAAGATCCTGAACTTCCATATTGTTTTTTTACGTTCACGGATCGACTGAGAGGATTGGGTTTATCCTAGACCCATTAATCACAGTGCCCGAGTGCGGAACTTTACGAGTACATAGCGCCTTCGCGTATCGTGCCAGGAGTGCAAATACGATGCGGCCGGACAGGTTTACGGGCAGTGATTCAACTTGCGGGACGGCCGCTTGTTGTGCTTTCAACAGTCGCGTTCCGCCCGCAAAGCTACGCTACAGCCCGTAAAGTCCGCAGGCGGGCCGATCACGTCCGTGGCCGCCAAGAGGCCGCCAACGCTGCGGCGAGCAGCCGGAGTCGCACAAGAGGGCGTAAACATCCCGTAAACTCTGAAATGGCGGTGGGGAGGCATCCGTGAAGTGGCCAACCGGGCTTCGCAGAAAAACGGCTCGTCGCTACGTCTCTGTGGGTCGCCAGTTCGGAAGTGCAAACGTCTTTCCTCAGGGAAATATTACGTGTGATGAATGTAGCTTTCTCTAAATATCATCATCATCATCATCACCATTATTATAAAATTTCTCCATGATCCCCTATTCAGTGCTAACATTGGTGCCTCTTCTGATGTTACGCCTATTACTTCAAAATAATTCTTAACCGAATCCAGGTACCTTCTCCTTGGTCTACCCCGACTCCTCCTACTCTCTACTGCTGACCCCATGAGTCTCTTGGGTAACCTTGCTTCTCCCATGCGTGTAACATGACCCCACGATCTAAGCCTGTTCGCCCTGACTGCTACATCTATAGAGTTCATTCCCAGTTTTTCTTTAATTTCCTCATTGTGGACACCCTTCTGCCATTGTTCCCATCTACTAGCACCTGCAATCATCCTAGCTACTTTAATATCCGTAACCTCAACCTTAATGATAAGGTAACCTGAATCCATCCAGCTTTCGCTCCCATACAACAAAGTTGGTCGAAAGATTGAACGGTGCACAGATAACTTAGTCTTGGTACTGACTTCCTTCTTGCAGAAGAGAGTAGATCGTAGCTGAGTGCTGCATTAGCTTTGCTACACCTCGCTTCCAGTTCTTTCACTATGTTGCCATCCTGTGAGAATATGCATCCTTAGGTACTTTAAACCGACACCTGTTCTAACTTTGTTCCTCCTATTTGGCACTCAATCCGTTTATATCTCTTTCCCAATGGAGATGCTAATCTTCATACCATAGTCCTTACATTTCTGATCTAGCTCTGAAATATTACTTAGCAAACTTTGAATCGAATCTGCCATCGCTACTAAGTCATCCGCATATGCGAGACTGCTTATTTTGTGTTCAGATAAATATAGATAAAAATAATTTAATGCGGATAACTAGGGAAACAATCCTGCAGTATTCGAGTACAATGCTGCTTGACACAATCAGATGGATTAAATACTGGCTGAATATAATTAAACTGACGGTGTTCTGAGTGCAGTAGCGCAGGCTCTATAAATCGCAGGACGCTGAAACATCGTAACTACGTTCAGTAATCGGTGCGCTCACAGAGTAAAATAACAGTTGAACTTCCTGCCATCAGGTGAAAATATGGCGCTGTGAGCAGTTAGAATGTGAAATGTTGCCTTTTTTCATGTCAGTATGCTGTTTGTCTCTTGGCGGCGCGAGTTGATTTCTTCTGTGAAGTGACTGTTGGCACGTTTTCTGTACGAAACGCAATGGCCCCTTGAGCAGAAAGACCGTGCACTCCTGGTAAAGTTGTTTATCAGAATGGCAGAAATAACAACGCCGCAGTGCGGGAATATTACCGACAGAAACAGCTGCGAAGAGGCACCATGTCAATAAATGCACTAAATAATATGAGCAAGAAATTTGAAGAAACAGGTGAGTTAGGTGGCGCAGCAGGGGGCGGGAGGCGTCCCATTCTTATGCCAGTTGATGAAGTTGCTGTAGCTATAGCTGACCGTGCAGCACATGCCTCAGAATCTGCAGCCTGTGCCCGAGCTGTGTCACGGGAATAGTCTCTGCCCCTGGCAACAGTTTACAAGATTTTGCCCGTGCATTTTACTACACTGGTGTGCTTACAATATTCTGAACGTGCAGCAAATGAATCCAAGACTACAATGCCGTGACTTCGCACATAGTTTTTTAGCACGCATGGAAGTGGACGACATGTGACAGGGGAATTGTCTTTGGACGGACGAGGCAAATTTACTCCGCACTGTGCCGTGAATGCATAGACCTTTCGCATATTGGGTTCTACTCCGCCACATGTTTTACAGGAACATCCACATCTTATGTGACTGTGTGGTGTGATTTTACTACTTCCATCATTCTCGTTCCGTTTTTCTTCGGAGAGATGACACTTCGCGGGTCTGTTAGGTGCCCAGTGACATTTTCATGTTATAAGGACCTCCTTGTGCAACACGTGATTCCAGATTTGTAAGAGCGCAACTGTTTCCACACCATTATTTTCGCGCAAGATGGTTCGACGCCACATATCGCTTGCCATGTGAAAGATTTGCTTCGAGAAACCTTCGGTGAGGAGCGCACCACCTCTAGGCTGTTTCAAGATGTGTGGCCTTCCGCCGCGCGGGATTAGCCGAGCGGTCTACGGCACTGCAGTCATGGACTGTGCGGCTGGTCCCGGCGGAGGTTCGACTACTCCCTCAGGCATGGGTGTGTGTGTTTGTCCTTAGGATAATTTAAGTTAAGTAGTGTGTAAGCTTAGGGACTGATGACCTTAGCAGTTAAGTCCCATAAGATTTCACACACATTTGAACATATTTTTGTGGCTTTCTAGATCTGCCTATCTAAATCCACACAATTTCTCGCTGTGGGGATATCTGAAAGATCGTGTTTGTCAGGTATGTACCCAGACTCTTCCAGATCTGAAGTATAGCATATGACGACATATCGCTCCCATTACACAGAAATTGCTGCGAGCAACTGTCGACCATGCCGTGTTAAGGATGCAGCATGTTGCTGAGTCGGAATACCATATTGAACATATGTTGTAACATGTGACCATATCCTAATAAACGTGTCAGAACCACCGTTATCATGTGTTTGATCGTTGCTCCCATTTTCCTGCACACAAACCACCTTCTGACTGCTTATATTGCCATATTTTCACCTGGTGGCAGGAAATGGAACTTCTAGTTTTTCAGAATACTCCGCCGAGCGCACAGATTAATGAACATGCCTACGGCGCTTGGGCGTCCTGCGATGCATACAGCCTGCACTATAGCACTCAGAACATAATCAGTTTAATTATAACCACCAAGTGTCTGGGCGTAACGTCCCCAAAGCGACATGAAATGAAAGGAACACGTAAGGTCGACTTCAGTTCGTTCGTGGAATTATAGGGAAGTGTAGGCCGTTTATAAAGGAGACCGCACACAGAACATTTGTGTGACCCATTCTTGAGTACCGCTGGAGTGTTTGGGTTCCCCGTGATGTCGGATTAAAGGAAAATTATCGAAGCATTTCAGACGCGAGATGCTAGATTTGCCACTACGCGAATATGATGGAAATGCTCCGTGAACTCAAATGGGAAACCTAGGTGAGAAGTAAATTCTTTTGTCTAAACGCTACAGAGAAAGTTCAGAAAACCGACAATTGTGGCGGACTGCAAAACGATCCTACTACCACCAATAGTCCGCAGCTCGTGGTCGAGCGGTAGCCTTCTCGCTTCCCGCGCCCGGGTTCCCGGGTTCGATTCCCGGCGGGGTCAGGGATTTTCTCTGCCTCGTGATGACTGGGTGTTGTGTGCTGTCCTTAGGTTAGTTAGGTTTAAGTAGTTCTAAGTTCTAGGGGACTGATGACCACAGATGTTAAGTCCCATAGTGCTCAGAGCCATTTGAACCATTTTTGAACCACCAATATATACATCTCGCGTAAAGACCGCGAAAACAAGGTAACAAAAATGAGGGCTAGTACGGAAGCATGCAGACAGTCGTTTTAGGTCAGCAATCCAAATAAACATAAAAAGTGATTCAGAGGAGCCCATCTGACTTCATGAATTGTCGGAATGGTTTTACTGAGAAGAACGCGGCGTTAACCTGACTTCATGAATTGTCGGAATGGTTTTACTGAGAAGAACGCGGCGTTAACCGCCATCCATAATTGTCTATTTTCAGTTTCTGTACAGTTAGTAAGATCTCACCGTCGATCATATGATAAGATTTTCTCGGTCAATTTCACTGATAATTTATTCTCGGACTGAGTTATAGAACATATGCAACAATGGCTAGTCAGAGATACAAACAAAATGTACTCTCCTGAGGAAAAATTAGATGACGCCAGTAGAAGAAATCGAGTGTCTGATTCTGGTACCCTATTCAGGAGCGACTACTGCCCACACTGCTAGTACATTGGAGAAACACCATACGAGATACGTAATCCATCCAGTACCCAAAGTCAAGCTCCATCAAATGACAACTGCGGCTACGGACGCCTGTGTTTATAGCATTGGGCGCCGTCCTGCTGGACGCAGTGCTGTATCATGCGACGTTATGTGCAGCACTTAAGAAGCATTCGCCTGTGTCAGACAGATAACCCTGCTGTGACAGAAAACAGCATCAACGAAGGACACATGTTTGATTCTCAACAGCCAATATGTTCTGGGACATCTGCTTTCAATTAACTACGACCATTGCAGCAGTTTTCAACTAAGTGCTACATGGGTCTTGGCATTAGCGAAAATTCGTCAACAAATTTCACGCCTGAGCGCGGGGCCGCAGCGGATAGAATGGACAGGAAGCTCTAAGGTCGATGTTCGTACCTTGCACTACCTACTGGAATTGCCCAAGTCCGTCGGAATGCACAATGGACATGAATGGATGCAGGTGATGAGACAACACGCTTACGTAACTGTCACCTGTCAAGAGTCGTAACTAGACTTATCAGGGGTCCCACATCACTCCAACTGTACATACCCAAACCATTACAGAGCCTCCACCAGCTTGAACAGTTCCCTGCTGACATGCAGGGTCCATGGATTCATGAGCTTGTGTCCATACCCGTACACGTTCATCCGCTAGATACAATTTGAAATGAGTCTCGTTCGACCAGGGAACAGTTTCCAGTCATCAACAGTCCAATGTTGGTGTTGACGGGCCCAGGCAAGGCGCAAAGGGAACACGAGTGGACCTTCGACTCTGAAAGCCCATATCGATGACGTTTCGTTGAATGGATCGTACGCTGACACTGTTGGTGTCCTAGCATTGAAACCTGCAGCAATTTGCGGAAGGTTTGCACTTTGGTCACGTTGAACGATTCTCTTCTGTCGGCGTTGACCCCGTTCTTGCAGGATCTTTTCCCGGTGGCAGCGATTTCGGAGATTTGATGTTTCACCGGATTCCTGATATTCACGGTACACTCGTGAAATGGTCGTACGGGAAAATCGCCACTTCATCACTACGTCGGAGATGCTGTGTCCCATCATTTGTGCACCGACTATAACACTACGTTCAAACTCACTTAAATCTTGATGACCTACCTTTGTACCAGCAGTAACTGATCTAACAACTGCGCCAGACACTTGTTGTCTTACATAGGTGTTGCTGACCGCAGCTCTATAGTCTGCCTCTTTACGTACCTCTATATTTGAATTAGCATGCCTATAACCAGTTTCTTTGGCGCTACAGTGTATAAAACAGAACACAGTCCCAATCTCAGCAGTCGGTGATTTTTGACTCCTGATAATCGACGGCGGAGACAGTTATCGAACGCTCGAGTGCTGTATTCGAAGTGACGCGGCTTGTAGACCGAGATGTTTTTATTGAAGCGTGCCACCGTTAAAGACTTCGAGGAAACAATTATTTTTGCTGTTCATCAGTTCACTTTCGTAGGTCAAAGTTACGGTAACACAATCTCTCTGACTTTAAGCATTTACTATAACGCTTTCTATTCATATCAGTTAATTATGAGTCCCATAACACAAAAGAAAATGAATAATGAATAGTATTTGGCAAACGACGCAGACACTGCCCCTGGTGCTGCGCGAGAACTATTTAAAACACAGAGAGATTACGATCAGCGCATAATGCTACGATTTATTGCACGAGCTGGTGTAGTATTGGTTTCAGACGGGTTGGAAAGAAGTCTGAGAGAATCGTTGCTCTAATTAGCGTTTCTACTTGGGTGTCAGTAGTGACTGCTGACAGAGCTATGCAGAAACTAAGACTTAAACCCTACAAAGTAACGGTAGTACATCGACCAAGCAGTTCAGGTAATGTTGCTTGATGTCAGCATTGCAACTGCGTATTCTCATTTTTTTTTCTGTCGAAGCATGGCTGCATTTATCGAGGTACGCGAACTGTGGTGTGGCATCAGTGACACACGAATTACTGACCAATACTTCAGTTAAAACATTCGAGCTGGGAGGCAATGGCCGGCATGTAAAATTATTCCCAGAAGTTTCGTCTCTGACTACGGGAGACATCTTCGTAGGTCATACGGCGACTGCATCAAGGGCTTGCGGGTCCTCGAATTAAAAGAGATGTATAGACGGAATTTCCAGTCCTCGCGTGATGCCGACTGCATGATTATTAGTGTGAATAGTACCAACGTTCTTGATTAAACGTAACCTTCCTCGTTTGCAAAGCTGACAGTTTGTGACTTGGAGCCGCCAACCAATTTCGTTTCACGAGTATAATTGTAATTCCTGTTACGGCGTTTATTTTGTGTACACCATTTTATGATGTCACTGGTTACAGGAAATGAGTGGTATCGACAGGTTCACTGTTTCCCCCTCGGATGGCACTACAAAACTGTTGGCTCCTGCAGTGGAAAAAACAGTCAATACCGTTACTGCGCGATAGCGATGGAAATGTTACCGATGATGGTACCACTATAGCGGAGTTACTAAATACAGTTTTCCGTAATTCCTTCACGAACGAAGACGAAGTAAATATTCCAGAATTCGAAACCAGAACAGCTGTTAGCATGAGTGACATAAAAATAGATATCTTAGGTGTTGCGAAACAGCTCAAATCACTTAAGAAAAGCAAGCCTTCCGGTCCAGATGGTATACCAATCAGGTGCCTTTCAGAGTATCCAGACACAATAGCGCCTTTTTTAGCAATCATATACAAATGCTCACTTGAGAAAAGGACTGTTCCTAAAGACAGGACAGTAGCACAGGTCACACCAATATTCAAGAAAGGAAATAGGAGTAACCCATTGAATTACAGACCCATATCACTGACCTCAATTTGCAGTAGGATTTTGGAGCATATACTGTACTCGAACATTATGAATCACTTTGAAGAAAATGAATTATTGATACATAAACAACACGGATTCAGAAAATATCGTTCTTGTGCAACACAGCTAGCTCTTTATTCCCATGAAGTAATGAGTGCTGTCGACAAGGGATCTCAGATCGATTCCATATTCCTAGATTTCCAAAAGGCTTTTGATACCGTTCCTCACAAGCGGCCATTAATCAGATTGTGCGCATATGGAGTATCGTCTCAGTTGTGTGACTGGATTTGTGATTTCCTCTCAGAGAGGTCACAGTTCGTAGTGATAGACGATAATCATCGAGTAGAACAGAAGTGATATCTGGCGTTCCGCAAGGTAGTGTCATAGGCCCTCTACTGTTCCTGGCTTACATAAATGATCTAGGTGGTAATCTGAGCAGCCCCCTTAGACTGTTTTCAGATGACGCTGTAATTTACCGTCTAGTAAAATCATCAGACGATCAATTCCAATTACAAAATGATCTAGAGAGAATTTCTGTATGGTGCGAAAAGTGGCAATTGGCACTAAACAAAGAGAAGTGCGAGGTCATCCACATGTGTACTAAAAGAAATCCCATAAATTTTCGGTATACGATAAATCGCACAGATTTAAGGGCTGTCAATTCGACTAAATACCTATGAATTACAATTACGAGCAACTTAAATTGGAAAGACCACGTAGATCATATTGTGGGGAAGGCGAAACAAAGACTGCACTTTGTTGACAGAACACTTAGAAGGTGCGACAAACCCACTAAAGAGACAGCCTAAATTACACTTGTCCGTTCTCTGCTGGAATATTGCCGCACGGTGTGGGATCCATACCGGGTAGGATTGACGGAGGACATCGAAAAAGTGGAAAGAAGGACAGCTCGTTTCGTGTTATCGCGCAATAGTGGTGAGAGTGTCACTGATATGATACGCGAGTTGGGGTGGCAGTCATTGAAACAAAGGCGGTTTTCTTTGCGGCGAAATCTATTTACGAAATTTCAATCACTAACTTCCTCTTACGAATGCGAAAATATTTTGTTGACACCCACCTACGTAGGGAGAAGTGATCATCATAATAAAATAAGAGATCTCAGAGCTCGAACGGAATAATTTTGGTGATCCTTTTTCCCACGCGCCATTCGAGAGTGGAATGGTAGAGAAGTAGTATGAAAATGGTTCGATGAACCCTCTGTGAGGCACTTAAGTGTAAATTGCAGAGTAACCATGTACACTACTGGCCATTAAAATTGCTACACCACGAAGATGACGTGCTACAGACGCGAAATTTAACCGACAGGAAGAAGATGCTGTGATATGCAAATGATTAGCTTTTCAGAGCATTCACACAAGGTTGGCGCCGGTGGCGACAGCTACAACGTGCTGACATGAGGAAAGATACAACCGATTTCTCATACACAAACAGCAGTTGACCGGCGTGGCCTGGTGAAACGTTGTTGTGATGCCTCGTGTAAAGAGGAGAAATGAGTACCATCACGTTTCCGACTTTGATAAAGGTCGGATTGTAGGCTATCGCGATTGCGGTTTATCGTATCGCGACATTGCTGCTCGCGTTGGTCGAGATCCAATGACTGTTAGCAGAATATGGAATCGGTGGGTTCAGGAGGGTAATACGGAACGCCGTGCTGGATCCAAACGGCCTCGTATAACTATATAGCAGTGGAGATGACAGGCATCTTATCCACATGGCTGGAACGGATCGTGCAGCCACGTCTCGATCCCTGAGTCAACAGGTGGGGACGTTTGCAAGACAACAACCATCTGCACGAACTGTTCGACGACGTTTGCAGCAGCATGGACTAGCAACTCGGAGACCTTGGCTGCGGTTACCCTTGACGCTGCATCCCAGACAGGAGCGCCTGCGATGGTGTACTCAACGACGAACCTGGGTGCACGAATGGTAAAACGTCATTTTTTTCGGATGAATCCAGGTTCTGTTTACAGCATCATGATGGTCGCATCCGTGTCTGGCGACATCGCGGTGAATGCACATTTGAAGCGCGTATTCGTCATCGCCATACTGGCATATCATCTGACGTGATGGTATGGGGTGCCATTGGTTACACGTCTCGGTCACCTCTTGTTCACTCTTACGGCTCTTTGAAAAATGGGCGTTACATTTCAGATGTGTTACGACCCGTGGCTCTACCCTTCATTCGATTCCTGCGAAACGCTACATTTCAGCAGGATAATGCACGATCGCGTGTTGCAGGTCCTGTACGGGCCTTTCTGGATACAGAAAATGTTCGACTGCTGCCCTGGCCAGCACATTCTCCAGGTCTCTCACCAACTGAAAACGCCTGGTCAACGGTGACCGAGCAACTGGCTCGTCACATTACGCCAGTGACTAGTCTTGATGAATTGTAGTATCGTGTTGAAGCTGCATGGGTACCTGTACCTGTGCACGCCATCCAAGCTCTGACTCAATGCCCAGGCGTATCAAGGCCGTTATTACGGCCAGAGGTGGATGCACTGGGTACTGGTTTCTCAGGATCTATGCACCCGAATTGCGTGAAAATGTAATCACGTGTCAGTTCTGGTATAATATATTTGTCCAATGAATACCCGTTTATCATCTACATTTCTTCTTGGGTTAGCTATGTTAATGGCCAGTGGTGTAGATGTAGATGTATGGGAACAGCAGCAGGCGCGATGCTAATGCAGATTAGGGTGGGCGTCATTCGGGAAAGACACATTATGCTCGCCGGCTGCTGCCTGAAGAGAAATCAGGAGGTGGGGAGGAGGAGCCGGGAGCGGTGTAACCGGCCCCGCACAAGAGGCGCGAGCTGGACCGGGGCCGCGTCGGCTCCACCTGGCGGCCCGCAGCTGCGGCTGGCCGGAGTGTAACAAGAGCAGCCTGCGACCCCCGGCGACCACTCGGCTGTGGCGCTCTGACGTGGGAAGGCGGCGCGGCGCACAGCTAGCAGTCACGACGTGACACCTGGCAGGGCTGTGAACGAGTCAAAGGTTAGGCTGTTCCGTAAAGGGTGAGTCAGCCGATACGTAGCACCAGTTTCCCGTTGGCAATAGAGACCGATGCGGCAGCGGCCGATTTCTAAAAAATTCGACTCGACAAATCTTTACCAATGCAAAACAATGTAAACAGACAACCGTAATTACAAGAGTCATAGGATGAGTATCGCCTCGTAAGGATGAAGTTACGTAATTAATTTTTGCATTAACTGTCTGTTCTCTCGGTTCTTAATAGACTATTTTATACATTATGAATGAAGAAACACACATCACTGGTATAATAGTCTACAATATAAGACGTGGGACATAGGGTATGCAGGAAACGTGTGGACGGGGCCTGATCATTACCGTTGGTTGCACATAAAACACATACACTTTATTTTTAGCCGGCCAGTGTGGCCGAGCGGTTCTAGGCGCTACAGTCTGGAACCGCGCGACCGCTACGGTCAAAGGTTCGAATCCTGCCTCGGGCATGGATGTGTGTGATGTCCTTAGGTCAGTTAGGTTTAAGTAGTTCTAAGTTCTAGGGAACTGATGACCTCAGAAATTAAGTCCCAAACTGCTCAGAGCTATTTGAACCATTTTGAACCTTTATTTTTTTAAAAAAACCAAACTCTCAACAATGATTTTTAAAAGATTTCACTACACAGGCGGCTGAAAGGCTTATTAGAAGAATTGCAAGTTATTGTCGGCTGGAGGCCACAACCAATGTTACACACAATCAACGGCTGAAGACCTGATTAAGAAGGTTCAAAATTATTCTTCGGCTGAAGGCCAGCAGCAGTTTCAAAAAATACACAACGGCTGAAGGACTGAATTACCAATAAGGTGAACAGTTACACGTTGAAAATACCAAAAACCCTTTTAACAATCTTAATAACTGTAACAAGCTATAGTGACAGCCGAGGGCAGGGCTGAAACTATTTGTCGGCTGCTAGCCACAAGCAGTGTTATAAACATTTAACAGCTGAAAGCGAGGAGCAATTTCAGAATACACAACGGCTGAAGTCCTGAATTACAAGTAAGGAAGGCAGTTACCCATTAACAAATACTAAGATATTTTCTTCTGAACAATGAAAACGGTAACAAGCTATAGTAACGGCTGAAGGCCCTATTAAAAAAAATTGCAAATTATTGGTTGGCTGAACGCCACAAACAATGTTACACACAATCCACAGCTGGAGGCCTGATTAAGAAGGTTGAAAATTATTCGTGGGCTGAGGGCCACAAGTAATTTCAGAATACACAAGGGCTGAAGGCCTGAATTACAAGTAAGGAAGGCAGCTGCATGTTAAAATACTAAAACATTTTTAAAACAATCTTAACGAACTGTAACAGGCTATAGTGACGGCTGCAGGCCTTATAAAGAGAAAATTGAAAGTAATTTGTCGGCTGAAGGCCATAATCAGTATTACAAACAATTAACGGCTGAAGACCAGAATTACAAGTGGACAAGGCAATAAGAGTAAATTTTAAAGAATTATCACAACTTGTCCAAATAAGATGGAGTGATCCACAGACAGTGCTCCCTGGATCGACCTGAGGAAGGTGACTACAGCTGTGTAAGCGGTGAGACAGGCAGCCAAGAGTTGTACTCACGTAACAGGATGGCAACTCACACTAGGGGTAGTTTGAGCGCCGACCGACCGACTAACCAATCCGCCTAACGTCCGATCACCGGTACAACGATGGAATATTTTTAGGTAAGGGCAAAGACACGGACTGCACCATGTCTTTAGAAGCACACCCAAGGCCGAAGGAAACACTCCAGGGCAGATAATTGGGGCTTTAGCGGCCACAAGGGAGAAAATACCGCTAGAGGCACTTCACTAATAAGAATAATACTAAATCCAAACTAACATCAAGGAGTAGAAGGCGGCTAATAGCTTTCGCCAACCTGTCAGACTCCACTTAATGCGGTTGGTCTCACCGACCCTCGGAGCAGGAACACGCAAACAACAGCGAGATCTCAAAGAGTGGCGGGTTCAGTACTGAAGACGATTCACTCAACTTCAAACGTCCTGGGTTCGGTCGTCGGCTACAGCCCCGCTGTTCGACAGTGCCTGCATCCCGCCAGTGGTCCCGGCCTGCCCTCGTATTGCGGACCTCCTCACTGCTCCGTCCCAAGCTAACTGATGTCCGTTCACAACTCCCCACCAAATCCAGAACGCAGACAGCAATAAAATAACTGCTCATTTAAAACCACAAGATACACACGGATCTGGGGAAACAATTGTACCAACAACTCACAATAATAAAACCAGTCACTGTGAAACAACACGGACGAATTATACGTCAGCACAAACACAGAGAAGCCAGAAGCGGTCGGAAGACCAAATGCACGTCGTCCTCTGCGACGACCGACTGAACGACCAACCAACAGTCGTTCCTACTCAAGTCAGCCACGGGAAAGATCCCAATATACATCATTGACTGACAGCTTATTGCCATGAGGTCACTTCGACGGGCGGACACACACACACAGGTGAAAGCTGCACTACTCGAATATCACGGTCCATTCAACTAAAACTCGCTGAATCCGGCGGTCCTTGACGTGGTCGTGCACTCTCGCGACCACATCCTTCCATCGGACAGTGCATGTGTGTCGCCAGCGGTCGGGCGAGTACTGGCTGTCCGGACCTCACTGCCGCTGCGTCCCAACTCCACTCGCTCGACACACGACGACCCGGAAATACTAGAGGCTGCTGTCGATAAGCGCTGCTGCTGCCACTCACGGAGAGACAAAGCGAGCAAACCTAGTGACACCAGTGAACACACTAAGGAAACGAGACGCCACTATCGCTATTACAAGATGCCAAGCTATGAACGGCACGAACGGGACCCGCACACGGCTCATAATATTTATTATTTATTCCACAAACTGGTTTTCGGCTGTTACGTCATCATCAGGTACAAAGATAAATATATGATGCAGTGAAATCTTGTTGGATCAGAGATTTTAAAGTAGTATATCTACACAATATCTGTGCTTCCAGAAATGAAAATGTTAATATTAGATTTAGGATTAAAACGAGAGGAATTATTTCAGTGTAAAAGTAATACAAGATTATGTAATCGATGAACGATATACAAATTACAAGAATTGTTCATAGAAGAAAATAAATTTAATAATAAACTTACCTGACATGTTCGCTGAAAAATTACTTTTTATAATCATGGCTGCTTCCGTTACCTGATTAATCCCACTAGTACACTTTGTTCAGAAAAAACAGAATATCTTGAATGACTACAGATAGGACATTCATATTCACAGAACATGTACATTAGTATGTTCTGCAGAAATGATCAGCATTACAGTCACAGTGCCCTGCTGCCTAGTAGGCACAGGGTCCGCCATCGGCCCTGGTAAATTGTTCCTTCGTGACGGCATCGACGCGTTTAAGGCGCGAATGGAGTCCTGTGGTATATTCATTCACGCTGCGTTCACCTGGTTTCAAAGTTCATCTCTGGTGGCCGGCACTGGGTCACTGCGCCGCACTCGTCGTTTCACCATACCCTACACATTTTCGACTGCCGACAAGTCTGGTGATCTGGCAGGCCAGCGCAAAAGGCTGATATCCTGTGATACCAGAAAGACACGGGTCCGTGCAGCAACATGTCGTCGTACATTATCTTGCTGAAAAATGGCGTCTCGAGTGTTGTTTAGAAGGGGTATGGCTACCGGTCGCAGTATGACATTCAAGTAGGTGAGACTTGTCACAATGCCCTGGACACGCACCAACTGTGATTTGTGATTGCAGCCATGAGTTGGCGCGAACGTAATCACCGTGATGTCGCTCCCTCTGTCTGCGGAGAACCAAAATCCGACCATCAATTTCAAACAAACAGGACCTGGATTCATCCGAAAACATTATCTGATGCCATTCCTGTCGCTAATGACGTCGTTCCACACACCACTGCTGTCTAGCATGTTGCTGCACATTCTTCAAAGGTAGGCAGAGAAGTGGACGACGCGCACGGAACCGACGGACTGTCGCCCCTGATAGTGTACGATGCGTTCCACTGTTGCGCCAGAGGTGAGGAGGACACAGATCATTAGGATGAGGTGTCGATCTTCTCGAAGGGTGGTCTGGGTGGTGCGACCTGACCCATCTCGCTGCGTTCTACGGCCTTCCGTCAACCATTCTGTACACACCCGTTGCACTGCCTAAACACATGGGCCTACACGAGCACCAGTTATACAGATGGCTGCCTCACATTCTCTCATGCCAATAATGCACCCTTTTTCAAACTCATTGATATGACGTTACGATTCGCTCATACGTCTACGAGGCACCCTTCACCTCTGCTCAAGTCACAATGATATATTATCTTCGGTTTATAGCGACAACGAGACCCTCAGGCACATTTTACCGGTGAGTAAGGTTACGCCGCGCTTTCGATATTAACCTTGAACCCACGGGCAGACAAGGTGCGAATGACAATCATTTCTGCAGAATATACTACACTACTGGCGATTCCCCCCATGAACCATGGACCTTGCCGTTGGTGGGGAGGCTTGCGTGCCTCAACGATACAGATAGCCGTACCGTAGGTGCAACCACAACGGAGGGGTATCTGTTGAGAGGCCAGACAAACGTGTGGTTCCTGAAGAGGGGCAGCAGCCTTTTCAGTAGCTGCAGGGGCAACAGTTTGGATGATTGACTGATCTGGCCTTGTAACACTAACCAAAACGGCCTTGCTGTTGTGGTACTGCGAACGGCTGAAAGCAAGGGAAACTACGCCCGTAATTTTTCCCGAGGGCATGCAGCTTTACTGTATGATTAAATGATGATGGCGTCCTCTTAGGTAAAATATTCCGCAGGTAAAATAGTCCCCCATTCGGATCTCCGGGCGGGGACTACTCAAGAGGACGACGTTATCAGGAGAAAGAAAACTGGCATTCTACGGATCGGAGCGTGGAATGTCAGATCCCTTAATCGGGCAGGTAGGTTAGAAAATTTAAAAAGGGAAATGGATAGGTTGAAATTAGATATAGTGGGAATTAGTGAAGTTCGGTGGCAGGAGGAACAAGACTTCTGGTCAGGTGAATACAGGGTTATAAATACAAAATCAAATGGGGGTAATGCAGGAGTAGGTTTAATAATGAATAAAAAAATAGGAGTGCGGGTAAGCTACTACAAACAGCATAGTGAACGTATTATAGTGGCCAAGATAGACACGAAGCCCATGCCTACTACAGTAGTACAAGTTTATATGCCAACTAGCTCTGCAGATGATGAAGAAATTGAAGAAATGTATGATGAGATAAAAGAAATTATTCGGGTAGTGAAAATTCAATAGTCATGGGTGACTGGAATTCGACAGTAGGAAAATGGAGAGAAGGAAACATAGTAGGTGAATATGGATTGGGGCTAAGAAATGAAAGAGGAAGCCGTCTAGTAGAATTTTGCACAGAGCATAACTTAATCATAGCTAACACTTGGTTCAAGAATCATAAAAGAAGGTTGTATACATGGAAGAATCCTGGAGATACTAAAAGGTATCAGATAGATTATATAATGCTAAGACAGAGATTTAGGAACCAGGTTTTAAATTGTAGGACATTTCCAGGGGCAGATGTGGACTCTGACCACAATCTATTGGTTATGAACTGCAGATTAAAACTGAAGAAATTGCAAAAAGGTGGGAATTTAAGGAGATGGGACCTGGATAAACTGAAAGAACCAGAGGTTGTACAGAGTTTCAGGGACAGCATAAGGGAACAATTGACAGGAATTGGGGAAAGAAATACAGTAGAAGACGAATGGGTAGCTCTGAGGGATGAAGTAGTGAAGGCAGCAGAGGATCAAGTAGGTAAAAATACGAGGGCTAGTAGAAATCCTTGGGTAACAGAAGAAATATTGAATTTAATTGATGAAAGGAGAAAATATAAAAACGCAGTAAATGAAGCAGGCAAAAAGGAATACAAACGTCTCAAAAATGAGATCGACAGGAAGTGCAAAACGGCTAAGCAGGAATGGCTAGAGGATGTAGAGGCTTATCTCACTAGGGGTAAGATAGATACAGCCCACAGGAAAATTAAAGAGACCGTTGGCGAAAAGAGAGCCACTTGTATGAATATCAAGAGCTCAGATGGAAACCCAGTGCTAAGCAGAAGGTGGAAGGAGTATATAGAGGGTCTATACAACGGCGATGTACTTGAGGACAATATTACAGAAATGGAAGAGGATGTACATAAAAGATGAAATGGGAGATACGATACTGCGCGAAGAGTTTAACAGAGCACTGAAAGATCTGAGTCGAAACAAGGCCCCGGGAGTAGACAACATTCCTTTAGAACTACTGGCGGCCTTGGGAGAGCCAGTCCTGACAAAAATCTACCATCTGGTGAGCAATATGTACGAGACAGGCGAAATACCCTCAGACTTCAAGAAGAATATAATAAATCCAATCCCAAAGATAGCGGGTGTTGACAGATGTGAAAATTACCGAACTATCAGTTTAATACGTCACAGCTGCAAAATACTAACACGAATTATTTACAGACGAATGGAAAAACTGGTAGAAGCCGACCTCGGGGAAGATCAGTTTGGATTCCGTAGAAATGTTGGAACACGTGAGACAATACTGACCTTACGCCTTATCTTACAAGAAAGGTTAAGGAAAGGCAAACCTACGTTTCTAGCATTTGTAGACGTAGAGAAAGCTTTTGACAATGTTGACTGGAATACTCTCTTTCAAATTCTAAAGGTGGCAGGCGTAAAATACAGGGAGCGAAAGGCTATTTACAATTTGCACAGAAAGCAGATGGCAGTTATAAGAGTCGAGGGGCATGAAAGGGAAGCAGTGGTTGGGAAGGGAGTAAGACAGGGTTGTATCCTCTCCCCGATGTTATTCAATCTGTATATTGAGCAAGCAGCAAAGGAAACAAAAGAAAAATTAGGAGTAGGTATTAAAATACAGGGAGAAGAAAAAAAAACTTTGAGGTTCGCCGATGACATTGTAATTCTGTCAGAGACAGCAAAGGACTTGCAAGAGCAGTTGAACGGAATGGACAGTGTCTTGAAAGGAGGATATAAGATGAACATCAACAAAAGCAAAACGAGGATAATGGAATGTAGTCGAATTAAGTCGGGTGATGCTGAGGGAATTAGATTAGGAAATGAGACACTTAAAGTAGTAAAGGAGTTTTGCTAAATGGGGAGCAAAATAACGGATGGTGGTCGAAGTAGAGAGGATGTAAAATGTAGACTGGCAATGGCAAGGAAAGCGTTTCTGAAGAAGAGAAATTTGTTAACATCGAGTATAGATTTAAGTGTCAGGAAGTCGTTTCTGAAAGTATTTGTAAGGAGTGTAGCCATGTATGGAAGTGAAATATGGACAATAAATAGTTTGGACAAGAAGAGAATAGAAGCTTTCGAAATGTGGTGCTACAGAAGAATGTTGAAGATTAGATGGGTAGATCACATAACTAATGAGGAGGTATTGGAGAGAATTGGGGAGAAGAGGAGTTTGTGGCACAACTTGACAAGAAGAAGGGACCGGTTGGTAGGACATGTTCTGAGGCATCAAGGGATTACAAATTTGGTATTGGAGGGCAGCGTGGAGGGTAAAAATCGTAGAGGGAGACCAAGAGATGAATACACTAAGCAGATTCAGAAGGATGTGGGTTGTAGTAGGTACTGGGTGATGAATGAGCTTGCACAGGATAGACTAGCATCTAGAGCTGCATCAAACCAGTCTCAGGACTGAAGACTACAACAACACTGGCGATTAAAATTGCTACACCAAGAAGAAATGCAGATGATACACTGGTATTGATTGGACAAATATATTATACTAAAACTGACGTGATTACATTTTCACGCAATTTGGGTGCATAGATTCTGAGAAATCAGTACCCATAACACCCACCTCTGGCCATAATAACGGTCTTGATGCGCCTGGGCATTGAGTCAAACAGAGCTTGGATGGTGTGTACAGGTACAGTTGCCCATGCAGCTTCAACACGATACCACAGTTCATCGAGAGTAGTGACTGGCGCGTATTGTGACGAGCCAGTTGCTCAGCCACCATTGATCAGACGTTTGGAGTTGGTGAGAGATCTGGAGAATGTGCTGGCCAGGGCAGCAGTCGAACATTTTCTATATCCAGAAAGGCCCGTACAGGACCTGCAATATGCGGTCGTACGTTATCCTGCTGAAATGTAGGGTTTCGCAGGGTTCGAAGGAAGGGTAGAGCCACGGGTCGTAACACATCTGAAATGTAACGTCTACTGTTGAAAGTGCCGTCAATGCGGACAAGAGGTGACCGAGACGTGTAACCAATGGCACCCCATACCATCACGCCGGGTGATACGCCACTATGGCGATGACGAATACACGCTTCCAATGTGCGTTCACCGCGATATCGCCAAACACGGATGCGACTATCATGATTCTGTAAACAGAACATGGATTCATCCGAAAAAATGACGTTTTGCCATTCGCGCACCTAGCATCGTCGTTGAGTACACCATCGTAGGCGCTCCTGTCTGTGATGCAGGGTCAAGGGTAACCGCAGCCATGGTCTCCGAGCTGATAGTCCATGCTGCTGCAAATGCCGTCGAACTGTTCGTGCAGATGGTTGTTGTCTTGTAAACGTCCCCATCTGTTGACTCAGGGATCGAGACGTGGTTGCACGATCCGTTACAGCCGCACGGCGTTTCGTATTACCCTGCTGAATCCATCGATTCCATATTCTGCTAACTGTCATTGGATCTCGACCAATGCGAGCAGCAATGTCGTGATACGATAAACCACAATCGCGATAGGCTACAATCCAACCTTTATCAAAGTCGGAAACGTGATGGTACCCATACCTCCTCATTACACGAGGCATCACAACGTTTCATCAGGCAACGCCGGTCAACTGCTGTTTGTGTATGAGAAATTGGTTGGAAACCTTCCTCATGTTGGCACGTTATAGGTGTCGCCACCGGTGGCAACCTTTTGTGAATGCTCTGAAAGGCTAATAGTTTGCATATCACAGCATCTTCTTCCTGTCGGTTAAATTTCGCGTCTGTAGCACGTCATCTTCGTGGAGTAGCAATTTTAATGGCCAGTAGTGTAGAAATGTCCTGTGAACATGGACGTCCTATCTCTAGTTGTTCAAGATGTTTTGTTTTCTTGAACATGAGTGTATATCTTACTTGTTTGTAATTTAGGATCTATTAAAGACAAGTTTTTTTTTTTTCAGCCTCACCCTTGGAACATGTCTCTTAAGTATAATCTAACATTTATTTTCTTCTATGAACAACTGCAATTTATATGTAGTATATTAGTTAATGTGTCACATATTTTATCTTAGTTCTGTACTCTTACGTCCCATTTACATTGAAATAATTCCTCCCGTCTTATTCCTAAATCTTACATTGACTTTTCGTTTCTGGAAATACAGATACTGAGCAGATGCACTAATTTAAAATCTTTGATCCAACAAAATTTCACTGCACTACATATTTACTGTACTCTTTCGTTCACCTGCGCTTAAGAGTATCCAAAACAATCCCAAAGAGAACACATTTAGCAAATGTCACAAATGAACGTAATGTCACCCTCAAATGAGGAGCACTGTTTGTGCCACCATCTCTCACACTTAATGCGCTGGATCCAGTCCTCTGGAAATGACAAAATCTATGTTCTCCACTCACAATCTTTAGTCTTTTTCTTACAGCAGACTCTTTCGTACCAAGAGCAGCGGCAACGTTTGTTTGCTTTCTCCATTTTCAATTCGTTGTCTGGCCTCAGTGAATAGCTCTTCAGTTTAGATGAGCTTCCGGTCCGATTTTTGTACTTAATTTGAATTCAGAAACAAAACCCATCCTTCGGGCTCGACAGCGCACCCAAGAGGTACAAATTTGAGGTTGGGCCATAAAGAGAGACCGAGCGAGTTGTCGCAGTGATTAGGACACTGGACTAGCATTCGGGAGGACGACGGTTCAAACCCACGTCAGGCCATCATGATTTAAGTTTCCCGTGATTTTCCTAAAACGCTTCTGATAAATGCCGGGATGGTTCCTTTGAAAGTGAGCGGCCAATTTCTTTCCCCATCGTTTCGTAATCCGGTGGAACCGATGTCCTCGCTGTTTGGTCCTCTCCCCCACATCAACCAACCAACCCTAAGGAGAATGCACACATTCTTTGAGGTCGTTTTATGCACGCTCTTTCGTACAGAAACAATGATTCCAAGCGGAGTCAACAGATGGCACCATATGTCACATTTTCAAAACATGTGGATGCAGTATGGTAGATTGCAAGCCAGCCTTTCAAAACGCAATCAGGAATTAAAGGCTATTGCTCGTGTATTCTGTGTATTCTTATGAAACAGAGTACCAGAACTACATCAAGAAATCTAAAAAGTGATTCTTACCTGTTTCATTTAGGATAAACAGAATTCCTTCACACAACTTCTGCGAGTCGTTTCTGATACCACTCTGAATACACGTACGTCAGTGGCGAGCTCATCAGTTTAGTCAAGTGTCAGCAACGCAAGCTGCGCTCTCTTTGGGACTGCCCACTCTTCAGCACATTTGTTCTATCCTTGTACCTGATGACGACATAACAGCCGAAAATCGGTATGTTAAGTAAATAATAAATATTATAGAATATTTCACCATTTTGTGTGCATTTTCATTCACAATGATGAATTTTTGTTTATGTTTTTGGATGACCGTCTTCTCCAATAGCTGTTACACTAGGTGATTTTGGTAAATGAGGACAAACCGCAAAAAACGCTCCCTCAGATGATAAGGGTAGAAAATGTCAAATGGACATGTGGCCTGAAATGCGTCCGAAGTGAGGTACGCACAGCTGAAGGTGGAGATAAAGATCTTTGACAGTAACCCTGGTGTCACCATTAGGCAGATGGCTCGCCAGCATTAGGCAAGCCAGAGTACTGTGTAGAACATTCTTCACAACAACTGCCATTATCCGTTATCACTGACACCGCTTGCAGGCGTTATTATCTACGGGATTGCCTCCGCGGCGACGTTTTCTCACCGTTCGTCGCACATGTCACTACGCTGTTGGGATTCCTGTCATCCGTCCTATTCACAGATGAGGATGCTTTTACGAGGGGCGGTACTGTCAGTCTTCACAAGACCCATGTGTGGGCAACGGAGAATCCCCGCAGTACGGTGGCCTCAGCGCCTGTGTTTGGGCAGCTGTTATTGGCGACCGTGCCGTCGGACCACTCATCCTTCCACAACGCCTCAAATGTGAGGTTTACCTGCCATTGCTACGCATGACCCTGAATCCCTTGCTGGGAGATGTGCCTTTGGTGATACGAAGGACGATGTTGCTACTACATGGTGGTGCTCCAGCTCACTGCCCTCTTTAGTGTGGAGCTAAAACACTAGTACGAGCAAAACTTCCCTATTTGCCTCGTGTGTTCTCATGTGTACTTCGAATCATTGAAATTCATTTTGTTAAAGATCCACCTTTACGTAAGAATACTTCCCCTATCGTTTCCGGTCACATGTCCCGTATCATCTTGCTTTACCCGTAATGCACTTAGGACTCATCTCCTGCAGTTTGTTCCCAGTTAGCAACATCACCCAGTATATAAATTATTTTCTATTAATAGCTACATTCCGCAAGCCACCTTACAGCGTGTACCGAAGACCACTTCTCGTATATCTCATGTTTCCCTCACTTTCACTGTTCCATTTCGGGATGGCGCGCGGCAAGAAAGCATAGCAACTCCTTAGGTGGTTGACGAGTACTCTGTAACGTATTCAAGTCATCTGATAATATCGGAACCGGACGATCCACCACCTGACTAACCAGAGGCCGGAATATACTGACGACAACACCAAGTTGTGCGAAATAAACGAAAGTTGGTAGAAGTGTTTCTACATCTAAACGATGATGTATATTCAAATTTCGCGCCTTGGTTACCTTTGAAATTGGACGTAGCGAGTTGATGTTAGTCAAGAATATACGAATTTTTTACATGTGTGCAACTGTGATAAATTAATATGTCAAATATCCCCCTCAGTTGCGAAATGTTACTGGTCTTTACCCAGGTTTCAGCTAGAGTAACGTAGCCTTCTTCAGAAGCATAAAATAAACTAATGTATGCCAGAATAAGGCACCGTCCAACATAAAAAACTAAAGTACCAAGTTACGTTACTTAGCTGAGGAACAGTCCCGGCACCACTTCGTGGAAATGTGGGAATTCCATCACGCTCACAATAATACTCATCGTAAATAGTTAACAGCCTTATAGGCAATATCCTAAATAATAGGCATTTGTAGCAGCAATAGGCATTTGTAGCAGCAATCAGAACAGCAGTTGACACCATAGTGACACAACGAACTGTTAAAAATCGATTACTTCAAGGACAGCTCCGAACCAGACGCCCTTTGGCGTGCATTCCACTGACCCCAAACCATCGCCATTTGCAACTTCAGCGGTATCAAGCGATACCTCATTGGAGGGCAAGGTGGAGAGGCCTGTTGTGTTTTCCGATTAAGGCTACTTCTGCTTCGGTGCCAGTAATGGCCGTGTGTTGGTTAGGAGGAGCCCAGTTGAGATCCTGCAACCAACCTGTCTGCGCGGTGGACACAGTGGGCCTACACCTGGAGTTGTGGTCTGAAGTACGATTTCGTATGACGGCAGGAGCAATCTCATGGTTATCCTACGCACTCTTAATGTAAATTAGTACGTCAGTATTGTGGTTCGACCTGTTGTGCTGCCATCATGAACAGCACTCCAAGGCGAGCACATATGGGACATCATCGGACAATAATTCCAGCGTCATCCACAACCAGCATTAACCGTCCCTGTATTGACTGACCAAGTACGACAGGCACTGACAGATATCGGACAGCTGTACAACACGTTACATGAGCGTTTGTATCCTTGCATTCTACATTCTGGTGGTTACACCTGTTAATAATATACCAGCGTTTCGTGTCTGCAATGACTTGGGTCGCGCTTACATTTATTAACTTGTGGTATTGCAACATTAATTACTTAAATACGTTACCTAGACAAATGTGTTCCCGAAATTTCATTACTCTACCTTAATAATTTTTTGTACTGCGATTATTTTCCATCTGTGTATATAACATATATATTTAAACCTTTCTCATTACCATAATCCGAAGGACTCTACTATGTGTTGACGTCAGGCGTGGACCAATGGTTCGGCGTAGCCGGCGGGGGGAGGGTGGATTAAAAATTTATTACTTGTCGTCACCCGTACTTACACTATCTGATCAAAAATATTCGGACATCTATATACACAGGGCAGAAAAATTAAAGGATCACTTTTTCGAAACCCCGTAACTGCCTCCCACTGCAACGCATGTTTGAAATTTGGCTCAGAGGTGCCTACACGCTTCCTCTGTAATGGTGCAAAAGCGTGGTGTCCTGTGACGTCACCCTCCCGCCTCCCCCCCCCCCCCGCCACCCCCACCTCGGCGACGCTTCATACAGCACAGTGTGGACATATGCTAATAAAAGGCCACAGTTCAGAAGATCAAGTTAGCTGTAAGGTGGGTTAATCATGTCACATTGGCACCAAATTTCATCACAGTGCTGCCCAACGCTACCGTGGATGTACCACACGACGGGAAGGTAGTCAAACCCTCTCCGACCACATTTCACGACTTCTTTAGACGCCTCGTCGGTGACGAGAACCGCGACACATAGCTTTGAGATCACGTGGTCTTCGTATGGGTGGACGATTAAAACATTTCTGACTAACCGCCGCTCAAAATCGACATGAAAACGCCACAGGGACGACATAAAGGGCGTAAATGGTACCACCTCCTTCCCTTGGCGTGTTCATTTCCACATATTTCAGGATCGAAAACGACATTTCGCAATACGAACAGCAGCAGGTCTATGTTTTTGACCAATTTTGCCACTACTGCCACCCCCTGGGCGTTTCAATCCTACTCTAAAGATATCGAGGAGCTGCAACCATGATGAACTTGATCTCACCACTTTGGTGTGTAGCGACTGCTTTGCCATACAGGATGCAATCACTAGGAACAGTTCAATATCATTCAAGGAAATCTGACCATGATCCGACGCAGTAAAATGCTCCTTTTTCACTCCCTCCTGTGCCGTGATGACAGGAGGGTACGACTTTGATTCATGAGTGAATTAAATGGCAGTGTGTTCCTCGAAGATGACCCAGTTCGGCAACATCCTCGCTGCCACCGACGCACCTTTCTTGAGAACGTTAAAAATGTATCTATCAGAAACTTCGACACCAATCAACTTAGCAGCTCGAGCGCCTGAAGTTTAGGCAACCCCTTCGACACCCTTAGGTGGAGATTGCCTCCTTTCAAGCACTAAAGCAGCTGCGAAACTGAATTCGTGGCTAAGTGTCTGACAGGTACATTTTCAACGTGCCCAACAAAGGTGCAAGAATGGCACAAAGGGTGGTCTTAAACCGACCCTTTCTCGTGTTATTCACACATTTCTCAACGTTGGACCCTTCCGTGAACATGCCACAAGAGGGCGCGAAAAAGGACAAACGAAGAAGCATAAAAATACTTTACCGTTACGGATCGTGATCAAATTTCGTCGAATGGTTTTGAACGATCCTTAACAGCTCCATCCTGTATGGAACAGCCAAAATTCCTCAAGCAACACTCCAGAGAGGTAAGATCATGTTCTATGGTGTTGCAGCCCCCCAGCGTCCATAGAACGGAGTTGAAACGACCAGTGGGTACCGGCAGTGGCAAGATTTGCAAAGAACTTCCTGTTGCTCTGCGAACTGTCGTTTTCGATCGCGAAATGCTTGGCAACCAACGGGCCGATGGATGGGGTGATTTCATTGACACTCTTTATGCTACCCGCTGAGGGTTTGAAGAGCGGTGTGTCTGAAATGTTTTGCTCGGCCACTCACAAGAATCCGCAAGATTTCAACGCTGGGTGTCGCTGTTCTGACCCATCGCAGAGGTGCCAAAAGAAAGGGTGAAATGTGGGCAAGAGGGGATGTGAGACCTTCTCGTCGTTTGAAATGTCACGGCGGCGTTGAACAGAACTGAGGTAAATTTGGTGCCAATGAGACATCACTAACATACATTACACAAGAACTCCGGAACTCTGGGCTTTTCCTCGCATTTGTCGACACCTTGCTGTTCGAAGCATTACTGAGCGGGAGGATGAAACAGCAGGGCGCCACGGTTTTGCACCATTCTAGAGGAAGGTTGTGCGTGTATTTGAGACAACTTTCGAATTAATGCGTGACAAAGGGAGACAATCGCGGGATTTCGAAAAAGTGATCCTTTAATTATGTTGCGAAGGGTATAATGCGGAATGGACAACTAGACGTCACAAGAGGCGGATCCGCCAGTGTAATAGGAGGCGGGAAATATATTGTTGGCTGTAGAGCCGCAGCAACAGCAAAATGGGTCGGTCAGTAGAGCTCAGTCACTTCGAACGTGGACTACTCACTGGATGTCAGCTGAGTAACAAATTCATCACGAACATTTTAACACCTCTAAAGCTACCCAAGCCGGCTGTTGATGTCGTGACTATGAAGTAGAAACACAAAGGAACAACCACAGCAAAACCAGGAAGAAACAGACTTCATGCACTGATGCACATGAGCCGTCGAACACTGCAGACGGTGGTTGTAAAAAATCGAATGAAATCAATCGTCAGTTCCAAAGTGCTGCCAGTGTTTCAGCCAACACAGTGGCTGTGCGTAGACAGTAAAAAGCAGTAAGGTAGAATGGTCGAGCAGCTCCTTGTACGCCACATTGTTCTGTAGTCAATGGTAAGCGACGCTTGAAGTGGTGTAAAGAGCGATGTCATGGGACGCTGAATTATGCTCTGTAATTTGGAGTGATGAATCACTTATGCTCTGTAGCAATCCAATGGAAGGTTCAAAATAGTTCAAATGGCTCTAAGCACTATGGGACTTAACATCTGAGGTCATCAGTCCCCTAGACTTAAAACTACGTAAACCTAACTAACCTAAGGACATCACACACATACATGCCCGAGGCAGGATTCGAACGTGCGACCGTAGCAGCAGCGCGGTTCCTTACTAAAGCGCCTAGAACCGCTCGGATATAGCGGCCGGCCCAATGGGAGAGTTTCGTGTTTGACGAATGCCTGGAGAGCGTTACCTGCCATCACATGTAGTGCTAACAGTGAAGTACGCAAGATCTGGCGTTACGGTACGGCTGAGTTTTACGTGGTTAGCTTGTGGCCGCTTATGGCGCTTAAGAGAACGCTAAATGCCGAAGGATACAGACAAATTCTATAGTAGTGTGTACTGCGTACAGTAGAGGAACAGTTCGGGAACGATCATAGTTTGTTTCAGCACCTGTGGGGCAATGGTTTGTGGACAAAAACCATTGCTGAAACGAACTGGCCTGTCCAGACTCCAGATCTAAATGCAATGGACCACCTTTGGAATGATTTAGAATCTCGAATTCGCTCCATACCCAAACATCCAACGTCACTACCTTCTCTAGTTGGCTCTTGAGGAAGAATGAGCTGCTATTATTCCGCAGTCATTCAGACGTTTCATTGAAAGTGTCCGCGGCAGAGTTTTTGTCGTTATCAAGGCGTAGGGTGGACGCACCACATATACCACATAGTAATGTCCACCAACAGGAGCCCGGATATTTGTGATGAGATAGTTTATAACACGCTGTCATATATGTGTACGATTTTTGTAATAACAGCAATAAAACAAAAAGTAACAAGAAAGTATGAGAGAAGAAATTGAAAAAAAGAGATTAAGATGGTATGGGCAGAGACTCCCCAAAATTATCGGAGAACTAAAGATGGGTGGGAAAAGACCTACAGGGCGCCCAAGAACACGGTGGAAAATGGGAATGAGAATATCTGTGCAGAGGGGAGGTGTGACCTGGCAGCATGTGGAGGAAGAAAAGTGGTGGGAGGACCGAGCCAAATGGAGAGGACTCGTCAGCACCCAGACCCGGCAGTAGCTGGAGCGGGATCCGGATATAGATAGATAGATAAATAGATAGGTAGAAAATGAAAAGTGTTTTAACTCAATAATAATAAACTGACTCATTACTATGAGCTATATAAAATATTTTAATACATTAGCAATTCGTTTAGATCGGTAAACAGTAGATATAGATAACATACGTCCAAGAAATTGCAATTTGGAAAAATGTAGCCTTTGAAAAGTATACGTCTGGAAATTGTAGTACGTGTGTCAAGCAGTTAATTTAAAGAACTATAATGACAACCAACTGTTACAACTTTGTTAACATCAGAAGTTGTAAAATATAAAATTCGAAGTATTCAATCACAGTTATAAGCCTTTCACCAAGAACTACGGTTGTGGAACACTGATGTGCAAAATTTGACGGTACGTGCGAGTAAACGAAGGAATGTTGTTGCTTTCAGTCGTTTTGCTTGGGAAGTCTGTAATTCTGCAACTTCTTTCTCTTTATTGTTTTGTTTTAGAGGACGTTCTTTACCTTCTGTCTTCCCTTACTCCAATTCCTGTCGTTTGCTACTTTTACCTGAGGACCCACGAATCGTGTTGTGCTTGTTGATGACAACATGTAGGCGAGCCTGTGAAAGTGGAGCTTAACCTGGTTGTATGTGCATTTACGTGAGGAGGCCGACTCACAGTCACCTGGGAAATAGACCTTGTTAGACGTAGCTATTAAGTTGTAGAATTCCTGGCCATTTTTGACACTCTCAGTTTTCATACTGGTTTATTCTCCGAAACTTAACTCTGAAATTTGGGAACTGACGTACATAAATATCCCCTCCCACCCACTTTTCTTGGATCGAAACATGGCTGGCACATTAAGATATCTTAACGTGACCACAGCTTTACCTACATACTGATTGACAAGGGTGTTTCAATTCAATAGCTCATTATCACAGAATTTATTGTGAAAGAGAAAAAGTCTGCTGCTAAAATTATCCACACACTTCTGTGCGTCGGCGCCGGCAGCGTTTTGTATTGTATAGTATGTTAACCGGGGACCTAGAAACGATGGAGAGGCTCAGTCCCCGCCGCAACCGCAGTGATCCACAACCCCACGACGACTACCGCAGTCCACTTCACCCTTACGACGCCCCACACCGAACCCAGGGTTATTGTGCGGTTCGGCCCCCAGTGGACTCCCCCAGGGAACGTCTCACACCAGACGAGTGTAACCCCTATGTTTGCGTGGTAGAGTAATGATGATGTACGCGTACGTGGAGAACGTGCTTGCGCAGCAATCGCCGACATAGTGTAACTGAGGCGGAATAAGGGGAACCAGCCCGCATTCGCCGGGGCAGATGGAAAACCGCCTAAAAACCATCCACAGACTGGCCGGTTCACCGGACCTCGACACAAATCCGCTGGGCGGATTCGTGCCGGAGACCAGGTGCTTCTCCCCACCCGCAAAGCCGTGCGTTAGACCGCATGGCCAACCGGACCGGGCCGCCGGCAGCGTTACACTGGTGAAACTCTTCAGAGACTGGAACTCGACCGTCCAATATGAGCCTCAACGCGGTGCGAGAGAGGAACAGTCGACGAGGTCGTTTGAGAAGACAGGCGTCCCACTGTGAATGTACTCGGAGGAAAAAACTGGCACTAGGATCTAGTGCAGTGCAGGGAATGATTTTATACTTGAATTATCGTAGAGTTGGTGCCCAACTGGTTCCACGTTTACTGATTGAAAACCATAAAGTTCACACACGAACTCACCGCCGGCAGTGGTGTAAGCACCGCGTATCGCTTACCTCGACAGTGATAGTTGAAGTTCCCGTGGAGAGTGGCGTGAACTTGAGAACGGCGTGCTATTCAAACGGACAGAACAACACCACAGAACTACCCAGAGTCAATTTGTTTTTACTCCTTAATTTATTGTCTGTGACACTGGGCCTTGGGGACTCAGGAAAGGAACAGACTGAATTTTTTTAAGAAGTGGAGTTACAGTCGCCCCGTGAAAATCAAATGGACTGTGAAGACTGCGATGACATACCTTAACACAGTGAGAGGGAAAAGAAGCTTCTGAAACACTACTGAAGAAAGTCATATCCCGAGGCACGAAATGCTTTTAAAACAATAATGGAGAGATACGGAGGAATGACGCTGAATGCTACCTGGTGGCGTTGCAAACACATAGTGCGGTAAGTTAAATAAATACGAGGAGCATAGATGAATGCAAAATCATTCTTGCGGCGATACGGACCGCAGTCTGGGAAACTCACTGAGAGAAGTGACTCTCTAAAAAGGCAGAGTGTTATAGCCAGGCGCCTGGGAACGGCGAGGCTGGTGGGCTGTTCGTGTGCTGCTGTCACCGGCACGTATAGGAAACTGTCGAAGGACGGCAAATTGCTCAGTGTCTATGACTCACCACGGGACGTCGAGATCGGAGACTTGCTCACTTTGTAAAGCAGTAAAGGCGGGGATCTGTGACATCTGACGACAGGTACTAGTGTTCCGCGGAACACCACTCAGAGCACATTGTTGAAGACGGGACTCGAGAGTAGACGACACATACGTATTCCCGTGTTGACCCAATGACGTCGTCAATTACGACTGCAGTGGACATCATCGAGACTGGACCGTGGTACAGTGGAAACCTGTCGCCAGGTCGCAAGACTCACTTTTCTTGTTACACCACACCAATGGTTGTGTCTGGACATGCTGTCATCCAGGCGAATGGCTGCTCGAAATATGAAGTGTGCCACGGATACAGGCCAGTGGTGGCGGTATTATGCTGGGCTTCAGTGGGGCCTGTGTCAATAGTGGAAGACACCATTACAGCTGTACAGGTGTAGACTACATGGATATTATTGCGGACCACGTGCATCCCATAATCCTTGATGTCATCTCCTTCGGCGGTGGCGACTATCCGTGTCACATGGCCAGAATCGTGCTACAGTGGTTTGAGCAGCGTGACAGTGCACTCACGTTGATCCTTGGCCACTAAATACTCCTGAGCTGAACACATCTGGAACGCTAATGGGCGTCAACTCCGCTCTCTCAAACCATTGCTGATAATTAACGGGAATTGCGTGACCTGCGCTTAGACATCTGATACTACATACCTCCGGAAATCTTCTAAGACTTTTTGAATCAATGTCATACAGAATCGCTGTTCTATTGCTTTCCAAAAACGGACCAACATCCTATTACTAAGATGATCATAGTCTTTTGGCTTACCACTGTGCGTCTATGAAAAAAGTCCGCGACTGATGTAGAAAGTAAATTAGAGAAAAAACCTACGCAGAAGTGGTGAAGAAAGTGGAAATGCGTGAAGGCTGGAAATCTGCTACCAACTTGTCTTTGCATTTAGCACTAAATCAACGAAGCAGATGTCTTGTCCGAACCATAGAAGAGTGATGTCACTGAATTTATCTAATACAGATGTGGTTCTCTGCAGTATATAATACCATAGCGCCATCTAAAGTCTCGAGTGACCATAATATTTTTACAAGTAATTTTCGGCATCGTAGGCAAGAATGTTTTTGGAGGGAATTCATACTAGCCTGTACCATTTTATTGTCGTATCGAACCAAACATAGTTTTTGCAGATGACAAGGTTGGGTGTGATACCTTGTGATTCTGGGGCACTGCATAATATCTAACACAAGCCCTAAGACTGCTTGCACAGAAATTGCTTGGAGGTAGACAGAAGGACGCAAGCTGCACATTCGCGGCAACCTTGTGACGCTGTAGCCTGTTTCGAGCCTGCATTAAAGACACCATAAAGAGTAGGAAGAGACTGGTGACTCATCTTGAGCACGTCGCTATGTTAACGTTGCAAGTGTCGCACCATGCTGCTACCTGCAACGGGCCGTAGTGCGTGTGTTCCTACCGACACAGTATCACGAAGACAAAATGCAGATGTAAACAAACAAAAATAAGGTTACTGCTGTCTAGGGTTAAGATACACTATGTTTTAATGCGGGACTATGATGGTAAAATATACAGGGCGTTTAAAAGAAGATTCATCTCATTTCATAAGAGTATATCTTCTACACGAATGGGATGAATTTTAACTAACGTTTTATTTTCAAAAGACCCATATGACTTTCTGGAGTTCACGTTTAAGATCAACGTATGAATTTAACTTTCACAAATGATCAATTTCCCTTCTACCGGACCCCCGACAAACACTCAGACGACAGTCAATATCGTCCCATACTCTTACGGCTACCGCTATGAGGTGACACTGTTCAGCCGAACTTGTTGAAAGGTTGGGCACATAGACGGAGCCTGTCACAAATCTCCACAATACAAATCACATACCGAAATATCAGGCGATCTTCGAAACAAATGGTGCGTTGTGAGATCCGTACATCCATTACGTCAGTCCAAAAAATTTCGAGACTGATTTTATTCCTGGCACAGAAGCGACGTCAGCGCAGTACTTCGGTGGCGGCTTGAACTAACAACTGTAAACAACAGACACGTATTCGACCAGTCAGTTGTGAGCAGACAATGTAGTAGTAGTAGTAGTAGTAGTAGTAGTAATAGTAGTAGCTTTATTCATCTGTAGATCTCTTTTTACAAGGATATAGGACATGTCAAAGTATTTACACGTTTAGACCAATTTAAAATAAGCTAATTCGTATACACATATATTTACTGACTTCTGGTTAGAGACTATCATTAGATTTACTCCTGGTATACAATACCTTTTTTACAAATAACTTATTAAATAATGTAATGCCACACTGTTCACTCATATCTCACTCTCAGTCACTGCACACACTATACACACATTGTTTCGTAACACTTCACTCACTACACACACACACACACACACACACACACACACACACACACACACACTTGCACACACACACACACGCACACACACACCGGTGATCTCTGGGCCATTTTCCGTACCACAACTTTCAATTTGTATCCTGAAAAACTGAGTCAGCATCCCTCTATAATGAGTGAGATGCTGAGCTCAGAAAGAGGAATTGGTGTTAGTGTTGTGCTATGCATAGCTTGGGGGTAAGTATTTATACAAAAGTAAAAAAGAAGGGAAAAAGCATAGCGTGAAAGTGTTATGTGGTATGTTGGATATTTATTAATCATTATTATTATTTATTTATATAACATTTTTTTTACCAAACCCCTACTCCGTTTTATCTAAGTAATCCTTCAATGTATAAAACGTATTGCTTAACAGGAGCGTTTTAGCTGCCTTTTTAAATAAGCGTATTTTTGCAACTTCTTTAATTTCTTTTGGTAATTTATTGTACAGTTTTATTCCTTGTTAGAAAATTCAGTTTTTGAGTTTTATGTTTATTTTTTCTTGGTAAATGTAAGTTGAGTCTAGCTCTTGTTCCATGGTCATGGGCAGAGCTGTTTGCGCAGTAATTACCAATGTTATCTTTGATGTGTACAACTGATTGGTAAATCTATTCACATGGTGCAGTTAAAATCCCCAGTATTTTGAACAGGTCTTTACAATGAGCTCGACTACAATTTTGGTTATTATTCTTATGGCTCTTTTCTGCAGTTTGAAAACTGTGTTCATATTTTGTGCATTTGTTCCCCAAAACAGAATGCCATAGCTAAGAACTGAGTGTACATATGAACAGTATGTAACTAAAAGACACTGCATGTTACACATTGATGACAGGATTCTATGTGCATAACATGCTGATGACATTCTGTCTGCAAGTACCTTTGTGTGTTCACAACACTTCAACTGAGAATCGATATTCATTCCTATAAATTTAGCATTTGTTACACAGTCTATAGACGTGCCATCTACATTTAATTTAACATTGTCATTTTCTCTCTTCAAACTGAAATTCATGGCATTAGTTTTCTTTATGGTCACTGTCACTTTATTGCTTACTGACCAATCGTAAACTTCCTTGAGAGTTTCATTTGCTTTCTCTGCGAGCAGTTCTCTTGTTTTCTCAGTGATTATAATATTGCTGTCGTCGGTGAAGAGAATTTTTTCACCATGAGTAACACTACTGGGAAAGTCATTGATGTATATCAGGAATGGTATTGGTCCTTATATGCTAACTTGCGGAACACCTATATTAATGTATTTTGGTTCTGATAAGTATTTACTAAATGTTTGGATCTATTTGAAGTGTGTGCTGTCCCTACTCTTTGTACCCTGTCTGCTAGGTATGATCGAAACCAGTCATTAGCTACTCCTCTTATTCCCAATGCTTCTAAAAAATGGTTCAAATGGCTCTGAGCCCTATGGGACTTAACTTCTGAGGTCATCAGTCCCCTAGAACTTAGAACTACTTAAACCTACCTAACCTAAGAACATCACACACATTCATGCCCGAGGCAGGATTCGAACCTGCGACCGTAGCGGTCGCGCTGTTCCTGACTGAAGCGCCTAGAACCGCTCGGCCACCCCGGCCGGGTCCAATGCTTCTAGTTTATTTAATAGGATCTTGTGGTCGACTGTATCAAAGGCCTTAGAAAGCTCCAGAAATATGCCTGTGACACACTCATCTTTATCGAGAGCATCAAGTACACCTTTTATTAATTCTACTATGGCTGACTCCGTATTTTTGCTGCTACGGAAACCAAACTGTGATTCGCTTAAAAGATTGTATTTATTCAGGTAACTCGTAATGTGTCTTTCATAATTGCTTCTATTAATTTTGAGAATTACCTTTGTTAAGTAAAGGTACAACTCTTGCCTGTTTTAACTGCTCTGGAAATGTCCCTGATGTGAAGAATTCATTTATTATATTTGTTAACGGGCCTTGTATAATCCATATGCATTGTTTTAGTAGACGCATTGGTACTTCATCTAAGCCTACTGACTTTTTTTTAGTTTTTGAACAGTTTTATTGACTTCATTCTCGTTGGTTGGAAGTAACATCATTGTATTTAGTGCAACATTATTTGCAGGTGTTAAATTTGTTTTGGGGAATTTTTGCTGTAACTTCTCTGCAATACATTTACGTAGTTAGCTAAGTGTTGTGGATCATTATTACCTTATCCCCCTCCCTTAGCAGTATGTTATTCTACGTTTGTTTGCCTCTCCCCGGTTCCTTTTTTATAACATCCCAGAGTGTTTTGCTTTTATTCCCCGCATTATATATTATTTTGTCATTAAATGACTTTTTTGCAGCAATCAGCACCTTCCTACAGATCTTTCTGTGCCTTTGTATCTATGCATCTATGTTAAGCAGTGGCCGTGCAACGGTAATGTGTCAATGTTGTTGACGCAAAGAGCAATGGAGCAACGAACTGAACATCTCTAAATGAAGTGCTGAAGACGGTCTCCTGAATCTTTTGAAAAAGCGAAAAGTGTGTGCAAAATTTGTCCTGCACGCACAAAAAACAAGGGCGCGTGGACGCCTGCTGCTGCATCATTGAAATGAAAAACGCGGACAGTTCTTGTTCTTGAAAAAATCATGACGTCAATGACAGCCGATGTTATCAATACGATCCTACCGCAAAGCGGCAAAGAGTAGAGTCTCTGATGATTCGCCAAGACAAAAGAAGATACAATGTGACGCGCGAGTTGATCAAAATGCCAAAGAATGACTTTTCTGACGGTTTCGCATGATTGTATGAACGTTGTGTGCGATGTGCTTAAGTTCGAGGCGGCTATGTAGGACACCCGATTTATTAAAACCATCTTCTTAACTGTTCTCGATTTTTTTATTAATGCAATCCCGAAACATTTTTGGATTTTGGTTCGACGAAAATTAGTCCGCGCTATCGTAGTTGGATAGCATCTCCGGAACGGAGAACGCAAGACCCCATTTGTTGCCGTGTTATCAGCAGCTCTACTCGGCTCACAGTGGGTAATGAACGAGCAAGGTGCATCAGCGAGATTCTTTATACTCGTACAACCACATGAACCGACGATTTGTAATTGGTATCAAGGTAACATTGTTTTGGTGTATAACTTAAAATCTACCGCAAGTATGTATTTTGATTCGTTCAGAATTCGTAGTCTCAAGAAATCTGACGGATCTTTTTGAAACAAACTGTATTTTGGCTTTCCAGTTTTGCGTATCACAACGAACGAAGGCGACTTCAAATATAGCTACCTCGTATATATCTTTAATTTTCATCGAAACAGCTGTGTTTTGATAGTCTACAGAAACGCAGTATAAGATGCCACGGCCGTATTTGCATTTGAAACTTCACTTACCTCATCTCAACCACACTCTTTTATTGGATGAAAACTTCATTACGCATTTCGATGTTATATCGTTTTCCAAGCATACACCACATAGTATAACGATCACTTAGCACTTGCCTGCAGTACATACCATATGGCGAGGCATAATGTGCCCGTATATCAGTATTGTCAACAGCATTTTAGCATGAAGAGTATTTAATTTTGGCAGTATTACTGTTAACATTTATGTAATCGTTACCAGTTTACGAGACCTTCTATATACTCCTTTGTAGTATCCGAAAAAGAAGTAATATCGAAACGCGTAAGGTAATTTTTACCCATAAAGAAGTGTGGTTGAGATACGCGAAGTTTCAAGCTATGTTTTGACCAAAAGAGTGGCCGTTTTTGTCTGAAGAACAGAAGAATGTCCATCTTTCAGAGGAGAGGGGGAAAAAGTGGAAGCTACGATGCATTTTCAATAAAAAAAATGATACGACAAAAAATAACTGTTTCCAAAAGAACTTTTCATTTACATACGAAGGAGTACACGTACATGGTATACCGTCTTCTTATGTCATCAAAAGTTAGTATATTATTCCATAAAGAAACACTGAATTTGGGTATTATTGGCAGACTACTCTAATAAAGACTTCACAGTGTTAGCAGTGGTGTACAAGTTTGAAACCCTTTTTATTGAGCAGTATTAATCACTAAAATAGTAACAGCCTTTAAGTGTGTTTCTGAATTCGAAAATTTGACAATCGACCAGCTTTTCCAGAACAGCATTGTCTTTATTTACGACGAGTAACACCTGGCCGGTATATGTGAGATGCATTGCACTATCATTGCAATTCGAATCAGATGAGCGCAACCAAAGGAACTGGTTTCAACTTCTGATATTTCTGAATAGTTAATCAGCATGCGAAAGAACTTGGGTGGGATGCTTTATGAAGCACGATACAATTGTTGATTCGGATAATGCCATTACTGATATGTACAATATTTTTTCTCTTATTTAATGGCACGACACTCAGAGATTTTACTCACACAGTTACCGGTTTCAACTGGAATCTATAATCATAATCAGATCCAGTACTGCAGCATAAGAAACCTCGTTACTCTGCATCCGGAGATGAGTTAGATCACCGCTGAAACCGGTAACTGTACAAAGGGCAGTAATAAAGCTATAATCATCATCTCGAAAAAATAAACCAGGTAATTAATTTTTTTTCGGTAGTTTTCTGCAATTGTGGCATACACTGAAATCCTCGCACACAACTAGGATGCCAAAACAAAATGACGCAACCAACTGACAATGTAGAGTATGGTATAGTGATCTGTTTTGTACATTTGAAGGGATACTTCCACATCTATATCTAAGTGACTACTCTGCAATTATTCACAATTAGGTGCCTGGCATAGCGTTCATCGAACCACCTTCAAGTCATTTCCCTGCCGTTCAACTCTCGAAAATGAGCCTTCCGGTGCGATATCTGATTTCTTTTTTTACTTTACCTAACAGTCATTCATTCCTAAGCAGGTGGTTACCAACAAAATATTTTCGCATTCGGAGGGCAAAGTTGGTGATTGAAATTTCGTGAACAGATCCTGCCGCAAAGGAAAACTTCTGTGTTTTAATGACTGCCACTCAATTCACGTATCATATCCGTGGCACTTTCTGTCGTGTTTCACGATAATACAAAACGAGGCGCCCTTCTTTGAACTTTTTCGTATTCTCCGCCAATCCTATCTGATGCTGATCGCACATCGCACATAATACTCCAGGAGAAGACGGACAAGCATAGTGTTAGCAGTCTCTTTAGCAGACCTGATGTATCTTCTTAATGTTCTGCCAATAAATGGCAGACTTTGGTTTTTCCCCCACAACATTATCTATGTGATCGTCCAAATTTAAGTTATTCGTAACTGTAATCCCTGAGTGTTTAGTTGAATTCACAGCCCATAGATTGTCTGATTTATCGTGTAACCGAAATTTAGCAGGTTCCTTTTAGCATTGATGTAGATGACTTCAAACTTTTCATTATTTAGAATCAATTACCACTTTTCGTACCATATCGACATCTTCTCTAAAAATTTTTGCAATTGGTTTTGATCATCTGATGACTTTAGAAGACGGTAAAAGACAGTATTATCCGTAAAGAACCTAAGAGAGCTACTCAGATTGTCTCCAAAATCTTTTATGTAGATCAGGAACAGCAGAGGGCCTGTAACACTTCCTTGCGGAACGCCGGATATCGCTTCTGTTGTATTCGATGATTTTTCGTCTATTACTACGAATTGTGACTTTTCTGACATGAAATCACCAATAGAATCACACAACAAAGACCGTTCTACGTAGGCAACAACGCTGCAACAATCCATGCTCAATTGGTGGAAGTGTATGGGAACAATATCCCACCCATTATATAACACAGTGATCAGGTGGCGCTGTCGCTTCCAGTCTGGTAAGCCAAGTTCGACTGAGGAAGCACGAAGTGGAGACCATCCCTCTGTGAAGAAGCTGGTTGCTGGAGAACTAGAGGACCTAGTACTCGAACTATTACATGTCACAATGGAGACGATAGTGCAAAAAGTATCAAAATAAGGCGTGGATCAGTTTTCAGTATCTTGTACGATTACGACATTTCGAACTTAACAAAGGACGCTGCCCACTGGGCTCCGCACTAAAATGCCCGCTGAACAGAGGTAGAAGTGGAAATGTTGCAGTCGTCGAGCCAACCCATATGAGTTATTTAACCATCAGTGTGGGCGAGTTCTGGGTATATCACTGTGAGACGAAGCAGCAGAGCAAGTTGTGGAAACGTATGGATTCACCACCGCCGGAAAACGCGAAGATCTAATCATTATCGGTTAGGTGATGTTGCTTTTTGGGCTTGCCGTGGGTGAGCTAATATGCTCTTATGAGGCAAACCGCCACATAATCACGCTACTGTAATCTCCTTACACGGTTACCTGAAGGCGTCGAAAGGAAGTATTGCTGTAAGCAAACCAACGGGGCGTTAACGCCACGACAGCGTCCCAGCTTTCTCTCTGCACAGGACACAGTGACGCAGAACTCTTCTTTGGCCTGTCAATATTTGCCTCACCCCTCATATTCAGACGAGTGACTTAGTATTCTTTGCTCATATGAAGAAACCACTGCGTTGTGGGCATTTCCAGAATGACGACTAGGCTGTTTCCAAGACGAAACGTTCCATGATCAGCCAAAATACAGACTTCTACAAACAAGGTCTTTACGACGCTCATCCATTGCTGGGAAAAACGTTTTACACTGAAGGCTTAATATGTGTAGAAACGCCAACACCATCACCAAGATTCATGATCGTAACTTGACTTTTTACGAGGTTACCATTAAATATTCACCACTATCACTCCTAAGACTAAAATCTCTAACTGTTGTCCGATAAAATAAAACATAATAAAATTGGATAAGATGAATTCTGCTTCATGAAATCAAATGAAAATCGTGTGCCGTGAGAAATATTCTACATTTAACTGCAAGGGAGCATTGAGCGAATTCAGCAGCAGATGCAGATTTATTTCGGACCGGGAGTCGAACCCGAATTTCCCGCATTACACGAGCTGTCGCCTTAAGCGCCTCGGCTATCCGAGCACATCTCCCGTGCGACGGAAGCATCCATATAGCACACGCTACAGAGCAGCGCCTCCTGTCCATTAATCCACTTGCTTTCAGCCCAACTGTATTCCCGCATGGTTCGGATACTATTTTTATCTACCCTAAATATCGCCGTCTGGGGTACATATATAATACATATGGATGGTGTCCATTCTCACGGACATTCATGTCCGAAAGAACAGACACTATATCCATATATGAGATCTGTTCAAAAAATTCCGGAACTTCGTCCATAAATTTCTTCCACACTTACCTTTTATTCATTGTGAGTGGTATTCTACGAAATATTCTCCTCCGCAATTGATACACCGCTCCCAATGCCGTTTCCATTTCCGGAAGCAATCTTGGTACGCCTCTTGTTGGATCGCTCGAAGCGCCGTCTGCGAATTTTCTTTAATCTCATTTATCGTTGCATATCTTCGTCCTTTCAACGAGATTTTTACCTTGGGAAGTAAAAATAGTCCGCAGGGGCCAGATCTGGAGAGTACGGAGAATGAGACAGCACAGTGATTTCGTTTTTTGTGCAATAGTCACGCACCGACAGGGATGAATGTGAGTGTGCGTTATCGTGATGCAAGAGCCATGAGTTGTCTCGCCACATTTCAGGCCGTTTCCTTCTCATATTTTCTCGCAGGCGTCTCAACACGTCCCGGTAGTGCCATCCCTTAACAGTCTGTCCCTGTGGCACGAATTCATGATGAACTAATCCTCCGTTCCCGATTTCAGCATATCCATTTATGATACACTCTTGGAACAAGTGGACCATTTCCTCTACCTAGGAAGCATACTGTCATCTAACTGCTCATCTGGAAAAGATGTGGAGAATAGATTACATGCTGCCCATGTAGCATTTGGACATCTTACAAAGCGTGTCTTCCTGAATAAAGACCTAACACTGTACACCAAACTGATGGTGTACAAAGCTGTAGTCATTTCCACCCTGCTATATGGTTGCGAAACCTGGACGTCATATTGCTGTGATCTGAAGAAACTAGAAAGCTTCAACCAACGGAAGCTAAGATATATCATGAACCTGAAATGGGATGACTTCATATCCAACACGACTGTTCTTGAGAAAGCAAAAATGTATAGCATGGAAGCTCTTATCATTGGGCATCAACTCAGGTGGGTCGGACATGTCCAGCGGATGAAAAATGATAGACTTCCACGCCAAATGCTGTACAGCGAAGTGAGCACAGGTAAAAGGCCACGAGGTGCCCCTCTCAAACGTTATAAGGATCAGTACAAGAAAAATCTGAAAAACTTGAACATCGATCCGAGTAACTGGTCCGCAATAGCAGAAGATCGAAGTTGCTGGCGCTCAGTTACCTCAAATGCTCTTCTAAACTTTGAGCTGGAACGTCGAAGAATGGAGAATGACAAACGCCGGAGATGTAAACTCCTCCAGGCTCAGCCACGTCCTCCACCTTCCATCAGCTGTAATGTCTGTGGCCGCCTGTTCCACGCTAGGATTGGATTGCTAGGCCATCAACGACACTTCCACGCCTGAACCGTGACAAAGGAAATCTCAGGAGAGAAATGAAAACTCGGATACGAGTATCAGCTGACGAATCCTTCAGAGCATGGCTTTGACATTTGACCTGACCCACCAGACGAGCCTTTTTTGGTCTTGGAGAACCTTTCCCGATCCACTGTGAAGATTGAACCTTAGTCTCAATATCATAACCGCAGACCCACGTCTCACCACCAGTTAAGGAACATCTCGTTCTCATTTGCGCGAACCAAAGGCTCTTCCAGATTACGATTACGAAGGTTTTTCTGGTCTTGACTCATGAGCCGTGGGACGTGTCGGTAACACGATGCATTCCAAGATGCTGTGTCAGGGTTTCATGACATGATCCATCTGAATGTTACATTCTGCTGCAGTCTCTCGGACAGTCAGTCTTCGATTGGCACGCACAATTTCGTTAAGGTTCCTGACATGAGCATCGTCGTTAGACATCGGAGGGCGTCCTGAACGAGGGTCATCTTTAACTTCCGTCCGGCCATTTTTAAACCGCGTGAACCATTCGTAACGACGAGTACGGTTTCGGCACTTATCACCGTAGGCTTCCTGCATCATTTGGTGTGTCTATGTAAAGATTTTCTTAAGTTTCACGCAAAATTTGATGCAAACGCATTGCTCCTCTACTTGTGCCATCTCGAAATTCGCGAACTGAGCGACACAGCGTTCTATTAAATACAGCACTGAACAATAATTAACACACATACAACACTGAAACTTCCGGCAAATACACATTAAAGACAGGCGTGCACGGGTAAGCCAGCCGCATTTCGCTCTAACACACCATTGGCGCGAGATTACAAACGTACCGGAAATTTTTGAACAGACCTCGTATAAGAAATGAAAATCTTCGCTTCATTTACCAATATTCAGTTGCTGAAAGGAGATAGTGAGCCGATAGTATGTCACCATTGTTTAGTCTTCGACCCAACAGGTCGATGTAGGAAAACTTTACAAACCTAACACATGAAATGCATCTGAAACAAGATACATCGTATGATTATGTTGGCGTTCCAAGCCAATTCTGTATCGCAACATTATCAGTGGTACAATATTTACTTACGTTTAATGTAATCTGTTGTCTTGGGGAAGCCGTTCACGCTGGGTGGCGTTCCAGTGGCTTCCATGTCGGACGTACGAGATGTCCAGGTAAGACGACGGACGTGGGCGCGAAAAGTATGCGTTCTGGCCCGCGCGCTAACACGGTGAGGAGGTGCTAACGTCCGACGAGGAAACAACTAGAAGTGGGTCACTGCTTTGTACACAGCAGCTACGTAAGGAATGAACTTGAGTTGAAGGAAAGCGAAGCAGCGGAGCTGTCAGCAAGACTGTACAGCCAAGGATCTGCAGATGTACGTGATCGCTTTGCACCTGTTGGTCTTCGGTACACATTCTGTTGAAGACGTGATGTGTCTGTTATGCCTGGGAAACTCCCCAGTAACTGTTTCTATTTTCACTTCACGTTTATGTAAAAGACTTGAAATAAAACTACCAAATTAACTAAAAATTCAATGATACAATCCACCTGTAAGTGACGCACGAGACAACGTCATGAGCGTGGCTCGCATATACACCAGTGAGAAATGAACAATGGAAGTCCTGAATCTATGGGGCCTCACCTAGGCAGTTTCATTCATATAACGTACTCTGCATATGTTCGTAACCACTGGGTCATACAGTGTCATCGTTAAAGTGTGCCGGCCGCTGTGGCTGAGCGGTTCTAGACTATACAGTCCGGAACCGCGCTGCTGCTGCGGTCGCAGGTTCGAATCCTGCCTCGGGCATGGATGTGTGTGATGTCCTTAGCTTTGTAAGGTTTAATTAGTTCTAAGTCTATGGGACTGATGACCTCAGATGTTAAGTCCCATAGTCCTCAGAACCATTTGAACCATCATTAAAGTGTACTGGAACGTTTCTATCATTTCGTCAACTGGGGCTGACCCTTTAGCGATGGCTTAAAAATGTTTTTAAAATACCGTTAATATTAATCATTTGTGAAAGTACGTAATCAAGAAGGCATGGTTTTTTGATAATGTTATTCCTTTTCGTCACTTTCTTCAATGACTGATATACAGAATCTGCGTACATACAGGGGTTGGGCAAATACGAGAAATGCATGTTTGAACATAAATGCAAGCCTAAAGGTTGCGCTGTTTTATTTGACCATGAACGACACCTGGAGTCAGACGTAGTCAAGCATTTTTCTGTGTAGTTGTGAGTGCATTATGTCGGAGCTAAGAGAATCCGAACGTGGGAAAATTGTTGGTGCACGTGTGCTTGGTGCTTCCATAACCAAGGTTGTCAAAGTGTTTGGTGTTTTAGGAAGCACGGTATAGAAGATTTATACTGCATACAGGGAAAGCGAAAAAATATCGACCGCTAAGTCACAACGTGGACGAGAGTGCGTGATGAGTAACTGTGACGGGTGGTAATTGAAGAGGATTGTGAAGAAAAATAAGAGGAAGACATCCGCAAAAATCACTTCAGAACTGAATGTCGCACTCACGAACGCTGTTAGTACCAAAACAAGACGGAGGGTCCACCATACAGGGTGTGGTAGATAAGTAATGAGACTCAGTCTAGAAAAACAAATTTATTGATCCAATTTGTACAAAACGTTAATATTCTTCAAAGTACTCGCCTTGGGCGTCGACACAACGTTGCCAGCGCGTTTTCCAAGCTTCATAGGCCCCACTGTAGTCCGTTTGAGTTATCCCAGTTAGTGCCTTCGTGACAGCACGTTGGATGTTCGGAATATCGTCGAAACGATGACCCTTCAGGCATCTTTTGACCTTCAGAAATAGGAAGAAATCAGGAGGCCTCAAGTCAGGGCTGTATGGTGGCTGTGGCAAAACTTCAACTCCAATTCGGGTCAAGTAGGAGGTCACGAGGAACACTGTGTGCGCCGGAGCGTTGTCGTGGTGGAGACGCCAGCGTTGAGCAAGGTCCTGTCGCTTCCGTTTGACGGCTCTGTGCAATCGCTGAAGGACTTCTTTGTAGAATTCGGCATTGACAGTCTTCCCCTGAGGTACAAACTCTTCGTGAATTAACCCCCGCTTGTCGAAAAACACAATCAGCATTGTCTTGATGCGGGACTTTGACATTTTTGTTTTCTTCGGCCGCGGGGATGCCGGTGTGTGCCACTCCGAGCTCTGGGCTTTCATCTCCGGGTCGTACTGGAATGTCCACGATTCGTCGCCTGCTACTACGTTGTCTAAAAAGTGTGGATTATTTTCCAAATCATTCAACATCTCACGGCAAACGTCCACTCGTTGTTGCTTTTGTTCGGCGGTGAGCACTCGGGGAACCAATTTTGCGCAAACTTTCCTCATCATCAAATCTTGCGTAACAATTTGGTGAACCGTAAATTTATTCACGGAGACCTCATCGGCGATCATTTTGAGACTTAAACGACGGTCGGAGTCCAGGAGTTCCTTCACTTTGGCCACCGTTTCATCCACACGACTCGTTGAAGGGCGTCTAGATCGTTCCATGTCTTCAACGGATTCCCTCCCGTTTTTAAATTCATTAAACCACCGGAAAACTTGAGCTCTTGTTAGGGAGTCTTCTTTGTAGGCCTCCGTAATCATAGCAAAAGTTTCCAAAGCAGTTTTGCCCAAGCGAAAGCAAAATTTGATTGCATACCGCTGTTCTATCGAGCGATCCATCTTCAGCGTTTTCACAAGTGTCACGGGCACACAAACAACGTAATACGCGAAGCTCGACCCTCACTGCACCAGAGCTCCGACGCGACTGCGAACCAGTTCTATTGGTAGCTCAGATCCCCCACCACGTGACGTACAGGTGGAGACCACCCTGCGAGCGACTGGGGCGCCGCGCGGCGGCCAGTCTCATTACTTATCTACCACACCCTGTAAGCAGGGAACTGCAGGGTGGGCTGGAAATCCAAAACCACTGATGAGTGATACAAATGCACGAAACATGAAAACGTGTTACCGGAGCAATGGAAGAAAGTCATTTGGTCGGATGAGTCTTGTTCCACACTGTTTCCAACTGCTTGCCGAGTTTATGTTCCAAATGTGAAACAAAAAAAAAAAAAAAATGGTTCAAATGGCTCTGAGCACTATGGGACTTAACATCTGTGGTCATCAGTCCCCTAGAACTTAGAACTACTTAAACCTAACTAACCTAAGGACATCACACACATCCATGCCCGAGGCAGGATTCGAACCTGCGACCGTAGCAGTCGCGCGGCTCTGGACTGAGCGCCTAGAACCGCGAGACCACCACGGCCGGCAATGTGATACATTTCGGGGGTTCGTTGATGATATGGGCAGCCATAACGTGGCATTCCATGGGTCCAAAGGCTATCCTGGAACGTCGCGTTACAGCCAAGGATTCTGTGATCGTAATGGCTTATCACGTCCATACCATGGCAAGGCGTTGGTTCCCCTGTCCTGACTCTGTGTTCAAAGACGGCAGGGTCCCTGTTCACACAACCCGTATCATCCAGGACTGAATTGTTGCAACTCTCTTGGCCGTCACAATCACCAGATCTGAATATGACTGTGCCTCTGTATCTCCTTTGAAGAGAAGTGGGAGGTGATCGCTATCCACCTGTGTCATCATTACTTGAACTTGCAACTATTTTGCAGGAAGACTGGCATAAGATTGCCTTGAAAACTCTACAGAAATTGTTTTTGTCCATGCCGAAACCACTGGAAGCTGCTTTGGTCGTCAGAAGATTTCCTACACCGTATTAGCCTTGGTTGTTGTTTTGTTGTGGTCTTCAGTCCAGAGACTGGTTTGTTGCAGCTCTCCGTGCTACTCTATCCTGTGCAAGCTTCTTCATCTCACAGTACCTACTGCAACCTACATCCTTCTGAATCTGCTTAGTGTATTCATCTCTTGGTCTCCCTCTACGATTTTTACTCTCCACGCTACCCTCCAACACTAAACTGGTGATCCCTTGATGCCTCACAATATGTCCTACCAACCGATCCCTTCTTCCAGTCAAGTTGTGCCACAAATTTCTCTTCTCCCCAATTCTGTTCAATACCTCCTCATTAGATATGTGATCTACCCATCTAATCTCCAGCATTCTTCTGTAGCACCACATTTCGAAAGCTTCTATTCTCTTCTTCTCTAAATTATTTGTCGTCCACGTTTCAGTTCCATACATGTCTACAATACATACAAATACTTTCAGAAACGACGTCCTGACACTTAAATCTAGACTCCATCTTAACAAATTTCTCGTCTTCAGAAACGCTTTCCTTGCCATTGCCAGTCTACATTTTATATCCTCTCTACTTCGACCGTCATCAGTTTATTGCTCCCCAAGTAGCAAAACTCATCTACTACTTCAGGTGTCTCAATTCCTAATCTAATTCCCTCAGCATCACCCGATTTAATTCGATTACATTCCATTATCCTCGTTTTGCTTTTGTTGATATTCATCTTATATCCTCCTTTCAAGACACTGTCAATTCCGTTCAACTGCTCTTCCAGGTCATTTGCTGTCTGACAGAACTGCCATGTCACTGACGAACCTCAAAGTTTTTATTTCTTCTCAGTGGATTTTAATTCCTACTCTGAATTTTTCTTTTGTTTCCTTTACTGCTTGCTCAATGTACAGATTGAATAACATCGGGGATAGGCTACGACCCTGTCTCACTCCCTTTCCAACCACTGCTTCCCTTTCATGCCCCTCGACTCTTATAACTGCCATCTGGTTTCTGTACAAATTGTAAACAGCCTTTTGCTCCCTGTATTTTATCCCTGCCACCATCAGAATTTGAGAGAGAGTATTCCAGTCAACATTGTCAAAAGCTTTCTCTAAGTCCTCAAATGCTAGAAGCATAGGTTTGCCTTTCCTTAATCTATCTTCTAAGATAAGTCGTAGGGTCAGTATTGCCTCATGTGTCCCAACATTTCTACGGAATCCAAACAGATTTTCCCCAGGTCGGCTTCTACGAGTTTTTCCATTCGTCTTTAAAGAATTCGTGTTAGTATTTTGCAGCGTGGCTTATTAAACTGATAGTTCGGTAATTTTCACATTGGTAACGTGTTGTATTTTCGGTGTTTTCATATCGTCGTTCAATCCCTGTACCATCTATAGTGTAGACCTCAACCTAATGTTAGCAAACACTGAGTATTCCAGTTTCCAACAAAGTAACAATCTCGTCAGGAGACAAATCTATGTAGAATTTGAAAACACCCCTCTTCGCTTTACTGAAAATCAATGTACTTGGAGGTTATCTTGGATAGAACATTCGAAGCCTCTTAGGAGACCTGCAACCAATTTTATCATTGAATGGAAATAGACCAATTTTGGTCCCAAATATAACTTTACTTATCATCATATAATTACGTGTTTCCGGATAATCTGATCATTAGATCTGTCAAAAATAATATACAGTAACCTACCGCCTCCTGCTACATTGCTGAACACCATCAGTTTCAAAGGGAATATATCAAAAACTGTACAGAAACTGGGCAACTGAAAAACTAATACAGAAACTGAGCCAAAGAAGGGAATGTAACAACACTGAAGTGACGAAAAAAATATGTTTCGAACGTAGAAATGAGCAATAAAAAGTGACATTCGTATAAAGAGAAAAAGAGCTATAAATTAAGAAGTATGTGAATAAAAGAAACTATAGGTAAAGTTTTTCTAACAGAAGAGGAAATAAAGTTCATCAGTGACAAAAATTTATGATTAATTTTATTACCACACCATGATCTTTCTTTCATTTCGCGTTTAAATATTTTTTTGCGATGCCTGCGACGGCCAACGTTAATGTTTTTCCTGTTTAGGTAAACATTTTCCAACTTCGCATTGAGCAGGATATTCAGACAGAAAGAAAGCTCCCCATTATAATACACTGATGACGTCTTTGAGGAAGTCGGGCGTTTCCTGTGTTGTGGGAAAGGTAGATCGTGCCTAAGACTGCGTGACCCAGATACGACGTGGTGGCCCGATTACTGTGAGTGAAGAATTGCAGCCGCACAATACTTCATTCAGCGACCCCGCGCAAACAGCGCGGCCAGAGGAGGGCCCGTTTTCTAAGAAGCGGTGTGGACGCGGCCAGGGCGGCTGGCTGAGTAATGAATTATCGACCTCAGTGCTCGCGCCAATGGGACCCCGCACTTCCCATCCTTCTGAGAATCCAGCTGGCCGTGAGTGTGTGTGTGTGTGTGTGTGTGTGTGTGTGTGTGGAGCACGCTTGATCCTAACTGTGCGACCGGCGTAATCGCTCGTGCCAGTTTGTGACACCATTACCTCTGACCGAAATTGGATGTCACCCAATACCATGGTCAAAATATACCATCTGATTATGTTTCGGATTAAAAACCGGTTTAATACTTTTTCTTTTAAAACGACAAAAGGTAAACAGTATTTCGTTAACTTTTAAACGAATAAAAATCGATTTTTTCCAGTTTCTTTAAACAAAGGAATAGTTATGCTAATTCAAGTTCGTCTATTATAAAAACAACTCATTTTTTTACAAATGGTTCAAAAAATGGTTCAAACGGCTCTGAGCACTATGGGACTTAACATCTGTCCCCTAGAGCTTAGAACTACTTAAACCTAACTAACCTAAGGACATCACACACATCCATGCCCGAGGCAGGATTCGAACCTGCGACCGTAGCAGTCGCGCGGTTCCGGAATGAAGCGCCTAGAACAGCTCGGCCACCGCGGCTGGCCATCTTTTTACAGCTTAAACATGCTTCGGCACGTTTGTGCCTCCGTGGTACTTTCATTCAGATCTGTAAAATAACGTATGTTTCTGATACGTTCATATCGATAGTTTTGGATAAGCCGCCGTATGGCTAGGGCCTCCAGTCGGGTAGACCGTTCGCCTGGTGCAAGTCTTTCGAGTTGACGCCACTTCGGCGACTTGCGTGTCGATGGGGATGAAATGATGATGGTAAGGACAAGACAACACCCAGTCCCTGAGCGGAGAAAATCTCCGACCCAGCTGGGAATCGCACACGGGCCGTTTGGTATGACATTCCGTCATACTGACCACTCAGCTACTAGGGGCGGACTTTGGATAAGGCAGCAGAGGTGCTTTGACTGTTTCCTTGCCACGCCGCGAGACACGCCACTTCCGCATGTGCCACCTGTGAAGACGATGCGCAAGTGCGGTACGAGAAACGACGCGCGTAAAGAAAATACGGACGGCGACTGTTAGCAGCAAGGGACTTGAGGGTTGTCCAGAACAGTGGATAAGTTCATTCTGAAAGGTGGCAGGTTTTCCTGTTGGAGGTGGCTATGTTGTCGGTAGCGACCTGTAAAGTCTTCTATCGTGACATCTTCATTGCTGTTGTGCAACACTCAGTGTGGTGAAGCCAAGTTTTAATTCCGCCACGAAAGTACTTCGTCGAAGCGTACCTGTTGCGAAGCTGTGTGGCTGTTATTACCATCACGTAACGGAAGCTTCTGCACGCTGTACGGTGAAATAACTGAGTAAACTTAGTAGTCATTGTGGGAGTGTGACTGCCTATTCATTTATGTGTTCCTTTTATTGAAAATTCCAGTGGGAGTGCCAGTGGGAACTTGACTGTGTTTTGGTGATTTGATTTCGTTTTTAACTGTTATGGCAACTGGGCGGCATTCTGTCATAAACTGCTTGGTCTTTAACCGCTTGAGCTGAGTCTCAATTAAATGTGTGCTGTTCGGCAAAGGGACCATCTAGCAACAAATTATTCATTTGCTAAATTAATTTATTTTGTAAGTTATAAGAAAGATAATAAATTTGTAATTCTTTTAGGATGCTATTGTATGGGTGGTAAACAATGTTCTTTTCCTTTGAAGAGCTCTAAAACCTAACTGTTTTTATTCTACTTGTGTAAAATTAGTGTGATGACCTGTCGCGACCGATGCCACCGTCTGGGCAAGGTTTTAAAGCGACGTTTTAACGTTCTTCATCGGCACAGAATGTTGGTTGCAATTTATTTGTATTATGTGTAAATCCATGGAACGGTAGGGCGTTTGTTCTAATTATTGGTGCCTGTAAAATAAATTTTTTTGTGATACATTATTTAACGTGGTCTTTGGTGTTTTAAAGATTTTTATACTAAACTATCTTATTACTGTCGCCTGTAAAGTATTTTGTTAATAGTGATTCATGACCCAATTATTCGTGCCCTTTTAAATAATTTGTTAGATGTTACAGTATCATAACTTTTTATTGGAGCCTTTTTTACACTCCTGGAAATTGAAATAAGAACACCGTGAATTCATTGTCCCAGGAAGGGGAAACTTTATTGACACATTCCTGGGGTCAGATACATCACATGATCACACTGACAGAACCACAGGCACATAGACACAGGCAACAGAGCATGCACAATGTCGGCACTAGTACAGTGTATATCCACCTTTCGCAGCAATGCAGGCTGCTATTCTCCCATGGAGACGATCGTAGAGATGCTGGATGTAGTCCTGTGGAACGGCTTGCCATGCCATTTCCACCTGGCGCCTCAGTTGGACCAGCGTTCGTGCTGGACGTGCAGACCGCGTGAGACGACGCTTCATCCAGTTCCAAACATGCTCAATGGGGGACAGATCCGGAGATCTTGCTGGCCAGGGTAGTTGACTTACACCTTCTAGAGCACGTTGGGTGGCACGGGATACATGCGGACGTGCATTGTCCTGTTGGAACAGCAAGTTCCCTTGCCGGTCTAGGAATGGTAGAACGATGGGTTCGATGACGGTTTGGATGTACCGTGCACTATTCAGTGTCCCCTCGACGATCACCAGTGGTGTACGGCCAGTGTAGGAGATCGCTCCCCCCACCATGATGCCGGGTGTTGGCCCTGTGTGCCTCGGTCGTATGCAGTCCTGATTGTGGCGCTCACCTGCACGGCGCCAAACACGCATACGACCATCATTGGCACCAAGGCAGAAGCGACTCTCATCGCTGAAGACGACACGTCTCCATTCGTCCCTCCATTCACGCCTGTCGCGACACCACTGGAGGCGGGCTGCACGATGTTGGGGCGTGAGCGGAAGACGGCCTAACGGTGTGCGGGACCGTAGCCCAGCTTCATGGAGACGGTTGCGAATGGTCCTCGCCGATACCCCAGGAGCAACAGTGTCCCTAATTTGCTGGGAAGTGGCGGTGCGGTCCCCTACGGCACTGCGTAGTATCCTACGGTCTTGGCGTGCATCCGTGTGTCGCTGCGGTCCGGTCCCAGGTCGACGGGCACGTGCACCTTCCGCCGACCACTGGCGACAATATCGATGTACTGTGGAGACCTTACGCCCCACGTGTTGAGCAATTCGGCGGTACGTCCACCCGGCCTCCCGCATGCCCACTATACGCCCTCGCTCAAAGTCCGTCAACTGCACATACGGTTCACGTCCACGCTGTCGCGGCATGCTACCAGTGTTAAAGACTGCGATGGAGCTCCGTATGCCACGGCAAACTGGCTGACACTGACGGCGGCGGTGCACAAATGCTGCGCAGCTAGCGCCATTCGACGGCCAACACCGCGGTTCCTGGTGTGTCCGCTGTGCCGTGCGTGTGATCATTGCTTGTACAGCCCTCTCGCAGTGTCCGGAGCAAGTATGGTGGGTCTGACACACCGGTGTCAATGTGTTCTTTTTTCCATTTCCAGAAGTGTATATTAAAAGTATTTTATGTATTGTAGATAGTTGCATAATCATTCACATTTGCTTAACTGAATACTTAAATGTGCTCAGTTTTCGAATGTGTGACCTATATAAAGTGTTTCTGTTAAATAAAGTGTGGTATAACGTATCGATACCACCCCATGGGCGTCGCAGACTTGGTAAGAGAATTTCAAGCTTCCTTCTGACGCCGACAGCGGTCGCGCAGTATCTGGTGGACCCAATGGTGCGCGCCCGCTAGTCCACGACTCCAGTGCTCTCCATCGTATTATAGAACAGCCAGTGGCAACGACGCAGCCCACTTGCACTTGAAGCATCTTCGCAATGGCGCCATTGTTCCTGTTTCAGTTCGGCAAGCCTCTTCCTAGTTGACATGGTGACGTCTGGGCTCTACTTCTTGCTGCATTATTTGCAGTGAGGCTTCGAGAAATACAAGTTAAGTAGATCTACTGTTTTTTAACTTGTTCACTAATTATTTGTGGTCCTTTCCAGCTTTCATACGATGACAGTTGCTGCACCACTCTGTAGGCCATCTCTCCTTATCGTTGTGTGCAAAGTTGTACACAGCATAGAGCTGTTAACAGTGGGCTTACTCGCTTACCACTCCCGGATTGCCACACTGTAAACCCAATCAATTTCACGCAATAATTATTCTCTTCTTTGTTACCTTTTAGTATGGCACGTGCTGTACTCAAGTTTTGGCAAAATTTATTGCATATATCTTCGTAGCCAGATGCCTTTCCTGTCGCAGCAGTTGTCAATAACCTATGGCAGGTAATTCGCGTGTGCCACCTGTCTGTAATTTGTGTAACCTTTGCTCTGTATGTGATTGTATTTTAACTGTTTGTGAGGCGGAAAATGGGGAACAGCCCAGCATTTGCCTAAACGTGCGTGGGAAATTGCCTTAACGCCACACTCAAGCTGGCAGTTGTAGCAGCCCACAGTCATCACCTGCTGCACATATTCGATCCTGGTCTTGCTCACTTTCCTGCCTCACGAGTGTGCTAATAGATACGTTACACAAGCAGGTGTTTTAAGTAATAAGTACTGCAACAAAAATTACACCTAAAATGTCTTTGTTTGTATTTTGGTAGTTACTTTATTGTATACAACATTAAGTGATTGATCCTTTTTACATTGTGTTATAGCTTGCCATCTGCAACGAATGATATTTTGTGAGCTTGGTTGGCGACTTTACAAGTCATTATACCTTTAGACGTAATTTAGTTGCTTGAAAATATTTCACAACTATATTACGTGGTTACTTACACTGACGAGCCAAAACATTATGACCATCTGCTTAATAGCTTGTGTGTCCGTCTTTGGAATGAAATACATCGCTGATCCTGCGTTTCCGACATTTTGTTGGTAGCCTTGTGGAGGTCTGTGGTATTACATGTCTATGCATAGGTCATGTAATTCGCGTAAATAATGGATTGCTGGCTCTGAGCACTATGGGACTTAACATCTGTGGTCATCAGTCCCCTAGAACTTAGAACTACTTAAACCTAACTAACCTAAGGACATCACACAACACCCAGTCATTACGAAGCAGAGAAAATCCCCGACCCCGCCGGGAATCGAACCAGGGAACCCGGGCGTGGGAAGCGAATGGATTGCTGATTTGCCTACTCAATGATGGCGCCCGATAGCGACGCGAAAGTGTTCCATAGGAATTCGGTCGCCGAGACGTCAAAGTGAGTTCCTTATAATGCTCCTCAAACAACTGTATTACGGTTCTGGCTCCGAGACACGGGCAATTATACTACTACGAGATGACATCATCGTCGGGAAAGACATCAAGGATGAAGGGATGCCTCCCACAGTATAATTGTACTCCCACCAACCTGCGTCTCTGGCGCACTGCAAGTTTTGAGCAGCGGTTCACCTCGATGACGGCGTTCGTGGAGACGATCATCGACCTGTTGTAGCAAAAATGTGATTCGCCCAAAGAGTGGACACGTTTCTATTGATCGACGGTCGAATCCCGATGGTTCGTGCCCTATGCAATTGTAATTAACGATGTCGTTAGGTCAACGTGAACAGTTAGGAATGTTTTGCTGTGGAGCTCCATGTTGAACAACGTACGACGAACGGTGTGCTTTGAAACACTTGTGCTCTTTCGGGAGAGATCCCACAGACCACCACCTGTCCTACTGCCCAGAGCAGACAGGCCTCCGAACCCTATGTTCTGTGAAGAGTCGTGGACATCCAACCGTTTCGCGCCTCGTGCTTGTTTCAATGTCCTACCTGTTTCCGTAGATGCTCACGATAGAAGCACGTGAACATTTGACGAGCTACAGCGTTTTCGAGAATCACGTTCACAGGCTCTTCGTAATGATAATAGTCTGCCCTTTGTCAAAGTCGCTTATCTATCCTCGGTAGGGGACCCCCTTCGTGTGTCGCTGCTTATCTCAATGGATTTCCCCATTTGCAGCCCATATCCTCGGTAGGGGACCCCCCTTCGTGTCTGTTACACTTACATACTTTTGTTACTGCGTCACGTGCTCGCAATGCCACCAGGTGGCATCCAACGTCATGGTGGTCAGTGGTCATAATGTTTTGACTTATCATTATACAGTTTCCCTCTTGGATCCTGTAATCGTCTGCATGCTCTTCAGATGCAGAAAAAGGGTCCTTCATGAACATTACTCGGAATTTATGGCGTCAGACTTCAAAAACATAACGTTCATCTTCCTGAGGTTTGCTAGATCCCTCCTTGTAAATGTGCCATTGTTTTCACGCTTGTTCTGGCTCTTACAGAGCGGTGAAAAATAAGTGCTAGAAAGTTTTTGGCTACTACGATGTAATATGGGGTGATATACTCTTCTGTAGCAGACAACCTGAAATTTAATGCAGCATGTTTTCAATGGATTTTCTTCTGTAGCAACAAGTGTGAATTGAATTTCATGATGAATTTCTGAAGAACATCATTTTCAGCTACACGAATCTCTTTGGACATTGCAGTATGAAGGGCCTGGAGTGTTGCAGGAAATTTTCACAGGAGATCTTAACGGTAATGAATCAGTATCGCGCGAAACAGAAGAAAACACTCAAGACTACACAACAGAAGGCAATAATGATGGATGTTAGTTTCTACCAATACACTGTCAAAGTGTGATTACTAACAAGGATTGTCCAGAAAGTAAGTTCCGATCGGTCGCGAAAAGGAAACCAGAAACGTTTTATTTGTAACAGCTAGGTACACCTTCCACCCACTTCTCAACATAGTCACCGCTCCAACTTCGAGTTCTGTCGTAGTGTTGTATCAACTTTCAAATACCTTCGTCATAGAAAGCAGTCGCCTGTGCTTTCGGTCAGTTATTTGCACTGGTCTGCAGCTCGTTGTCTGTGGAAAAATTTTGTATTCATAGCCAGCGGTTCTTGTGAGCAGAGATGAGACTCAGGTAGGAGCCAATTACGGACTGTACTGTGGGTGATGAAACACTTCTCATCGGAAATGCTGCAAGAGCCTCTTCATTGCTCCTGCTGTGTGCCGCCCGAGAATTGGCATGAAGAAGGAACTGCTCGACAGTTGTATTATGTGGGCTGCATGACACAGGCGAAATGCCTAAAAAGGCCCTAATACTTGGCGGGAGACGCTATTCCCTACGAATCGTTACATGCTCACTGTTCACTCAAAACGGAAAAGAGCGACGCGACACGATCGACGGACATACTAGAGACACTGCCCAACACATCTGTGCAAAGCCTTACCGGATTTTCCCAGTGGTTTCCATTTCGCGACCGATCGGAACTTACTTTCTGGACAACCCTCGTATATTATATAAAGAGTCAAGCAAACGGCGAGCCGTTCTCTTGGTGTGACGACTTTTCGCCGGTGTGTGTTTCGCCTCTTCAGATGAACATCCAACTTGTTCGATAGTAAGATGAATAAATTTTCTGACTTTCTCGTCCATCAGTTTACTGTACACAGTAGCAAATTCCCCTTCTCTTGCTCTATTTTTCCACTTGTGATGAACCCACTTCCGTTTCTCCAATTGTTTTTCCTGTTATTCATCCAAAATCAGGGCACTCGGCATGAGATCGTTGTCCGAGAACTTCGCCATCCTGACGTTGGAAGTGCTCTGCCACAAACCGGGAGACACACTGACCACTGAGTATAGGCGTCACTGTAGCATCACGGCCGGTGCAATCACGGGTCAGTAACAGCTCTGTCGCGTTAGTGATGTGTGTGAAGTAGCCTCGACCCGCCACTGTCCCCAGCGCCCTCCAGTGCTGGCACGAGACGATATGGCCGCTCCTCCCTAACTTTACTGGTGACTCCTTCCCGTGACAACTCCTTGGGACAGCCTTGCCGACCCGAAAGAAGTGTGGACAGTGCCCGGCGCTGCCCACAACTCGTCAGCCGGTACCCGCAGTGGCCTCCGGCCCTGGTTCAAGATGATGTCGCCGCTTCCTCTCGGTACGGCCGGCTGTCCACTGCTGTGTTGCGCCACCAGAGCACGCCTCGCCATGGTGCCGCCTCTGTGAAATCCCCGCCACGCGTGCCGTCTGGCGAGGCTTGCGCACCAGGACCGCATTGGCGCAACTAGCAGGACTGAGAGCTCATTAACTGGTGATCCTATTGAGAGTCCTCCATGCCTGGAGTAAACTGGAATGAGAAGTCGATGAGACGCTTGGTATTTCCTATTTATAACATTTGTTTTCAAATTCGGTTTGATCTAGACCAACAGAGATCAGTGGAAATTCCATTTTCACACCTCTATGGTGTGATGAATGGAATCATTAATCTCAAAACTTCTTCCGATAATAATGGATACTCAGCGACAAATTTCGACAAAATGGTGACATTTCTATTTTATAAAAACATTCTTTCAGATAGTAAGCCTGGCAGAATGTAAAAAAAAAAAAAAAAGGTGCGTTCAGTTTTCGGTCGAAATGAAATATTTCAGAGCATTTCTTTATCCCTGAAAATGCTCTTCGGGTCCAGGGATTTGCTTGTGAGTTTTTAAAATCAGCATTAATGGTATCTAATAGAATTTATCACTAATAACATTTATCGGTTTATTTCACATACGAATGACCGTTTTTCATTCTAGGATAGAGCAATTGTTAGTTTTGGAACGTCCTTTGAGTTGTAACCCTGTACTTTTGAAGCTATAATTTTTTAAGTGAAGCCGGCTGGCGTGGCCGAGCGGTTCTAGGCGCTACAGTCTAGAACCGCGCGGCCGCTACGGTCGCACGTTGGAATCCTACCATGGATGTGTGTGATGTCCTTAGGTTAGTTCGGTTTAAGTAGTTCTAAGTTCTAGGGGACTGATGACCTCAGAAGTTAAGTCCCATAGTGCTCAGAGCCATTTGAACCATTTTTAAGTGAAGTGGCAACCTAACTCTGTGTTGTTAAAATATGCTCTATATTTTCCTGTTAAGGGGAGCCAAAGAAATCTGCAGTTAAAAGAAAAATTCTTCCGGGTATGTAGTCGCATTATCAATATGTAAAATTAGCCAACGTTTCCGCCACTGTTGCAAATGGCCTTCTTCGGGTGCTGTGCTGACTGCTGGCTGAGAAAAACTTAAGTTCTTATATACTAGTGGAAGAAACTGCTTTCGTAAACTGATAGGGTATTTCGAACGAGAAGGAGGGGTGTTCGACGTTCTTTACTGGAATTTTCTTTATTTCTTTTCATTCTTGTCAGTTCCAGCAATGACAAGTTTTTCTCAATAAGCAGCCAGTTCAATATCCTGAAGAAGGCCATTTGCAACAGTGGCCAAAAAGTTGAGGAATTTTAAACATTAACAATGCGGCCACATAACCTCAAGAATTTTGCTGATGTGGCAATGGCCCCGAAAAACTTCGTTTAGAAATCTACAAGATATCCGAGACTGGAAATAAGTATATTATTATATCATATTGAGTGGCGCAACAATGAAGAATATGCGAGGCGACATTTTCGTCGAAGCGCAAGAGACGCAGTTTGATTTTTTAAAAATAATTGATTGCATGTCTCAACGAACAAACATTAATGCAGATTAACAGCCTTCCAAAATTAATTCGAAATAAAGTCGCTGAATGTGGACATCTCAGCATCAGCTGTGTTAGCTACAGATATACTACTTATCAGTGACATATGAAGAGTTTTGCCTCATCAGGACTCGAACCCGGATTTCCTGCTTATTGTTAGCGGCCGTCTTAACCACTTTTTTTTCTTTTTTCATTTTGTTCGGTCTGATCTGGGCGGACGTCACAACACATCCGTTCAAGTTGATCGTTGATTCCTTGACTCAGTTTTTTTTATTACAGAGGGCGAGCAGTCCTCTGACCGAACACGCTGAGCTACCGTGCTGGCCTTCTGCACCAGTTAGAAGCTGACCATAAGCAATCGAGACGCGTGATATTATTGTCTTGTGATCTCTTCTGCTTGTAAAATTTACTTGCATGTCTGCCAAACAGATAGGGATATATGTACTACCTATCAGTGACATGTGGAAATTTGTGCCTCACTGGGACTCGAACCCGAATTTCCCACTTGCCGCAGGCGGTCGCCTTAACAACTTCGATTATCCGCGCACGCCTCCCGGATCGATCCAGACTTCCATCTGTCACATTTTCTGCACACTGATGAATGCAGAGAAGTGTGGTGAAGCGATGTAGGTAGTGTGACACACGGAAGTTTGGGTCAGTCCGGGGAATGTGCACGGATAGCTGAAAAGGTCAAGGCGACTGCCTGCGATAAGCGGGAAATCCAGGGTCGAGTCCAAGTGTAGCGCAAATTTTCATGACACTAATAGACAGTACATTCATATCTAACACAGCCGGTGCCAACGTATTCGCATTCAGCGAATTTATTTACAATTTTTAAGAGCTCCAATCTCAGTCAGTAAAGAAGGAAACATAGGATCAGTTTGCTGTCTGTCAGTCTGTCTGCCTGTCTGTGTCCAACTGTTAAAAGCTTTTTTCTCGGAAACAGGTAGATGTATCAAGTTGAAATTTTTGCACGTACCAAGGTCTATGTTTCCTTGGCGACGAAAGTCAGTACGACCAAAAGATACGGCCATTTATGTCAGAATTTTGATACTTGCAAATTCACTAAAAATCTAGAGAGTACTTCCCGTTGGCCAAGAATCATGCAGTTTTGCAAGAAGCAAAGTTTCACAGAACGATTAAAGCAAAAACGGAATAATTGTTAGTTTGTAATCATATTACATGAGATAAAAAAAATATTTCTTTTGTCATTTGTTATCCAACGTCAAACTTTAAATTGAAACAAGACAGTAGTTCTGCATTCAGGATGCTGGATCGCAATGGTGAAAGTGAAACATCAGCAAGGAGTGATAGTATTGTCTATATGTCGCATTTCGGAATTTATCCATCATCATCTATCCACAGTGACTACAGCATGTAGATATGACGTTTCGAGTTGTATGTTAAACGAACATTCGCAGACGTGTATTGCAGAGGGTATGTCCCATTGTAGAGTCCACGCAGAACCATGACCGGTAGATATGCAATCGGCAGAGCACGCGTGGTAAGAGCGATAGTGGTGGGGGTTATGGGCAGACATCGTAGGGGAAATGCCGAGTGCTGGAGGGGAAGTGTTGTTTTATACTGAAGCCTCTCACATTCTTTTGAAGATATTAAGTGGAGGCCCTCCACGCCCACACTTGCATAGTAACCATTTAAAAAGATCTGTCACTTCTGCTTTGATTATTATGTAAATAGACTTCCGCTGGAAACGCAGCAATTTATTTTCGCTTGGCTTGTTAACCATTTGTAACTTTCAGAGAAGCGTCATGAGCGGCATATTTTGAGCAAAGCCTACACACTTCTCTTGTTCCCATATTAAAATTTGCTTCTTTTGTCAAAACACAGCGGAATTCACACAATGCCACCTATGTAACTAGTACAGACCCAAACGCGAGAGAATTCTGAAACAGTGGTTCATTAAATGAGGAACCTACGAAATGTACGGTCAGTAGCTTATGAAAAAGCACATCCTCAGTACAAAATAACCGTGTAATGTCTTCACTTATGTTGTTCCCAAACCAATAGCATCTCTCGTTTCACCAATTATCAGTGGCCACAAAAAATTACATTCTTTCATCGAAAAAATCTGTAGTTAGTGGAAAAACACGGTAGATAATGAAGGTTTGCGTAATAAACACATGGCAAAATACACTCCTCTTTGCATGCAACCATTTGCCAGAATCTTCTTATTGACGACGCCTTAGGCACAATTGATTTATTAATCTCCATTGCATGATGTAATTTTAGTAAATAAGTAACAGATTTTGTGCCTGTATTACTCTGGTAATTTCACTGTTACTTAAGCTTTTGTGTTTCTCACTTCCGATGCTAAGGCTTTTCTAATGAAAGTGTCTTCCTGTTCAGGATTTTTTACTTGAAACCTTGGTCAAGAATTTTAATAAATTTTTATCCTGCAACTGTTTTGGCTGTCATCCTTTATCATGAAGAATTTCAACAGTTGCTGTTGCAGCCATGTTTAAAATCTTGACTTGAGTAATATTTTCGGATGAGTCGCACCAGTGTTTTGCAGTCAATCTCGTTTGTAGACTGATTGCCTTTTACCATGAACCGAAGTGTGCAAACTGTTTTACCTATGACTAAGCCTATATAATCGTTCCATTTCGTATCCATACAAATTGTTACATTTAGCAATATGCATGAGTTGACCGATTCCAGATGCAAATAACTGATGTTGCAGTCACAGGATATTACGTGTTCTCGTTTTGTTAGCTGCTCAGTTTTACATTTCTGAATATTTAAAGTAAGATGACAATCTTTTCACCATTTTGAAGTCTTATCAAGATCATTTATTTCAGACAGTACTGATGTACAAAATGAACAGTAAGGGTTCCAACACAGTCCCGTGGGGCATAGCTGTAGTTACTTCCACATCTGTGGATGACACTAAATCAAGATAACATACTGTACCGCGTCCTCCCTACCAATATATCTTCAATCCAGTCACAAATTTCGCAAGATATCCCATAAGATTCTACTTTCGATAATAAGCATAGGTGTGGTATTGTGTCAAATTATTTTCGAAAGTCATAAGATACTGCATCTATCTGACTGCCTTGACCCATAGGTTTTAGAATGCAACCGCAGCTTATTGACTTTACCAGAATAGAGAATCCCCCGCTACAGCTTCATGATTCCTATCGCGACAAGAAGGGTATTAGAACGGGTGAAAGTCCTGTGACAAGTGCTACTGTGAAGAAAATGACCACGAAGTCGAAGCCGTAGGCTGATTAGATGATCGACTCAGTAATGGGCGGCCAGACATATTTGCTACTACTTCTTGGACAGTTCAGGTGAAGTCAGCGCTCGTAAATTCGCACTCGCACTTGTATTCCACGTACTATTGTTAGGAGAGCACTAAGGTGTACCTTCCAATGCCATCCGCACAGAATACAGCGCCACCATGAATTGCTATTCGCCGATTTTGTGGCGCGGAGAGCATTTGCAGTGCGGGCACTTAAAAAAAACGGGGGAAGATGACGATTGTCATGGACCGACGAAGTCCATTTTCACTCTCTGAGGGTCTGGCAACAGCTACAACTGCAAAATGTGACCTACCGAAAATCGTACGACTGTCATGGAAACCCCACTGCATGACAAGAAAGGCACATTGTGGTGTGGATTTACATCAGTCGCGATCAGTACCTTTTTCTTCGAGGAAATGTGGGGTGGTGCTTTTCAAACAGCGTGACAGGAGCGAGGGACGCCGATATGTTGCAGAATCTCATCATCCCTAGCCTCGCTAATGAATACCTGCTAGAAGGTACGACTTTTATGATGCTACAACCCATACTGCTGCAAGTGTGAAAGATCTCTTGCGCCATCGTTTCGTGAGGATCGCGTGCTGAGCCGCCACTCCCGTCATGCTTGGCCTCCCACGCCCCAGACCTCAATTCGTGCGATTATTGGTCGTTTGCTTACTTGAAGTTACGAGTCTACCGCGACCGTCGATTTCATTAAGAAGGTTAGAAGACAAAATCCGACGGCAGTTTCTCACTACAACCACTGATATGCTGTACAGTGCTGTTCACAACATTGTCCCTCGACTAATAGGTAATGCTGATGAATGACGACCGACATGCTGAGCATTTGTTATAAAGAATATCGTGCTTACTAAAAATCAGTTGTTATGCCAGTTATTGCTTTCGTATCATTATAAGCCCCATCTGTTGGTCATTTTGCGTACTTGTTTGATTTCAAGCATGTATTTCAATTTTTATCTCTCTTTCTACATCATTCGGTGAAGAATTGAATTTTCAATTGTTAACGGCCTTTTGGGTCATGCTGTACATTACTAGCCACAAAAATTGCAACACTATGATGCTGGCGGGCAACAGACGTCTAACTGATCCGTAATATCGATATTGTTCAAATGGTTCAAATGGCTCTGAGCACTATGGGACTTAACTTCTGAGGTCATCAGTCCCCTAGACTTAGACCTTATTACACCTAACTAACCTAAGGACATCACACACATCCATGCCCGAGGCAGGATTCGAACCTGCGACCGTAGAGGCTGCGCGGTTCCAGACTGTAGGGCCTAGAACCGCTCGGTCACTCCAGCCGGCATCGATGTTGTAATTGGATAGGTAATGTACAGGTATTTCAGCGCAACCGCACAAAGTAGGCAGGAATAACGACATTCATATTCTATAGAGGATGTTTTGTACGAGCGTACAAAAATTTAACAGCACATAGTATCCACTCCAATGAACAATTTGAGGTAGGGAACCTTGAGTGGGAGACGCCAGCTTAAGGAGACAATAGGAATAAGATCACATTATGTATACTTTTCTATTTACGTTAGTTACAGTTAGCCGCAAATACACTCATTGACGCAATGAACGTACTTTATCTTGCAAAATGTGCTGAAACTGACGGGGCCATCAACCTCAATGCAAGCATGACATTGGCGAACAAGATCCTGACGCACCCTGACAAATATCCCTGGTGTGCTTGGAATCAAATCACTGGCAGCTACAATTCTGGCAACCAATTCCATCTCCGTATCCATTGCGGACTCATACACAAGTGACTTTAGATATCCCCATAGGAAACAATCAAGGACATTCAGGTTAGGTGGGGCCGGCCGCGGTGGTCGAGCGGTTCTAGGTGCTTCAGTCCGGAACCGCGCCGACTGCTACGGACGCAGGTTCGAATCCTGCCTCGGGCATGGATGTGTGTGCTGTCCTTAAGTTAGTTAGGTTTAAGTAGTTCTAAGTTCTAGAGGACTGATGACCTCAGATGTTAAGTCTCATAATGCTCGGAGTCATTTGAACCATTTGATTCAGGTCAGGTGGTCTCGGAACCCATGGAATAGGATCTCCTCTTCGAATCCAGCGATCAGGAAATACTGTACCGGTACGCTCCATCGTACTGTACTGTACGGCTCTGAATAGCACTGAGTACTAAATGAGTCTGTCGTTGATTCATAGCATGTTCTCTAACGGGAAAATGTAAATACAACACAACAGAGCCACCTTATTGACTAGCAAGGTAAACAAAATCTGCATAATGACTTCCCATTAATCAAGCTCGTCTTCCTTATTTTCTTGCAGGAAATAAAGAATATATATGTAAATAAACAGCACAGTACATGTAAACTTGCACGCATTTTAGTTGTAAATAAGATGTAAAACAGCAATGCTAGACAAAGCGGTAGATAACTTTAATTCCTTATTTCCTTAAGCCGCTTCTCCGTCCCCAGGTTCCCTATCTTACATTGTTCAGTCGAGCATTCTCTATGTCCTGTTACATTTCTGCACGCTCTTTATGGAAACACCCCGTATACGCGGAAAGATTACGCAATGGGTTTGTCATTCAGAAATCTCATTTGAACGTTGGACGTTTGTTGTGAGAAACTCGTGTTGCGCCTAGCAAAAGAAGGAGAAATGCCTATCAGCAGGTGTCGGAATTCCACAGTTGCAGGATCACGTCATACCGAGACTACTGCATTTGATCTACAGCTATGTTATACGGGATAGGGCTTAGATTAGGGATAGCAGTCTCTCAAGGGAAGGTGGCCACGGTATTCCAGGCAGAAATATCTGCTATCAGATTGTGTTAGGAAGAGAATCTGCGTAGGTGCTATAAGGATCGTGGCATCTATATTCTGCAACTGTAACGAGATGAAAGACCGTAGCAGAATGCCATAAGCCCTTGTGAGGCAAGGGAAAAGTAACAAGGTAAACCTGTTGTGGATTCCCGGTTACCCAGGAATCAGTGGCAGGCACAAGCTCATAAGCAGTCCAGGACGGGCGCGACGACTCATTTTAGTATACTGGGACCTGTTCTGACCATCACTAAGGCGATGGTGGATGGTTTTTAGGCGATTTTCCATCTGCCTCGGTGAATGCGGGGTCGTTCCCCTTATTCCGCCTCAGCTATACTATGTCGCCGGCCGCAGTGACCGAGCGGTTCTAGGCGCTTCAGTGTGGAACCGCGCGACCGCTACTGTCGCAGGTTCGAATCCTGCCTCGGGCATGGGTGTGTGTGTGATGTCTTTAGGCTAGTTAGGTTTAAGTACACTCCTGGAAATTGAAATAAGAACACCGTGAATTCATTGTCCCAGGAAGGGGAAACTTTATTGACACATTCCTGGGGTCAGATACATCACATGATCACACTGACAGAACCACAGGCACATAGACACAGGAAACAGAGCATGCACAATGTCGGCACTAGTACAGTGTATATCCACCTTTCGCAGCAATGCAGGCTGCTATTCTCCCATGGAGACGATCGTAGAGATGCTGGATGTAGTCCTGTGGAACGGCTTGCCATGCCATTTCCACCTGGCGCCTCAGTTGGACCAGCGTTCGTGCTGGACGTGCAGACCGCGTGAGACGACGCTTCATCCAGTTCCAAACATGCTCAATGGGGGACAGATCCGGAGATCTTGCTGGCCAGGGTAGTTGACTTACACCTTCTAGAGCACGTTGGGTGGCACGGGATACATGCGGACGTGCATTGTCCTGTTGGAACAGCAAGTTCCCTTGCCGGTCTAGGAATGGTACAACGATGGGTTCGATGACGGTTTGGATGTACCGTGCACTATTCAGTGTCCCCTCGACGATCACCAGTGGTGTACGGCCAGTGTAGGAGATCGCTCCCCACACCATGATGCCGGGTGTTGGCCCTGTGTGCCTCGGTCGTATGTAGTCCTGATTGTGGCGCTCACCTGCATGGCGCCAAACACGCATACGACCATCATTGGCACCAAGGCAGAAGCGACTCTCATCGCTGAAGACGACACGTCTCCATTCGTCCCTCCATTCACGCCTGTCGCGACACCACTGGAGGCGAGCTGCACGATGTTGGGGCGTGAGCTGAAGACGGCCTAACGGTGTGCGGGACCGTAGCCCAGCTTCATGGAGACGGTTGCGAATGGTCCTCGCCGATACCCCAGGAGCAACAGTGTCCCTAATTTGCTGGGAAGTGGCGGTGCGGTCCCCTACGGCACTGCGTAGGATCCTACGGTCTTGGCGTGCATCCGTGCGTCGCTGCGGTCCGGTCCCAGGTCGACGGGCACGTGCACCTTCCGCCGACCACTGGCGACAACATCGATGTACTGTGGAGACCTCACGCCCCACGTGTTGAGCAATTCGGCGGTACGTCCACCCGGCCTCCCGCATGCCCACTATACGCCCTCGCTCAAAGTCCGTCAACTGCACATACGGTTCACGTCCACGCTGTCGCGGCATGCTACCAGTGTTAAAGACTGCGATGGAGCTCCGTATGCCACGGCAAACTGGCTGACACTGGCGGTGGCGGAGCACAAATGCTGCGCAGCTAGCGCCATTCGACGGCCAACACCGCGGTTCCTGGTGTGTCCGCTGTGCCGTGCGTGTGATCATTGCTTGTACAGCCCTCTCGCAGTGACCGGAGCAAGTATGGTGGGTCTGACAGACCGGTGTCAATGTGTTCTTCTTTCCATTTCCAGAAGTGTAGTTCTAAGTTCTAGGGGACTGATGACCTCAGATGTTTAAATCCCATAGTGCTTGGTATGAGACGTTCCCTGGGGGGTCTACCGTGGGCCGAACCGCACAATCACCCTGGGTTCGGTGTGGGGCGGCGGACGGGTGAAGTGGACTGCGGCAGCCGTCGTGGGGTTGTGGACCACTGCGGCTGCGGCGGGGACGTAGCCTCTCCGTCGTTTCTAGGTCCCCGGTTAGCATATCATAACATAACATGAGCTACGAAACTACGTAGCTGCATTAGGAAGCAGGACACAGAATACTTGACTAAGATCCATAAATAGAAACATGTCAAGCTGGTGATGGTGAAGCAACGTTACAAAAGAAGTTCTTCAGTCTTGTGCTTGAACAGCAGTCCCACTAAATTCATGGTGGAACTGAAGACTGGCCATGGGGACTTCTAGATATACCAAGATACAATGGGTATAGAGAAAGAAATTCCTAAGTGCAGATTGCGCGATGAGGGGTGTGAAACCTCACCATAGTTAATCTTCCAATGGCCAGCGTTGGAGGCCAAAGGCCAGAATATTTGGGTCATTAATTCTGGAAGACATTATGTGTAATAAATAACTAATAAAAGGCATCTACTGCTCTCTAAATGTGGTGTTACTAGAATTACAGCGACAAAAACCGCACACTAAACTTAGTTTCAGTGTGGGTAACGATGAGCTAACACCACTGATTAGTCAATCAATCTGTATGAGGAGACTTCGAGAAGAACGAGTTCTGCCATCATCATACGGGTCCAACACCTGGCGTGATGGCATGGGGTATCCTCTGTACACAACACAATCGCCTGTTCTTTGTACAGCCGACACTTTGGACAGCAGCTGATACATTTCTGACCGAGCAGTGTGTGGCTCGTGTTCATGCCGTTTCTTGCTTGACAGCTTGTCTTTACCGTACTGTCTCCTCGTTTCTTATTCGATTTACTGGCGTCACTAAGCTGCTGGCTTGCCTGCCCCTGTGTGGCAGCAACAGCGTGTATCGATAAGAGCACTGTCGTATGATCTTTGAAGCGACCGCTATTATTTCCGGCTCGTCGTGTGTCGGGAGTTCAGTCGGGACGCAGCGCCAGTGAGGTCTGGACAGCCAGTACTCGCTAATTGCTGGCGACACACACGCACTGTCCGACGGAAGGAGACTGGAGCGGGAACGACCATTGGTTGGTCGTTCGGTCCGTCGTCTCATCGGGCGACGTGTATTTGGTCTTTTGACCGTTTCTGGGCCTCGTCAGTTGGTCATCTTGCCGGACGTGGGTCGGTTCCTTCCTTGCGCAGAGATGTCGGGTGGCCAATGGGCAAGTGTTACCTCTGCATGGTTGAGTCCGAGCCAGTGTGCTCTGGTCGCCGTGTCTCCGAGTTCCGAACGGACATCAAGGGAGTCGAGATGGAGCTGCAGTGAGCTCCGGACAGCCATGAATCGCCCTACCGTTGCCGACACACATAACTTGAGTGGGGGCGTCCTTGGTTGGTCGTTCGGTCGGTCGTCTCATCGCACGATGTGTATTTGGTCGGCGACCACTTATGGAACCTCTGTGTGTGTCGACTTGTAATTTCTACTTGTTGTTCCACAGTGATTGGATTTAGGATTGTCGGAGTTCTTGGTGCAAGTGTTTTCGTGGAACTGTGTCTAGCTTGTGTAATTTCGACTGAGCAGTTATGTTAATGCTGTCTGCGTTCTGGAGTAGGCAGTCGGTCGGTTGGGACAGAGCAGCGAGAAAGTCTCCGCGGCGAGGTCATTAGCGTAGTGTCCCGCAGCGTGTTTTCCTCGCCGTGCTGATGCTGTCCGGTACCGCGTGTAGTTCGGCAGCCTTTGGTGTTGTTCATATTTTGAGTGGTTATTGTGCCTTGGCTGTTTTTAGACGCCAATTTTGAAGACCTAATGCTGCCGGTATCTTCGTCCTCAGCTGATATTTTCGGTTGTCGTGCCGTTGGTCGGGTGGAAGGGAATTGATTAGGTTGTTGGTTGGTTCATCAGCAGTCCCTAGGTCGGGTTGCCGTCCGATTATTTAACCTTACTTTTGGCTGCATGTCTCACCTAAACTTACGTTAGAGTTACCTCCTCAGGCCGACCCTTGGAACACTTCTGAGCACCACTGTTCTGTTGTTTTTAGATTGTGATTTTCTTTGTCTCAAGTACTATGCGCGGCTTTCAGCCGTTTATTAATTCAGTTTGTTTTAATTTTAAAATAAGGCCTTCAGCCGACTTAAATTAAGGTTTCAAGAATGAATTGTTTAAAACTTATTTTAAAAAGAAGATTTTGCTCTATTTCAAATCTTTCTTATTCAGGCCTTAAGCCTTGAGTTGTTCTATGTCCAGTATGTGGCCTTCAGCCGAGTATTTATGTAAAAGTTTTTTCTTTTTTTTTAAACTACGGGCTTCAGCCGTGTGTATTCCTTAAGGCAATTTTAATAACTTGTGTTTGGGCCTTCAGCCGTATTGTTTTTGAATGCTTTTAAGGGCATGTGTGATTAAGTGTTTTAGGAAAATAAAGTTTGTATGTATTGTGCAACTGACAGTAATTGATTTTGGCCCCTTTCCACAGCTGTAACCTGATCCGCTCTATCCTGCGAAACCCAGATTTCACTGATGTTTAACTCCCGGTGGCTTTTCCCTATCCTCGAGGTGTCCGTGACGTTATCTTCCAATGATGTAACGCAAGACTGCGTGTTCACGAAGTAACTCAAGACCGCGTGTTCCTGTTGTTACACTGATCTGCCTCGATACAGATGAGTGTTCCACTGGTATCCTGGCCAGTACATTCACCAGATCTCTCGCTCACCTGGTCGTGGGTTTCCAAGAGACTGGCACGTCACCAATCGCCACAGACAGCTACTGATGAACTCTGGCATAGAATGGGCTTGGAATGGCGTGCTTACATCTGTCACCCATGCGGAGGTAGATTCGATGCCCCTGGCGTGTGCTACAGTTCACAACAGGTATACATTCAAATTAGTTACAAACTGAATCTTGTATTCTTCCTACTAAACTCGACACGCACGATAAGTAAAATTTCATTATTTGCTATTATTCCTGGTAAAATTTTACTGTCTGTTAGAGGGCTGTTACTGGGCTGTTAGAGGCTATCTCTTTCCTAGCGCTTATCAGTTGTACGTGGTCAACTGTTTTTCGTTATTTAACAAATTGATTTTATACTCTAAGCCACAATAAACGATGCACCACGAAGGAGTTATGCAAACTGGTCAAAAATTGATATTCATACAGGTAACGACGGAAAATGCAAAATCGTAAACTTTGGCGGCAGATGGACGAACGTGTCACGCTGCAGCGCAGTTTCACCGCGCAGCTGGCGAGAATAGTAAACAGGGGACATATCGATATCAGGGCATAAAGTCTTTGCGAATTTCATTCTGTGTACTCAGTTGGACAGCAACAGTACTTCGAGACAACCACGTAAACAATGTACGCAGATGCCGGACTTTGAAAGAGGACGTGTAGCTGGGATCAAAGAAGCCGGTCGAAGTAATAGGTGAATCGATCGACATTTGAATAGGAGCAATGCCACTATTCGACGATGTTGGAAGAATGGGTGAACTATGGCCAAACACAGCATCGATAAGGAAGTTGTCGACCTAGAGAGATGACAGACCGTGATGACCCAGCAGTCGTAAGAGAGGCACACAGAGCCACCCAGATTCGCCATTAGCATCGATCCGACGTGCAACCAGTCCTTCAGTGACCGCAAGAACCATTAATAGGCGACTCACTGACACGGGTTTGAGATCATAGCGCCCCTTGCGCGGAATAACATTGACCTCTGCACACCAACAATGTGCTGTTGGGCACATTAGGCCTGGAATTTCATAAATTGGAATATAATTGTCTTCGGTCATGAGTCCCGCTTCGAACTGAGCCTCAATGACCAACGAAGACGTATCTGGAGTCGCCACGGACAGCGGTAGGATACCAATTAATTGTTGCCCGACATACGGTTGACAATCAGCAGTGGTGGTCTGGGATGACATTTTATTTCATAGCAGGACATTTTTATCGAAGGCACCCTTATAGCACAACACTACATCGACGATATTCTACGTTCCGTTTTGTCGCTCTCCGTGGCAAGCCAGCCTGGGATTACATTTCAGAAAGATAATGCCCGCGCACTAACGGTGAGAGTTTCTACTGCTTGCCTTCGTGCTTGTGAAACCCTACCTTGGCCAGCAAGGTCGACGGATTTCTCCCCAACTGAGAACATCTGGAGCATTAACGGCAGGGCCCTTCAACCAGCTCGGGATTCTGACGGTCTAAGGCGCCCATTGGACAGAATTTGGTACAGTATCCCTCAGGACGGCATCCAACACCTCTACCAATCAACGTCAAGCCGAATAACTATTTGCATAAGTGCCAGAGGTGGACCAAAGCGTTATTGACTTGCTCAACATGTAAAGCTCTTTCTCTCGAATAACTCGTTCATTTCTTCTGGAACTGTAATAGTTTGTTCGTCTGTAAGTGTAGATCACATCTGCGGATTTTAGTCCCAATCACATAATTATTTCGTGGTGCGTCGTGATTAAATCTGTTTCCAGATATCCTTACTGTCCTCACAGTCGACAGTTAACCAAAGGCAAGGTAACGGCGTGCGCCTTCTTCATGTTAAGCTTGTATTCTGTGCGTTAAAGTAACGATTTGTGTATAGACCTTGCACTATTGTGTATCGTATTTTCTGCGGAGAAGGCTGGGGGAGCAGACGAGTATTTGCTCTAAAGAGTATCGAAAACTCCTAAAAACCATACGCTGGCTGGTCGATATTCTAGACGAAACCGTCGCACGGATTCGATAGTCGTCAACCTTGATTATTTTCGAGGGGGACATCTGCTGGTGCTTAAATTAGCCCACCACCCCAGCCCCCGGGGGGTGAGGCGGGAGGCAACTTTGGAATTTCAAATGGGAACCCTATTTTTTATTGCAGAATAAGATTCTACATAAATAACTACGTACATTTTGTCTTAAACATTTGGTTTGATTCTTGGTAGTTGGCGCTGTAATTCAAGAAAATCCATGTCCTCATTTTTTGCGTGGAAAATGGTTACTGATAGATAATAAATACTTATTTACTTCGTAAATTTTGATTCACTAAAACTAAAACTCTCCCTCTCTCCCCATACGATGGGGTTTGAGAGAGAGGAATTAGAGTTTTGCAAATGTTGACCCAAATATTAATTTTTTTCGCAGATTCGGATAAGTTTTGTTTGTTTCGTGGTCGAGAGGCCATACAACTTTTAGTTATCAAACATATCATCTGACTAGCTAACTAACTAACCAAACATCCTACTTCCTAACGAGTGAACTCATTAATTAAAAAACTAACTGACCTACGAGCCCAAATATTTGGGTCAGCATTTGTAAAAATCTACCTCCTCTTTCTCTAACCCCAACCTATGGGGAGAGAGGGGGAGAGGTTTTGTTTTATCGAATCAAAATTTACGAAGTAAATATTTTTTATTTATGCGTAACCATTTTCCACGCAAAAATGAGAACATGGATTTTCTTGACTTACAGCACCAGCTACCACGAATCAAACCAAATGCTTAAGACAAAATGTACGTAGTTATTTATGTAGAATCTAATTCTGCAATAAAAAATGGGGGTTCCCATTTGAAATTCAAAAGTTGCCTCCCACCCCATCCCCAGGGGGCTGGGGTGGCGAGCTAATTTTAGCACCAGCAGATGTCCTCCTCGAAAATTATCAACTTTGGGTTTTACACATTTTTTCGTGTGAAGCTTATTTTTCGAGTTTTTTGTCAACTTAAAATTTACACCCTGTATAAAGCGTGTCAGTGAGAAGCAGTGATTACTCCAATCGTTGTCGTAATGAGGAAACGGAGGGACTTATCTGATGTCCAACAGAGCATGATCTTTGGATTTCGGGCCAAGGATGGAAGCATTTACGAAACGGCTAAGTTTGTGAACTGTTCGCATGCCGCCGTGGTTAAAGTATACCGTGCATGAGAAAATGACGCCGTCCAAAACCGGTGCCGAGACAATTGTGGTGCAGCATGGGCCATGGATGACTGAGGTGAACGACGGCTGCAAAGACGAGTACGGGCGAGCATACGAGCAACTGACCGCCCAGATGAACCAAGTGGCTACCAACTGTGTCTCGTCAACGACCGTTTAGCGGACGTTGTTGCGTATGGACCTCCGCAGTGGTCGCCTGCTTCACGCACCCATGCTGACTGCTGTTGACTGGCGACGAAGACCGGAATTTGCAGCCCAGTACCGCACCATAAATGCCCACAGGTGACCTTTCCAGATGACTCACGTTTTATACTCCTTCGGAAAGACTGCTGTTGGCGTGGGCGCCGTGATACGTCTGAAAACGAACACCCTGCAACAATCGCCGGAAGGATCCAGGCCGGCGGTAGGAGCGTTGTGGTCTGGGGAATGCTTTCGTGGCAATCCCTGGGTGACCTCGTCATTCTGCGAGACACAGTAGATAAACACAAGAATGCATCTGTGCTTTCTCTCCTTGGAGATAATGTCCACTCCTAAAAGCTGTTTTTCTACGGTACAATGGCATCTACCAGAATGATGCAAGGTGTCGCACATCTCGTAGTAAACATGCGTGGTTCGAACAGCATTTTGTATACAAACAAAACATCAGGTACAAAGAAGGGTGCTAATGATTTATTTATAACACATGGGTTTATCTGCTACAATAAACTTCTCATTATATGAACGTGTCTGTACCTAAGAGGAATTGACAGAACACAAATACAGAAAAGCATTGTTATATATCATACATACAAGAACGAGATAACGTGTTACGGTCTGCTTGATGCGCGCCCACCCACCCACCCTCACACACACACACACACACACACACACACACACAAAGAACGAGATAACGTGTTACGGTCTGCTTGATGCGCGCCCACCCACCCACCCTCACACACACACACACACACACACACACACACACACACCAACAGCCACAACCTGGTGAACGCACTTAGAGGCAGTGAGCATTAACATTTGCAATCGGTACGACATAGCTATGTTTATGTTTGTGCATAATACTTTTACATTTGACATGCCAATGTATAGTGATATCCATGGTAGTGAGGCGTACTCATTCAAGTAAGCGACTTGTAACACTGATGGATAATAGAATCCTGATTTATAATCCCGTTTGTAGTGTAACAAGACAATTTATCAAGTGGTAATATCATGATTGTACAGTAATTCCCTATAAACTGTTGTTCATCATTCTGCATATTAAATGATGACAGCAAAGCTCTGTCAAAACCGGTCATACAATAATATACTTTTTTAGCGGTCATGGGTTGTGAAGTTTTCTTCAGTTACCATTATTAATAATAGCAGATACTGCTTTATGGTCTTTGTCAGTCATCCGTGCGTGAAGAGTTTGACAGAGCACTGAAGGCCTGAGTCGAAACAAGGCCCCGAGAGTAGACAACACTCCATTAGAACTACTGACAGCCTTGGGAGAACCAGTCCTGACAAAACTCTAACATCTGGTGAGCAAGATGTATGAGACAGGCGAAATACCCTCAGACTTCAAGAATAATATAATAAATTCCAATCCCAAAGAAAGCAGGTGTTGACAGATGTGAAAATTACCGAACAATCAGCTTAATAAGCCACACCTGCAAAATACTAACGCGAATTCTTTACAGACGAATGGAAAAACTGATAGAAGCCGATCTCGGGGAAGTTCAGTTTGGATCCCGTAGAAATATTGGAACACGTGAGGCAATACTGACCCTACGACTTATCTTAGAAGCTAGATTAAGGAAAGGCAAACCAATGTTTCTAGCATTTGCAGACTTAGAGGGGCATGAAAGGTAAGCAGTGGTTGGGAAGGGAGTGAGACAGGGTTGTAGCCTCTCCCCGATGTTATTCAATCTGTATATTGAGCAAGCAGTGAAGGAAACAAAAGAAAAATTTGGAGTACGTATTAAAATCCATGGAGAAGAAATAAAAACTTTGAGGTTCGCCGACGACATTGTAATTCTGTCAGAGACAGCAAAGGACTTGGAAGGGCAGTTGAACAGAATGGACAGTGTCTTGAAACGAGGATATAAGATGAACATCAACAAAAGCAAAACGAGGATAATGGAATGTAGTTGAATTAAGTCGGGTGATGCAGAGGGAATTAGATTAGGAAATGAGACACTTAAAGTAGTAAAGTAGTTTTGCTATTTGCGGAGCAAAATAACTGATGATGGTCGAAGTAGAGAGGATATAAAATGTAGACTGGCAATGGCAAGGCAAGCGTTTCTGAAGGAGAGAAATTTGTTAACATTGAGTATAGATTTAAGTGTCAGGAAGTCGTTTCTGAAAGTATTTGTATGGAGTGTAGCCATGTATGGAAGTGAAACATGGACGATAAATAGTTTGGACAAGAAGAGAATAGAAGCGTTCGAAATGTGGTGCTACAGAAGAATGCTGAAGATTACATGGGTAAATCACATAACTATTGAGGATGTATTGAATAGGATTGGGGAGAAGAGAAGTTTGTGGCACAACTTGACTAGAAGAAGGGACCGGTTGATAGGACATGTTCTGAGGCATCAAGGGATCACCAATTTGGTATTGGAGGGCAGCGTGGAGGATAAAAATCGTAGAGGGAGACCAAGAGATGAATACACTAAGCAGATTCAGAAGGATGTAGGTTGCAGTAGATACTGGGAGATGAAGAAGGTTGCACAGGATAGAATAGCGTGGAGAGCTGCATCAAACCAGTCTCAGGACTGAAGACCACAACAACAACAACAGTCATCCGTAGATCATTACATAATAGTATTCGTTTCTCAATTATTACTCAAAATAATGGTATATCTGAACCTCGGCTTTGCAAGCAGGAAAAGCTAATCTTTAGTCGTCAGTATTTATCAGAAACAACACTTACTGTCAAGTAAATATTCCCTGCTCAGCCAGAGCATTATTTACCTACTAATAAGGCAGGTAATGAAGTGTAAAAGACAAATGTCTGTAAAAAAAAAAATCTGCCTGGAAGCTGGGTGACGAAGTGTAAAAGACAAATGTTTGTAAAAAAACTGCCTAGAAGCTGGGTGACGCAAGAAATACTTTCTATTGTACTGTATTGTATGTGAACCGAGGACCTAAAAACTATGGAGAGGCTCCATCCCCGCCGCAACCGCAGTCGTCCACAACCCCACAACGACTACCGCAGTCCACTTCACCCCTCCGCCGCCCCACACTGAACCCAGGGTTATTGTGCGGTTCGGCCCCCGAACATAGTGTTTTCCACTGTTCAATCGTCCATTGTTTACGCTTCTTACTCCAAACGAGGCGTCTTTTGGCGTTTACCGGCGTGATGTGTGGCTTATGAGCAGCCGCTCGACCATGAAATCCAAGTTTTCTCACCTCCTGCCTAACTGTCATAGTACTTGCAGTGGATCCTGATGCAGTCTGGAATTCCTGTGTGATGGTCTGTATAGATGTCGGCCTATTACACATTACGAACTCTTCAACTGTCGGCGGTCTCTGTCAGTCAACAGACGAGGTCGGCCTGTACGCTTTTGTGCTGTACGCGTCATTTTACGTTTCCACTTCATTATCACATCGGAAACAGTGGACCTAGGGATGTTAAGGAGTGTGGAAATCTCGCGTACAGACGTATGACCACGTTCCAAGTCCGTGAGTTCCTCGGAGCGCCTCATTCTGCTCTCCCACTACTGACGTCGCGGTTGTGGAATACATGGCTGTAGGAGGCAGCACACTGCACCTAATGTGAAAAACGTATTTTTTTTTGGGGGGGGGGGTCAGGATACTTCTGATCACATAGTGTACATCTGGAAAACAGTTTTGTGTGAAAATGAATCATGGCTAGTGAGTAAATCGAAAGAAAAACTTCGATATTTGGTGTTACGGAAGGACATTAGAAGTTGAATGCACTGATAAGATAAGAAATGAGGAGGTTTTCACAGAATCGATGAATGAAGGAACATGTGAAAATGACTAGTTCTGTAGAAATAGAGGCAGCCGTAGATGGCAAAAAATTTGGGGGAAGTATCACATACACTCCTGGAAATGGAAAAAAGAACACATTGACACCGGTGTGTCAGACCCACCATACTTGCTCCGGACACTGCGAGAGGGCTGTACAAGCAATGATCACACGCAAGGCACAGCGGACACACCAGGAACCGCGGTGTTGGCCGTCGAATGGCGCTAGCTGCGCAGCATTTGTGCACCGCCGCCGTCAGTGTCAGCCAGTTTGCCGTGGCATACGGAGCTCCATCGCAGTCTTTAACACTGGTAGCATGCCGCGACAGCGTGGACGTGAACCGTATGTGCAGTTGACGGACTTTGAGCGAGGGCGTATAGTGGGCATGCGGGAGGCCGGGTGGACGTACCGCCGAATTGCTCAACACGTGGGGCGTGAGGTCTCCACAGTACATCGATGTTGTCGCCAGTGGTCGGCGGAAGGTGCACGTGCCCGTCGACCTGGGACCGGACCGCAGCGACGCACGGATGCACGCCAAGACCGTAGGATCCTACGCAGTGCCGTAGGAGACCGCACCGCCACTTCCCAGCAAATTAGGGACACTGTTGCTCCTGGGGTATCGGCGAGGACCATTCGCAACCGTCTCCATGAAGCTGGGCTACGGTCCCGCACACCGTTAGGCCGTCTTCCGCTCACGCCCCAACATCGTGCAGCCCGCCTCCAGTGGTGTCGCGACAGGCGTGAATGGAGGGACGAATGGAGACGTGTCGTCTTCAGCGATGAGAGTCGCTTCTGCCTTGGTGCCAATGATGGTCGTATGCGTGTTTGGCGCCGTGCAGGTGAGCGCCACAATCAGGACTGCATACGACCGAGGCACACAGGGCCAACACCCGGCATCATGGTGTGGGGAGCAATCTCCTACACTGGCCGTACACCACTGGTGATCGTCGAGGGGACACTGAATAGTGCACGGTACATCCAAACCGTCATCGAACCCATCGTTCTACCATTCCTAGACCGGTAAGGGAACTTGCTGTTCCAACAGGACAATGCACGTCCGCATGTATCCCGTGCCACCCAACGTGCTCTAGAAGGTGTAAGTCAACTACCCTGGCCAGCAAGATCTCCGGATCTGTCCCCCATTGAGCATGTTTGGGACTGGATGAAGCGTCGTCTCACGCGGTCTGCACGTCCAGCACGAACGCTGGTCCAACTGAGGCGCCAGGTGGAAATGGCATGGCAAGCCGTTCCACAGGACTACATCCAGCATCTCTACGATCGTCTCCATGGGAGAATAGCAGCCTGCATTGCTGCGAAAGGTGGATATACACTGTACTAGTGCCGACATTGTGCATGCTCTGTTGCCTGTGTCTATGTGCCTGTGGTTCTGTCAGTGTGATCATGTGATGTATCTGACCCCAGGAATGTGTCAATAAAGTTTCCCCTTCCTGGGACAATGAATTCACGGTGTTCTTATTTCAATTTCCAGGAGTGTATGTCGTACAAATGATTACGGAGACAGGGTGTCAGTGCTGCTCTGTGATGAAGAGAGTGGCACGGAAGAGGGAATCGTGGCGAAGTTACCGCGGACACTGCGATCGCAGATGACGGTGCAAGTGGATCAATAACACCGCATGTGGTGGTCATTTGGTGTACAGCCCTATTTGCATAAATGAACGATTAACAGAACACTTGAGGTTTCGCTACCAGTGTACTGGGCTAACAAATGTGCGTAAAATATCCGGTATTTTACTACGTATTGTGACAATGTATTCGTCGGTAGCATAGTTGATTGGGGTATGGATGTCAGATGCTTTATATTTTTGTAGAAATAACACTGTCATGTTTTTGCATTTCATTTAAACAAAGAACGATAATATTAAGAAATCAAAAGATATCCAATGCCTCTTGACGTTAGTTTCCAGTCATCGAGGTATCATAAAATGGGAGGAGACCCAGAAATGAACTATTCGGACAAAAATTTTGTATTGCACACTAAATTTACAAAAATATGTCGTTTTCAAAATAGTATCCATCGGATCCTTCCTCCAACAGATGGATTTTTTAATTCGACCCAAGCTGTTTCTGGAAGTATCTCTTGCGAGTTTTCTTTAGCTGCTGATTTTCCAAACACTAACTGGAAATTTATGGTAGCACTTACGCAAGCCAGTGACATGGTGACGCATAGTTCACTAAAACACGCGCACCTGACTCTTCTCCGCGGATAAAAATTTGGTCAACTAATTCAAAATGCAGTTTTCAGTAGAAGCATCTACAAGCAGACCGTGTCATTACCCTTCCTCTCCCCCCCCCCTCCTCATCTGCCCTCCTCTCTTACGAAATTAATTTTCTTAACTTTCAGATAGCAATTCAAATACGTTTTGTCAAAATTGCTAAGATCGGCAGCTATATAAATCCTGGTGGGGCATCTAATTATTTTCTATGCATATGGGGTGTGACTATACATACAAAATTTTACAGTGTTTCTAGAAGATACACTTTTTTGTGACAAAAAGGGTAGGTTTTGTGAAAGACACACCGATAAACATTACAGAAGAACTGGCTGCCCGTTTACCTGAAGCTGCAGCCATCGTTTCTTAAACACCTTGCTGTTTTAAGCGCATTAGACAATCATTAGCGTGCCGATGCCAGTTGTGCATGAACGTAAATGGACGAGATTTTCAGGCACGTCTCTAAAAGAATATTGCTGGCACGGCAGTTTGAAGATCGTCTCTGAACAACTAGCGCCAAAACCTTCAACGAACTCTAACTGGTAAACGGAACGACTGTGATTTTTGTCATATAAAAAAACTGTTTCTTCTTGTCTCCTCTATACACACTGAAATTTTGTATACGTAGTGTTTTTAGACCCTGTATGTGCTATTCACTGCACATCTATACGTGTGAGCAAAATAGTATAAACAGTCAACAGATAGACCTAAGAAACTATCCCATCATTAAAAACAAATCGTAGTATTGTCCTAGATGCATTGATTGCGTGTGCTCTTACAAAGGACCGCATGAAACAACCGTTGGTCAGGTCGTTAATTGTTAGTGTATGAAAAAAGATAGCAGGTGCGTTGTTGCCGTGCTTGTTATGGCTTCGTGGAGAAAGGTCGGTCAAATAATTCGTGTTGAATAGCTGCACGCTATGTCCCTGTGTTCACATCTTATGTAGGCCCTTGATGTACTTAAACGACTATTGGTCTGAGAGTTCAGGTACCCTGAAAATCCACAATTGCTTCATTAGAAGGAAAGTGCAATTCAGAATCAGGATCAACCTCTCCGTCACGCACAAATTGCAACAGCCATTTGCAATGCTGGCGCGGAGCAACAGGATCTGATTTGCTCATACAATTCACTAGCGTCCCTTCGTGAGAGTTCAGTTTTGAGTTTGAGGCACTACTGGTAAATTAGTCTGATATGCTGAACGGAGCAACTCGTCGAGTTTACTCTCTGCTAAAACCGGCTGGCCATCAGTCACACTCCAAGGAACGAGGCAGACCATATGCGGGGATCAGAGGCTGCTACCCAATTACTCATTCCTGTGCAACGCCAGACACTGCGCCTGTTTCGTACGCGATGCACACTGTATGTTTGAAGTACTAACATTAGAAACTAAGTCTGTAAAATTCTTCTTCTTCTTCTGCTTGCGCCTTGTCCTGCAGTTTCGCAGGGCCGGCGTGTTACAACGGATTTAATTTAAAGGGGTGGCCGGATGCCATTCCTGCCGCCACCCCATACCTCACCGAGACGGAATCAGTGCGCCCCAGTTGTCTACGTCTAGTGTAAACCATGAATTAGTGCAAACATGTTTCAAATGTCTGTAAGACGTGTAACTGAGGCAGGATGTGGGGACCGGACCAGTATTCACCTAGTGGGATGTGGAAAAACGCCTAAAAACCACATCCAGGCTGGCAGGCGCACCGGCGCACTTCGTTAATCCGGCGGTCGATCCAGGGTCGGCGCGCCTACCCGAGTCCAGGAAGCAGCGCATTAGCGCTCTCTGCTAACCTGGCGAGTAGAAAATAAGTCTGTAAAATATAGTATAAAATAAAAAGAAAAATAAATTAACGCAGTTGAAAAGGTATCAGATACGAAGTTAGTAATTAAATTCCAGGATAAGATCAGATTATTACTTCAAAATTTGATTGTTTGTTCGTTGTTTACGCCAATAGGCTCTTCCGTTCTCTCCATCGTTGAGAATTAGAGTTGTTCTTCCTCCTTTGAAATGGTTCAAATGGTACTGAGAACTATGGGAATTAACATCTGAGGTCAGCAGCGCCCTAGAACTTAGAACTACTTAAACCTAACTAAGGACAACACACACATCCATGCCCGAGGCAGGTTCGAACCTGCGACCGTAGCGGTCGCGCGGTTCGAGACTGAAGCGCCTAGAACCGCTCTGCCACAGCGGCCGGCTCCTCCTTTGAGATCGTTGGCTATTTCACGTGTAACCTTAGGCAGGATCCTTCGTGCTATCATCCGGAGCCCGATGGGACGCAAGTTTTCTTACGAGGTTGTTAAGACTCCCCCTCCTCCTGCGCCATCACTTGCGAGAGCAGCCCTGGTTTGGGACCGGGGTTGCTATACTTTTTGGAAATATGACATCAACTGTAATACAAATTAATCTTTTAGGAGAAATAGCCACTACGGCCAGCTCAAGAATTTCTGCAGGAAAAAAAACAACAAACTTTCACACTATTAAAAATTTCTGAAAACAGATACTCAAGAAATAGAGAAGAATTTTAAACGATTTGGAAGAAGCTGCTATATAGAAAAGAATACACAAAATGCGGAAGGCATAACTACAGACTCTACAGACTTTTACAACAACAAATATCTCTCTAAAATGCAAAAATTAGGCATAACAATACAGAAGTGAAACTAGAATGTATCCATGCAAGCCAATGCTAGCATTAAGCTGCAAATTAGAAATACTAGAAAGGCGAATCATTAGGAAAATGTCAGGCTCACAAAAAACTATGGAAGGCTAAAAGTGACGTAGTGATAATGTAATTCATTGAAACATTGCCAACGCATCGTAAGTAATGAGGAAAAGGAGACTAGTATTTTTGGACATTATAACTAATTCGGGACAGCAGATTAACCAAAAGTGTCTTCAAATATCTGTAGAATAATAACTCGACAACACGTTGGACTCACGAGCTAAAAAATGATTTAGAAAAAAAAGTACAAAAAATGAAGAAATAATTGACGGAGAAGCGTTTACAGAAAAAGTAATGAAAATGGAAGGACTGCAAGGTAGGAGAGTGAGAAAACTGACCTAAATCACTAAGGAGACAGGAAGTAAAAACATAGTGAACGTACACTAAAGAGATAAAGAAACTGATACGCCTGCCTAATATCGTGTAGGACCTCAGCGAGCAAGCAGAAGTGGCGCAACACGACGTGGTATGGACTCGACTAATGTCTGAAGTAGTGCTGGAGGGAAATGACACCTTGAATCCTGCAGGGTTGTCCATAAATCCGGAAGAGTACGTAGAGTTGTAGATCCCTTCCGAACAGCGCGTTGCAAGGCATCCCACATATGCTCAATAATATTCAGATCTGGGGAGTCTGGTGGCCAGCGGAAGTGTTTAAGCTTAGAAGAGTGTTCCTGGAGCCACTCCGCAGCAATTCTGGACGTGTGGGGTGTTGCAGTGTCCTGCTGGAATTGCCTAAGTCCGCCGGAGTGCACACTGGTCATAAATGGATGCAGCTGATCAGACAGAATTCTTACGTACGTGTCACCTGTCAGAGTCGTATCTAGACTCCAACTGCACACGCCCCACATCATTACAGAGCCTCCGCCAGCATGAAGATTCTCCTGCTGACGCGCAGGATCCATGGATTCATGAGGTTGTCTCCATACCCCTACAGGTCCATCCGCTCGACACAATTTGAAACGAGACTTGTCCGACCAGGCAACATATTTCCTGTCATCAATAGTCCAACGTCGGTTTTGACGGGCCCGGGCGAGGCGTAAAGCTTTTTGTCGTGCAGTCATCAAGGGTGCACGAGTGGGCCTTCAGCTCCGAAAGCCCATATCGATGACGTTTCGTTGAATGGTTCGCACGCTGACACTTGTTGATGGCCCAGCACTGAAATCTGCAGCAATTTGCGGAACGGGTGCACTTCTGTCACGTTGAACGATTCTCTTCAGTCGCTGCTGGTCCCGTTCTTGCAGAATCTCTTTCCGGTCGCAGCGACGTCGGAGATTCAATGTTTTACTGGATTTCTGATAATCAAGGTACACTCCTGAAATGGTCGTACGGGGAAATACCCACCTCACCGCCAGCTCGGAGATGGTGTGTCCCATCGCTCGTTTGCTGACTATAACACGACGTTCAAACTCACTTAAATCTTGAAAACCTGCCATTGTAGGAGCAGTAACCGATCTAACTGCGCCAGACACTTGTTATCTAATATTTCTTTGGCGCTTCAGCGTTCGAAAGAATACTGGAAAGGAAGAAAAGAAAAAAAAGAAAAGAAAAGATCAACGAATGAGGAATTGCCGGCCCATCCGAAAAAAAGCAGTAGTCGAACACAGACAAAAAAATGTGTTTTCTTAAATAATCATTATAATGTTTTACTAAGACCCGGAAAGGAAGTTATTAAAATGTTATTTTAGAACAATTAACAAAGCGCCTACTTAAGTTTGAGAACGAGCATGTAGTAAAAATGCAAACTGAACGAAATATGTGCTGGATCACTGTTCTCAAAATCACTCAATACAACCCACAAGATGCCAGTGTGACCTTCCTGTTTTCCTAGCCCTAAATGAGAGCATAATGTCAAACATGGCAATAACCAACTGCCAATCCGTCAGAAGTTAGAAGAAGGAAGGAAGGAAGATTAGGATCATGAGAGACGGAGCACAAGTTCGCCACGGATAAGTATGAGGAAGGAAATTGGAAGTGTCCTATTAGAAGGAACCATCCCAATATTCACATGAGCCGATCTAGAAAAAACGGCTGAAAATCCAAATCTTGGTGGTAGGATGGAGATTTGAATTGTATGACCGCCGAAGGCGAATCCAGTGCCGTAACCAAAGCGCCTCCTCGCTCGGAAGCACTGCGTTTCATGAAATTTTCCTGGTTTTCAAAGAGTCAATGGAGCAACTTGGCTCTGAGCACTATGGGACTTAACATCTCAGGTCATCAGTCCCCTAGAACTTAGAACTATTTAAACCTAACTAACCTAAGGACATGACACACATCCATGCCCGAGGCAGGATTCGAACCTGCGACCGTAGCGGTCCCGCAGTTCCAGACTGAAGCGCCTAGAACCGCTCGGCCACCAGCGGCCGGCAATGGAGCAACTGTACGACTTGGATAGAGTTCATGTTTATATGAGTTCCAGTTTTTTCGTGATGCAGGAAAAAACGACCAATTGCAATAGGGCTTCTATCCAAGATTGAAAAGTTTCCACGTGTTCTTGTCTCCTCACCGTCTGAACGTGTCACCCTTTTGTTCGACAATGCATCCTATAGACGGCAAGTTCTTTGTTACTAAAATGAATTTCTTGAATTTATTAAAGCCAAAAGATCGTTACTTTTACATCTACATTTACGTACATACTCCGCAAGCTACCGGACTAATAGTCGTTTTCTTTCCTGTTCCACTCGCAGACGGAACGAGGGAAAAATGACTATCTATATGCCTCTAATTTCTCACATTTTATCTTCGTGGTCCTTATGTAAATTGTAAGTTGGCGGCAGCAGAATCGTTCTACAGTCAGCTTCAAACGCCTGTTCTCTAAATTTTCTCAATAGTGTTCCCCGTAATGTACATCACCTTCCCTCCAGGGATTCCCTTTTGAATTCCCGAAGCATCTCCGTAATACTTGTGTGTTGTTGGAATCTACCGGCAATAAATACAGTAGCGTGTCTCTGAATTGCTTCGATGTCTTCCTTTAATCCGACCAGTTCCGATCCTAAACACTCGAACAGTACTCAAGGACAGATCGCGCTAGGGTGCTATATGTGCTCTCCTTATAGATGAACCACACTTTCCTAAAATTCTGCCAATAAACCGAAGCCGACCATTCGCTTTCTCTACCACAATCGCCACGTGCTCGTGTCATTTCATACCGCTTTGCAACGTTACGCCCAGATATTTAAACGGCCTGACTGCGTCATTCAGGACGCTACTAATGCTGTATGCGAACGGTTCTTTTTTTCTACACGTCCACATTAACTTATATTTTTCTACATTTAGAGTCAGCTGCCTTTCCGGATAACCTCTTATTACGTCAGTGTACAATTCTTCACGCGCTTTGCTCTTTCTGTTAAGTGTTCTCGATGCTATTTCGCGTCCAGTCTGACCAAAATCAGAGCTTTCGACGATATCCACCATTCTCATCCACCACTGTCATTGTCAGGTAAGCAACTAACTGTCGTAGAAGTAACGGAATCGCACGGATCGAGTAGTGGCCACTGCGACCAGAGAGTACGTTGGCGCCAACGACTAAACGTCATTCCCAGTACAATACTGACCTCTGCGTGAACGATATACTGAGAATCGCTTTCGTGTTTCCCTTTCTTAGAACGTTTCAGACCCTACCCGCGATTTCCGTTCCCAGGAGTGGCGTAACCTGTAGCTGGAAAGCAGAGATCGCTGGAATCGGGACGCCACTGTGCTGGCTCTTGCGTACCAGCCGGCAGGAGGCAGCACGGCGACTCTGCACGGCTGCAGCTGTGGCCGGCGACTCCGCCTCCGCGCGCTGACTCACCGCGCCGGGCGTCTAACGCGGGCTCTGCCGATCGATTTCTGCCAAACCCTTTGTTCATTAGCCGGCCCTGTGTCGGACTCTGTCGAGTGCTGTCCATCAGTTTGATATTGTCACAATAATAAATGCTATCTCTCAACAGGAGAAGTTCCTTCAATCGCTGGAACTTTATACCGTCTTTTGTTCACATTTCAGTTACTCTAGTACCAAGGAAGAGAATTCGACACTTGTAATATTTGCCGTATAAATGTTGGAACACGTGAGGCAATACTGATCCTACGACTTATCTTAGAAAATAGATTAAGGAAAGGCAAACCTACGTTTCTAGCATTTGCGGACTTGGAGAAAGCTTTTGACAATGTTGACTGGAATACTCTCTTTCAAATTCTGAAGGTGACAGGGGTAAAATACAGGGAGCGAAAGGCTATTTACAATTTGTACAGAAACCAGATGGCAGTTATAAGAGTCGAGGGGCATGAAAGGGAAGCAGTGATTGGGAAGGGAGTGAGACTCTACCCGATGTTATTCAATCCGTATATTGAGCAAGCAGTAAAGGAAACAAAAGAAAATTTCGGAGTTGGAATTAAAATCCATGGAGAAGAAATAAAAACTTTGAGGTTTGCCGATGACATTGTAATTCTGTCAGAGACAATGAAGGACCTGGAAGAGCAGTGGAACAGAATGGATATTGTCTTCAAAGGAGGATATAAGATAAACATCAACAAAAGCAAAACGAGAATAATGGAATGTAGTCGAATTAAATCGGGTGATGCTGCGGGAATTAGATTAGGAAATGACAGGCTTAAATTAGTAAATTAGTTTTGCTATTTTGGGAGCAAAATAACTAATGATGGTCGAAGTAGAAAGGATATAAAATGTAGACTGGCAATGGCAACGAGAGCGTTTCTGAAGAAGAGAAATTTGCTAACATCAACTATAGATTTAAGTGTCAGGAAGCCGTTTCTGAAAGTATTTGTATGGATTGTAGCCGTGTGTGGAAGTGAAACATGGACGATAAATAGTTTAGACAAGAAGAGAACAGAAATTTTCGAAATGTGGTGCTACAGAAGAATGCTGAAGATTAGATGGGTAGATCATATAGCTAATGAAAACGTATTGAATAGAATTGGAGAGAAGAGAAATTTGTGGCACAACTTGACTAGAAGAAGGGATCGGTTGGTAGGGCATATTCTGAGGCATCAAGGAATCACCAATTTAGTATTGGAGTGCAGCGTGAAGGGTAAAAATCGTTGAGGGACAGCAAGAGATGAATACACTAAACAGATTCAGAAGGATGTAGGTTGCAGCAGGTACTGGGAGATGAAGAACCTTGCAGAGGACAGAGTAGCATGGAGAACTGCATAAAACCAGTCTCTGAACTGAAGACCACAACAACAATATTTGCCATCGAAGTACCACCGACAATGACCCTTATGTGACATTTTCCCCTCTCTTAATGTTCCCTGGAGAGCAGTTACGAAATTACCGAGAGAACCATCCAGGCAGTAGAGAGCTTAACATTTTATGTACTTTCGCAATGAAGAACATTGTCTACGCTAAGAATCAGGTAGGAATTAAGTCTGTCATATAGCGGAAGAGTATGGCGACACTACCGCCGTCTGTGTACGTACATACCGCTATCTCAAGACTTTTCATGACTTTTGTCACCTTATTGTGGAAAGATGTTGATGCATTTTTAGATCCTGCGTGGTATGCAGGAGATCTTCTGCCCTTCTACAATAGTGGGAACATGAAATGAAAGAGTTACCGTGAAAATTTCTGTATCAGAACACACAGAAATAATCTATGAAGTGTTGCCTGCTGCATACGTCAAGTTAGAGATGATTGAAAAGCGCTTGGTAGAGTTATAAAGAAGAAACACATAAAACCATTTCTGATCTAGACCATTGCCTGATTTCTGTCTAATGCAGTTATTCGCTTTTGTATGACAATAATACACTGAGTGACAAAAGTCATATCATAGCGATATGCACATATACAGACGACGGTAGTTTCACGTACACAAGATATAAAAGGAAAGTGCGTTGGCGGAGCTGACATTTTCATTCAGGTGATTTATATGATTATGGTCGCACGACGGGAATCAACAGACTTTGAACGCGGAATGGTAAAGCTACGAAATTGGAAATTTGTGGTACGGTCTTATGGGACCAAACTGCCGAGATCATCGGTCCCTAAGCTTACACACTACTTAATCTAACTTACATTAAGGGCGACACAAACACCCATGCTCGAGGGAGAATTGAACCTCCGACGGGGAAAGCCGCGCGGACTGTGACAAAACGCCCTAGACCGCTCGGCTATCCTGAGCGGCGGTAAAGCTAGTCGCAGGGGACATTCCATTTCGGAAATCGTCAGGGAATTCAATATTGCGAGATCCATAGTGTCAAGAGCGTGCCGAGAATACCATATTTCAGGCATTACCTCTCACCACGGGCAATGCAGTGGGTGACGGCTGTCACTTACTGACCGAGAGCAGCGGCTTTTACGTAAAGTTGTCAGTGCTAACAGACAAGCAAGTTTGCGTGAAATAACCGCATATGTCAATTTGGGAAGTACGACGAACATATCGGTTACGACAGCGTGGTGACATAATCGACTTCGGCAGTAGACGATCGACGCGAGTCTGTTTGCTAACAGCACGACATCGCCTGCAGCGCCTCTCCTGAGTCTGTCACCATGTCGACTGGGTCCTACACGACTGGAAAACAGTGGCGTGGTCAGATGAGTGCCAATTTCAGTGTGCAAGAGCTGATGCTAGGGTTCGAGTGTGTCCCAGAACCACGAAGCCAATGACCCAAGTCATCACTGTGCAAGGTGGTGATGGGTTGTGTTCACATGGAATGGACTGGGTTCTCTGGTACAGCTGAATCGATAGCTGACTGGAAAGGGTTATTGTCAGCCATTCGTGAACTTCATGTTCCTAAACAACAATGGAATTTTTATGGATGACAATGTGCCCGGTCACCGCGCCACAGTTATTCGCAATTGGTTTGAAGAACATTCCGGACAGTTCGAGCGAATGAGTTGGCCACCCAGATCGCCCGACAAGGATCCCATCGAACATTAATGGCACGTAATAGAGAAGTCCTTTCGTGAACAAAATGCTGCACCGGCAACACTTTCGCAAATATGAACGGCTGTAGAGGCAGTACGGCTAAATATTCTTGAACAGGACATCGAATTACTTGTCGAGACCATGCTATGTTGGGTTACTACACTACGCCGGGCAAAAGAAGGTACAACACGAAATTAGGAGGTATCTCATGATTTTTATCATCTCAGTGTAATAATAATAATAATAATAATAAATAATATAAGCAAAATGATTGCCCGTGTTTATAAACGTGTACTAGCCTGCAACGTTGAAAACGAAAATTTCAAGATTATGCTGATCTCTACAAATGAGGGCACCTGACCAGACATTATTCACCGTCTGCCCAAAAAATTTTGAGTGATATGACGTGAGTGCAGTATCTGCTGTGGTAGCTTGAATTAAAAATTGTAAACGAAAGAAATGCGTTTGATGAATCAGTTGTGAGAAAACGGTGGACGTGCGTCCAGGTCTCGGCTGATATAAATCTGGAGGGCGGCAAGTGAAGTGTTCGTCTTTTACTGTGTTTTCCTTGTAGTATTTTTATTAAATGTCATGCATGTTTTTCTGTTTAATCTCGCGTTTTTGTAAGTGTAAAGTCACTCAGCCTGTAGCGCAGTAGTTGCTCACTGAACGGCGACCTACATAGCTCATTAATGCATCAACGTCCATTGGTTATACGTCAGGTAGCAAGTTGCGCATCTAGGATTCTGTCTGCTTTTCTAGTTTACTTTTTCTGTTAGTCTTGCTAGGGTGTGTGCATGCTGTGTGCGGGTGCAGGAGGAGCTGGCGGCACATCGCGGGCAGCTGAATGCGCTTCTAGCTACGATCAGTCATCTTCAAGTTGCTGCCTCGTGGTGGATCGGTGGCGGAGAATCTGTCGCGTCGCGTGGGACACCTCAGGTGTCGCTTGTTTTGCCCACGGGCTCTGCTTCCGAGGCACTTGCTAGTGCATCCGACGCCGTTGATCTGCCCTCACAGCAGGATGAATGACGGGTAGTAACGCGATCGCGTCGCTCGAGGTCGAGGACCAATGTGGGGACGGGCTGCCTGGCCTCGCCCATTTACCCTATGAACCGACAGGTAGCCTCTGCAGTAAAATTCCCGAATTTACTTCCCTCGAAGAAAGCACTCGCACTCAAATTATTCTGAGAGTTGGCTGAAACCTGAAGTGGGAAGCTCTGAGATATTTAGCGAGTCGTGGAATGTACAACAGAAGGACATATTAGAAGCCACAGGAGAGGAAGTGTTCAAGGCAGTTGACAAAAGTATTGTCTCTATTGAAGTCGAAGTTGAGTGTGACAGTGAAGTTATCTGGTCGTGTATAACAGGTATAGGTGAAACCAAGTTAATTGTTGGGTGCTTTTACCGGCCACCCGATTCCGCTGTGACAGTTCTAAAGTCATTCAAGAAGGTCTAAAGTCAATAGCGCGTAAATACTCTGATCATGCAATACTAGTTGGAGGCGACTTTAACCTATCGAGTATAGACTGGGATGCCTATGGATTCATTGCAGGGAGTACAGACATGCGAAACACTTTTGAATACGTTTTCTGAAAACTGTCTTGAGCAGCTAGCTCGACCGTCCACACGCAATGGAAATATCTTGGACCATGTAGCAACAAACACGACGGACCTTATCGACAATGTCAGTATAGAAACGGGGATTAGCGATCATGACGTCATTATAGCAACTATGATTACGAAAGATTATAAATCATGTAAGAAGCCTAGGACAGTGTTTCTTCTAGGCAGAGCAGATAAACAGTTGTTAGCATCTCAGACAGTGAACTGACATCACTTAGTTCCAGTAAGAAGGATGTAGATGAATTACGGATACAGTTCAAGTAGATTGTTTATCATGGTCTGGAGAGTCATGGGCCTAGTAAGTGAATGAAGGATGGAAAAGACCCACCATAGTTTAATAACGAAATTCGGAGGATGTTGAGGTAGCAGAAGCTACTCTCGGTTCAAAAGCGAACTCACAAATGACGACAAGAGAAGGTTTGTCGAGATTCGTGCGTCTGTGAAAAGATCTATACGCAAGGTATACAACAACTACCACCGTCACACCTTAGTACAACATCTGGCAGCGAACCCGAGAAAATTCTGGTCGTATGTAAAATGGCTAGGCGGGTCTAAGGTTTCCATTCAGTCCCTTGTTGAGCAGTCTGGTGAGGCAGCTGAAGATATCAAAGCGAAAGCCGAAGTTTTAAATCTCACGTTCAAGAAATCGTTCACACAGGAGAATCGTACAAACGTACCGTCATTTGACCATCGGACGGATTCCCGTATGGATGACATAGTAAAAAGCACCCCTGGCGTAGAGAAACAAATCACCAATTCGGATTTATAAAGAGTACTCTACGGCCTAGCCTGCATTCACCGTGAATCTCTCGCGCCCAGCGCAAAGTCTCAAGCGACTCGAAAAGAGCACAGGTGACTCCAGTATATAAGAAGGTTAAAAGAACGGACCCGCAAAATGACAAACTAATATCCCAAACTTCGGTTTGCCGCAGAATTCTTGGACATATTCTCAGTTATAATATAATAAATTTTTGTGAGACTGAGAAGCTTATGTCCACGAATGAGCATGGTTTTAGAAAGCATCGCTCCTGCAAAACTCAGCTTGCCCTTTTCTCACATGATGTACTGCGAACAACGGATAAGGGGTAACAGGCAGATTCCATATCTCTAGATTTCCCGAAAAGAATTGACACTGTGCCCAATTACAGGCTGTTAACGAAGGTACGAGCATACGGAATAAGTTCGCAGATATGTAAGTGGCTCGAAGATTTCTGAAGTAATAGAACCTGGTATGTTGTCCTCGACGGCCAGTGCACATAACAGACAAGGAAATCGTCAGGAGTGCCCCAGGGAAGTGTGATAGCACCACTGTTGTTCTACACTCCTGGAAATTGAAATAAGAACACCGTGAATTCATTGTCCCAGGAAGGGGAAACTTTATTGACACATTCCTGGGGTCAGATACATCACATGATCACACTGACAGAACCACAGGCACATAGACACAGGCAACAGAGCATGCACAATGTCGGCACTAGTACAGTGTATATCCACCTTTCGCAGCAATGCAGGCTGCTATTCTCCCATGGAGACGATCGTAGAGATGCTGGATGTAGTCCTGTGGAACGGCTTGCCATGCCATTTCCACCTGGCGCCTCAGTTGGACCAGCGTTCGTGCTGGACGTGCAGACCGCGTGAGACGACGCTTCATCCAGTCCCAAACATGCTCAATGGGGGACAGATCCGGAGATCTTGCTGGCCAGGGTAGTTGACTTACACCTTCTAGAGCACGTTGGGTGGCATGGGATACATGCGGACGTGCATTGTCCTGTTGGAACAGCAAGTTCCCTTGCTGGTCTAGGAATGGTAGAACGATGGGTTCGATGACGGTTTGGATGTACCGTGCACTATTCAGTGTCCCCTCGACGATCACCAGTGGTGTACGGCCAGTGTAGGAGATCGCTCCCCACACCATGATGCCGGGTGTTGGCCCTGTGTGCCTCGGTCGTATGCAGTCCTGATTGTGGCGCTCACCTGCACGGCGCCAAACACGCATACGACCATCATTGGCACCAAGGCAGAAGCGACTCTCATCGCTGAAGACGACACGTCTCCATTCGTCCCTCCATTCACGCCTGTCGCGACACCACTGGAGGCGGGCTGCACGATGTTGGGGCGTGAGCGGAAGACGGCCTAACGGTGTGCGGGACCGTAGCCCAGCTTCATGGAGACGGTTGCGAATGGTCCTCGCCGATACCCCAGGAGCAACAGTGTCCCTAATTTGCTGGGAAGTGGCGGTGCGGTCTCCTACGGCACTGCGTAGGATCCTACGGTCTTGGCGTGCATCCGTGCGTCGCTGCGGTCCGGTCCCAGGTCGACGGGCACGTGCACCTTCCGCCGACCACTGGCGACAACATCGATGTACTGTGGAGACCTCACGCCCCACGTGTTGAGCAATTCGGCGGTACGTCCACCCGGCCTCCCGCATGCCCACTATACGCCCTCGCTCAAAGTCCGTCAACTGCACATACGGTTCACGTCCACGCTGTCGCGGCATGCTACCAGTGTTAAAGACTGCGATGGAGCTCCGTATGCCACGGCAAACTGGCTGACACTGACGGCGGCGGTGCACAAATGCTGCGCAGCTAGCGCCATTCGACGGCCAACACCGCGGTTCCTGGTGTGTCCGCTGTGCCGTGCGTGTGATCATTGCTTGTACAGCCCTCTCGCAGTGTCCGGAGCAAGTATGGTGGGTCTGACACATCGGTGTCAATGTGTTCTTTTTTCCATTTCCAGGAGTGTATATACACGTAAATGACTTGGCGGATAGTGAGGACAGCAATCTAAAGTTGTTCACTGATGATGTTGTGATGTACGGTAAGGTGTCGAAATTGAGTGACTGTAGGAAACTACAAGACGACTTAGAAAAAATTCCGGTTGTTGTGATGAATGACAGCTAGCTTTAAATGTGGAAAAATGTAAATTAATGCGGATGAGTAGGAAGAGCCAGCCTGTAATGTTCGTATACAATATTACTAGTTTCCTGCATGACACAGTCAAGTCCTTTAAATATCTGGGCGTAGCGCTGCAAAATGATATGAATTGGAACGAGCATGTGAGAACTATGGTAGGGAATGCGAATGGTCGACATGGGTTTAATGGGAGGTTTTTTTTTAGCAAAGAGTGGTTCATCTCTAAAAGAGACCGCATATGGGACACTGGTGCGACCTACTCTTGAGTACTGGGATTCGTTGCAGGTCGTACCGAAGGACATCGAAGAAATTCAGAGGCGGGCTGCTAGATTTATTACCAGTAGGTTCGAACAACTCGTATGTTGAGATGCTTCTGGAACTCAAATGGAAATCTCTGGAGGGAAGGCACGTTCTTTTCAGGAAATACCGTTGAGAGAATTTGGAGAACCGGCATTTGCAGCCGACTGCCAAATGACTCTACTGCCGCCAGCATACATTGCACATAAGAATCACGAAGATAAGATACGGGACACTAGGGCTCATACGGAGGTATATAGACAGTTGTTAGTCCCTCGCTCTGTTTACGAGTGGAACAGGAAAGGAAATGACTATTAGTGGTACAGGATACCCTCTGCCACTCACTATACGGTGGCTTGCGGAGTGTCTGTGTAGATGCAGATACTTTGTATCAACCTTTTTGTGCAACAAATTGCAAAGGAGTAACACCTCTAAATCGAATGTTCAAGGCATTTCTAGAATGTTTTGTAGAAGAGGAAAGCGTGTGCAATGTTTGTCTCGTACATCTTGACTCCCTAACAAAACAAGGACACCAGGACAATAGCTGCGACTTGATTGAAATCCAAAACGTGGACAATTCTTTTCTGGAAAGGAATCATCCCTCGTGACGAGACTTCTTGTTACCACTGTGAACCTACTACAAAATTTCAAAGTGCAGAAATGCACCTGAAGGGCCAACGCTTTGGCGACATAAACAACATTCAAGCTAATGTGAAGCGTGAGTTGAACAGTATCCCACAGAAGTGCTTTTCTGAGAGTTTCACTTTGTTATATGAACGTTCTGTTCGTTTTGCTCACGTGGGGATAGACTACGTAGAATATATAAAGCATTAAAGTCAACATATTAACTTTTCTCTGTCTTATATTAATCCAGTCTCGAAATTTTCTGGACTGACGGTGGGGTAGTCACATGTGAGAAGTGTAGCTGTAAACAAGAAGTACACACCAAAAATTAATGAAATGCGCGAATTAACCGCCTTACATATCGCATGATTCGTAGCTATGTAATTCTGAAGTCATGTAGATTTCCAAAAACGAAGAAAAAACATTAGTTAAATTATGCCCCGTGCCACTCTGTTGCTCAGCTGCTAGGTACCATCCTACGGATCCAAAGGTCTGGGTGTTCGATCCCTAGTCATTCCTAGGATTTTTATCTCTCATTAATAACTTCTTTCCTCCGTCTCCGAAAACATTTTTAATGTCAAAAATCCTAAGCAGCACCAGGGTTCGATGTCCACATTAAGTTTTCGGTTTCCTTATAGTTGTCTGCGTAAATCCACCGGAGGAAGGCAACCGTATATCATCTCCAATGCCTAGGAAAGCGCTGGGTTATTGAAACTCTCTTTCGGATTGATGACAGCTTTTAAATTACACAAGAAAAACATTGCAACATTCACCAAAAAGTGTGAGAATCTCAGCTCTTGTCCGTTTGCTCAAAAATACAAATAACTGGATTCTCCTAGTATTTACTGCAACGTTGTTTAAATTACACAGACGGAAACAAAAAATCCCAAATACAAGAAGGAGTTGTGCGCTATAATCGGAAGTTGGTAGACGTGTTTCTACATCTGAAAGACGATGTATATTCAGATTTCGTGGCAGTCGCGTAAGAGTGGCGCTAATAACACCACTATGGGGATGCAAATCACGTTTGCTATATCTACACGCTGTAACGGTCGTGAGCGTTAATTAACTTTGGGATTGGACGTGGTGAGTTGATGTTAGTCAAGAATGCCTTTAAAGCGACAAAGACGTCATTATCAACACCTTACTGAGTTTGAATGAGGTCGTGTAATAGGGCTACAAGAAGCTGGGCGTATCTTCTGCGATATTGCAGAAAGACTTGGCGGGAATGTAGCCACTGCACATGATTAGTTGCAGCGGGGATCACGAGAATGTACAGTTCCAAGGAGACCGGAATCCGGACGGTCACCTGGCATTACCGAGAAGGAAGAACACCGTGTTCGGCGTATGCCTCTGGCGCATCGTACTGCATCTGCAGCAGAAATTTGAGTGGCACTTGGCACCACATAGACACAACGAAATACTGTAAACAGGTTACTTCAAGGTCATCTCCAGCCAGACCTCAAACCACCGCCATTTGCGACTTCAGTGACGTCAAGCGAGAGGCTGGAGGTCTGTTGTGTTTTCTGATGAAAGCTGTTTCTGCCTCGTTGCAAGTGATGGCAGTTTGTTGGTTAGAAGGAGATCAGTTAAGGGTCTGCAGCCAATCTGTCTGGTTGCTACACACACTGGATGTACACCTGTAGTTATTTTTGTGACGGCTCCCAAACCCAAGGTCCTCGGCGGTTCTTTTGGGGCAGCCACCATACTTTTGGGGCAGCCACCACAAATTGTATAAAACGTGGGTGATGACCAGAATGTAGTTATGTCTGTTGGCTGAAAAATAATTAATGACAAGAACTGCACCAGCTAGAATGAAGAGATAACTTATCTTTATTTCTGACGAAACGTGCACCAGCAATACAAGTCCAAGTAATATCCAAGAGTAAGTCTAGTCGAATACAATAGCAAATATCACATTGCAATGGCTCCGCTATAAACTCCACGAACGGCTAGCAATAGACAATCGACAATAGACTGACCGTCTCGGGATCAGCGCTCCTCCTTATATGCAAAAGGCAGAGGGCGCTGCGGACCCGAGCTCAGCCATGGCCCGACCTCTTCCGTCGACGGTAACGCCCTGAGACGTCGACAACCGCGATAGGAACTGTGGCCAGCGATGTCACGGTCAGGGCGCGCGTGCGCGAGTTGGTTGGTTGGTTGGGTCCGTGGATACAACAGTTATCATCTGGTGTGCGATTTCATATGACAGCTGGAGCAATCTCGTGGTTATCCCACGCATCCTAACTGCAAATTTTTACGTCAATCTGATGATTCGAGCTGTTGCGCTGCCTTTCATGAACAGCGTTCCAGGGATGTTTTCCAAGAGGAAAACCCGCTGAAAACGTAAACATTTGCAGGAGCTGGAGGCCAAAATATTTTGAAACCTTTTCTGGCAAGCTAACGTATTGAACACCCTGTAACATCAAAACACTTAGAAGTAGTGCTGAATAGACTTTGTCTTTTAAGCAGCACTGTTCGACCACCAGATTGAAAGTAGCTTCCAGAAATAATGTTGAGCGCAGATTCACGGGAACTACCTGCGGAGCACAGCGAGGAACTGTGATAACTTCCACACTTACCCTGTGCTATTCTGCAGATGAATATGCACGCCTTGTATGGTACAAATCCCAACAGCAATGAGATCTGTGCCATACAAGGCTATCAGCGTGACTTGTCGATTCGTTACGGGCTTTCTAGAACCCACCGCCTTGCAGAAGCTTCGTTGTCTCGCTGGAATCGCACCTTCTTACATTCAATAAGAAGTGATATCCAGAAAAGGAAAGACCAAAGAAACGACATCAGATGCGCATTATCCATTTAGTTACAAGAAAGCACATCCAGGACTGGAGGCGAGACAACCAAGGAACTCACAACACCACCACAGCGAACGAGAATACAAAAGCTGCTCGCTAGAACCTAGCGTCTGGTAAGATGGATGATACGTGAAGACTCCCTCTCGGCCACTGAGAAGAATGGACTGCTTCGAAGTAACTCAACCGACTCTGTCATGGCATCAGGAGAAACATCACTTGTCTTCAAGAGATCTCAGTGCGGAGTTTGTGTTCTATGAATATGAGACTGAGCAGAACTCAAACCACTTCTTGAAGTATCATCCATGCTCACTCTCATACAACACGGAAGACTCAGCAAAGGCTATCATCAGTGCATTTGAGTTTCTGGGCTGCACATCTCTAATGTACTGCCACAAAAAAATTAGAACACCCTTGTACAGTTTTCCAGTTCATTCACGATTTATTGTTGTCAGTTCACTCATGATTTATTGTTGCAACACTGCATATGGAGTACAAGAAATGATTGCATTTACAGATCAATAGCCCGAGCGTTTCTGATGTACCAGGTATCGACCCACGCTGAAACGCTCATGTTAGTACGTGGCGTGTCTTCCACGGGCGGTAGTGTAGGCTGTGACTTCGGCATCCATTCAATCGTACAGATGGCGAATACGGTTTTGGGATACGTTATTCCACGTCTGCTCGACCTGTCCACGTAGTTCTGTATGGGTTGGTGGTTGACGAATCACACGAGTCACATCTCGTTTCACCTTATCACACACATGCTCAGCTGGAGGCAAGTCTGTAGATCGTGCTGGCTAGGGAAGTTGCTGTACGTCTTGCAGGCAGGTTAAGTTTCACGGGCAGTGTATGGGAGAGCATTATTCTGTTAGAAGAACACTTCACCTTCCTGATGCAAGAACGGCCAAAAAACTGGTCTAACAATTTTCTGCACGTCCCGAGCGATGGTTAGCATCTCCTCCAGAAACACCAAAGATGAAAGAGAGCTGTAGCTTATCGTGGGCCATAAGACCAGGTGTGGGGCATGTGTGTCTGCGATGAATGCGCTCTACGAGATAGGGCTCACCAGGTCTACATCGTACGCGGAAACGACCATCACCTGCGTGCAGGCAGAATCCGCTTTCATCACTGAAGACCACGACGCGCCATTCCATCTTCCAAGCAATCACCTGAGGCACCAGTCAAGCAGTGCAGGTCGATGCTGTGACGTGAATGGAGGACGGGCTAGGGGTGTGTGCGCCCGTAGTCCCACTCCTAATAACCGGTTCGCAACAGTTCGTGTTGACAGGTGTGAGCTCACAGGTCCTCTTACCTGTGCTGAGGTAGCTGTACTATGTTCTACTGCTGCCCTTACAATACGACAATCCTTGCGGGCGTCTGTGCGAGAATGTTCACGTGACCTCTGATACCACCATAGTTGCGCAACAGACGCAGCATGTCCAGTTTGTATGGAAATTCTCCGAAAGGACCATCCCGCCACTCGAAAGGCCATAATTTAACCGCTTTCGAACTTGCTCAGTTGGCTGTAAGAAGCTTGATTGAGCCTCTATGGCACATTTGCCTGCTTCCTTCACACGTTTGCACCGTACTGAGACTTCTGGCTGTGGGCATTCCCTGTTGAAGGGTCGACACAGATGGCGCTCTGGTAGCTTTCCATTACGCTATCCGTTGGCGGACAACGTTGAAACTATTATCAGTACATCTACTTTCACCCTGGATGCATGTGTCGCCATCGGATCAAAATCGCCGCCGTTTTCAGATGTGCTATTTTTTTCCTGCGAAGTGTTTCTGATGTCTTTATTTTGTTCTTGGTTCTGTATCAATATAACTGTATGTTGTTTGCTTCTGACATGATAAAACCAAATCAAAGTTAATTTAACATCTCGTTAACTGCGATTGAATTATTAATTAATTATAGAAAGATATTTCGTCCTGTTTTTCAGCGATGAACTTGAAATGATTTAGTGAGAACCCGCATCAGAAACTTCATTTGTTGCGTGAATTTTCAGACGTTAAACAGAAAAAAACAGATGTACTTCACTCACATTAGTAAAATCCAATTTAATGTTTTATAACTACAGAGTGATAGGAATTATTGAACAATATGAAAAGTTCACGACATCGACGAACAAAGGACATACATAATCTACCATAAACTGGAAGAACAAGTCTGAAGTATTAGCACAGATCTTGTAGACACGTAGTCAATGTGACTGGTCTCATGCAGCCCGCCATGAACTCACCCCAGGGTAGCACTTCCGGCCTACGTCCTCAGTTATTTTCTGGATGTATTCCAATCTCTGTCTTCCTCTACGGTTTTCACCCTCTACAGCTCCTTTTGTTACGATGGAAGTTATTTCCTGATGTCTTAAAACACGTCCGTTCATTCTGTCCTTTCTTCTTGTCGGCATTTTCCATACATCCTTTTCCTCGCCGATTTTGCGGAGACCATCTTCATTCCTCATCTTGTTTGTCCACCTAACTTTCAAAATTCTTCTGTAGCATCACATCCCAAATCTTTCTATTCTCTTCTGGTCCGAGTTTCACCAAAATACAGTGCTGTGCTCCAAACGAACGTTCTCAGAAATTTTTTCCTCAAATTAGGGCCCATATTTGATACCAGTAGGCTCTCTTACCCAGGAATGCACTTTCTACCAGCGCTAGTCTGCTTTTGATGTCCTCCTTGTTTCGTCCATCTTGGCTTATTTTGCTGCCTAGGCAGCAGAATTCTTTAACTTTTTCTACTTTGTGATCACCAATTTTGATGTTAAGTTTCTCGCTGTTCTCATTTCTGCTAGTTCTAATTACTTTCGTCATTCTTCGATTTACTCTCACTTCGTATTCTGTCCTCATTATACTACTTATGCCATCCAACATATCCTCGAATTCTTCTTCACTTTCACTTAGGATAGCAGGGTCATCAACGAATCTTATCACTGATATTCGTTCAGCTTAAATACTAATCCCACTCTCGAGCCTTTCTTTTATTTCCGTCAATGCTTCTTTGATGGACAGATTGAAGAATAGGGGCAAAAGGCTACATCCCTGCCTTAGATCGTTTTTGTGTGTCTTCCGCTATTCCAACCTCTCCATGAATATTAGATTTTCATCTGCCTTTACGCACTGAATTACCCGTTCGGTATCCTCATATACTTTCTCTCTTCATCTTCTGCTTGCGACGTCGGCATGTATACCTGAACCGTTGTTGTCGGTACTGGTTTGCAGTCAATTCTGGAGGGAACAATCCTATCACTGATACATTCACAGCAACTCATTCTCTGCCCTATCTTCCTATTCAAAACGTATCCTACTCCCGTTATACTATTTTCTGATTCTGTTGATATTACCCTATCATTTTCAAACTCCTGACATAACACGCCCTTACTCAGAGAACGGTATCATTTCGTTGGTTACTCAATCGTTTTCTCGTGCTCGCCTCCCCCTTGGCAGTCCCCTCTCAAGAGATCCGAATGGGGGACTACTACGGAATCTCTTGCCAATAGAGAGATCATCACGAGACTTTGTCAATTAAAGGGGACATGTCCTATGGATACATATTGTGTCTGTAATGCAGTGATTTCCATTGCGTTCCCCTTATGCTGCTGATCATTGTTGATTTTTCCGCTTTTAGGGGCAAGGACAAGAGGATGCCCTGGATTTCAGTTCTCTTCTCCACCCTCTTTGACAAGGCCGTGGGCGTAATGAGCGTGACGCCTTGCGTCATGAGTCATCGACCGCCATTGCTGATGATTTTTATTCAAAATTTAGGCAGTAGCGGGGTGTGAAGCCGGGACCGAGGATTTACTGAGGAGGTACCGAATCTGAGGAGGAAATAAATTTATTAGACAAACTGACTACAAGAAGGGGTCAGTTGATAGGACACATCTGAGGCATCAACGAATCGTAAAGTTGGTAACGGAAAAAAATGTGGGGTTGAAAACTGTAGAGAGACGCTACAGTAAGCAGGTTTAAATGGTTAAAGGTTGAAGTAGTTGAGAGACGAAGAATCCTGCGCATGATAGACTAGAGTGGATAGCTGCATCAATTCAGTCTTTGAATGGAAAACCACAACAACAATCACCTCATAATATGTATCTTCCCCTTTTCGCCTTGATGATGACGGTTGCACATCTTTGCTCCCACTCCACGAATCACCGAATGCGTGGGATAGCCATTGTGATTCATGATCGCTTGGATGTCGCTGTATCAGAGCGAAGATTAGTGTTATCGTCCCGTCGACGACGAAGTCATTTTAAGTGGAAAACAAACTCGGGTGGAGGAAGGATGGCGACGGAAACCGGCCGTGCGCTTTCAAAGGAATCTTCCAGACATTCGTCTTAAGAGATTTAGGAAAATTAAGGAGAACCGAAAACGTGTGTGGCCCGCCATCTCAAACATATGAGTCCAATTTTTTACCACTGTTCCATCGCTCTGTCCATGGATCCTATGTACTCTCACCTAGCACAATTTGCGTGGTAGCTTTTCGTTAGGATTGAGTGTTTCTTAAACTATTCTGTCAAATTTCGCTAGCGACTGGGTAGCGCACTGTCTCATCTAACCCTTGGTTTATCAGCAATAAATCCTTGTTATAGCTGTTATTTCGCTAACGTAGATACAATCAAGTACGTGTCATAGGAACCCTAGCACAAGTGTTTTAAGAAAACAATGTTTTACACTGATAGTTCAGGGACACGTAACTCGCAGAAGTGGCATCCAACTGAAATGCTTACACCATGCCTTTGAGTCATATGAAATAGTTATTATTGCTGTGGTCAGGCCAGCAGTATGTAGATTCCGTGATTCCGCTGCTGAGAGGAGGAGATAACTATACCCCAATTTGCCAGTGGCAACATATTGAAACGACGCGATATTGTTTTGTTTAGTGTGAACGCTGGCGCACAGTAATGACTTTCGGTATACTAAATATAATTTCGAGGACATATCAACACTTGTCATCAACCTGAAGTTTTCTGAACAGTGTAGTCATCAAACAAGGAAAAAGTACAGATCGAGTAGCATATAAGAAGCGTGAGCTGCAACGGCAATCTAAAATCCATGAAAAGGTGGGAAATGTGTGCTATTCAAAAACGAAGAAATGTAGGTGGCTGCTAGAGATTAGTAGCTACCAGTAAACGCCATAGTTCCAGTGTCACGTCACTGTAAGCTAGGTGGTCGATCAAGCACGGAGGTTCTACACAGTAACCACTCGTAAACACAGTGTCAAGGTGCAAGTAACGTGGGGGTCAATGAAACCATGTGATCGGAGATTAGGTTCCTGTCTCGTTCATCGGTTAGAGGCGGTGGCCGCGCGGAGTGGCTGCGCGGTTAGAGGCGCCATGTCACAGACTGCGCGGTCCCTCCCGTCGGAGGTTCGAGTCTTCCTTCGGGCACGGGTGTGTGTGTTGTTCTAAGCAAAGGTTAGTTTAAGTTAGTTTAAGTTGTGTATAAGTAGGGACCGATGACCTCTGCAGTTTGGTCCCTTAAGAACTCACACACATTTGAACATTTTTTTTAGAGACGGTGCCAATGGAACAAGGACCTAAATTTTATCCCACGTACACATGCCGCACTTGGCAGTACCCCTGCCAACGGCCTGAACGATGCCTTGTTCCCGAACGGGTTGTATCGCCCCAGTGGCTTTCCACGTACTGCTGCTGTGCCACCGGTAACCGCGGCTTAAACATTCTCCATGCTTCGTGCGTCCAATGCCGACATTTATGGGCTCATAATATACTCTCTGTGCCATGTGACTTGCGGTTAAGAGGATGACTCGAGCGTGGCGGTTACTTGCGTAATATACCTGACAGTGAGGAAGTTGTTCAGGTAACTGCTCACCAGTTGTTGTTGTCTAGCATTGAATTGGCGGGATGTTTAATGCCCTGCAGTCCGTCTATCCGCTGTTACAATCTCCGATAGTAACAGCGTGTTGCTACGAACGGCAAATAATTGTGGCGATGATGCTTTTCACCGGCCCAAGCCACTCGCACAGGCATCTTGACAACGTAGGTGGAGCAACGTCCTACGTCGCCGTCATAGTGAAGATGGACCCTATGAGTCGGGTGGACCACAATACGACCACAGTCGTAAGGCTCATCCTGCATTCGACATTCCATTTACGTGAAAAGCCGAATCAGTAGATTTGTCTTAGCAGCAAGAGGATCTTTCTCTAATACAGCAGCAATATCTAATTCAATGCTCGTGAGCGTGTAACTTGACAGACGTCCACAGAATAGCTCTGTGAATAAACTCTGATGCTCGTACACTTTGCTATATGGAGTTGTACTACGCCCTGATTTGTAGGGTTAGCCCAAGTCTAGCTAGGCGTCTGCTTAACAGTGTGTTGGTACACAATGCAACACAATACAGCAGTGGTTATACGTCACAAAGATTGAAAGAGTCCTTTGTCGGGAACCAGAAGTAGCTGGAACCAGATAGCCAAGCAGTTTCCTTGGATTACGAGCCGGTGACCTGTGGCGTCGAGCTGGTGTGTAAGATGTTCCGTCTATTTTAGATCAGGCGAATTTGGTAACAAAGACATCGACGTGAGTGCGCTACCATGCTCCTCAACCCATTGTAGCACAATTCTGGCATTGCGACACGGACAGTTATCCTACCGGAAAATGTGCTGGCCGTTGGGGAAGATATCAAGCATGAATGGATGCAGGTGGTCTGCAATAATAGTCGCGGAGTCTACAGCTGTCATAATGCATTACATGGGAGTCTAGGTAGGTGTCTTAGACATCATAACACTGTCCCACACCGGCCTGCATCTTTGGCGCGATGCATGTTTATAGCGGCAGTCCGCATGGACGACGGTGTTTCCGAATACGGCCATCAGACCAGATGACGTGTTTCCTTTGATCCACATTCGATGATCCAAAGCCCACTACAATCGTAACTGACGATGTCGACGGGTCAACTTTGGAACATGCCAGGATCATTTGTTGCAGGGCTTCACTTTCGGCAATGTGTGCTTCAGTGGTGTACTCCAAAACACTCGTGCCTGCACCAGCACCGTACTTTGTCGTCACATCTGCCATAGATCGCCGTCTACCCTGTATTACATAACCGGCAAGCCACCGAATCCATTTTCCGTCAAGAGGCGTGACGTTCAACATCTCGTCGCCCATTTATGGTTTCACCGTCATTCAACAACTTTCTATAGATAATCGCGACAGTAACATTCGGACAGCCGACCAGGTTCACCGTTTACGAGTTACTCGTTCTAAGACGACGGCCATAACAGTTTACTCTTTATCAAAATCGCTTCTCTCACTTGATTTCCTCATTTGCGGTCCGTATCGTCGCTAGAATGACTCACTATTTGTCTCTGTTACACTTATACTTGTATACTTCCTTTACTGCATCATGTGCACGCAACGCCACCAGGTGGCGTTCAGTCACGCGGTAGGAAGTGGTAGTAATTGTCTTTGAAAATATAATTGGGAAACTGTCATCTGATTACATAATTTGCTGTGATAATCAGTCTTGATCGCAAATTCTTTTTTATTATTATTTTTGTGGTACCGACCATAGATCACATTGCCACACGAAAGTTGGCAACGCGAATCCATACCACAGACATCAGCGAGGGCTTGCTACAATCCGCAATGACATATGGGAGGCGCTCCTGAAGTCCACGCCTCCCATCTCAGAGCAGCATCGCCCTCGCACTGGAGGCCAATATAGAGTCGAGCATGCAAAGGTCAGCCCAGTTAGTGACCTCAGCTTCAGCAGTCAACAACATCGTGAAGGAACAGTGATCGTGAAGTTTCAGACGAACATGTACTTCAGTACTTGCAGTTGCCGGAGGTATCTTCCGACACTTGATAGCGAACCACCTTGTTCACTACTTAACGAATCATAGTCTGATGATGATCCAGATATGATCGAAGCCGGTTGTCATTGACACATGATTTTATTTTGAATAAAAAATAACAATAAAAAAGAATTTGCGACAATGATCGATTATTATTTCAGTAATTGGCTCGTAAATGTTCTATCATTCGACGATTTTGATAACAGCAGTAAATGCCCGATTATTTAAAGAATCGAATTCCCCTGTATAAAAGAGCCTCAGACTTATGATTATTGAGTTATTGTTTTACTTACACTGAAGAGCCAAAGAAACTGATACACCTGTCTAATATCGTGTAGGGCCCCTGTGGCACCCAGAAGTGCCGCAACACGACATGGCATGGACTCGACTAAGTAGTGCTGGAGGGAATTGACACCAAGAATCCTGTAGGACTGTCCATAAATCCGTAACAGTACAAGGGAGTGGAATCTCTTCTGGACAACACGTTGCAAGGCATCCCAGATATGCTCAATAATGCTCATTTCTGGGGAGTTTGGTGGCCAGTGGAAGTGTTTAAACTCTGTAGCAATTCTAGACGTGTGGGGTGTAGCGGTGTCCTGCTGGAACTTCGTCGGAATGCACAATGGACATGAATGGATGCACGTGATCAGACACGATGCTTACGTACGTGTCACCTGTCAGAGTCGTGTCTAGACGTATCAAGGGTTCCATAGCATTCCAACTGCTCACACTCCACACCATTACAGATCCTCCACAAGCTTGAACAGTTCCCTGCTGACAAGCAGGATCCATGGATTAACGAGATTGTCTCCATACTCGTACACGTCCATCCGCTCGATACAATTTGAAATGAGACTTGTCCGACCAGGCAACATGTTTCCAGTCACCAACAGTCCAAAGTCGGTGTTGACGGGCCCAGGCGAGGCGTAAAGCTTTGTGTCGTGCAGTCATCAAAGGTACACGAGAGGGCTTTCGGCTACGAAAGCCCGTATCGATGATGTTTCGTTGAATGGTTCGCACGCTGACACTTGTTGATGGCCCGGCATTGAAATCTACAGCAATTTGCAGAAGGGTTGCACTTCTGTCACGTCGAACGATTCTCTTCAGTCGTCGTTGGTCCCGTTCTTGCAGGATCTTTTTCCGGCCGCAGCAGTGTCGGAGATTTGATGTTTTACCGGACTCCTGACATTCTTGGTACACTCGTGAAAGTCGTTCGGGAAAATCCCCACTTCATGCTTACCTGGGAGATGCTGTGTCCCATCACTCGTGCGCCGACTATAGCATCACGTTCAAACTCACTTAAATCTTAAAAAAAACCTGCCAATGTAGCAGCAGTAACCGATCTAACAACTGCGCTAGACATTTGTTGTCTTATAAAGGTGTTTCCTACCGCAGCGCCATATTCTGCCTGTTTACATGTGTCTGTATTTGAATACACATGCCTGTACCAGTTTGGCGCTTCAGTGTGTTTGACGCTAAGCACGTAACGAAAAATTGTGTAGGAAAGATTTGAAATTACATTTTAAGTTTGTTGGAAGTCGCTAAGTGCTCTAGATATCAAACACCAGATGAGCATAATCTGGGTAATTTTCGGTCAATTTTAAGCAAAAGCTTTATTCAGGCATCTCATTGTTTTTGACTTCATTTCTCCTGAACTATGTGTTCTTCTGAACTTTGTGTTCTCCTGAAGTATGTATCGCTAGTGCATTCAGTATTATACGTAGATAGTATACAAATGCAACATTTCAGGTGAGGTGAGTAACGTTCATATTCGGTCACTTAGAGTTTTACTTTGTAACATCATTATTCTTAACAATACAAAGATAATCAAGTGCCGTGCGGGATTAGCCGAGCGGTCTGGGTCACTGCAGTTATGGACTGTGCGGCTGGTCCCGGTGGAGGTTCGAGTCCTCTCTCGGGTATGGGTGTGTGTGTTTGTCCTTAGGATAATTTAGGTTAAGTAGTGTGTAAGCTTAGGGACTTATGAGCTTAACAGTTAAGTCCCATAAGATTTCACACACATTTGAACTTTTTTTTTGTTTTGTTTTTGATAATAAAGTACTGTAGTAAGGTACGTATCCAGTAAATAATAGTATGAACTTCTCTTATACATATAAAAAAAGTTAAATAATACGATTTCAATAAAACACTGTTCGATTTTAATATCTGGACAGTTGACAGCGTATCTCTTCTTCTGATCGTTCACGTCAAGTTACACACTCTAAGACAGAGGGCAGTGTTAGCTTATACGCGCGGTCGACTCTCCAAACGGCACAAGGTCACGCAATACTAATACCCGTTTTGATATACGACAACTTGTAATTTTTCATAATACGAAAGACAGATCGTCATGCTCAACATGAATAAGGGTACTGTGACGGGTACCGTCAAACGATTCGGAACCGAGGACCGTGTAGACTATGTGTGTCAAAAAGGCCAACCAAAGAAGTTGGATGCACGTGACAAGAGGTATGCAATACGCAAAGTAAGGGAGGATCTTGCACTCAGGCTATCCATATAAACACGTTAGCTTCGAAACGAGACTGGAAATAAGGTACATCTTCCAACGACTTGCACAGCATTGAAAGATAATGGCTACGACGTAAGAGTGGCTAGAAACAAACCGTACGTGAATAAACAGAATCGAAAAAAGCGATTGGACTTGGCGAAAGAGTTTATTACGATGAAATAAACATGGTGGAACGACGTTATTTTCACCGACAAAAGTAAATTTAACATTTCTGGGTCAGATGGACGAAGAACAGTTTGGCGGAAGGAGAATGGAGAATTTAAAACCACAAATGTTTAGCCAACTGTGAAGCATGGATGTGGCAGTGTTCTTGTCTGCGGCTGTACGTCCATATCGGATGAAATCGTGTTCACCGACAGTATTATGGCAAATATGTCCATGTGAACATATTAAAAAGAAATTTACGCAAACTGACGAAAAACTGAGGATATGAAACAAGTTTAAATTTTACCAGGACAATAACCCGGAACGGAAGGCTCGCATGGTGCGGGAATATTTGTTGTAGAATTGCCCGAAAGTCTTACAACGACCACCTCAATCACCAGACGTCAACCCTATTGACAATGGATGGGGAGAAATAGAGGAAATTATTAGAAAAACCCCAATATCTTCCAAAGAAACTCTGAAGCGTTGATTAAAATAAGAATGGGACGCCTTTGTACTGATTTTTGAACAAAAATCATTAGTAGTGTGCTGCATAGTTTATAAGAAGTGCACAACAGAATGTTTACCCGACTAGATATTGAAAGATTTGTTTTTCACAAAAGAAGTTTCGCATGTTAATAAAGCTTATCCTAGTATTTATAAGAAATATAACTTAAGATGATGCTTGGTTTTTCTTTTGTTTCGTTAAAAATAAAGCTATGATGCTACAAAGTACAAATCTCACGGCGTCCTAGCACTAAAACTACTCACTGTATACGTGAGACATTAGAGCGCCACTTGATTGTCATCAGACATTCCTGTGTCCGTTACCACGTGGTTACCGAGAAGTTTCGTCGTGTAGTTTTCTCTTTATATTTAATAAGCTGTCCCCGCAGTTGTCGGTAATGGAAGTACAGGGAAAATCAGACAGTGCACAAGGCACGGAGGTGCCGCCACTTGCACAAAGTGCAGAAGACGCTACGTCCGCTTATCGCGAGCTGCCCTTAATAGCGCCCTCTTGTTCCTTTTGCTGCGTACAGGTAGCCAGCGCGTGACTCACAAGGCAGAGACGTGACTTGCCAGCGTAAGACCACGGAACTGATTCCAGGTACGGACGCGGAATTTTCCTCGTTCGTGGTCTCTTCAGCGCACCTGGGTCTCAACCCGTCGTCCAATTACCGCTAGGACGGCTTCCCTGGAATGACTATATAGCACGGTAACTCAGGCCGCTTATTTGAGGTAAAGGTGGGGAAGAACTGCGGCTTACCTCCTGTCTGTGACTCCCAACCATGGCGGAAGTTTCATTTAGCAAAAGTTACTAGCGTCGCTGAAGATCTATGAAACATCCAACAGTATGGAATGACAGAAAGGAAGTTCATTTCACGGCGTCCAGACGTCTTTGTGACCGAGACGGCAAACTAAGGTGCCGGAGATGGACGATTCGAAATAAGGGAGATTGATTAGAGTTTAATGTCTCGTCCCCGTCGAGGTCATTCGAGACGGAACACAAGCTCCGATTTTAGAGAGATTAGGCGGGAAGTCGACTGTATCGCTTTCGAAGGGACCACCCCGGAATTCGGCTTCAGTGATTAGAGGAACTATGCATATCCAAAACCTGCACGAGTAAACGGGAGTTTAGAGCCCCGGTCTTTCTTAATACGTGCACTGTGTCTTAATAACTCGTCTGAAAAAACAACTATTTATTATTTAATTGACAAGGAAAGGTGAGGTGACAGCCTACAACTGCCGATAAAAGGATTGTGTATCAGCGTCATGTCAAATCCGAAACATTTCATTGTGGAGATATTGCACATTTTGGAAAAGGGAGTTACACCTCTTGATTAAATTTATGGTCTCATACTGAAGTAAACTAGATCCGTTATTACACGACGAAAGAAAAAGAGACCAGTAGAGTAAGCCACAGCTGAGTAACACATATGAAAAAATGGCCTACACGATCGCTCGCGTTATTATCCAAACACCAGTCTCAACGTATTAGTGCTCCACTGGTGATTGTTTTTAGAAGTTGAATTATTTCCTAACGATATCACAAGTTTCGTCAGCGGCAGCTGAGAAGTAATTTACCACGTTATTGTGCTCCACAGAAAAGCAAAAGCAAGGACCCCCCGGGAAAAGTCACAGCAAACGAAACGAAGAAAAGCTTTGAGCCGTAAAAGGCACGGAAGAGAGAAGTATATACAATGGTATGCAAAACATAAGGACAAAAGTAGCTTTCGGATGACGTGTCACTGCCAAGTACCGGATTTTAGTGGAACGTGGACCATACACAGAAAGAACAGCTGCAGTGTAGCACAGAAGAGAGGAGTATATACATTGGTGTGCAAAACGTAACGACGAAAGTAACTTTCGGACGATGTGTCACTGTCAAGTAATGTATCTACGAGGGTTATTCCAAAAGTAAGGTCCGATCGGTCGCGAAATGGAAACGACTATGAAAATCCGATAAAGCTTTGCACAGATGTGTTGGGTAGTGTCTCTAGTATAACCCCAGTTAGCATCACGTCGCTCTTCTCATTTCTGAGCTCGCAGTGAGTGCGTAAAGATGTCTAGAAAATAGTGTCTGCCGCCAAGTACGAGGGCCTGGTGAGAAATTTCGCCTGAAGCTATGCAGCCAACATTACATAACTGTCGTGCTGTTTCGTCTTCACGACAATTCTCAGCCGCATTCTGCAGGGGCAATGAAGATGCTCCTGCATCGTTTTCAAATGGAAATGTTAGATTACCCACAATACAGTCCGCAATTGTCTCCCCCTGAGTTTCATCTCTGGTCACATGAACCGCTGTCTTTGAAGACAACATTTTGACACAGACAACGAGGTGTAGGCCAGCGTGGAGAATTGGCGGAAAGCACTGGCGGCTGCCTTCTATGATGAGGCTATTGAAAAGTTGGTACAACGCTATGACAAAAGTCTAAGTCAGAACGGCGACTACGTAGAGAAGTAGCTGAAAGGTGTAGCTAATTGTTACAAGTAAAACATGTCTGATGTTCACTGTGGTTTCAATTTGGCAATCAATCGGACCTTACTTTTGGAATAACCCTCGTAAATGGAAATTAGACCATACGTAGAAAGAACAGCTACAGTGTAGTACAGAAGGCAATTGAAAGAAATGCGTAACGAGCCGAACATAAATAACACTTTTATTCGAGGACAATAAATACACTGACGTCACCGAAATGTATGATGGTCCTCTGGACGTTGCACAAAGCGGCTCATGATTCTTAATAGGGTGCGTGATACCCAAGGGCAGCAATGCTTGCTCTGCAACTTGCTCGCCTACTGGCCACATGGTTGGTAGGAAATTCTTGTGGTAAGGTCTTCCATTACTCCACCAGTGGGGTTAACAATTGCTGGTGGTCGTCAGTGCATTTGGATACGGTGCAATATATCTCTCCTAACACTCCACACGTGCTCTGTGGGATTTACGTCGGGAGAACGACAGGATAATCCATTCGCCAAACACTCTCCCATTTCAACGAAACCTCTACCTGCACTGCTGGACGTCGTCACACATTGTCTTTCATAAAAATGAAGACATGTTGAATGGACCGCCGAAAAGACGCACATGGCAAAGGAGAACAGTGTCACGATAATGCTGGCAGGTAGTTGTACCATGTCCAATGATCTGGAGGTCTGTATGAACATACAACTTATATCTCACGACAACATGACAATGTTCCACAAGGTTACTGGGTGTATTACCTGTCCCCATCCCTCGACGTATGGGAACATTGTACAACATGATAGTTTTGTAGCCCAGGTGCTAATGTGTTGGAAGGCATACCGCTGGATCGGCGTACCGATCTCCAAATCTTTGAACAAGGTACAATCAATGGTCAACGATATTGGGACACTGTACTCCTTCCCCATATGTTTCAAGGGTGAATTCGGGCCTGACTCCATTTTTATGGTTAACAAATGCCGATAGCAGCGAGTACTGCAGGTGGAGGAGTTCTTAGAATGAGATGATATTGGGCGAAGAGACAAGCCTGGCCTTTTCCCAACTTAAAACCCGTCGAGACCGTTTGGGAGACGTACCACAGCACCTCCACATGCCCCAGTGGCCATTCAGCAATTGTCAACGGCGCTGGTGGGGGAATGGTACACCCCACCACAAGAACTCCTTACCAACATTGTGGCCAGCATGGGAAGACGTTGCAGTCCGTGGTGATGCTGCACCATATTAAGAACCATGTCTCGCCTTTTGGAATACCCAGGAGACCAACATAAGCCGCGGTGAGTTCAGTATAATTAATGTCTTTCAATGATAGTGTCGCTTTTGTTTGTCCCTCTGCATATTTTTCTCTGTTACCTTCTGTACTGCACTGTAGTGTTTCTTTCTACGTAAGGTCTGAGTTTAATTGTGCTATGCTACTTTGCAGTGACACATCACGCCAAAGTTACTTTCGTCCTTCAGTTTTGCACACCAGTGTAGCTCTAAGGTGCCGTCGACGACTATGTCATTAGGGAAGGGACAAAAGCTGGATCGCCGAAAGATGGGGAAGTAAATCGACCGCGTCGTTTTAAAAGGAACCATTCCGTCACTTCTCTTAAGCCCTTTAAGTAAACTATTAGACAACAGTGTGTTGATGACATAAGTCGCCGTCGACTACAACGGATTTTAACAGCGGATACACGAGCCAAAGTACAATTAATCAGTTGATGAGCAGCAACACAGATCCAGAACTATCTCCTGCCGGTTATACAAGCCATTGCCCCTCACTTAGTACCACAGATTATCTCACGTCACAGGTTAATTCGATTTGCGTGGGTGCAGGGTCATCGTCATTGGGGACACGAAACATGGAATAGAACGTCCCCTGGTACTATGAGATGCGGTTTTTTTGTTGGTATACTCCGCCAGCAAGATTCACGTATGTCGAAAAGAGTATGAAGCAGGACGCACAACTTCTCAACGTAAGTTCCTTTGGCGGAAAACCAAAGAATCGTAGATATTCATAGGTGCCTGCGGAATATCTGCGGAGACATGGCAGTGAACAAAAGCACGGTGAGTCGCTGGGCGCAAACTTGTCCGATCTTCCGCGTGCTGGACGGCCGCACGCAGCTGTCACTACTGCAGTGCTATCCTCAGGAAACTTAAAAAACGGCTTCAGCGAGTTCGTCACCACAAAAAGCGAACGAACATCTCCTTCTCCGCGACGACGCAAGGTCTCATACAAGTCTGTGCACCTGAGAGAAGCTCACAGAACTTCGCTGGAGTGGTCTTCCTCGTCCACCCTACCTACAGTGCGAACTCGTACGTTCCGACTTCTATCTGTTTGACCCAATGAGGGATGCACTCCGTGGGAAGCAGTACGTGGATGATGGGGAGGTAATTGAAGCAGCAAGACGTTGGCTCCGACGTCGACCAGTAAAACGGTACCATGCAGACATACAGGCCCTCATAGTAAGGTGGTGTAAGGACGTTGCACTGAACGAACTTTATGTTGAAAAATAGCGTCTTGCAGGCAAATGAGTGGTGAATAATATTGTGGATTCGAATCCTGAATAAAACCATCTTGCTTTCAGAAAAAAAGTGTTGCGTTACTTGATGAAACCCCTGGTGGAATTTAGAGATGCGGAGCAAGGATTTAACAGGTCTGCATAGTTTAGATGGGAAGTTAAAATGGCAACCTTGGAAGACAGACGACTTAGATCTACGAAACCTTGCCGTGTAAGTTTAGAGAACCTGTATTGAAAGAAGACTGTGCGACAAGGAGCTAACGCCCGAAAGCGTCCCAGATGGGTTCCATCGAGCTCAGTCAGGCAGATTTGGAGGGCAATACATCAACTTGAGTTCACTATCATACTCCTCAAACCACTGTAGCATAATTCTGGCCTTGTGATACAGCCAGTTTTCCTGCTGGGAGGTGCCATCACCATCGGGGTAACACCAAGCACGAAGGGATGTAGGTGCTCCGCAATAATATTCACGTAGTCGACGGCTCTCATGGTGCCTTTTATTTTACTACCACACGTCCCATGGAAGTTAGGTGAATGTTCCTCGATGCATAATAATGACCCTAGCGCCCTGCATCCGTGGCGCAGTGTATGTTTCGAACAGTCGTTCCCCTAGATGACACCATATCAGGAGAGGACCGTCGACCTGGAGTATCAGAAACATGATTTCTCGATCAGACGACACGCTCCCATTGATATGTGATTCAATCTAGATGATTCTCTACAAGGCGTCCGCTGTGGCCGAGCGGTTCTAGACGCTTCAGTTCGGAACCGCGCTGCTGCTACTGTCGCAGGTTCGAATCCTGCCTCGGGCATGGATGTGTGTGATGTCCTTACATTAGTTAGGTTTAACTAGTTCTAAGCCTAGGGGACTGATGACCTAAAATGTTAAGTTCCATAGTGCTTAGAGCCATTTGAACCATTTGATTCTCTACAAATTGCGATAGTAAGTGACGATGTCAGAGAGGGAACACTTAGGATTCGTCTGATGCGGAGCCCTATGTCCACCGATGCACGCTGAATGGTGTGCTCTGAATCTCTTGCGCCTGTAACAACATTGTACTACGTTTGCTCTGCCACTGGTCGCGGACGATCCCGCTTTACATGGCCGAGAAGACTCCGACCTCCACGTTCTGTGATGGCTCGTGGGCGTTCAACACCTTGTCACCTACTCGTCGTCTCACCGCCGTTAAAAAACTTTCCATACAAGTTGCCACAGTAGCATGTGAACAGGTGTCCAGCGTCGCCATTTCCGAGATTCTCGTTCCTAGGAGCCGGACCATAACAATCTGCCATTTGTCGAAACCCCCTGCATCAGCGGATTTCCCCATTTGTGGTCCGTATCATCACTATAATCATTCCCCATTCCTCTCTGCTCCTCTTATGTACGAGGGACGTCCAATAAGTAAGGCAGCACATTTTTTTTCTTGCCCAATTTCTGTTAAAAATGTGGAGTTTTTGTAGGATGTCGTGGAATATTCCCGCTTGAGCCCCTTTAGTTCCGATAGTTAGCTGGTGCTATATGTCATTGAGTTCCTTTCGGCGATAAACCACAGCATCGCAGATATTCACAAGCGCTTGCAGAATTTTTATGGAGATGTGGCAGTGAACAAAATCATGCTGAGTCGTTGGGCGTGGTGTCCGTCGCCATTGCAAACCAGCCCGATCTCCCGCTTGCCGGCCAGCCGCACACAGCTGTGACTCGTGCAATGTTGGAGCGTGTGGACACATTCGAGGTGATGGGGAGATCACAATCAAACACCTCGGTGCTCAACTACACGTCTCTGCTAGTAGTGCTAACACAATGGCCCACCAGTTAAGAGTGCTATCGTCTCTCACCCTCGAACGAACTGTGTATCTGCTACCCAATGTGTATCAGCCTTTTATCCCACAAATCCAACAGTTGCACCTTTAGCGAGACGAAGCACCATCGCGTACCTCTTGAACTGTGTCAGAATTGTTTGGAGAAAGTATCATTGACATGATAGTGCTTATATGGACCTCTACGCCACCTGACAATCATGGCCCATCGAAGTAGCGTAGTGTTTAAGACACTGGACTCGCATTCTTTAGGATGGCCCGGGCTTCTAGCTTAGCTTTTTCGAGGTTTCCCTAAATTCGATAATGTAATAAGGGCGGCACTTCCTTGAGAAATGACATAACCAATTTTCTTTCCGTTTTTTGTCCCATACAACCTTGTGCGCCATCTCTAAATGACCTCATCGTCGGAAAGTTAAACGCTAATCCTCCTCTTCTCCTCCTGTACTACTGAACACGTCTGCGACATCATGAAGCGAGATTTGCGCATCTTTGACCATCTCAGTCCAGGTTCCGAGAGTGGATGGTAACTGGTGAGCCCTCATGGGCCCTGGAGTTTTCTCAACGTTGTGCACGCTACGACGCGTTGCCGCCTCCACCAGGCCGAAAGTGGGTGCCATAGGGCAATCGGTGCTATATCGATTGCTGACGAGTTTATTTCTGCATTTTTAGTCATTCGACAATTCGTTTTCACCGGAGAATCCTCTCTGGTCAGAATGTGAGACATGCCACATTTCACTGAATGTACTTCTGTGGATAAGGCCCTCGGTTGTTGTCATGCGTTCTTACATCTGACAGTGTTTTGTTCCAATGACAAGTTGTCCAGCATGGATAATTTTACTATCCATAATTACTTTTTCATCGAGAGCTGTTATTTTTCGGAGGAACTTTGCTCTTGATTGTTAGTTGCGTAAACATGAGAAAGGTGAGCGAAAATAAACTACAAAGTACTCAAGTGGTACAATATTGGACTCGTATTTAGAAAAATAACAGAAGATCCACTTATCTTTCTTTTACGATTTTCCGTGGTTTTCCAAAAAATAAAAGAGCGCCGGAAAAATTCAGAAGAATTTCCTCAAAAGGTATGGATAATTACATACCAGATACTGAAACAGCAGCCTATCCTACATCCAGATGTAACAAATAACAGTAAGGAAGCTTTCTCGGGGATAAAATAGCGAGCTGGATGAGGACTCGAAACTTCGACCTTTGGCGTTTCCAGGGAAGTACTCTACGGACTGAGGTATACAAGCACGAATCACGACCCGCCCTCACAGCAACGGAAATCCATTCCAGACCCTTTCTCACGTTTTGTTAATTTTATTACTTCTATTGTAGGGGAGATTTGGGTGGGTTGTCAGTATTTATGATTCTTAATTTTTGAAGAGACAGTGTTTGTAGTTTCCTTTTCGAACATTTGTGTATTTTGTAAAATGTATCTCTAGCCATATCTTCCCATATATTTGACGCCATTGCATCATTTAGTTTTTCACAAAGAAAATTCCTGTCGGAGTTAATTTTTGTGATAAACTGCCCCGATTCTGGATTGGCTGTCCCACACAATGGTGTTATTTAGATGGCAAAAAAAATTCTTATTAAAATTTGTATTGAGAATACAGAAATTATACAAAGATATTGATAAAGCACTAATACGAATTTAAGACCAATTTGAACACTAAAATCGTAAATTAAGTAAATATTTAAGAAAATATCCTATATTAGCCTAGTCACTTTCGAGAACACAAGGACAATTTTCACATGCATAAAAGTTGTTTGGCCTTGGGTTACATCATTCGTAAGCCCACTTCTTACATTCTATGCACTGGATACATTTTTCCTTAGCTTTGCAGTTGGCAACAATTCTGTCTGACCTCTGCACCAAAGTAATGTCGGTATCGCCAATGTTTCAAATTTTGTGCCGTTGAGAATTATGTCTTCCGAGACCTGTTGTCCGATTAATGAAAAAGGATTCCACTTTTGAAGCAGGAAGCTCGTAGTAAGCTAGTCGCCTATCGTTTCCGTAATGAAAGAGTTGTGCCTCTTTTTAAAAAGTTCTGGAAGCATATCTCCGGCACAACCATTACTCCGCCAATACTTAAGACACTAAATAGAATTTGTCACGCAATGAACATAAGCCGATGTTTTGGTTTCTTTTGGCTGTTTGAAGAACGTATTGCTTTAATTCCTCCTTGTATTTGCAGGTTGAGCGTTAATCCTGTGAAAATGGTACAGAACATCAGAACTTCCCTCTAAATGACACCATCATCTACGAATAATATTAAAGAGCTGAAAACATTGTGTGTACCAGCGGCTCAATAACATCCGCGATTCTCGCACAACGTACCGTTTGTTTCCAGTGATGAACGTTCGTACAAGTTCAATTACAAGTTGAGTTTGGTCCGAACGGAGTTCTCAGCCTAGATGTGGGTTTGATAGGACTCCATTAAACGCGTACGTTATTCATTAACTTATTCACTGTTGTGCTAACAGTATACTCTCAGTTATAACATAATGATCTACCTGGATAAAAATGATTGTCCCTCTATGAAAACACCGTCAATACGAAACTGAGCTTTATGTTTTGTACGCATCGTACGGCAAGCGTCACTGACGAAATCAAAGAGATGTATTACTTATTTCCACATTTTCCAAAAGCTTTTAATTCTTACCACACTGACACCTATTAAAGAATGATCCAAGAACAGAGCGCATTATCTGGATAGGTAATCCTCCAAATAAATGAAAGTAATTTCGGAATTTCTGATGAGTTACAGGAGAATTTGAGAACTTCATTACTGTTCGCGCTATGAATCAAAAAAATGTAGCATTCATTAGATTCTCTATCAGTGAGTTAAAACTGGAGACACTTACATCACAAAAATACATGGGTGTAATAAAACGTTTCTAGATGAAATGCATTTCGCATAAATAGGCGGAGAGACCTATTGTTGTTCGAGTATCGATTGTCAATAAATAACTGTGAACAGTAACAAATGTAAGTTACCTAGAAGTTGCTATCCAGAACAAACTGAAGTGGAATGGCCACAAAAACTAGCTACATGGATAGCAGTTGCTAGGCTTAAAATCATTGGAAGAGCCTTAATTATACTAGACTGAAATGTACTATTGACAGTAAATAACTGACACCAATAATATGTAAAATATCTAGACGTTACTATCTAGAATGAGCTAAAGAGGAATAGCCAGAAAAAACTGGTTGCAGGTATAGCTGTTGATAGGGTGAAAATCATTCGAAGAGTCTTCAGAAGGTGTGATTCAGCCAACAAAGAAGGGGCTTGCAAAACACTCGTTCGACCGGCTCTTAAGCATTGCCCATCAGTATGGAACGCTTAACAGGTGCGATAGCATTACGGAGATACTTATCAAAATTCAGAAGCAGGTGCTACAAGAGAAGCGTTGTGCATTACGGACTACTTCACTTTGAAAATGCCAACAGCATATGTTCATTGGAGAGTCAAGTAACATACAAATTCCAGCGATATCTCATTACTAGAACAGCAACATCTATGGGGTGAGCATTCAAAAGTGCACACTGGACTTTTTGTCGCCAACATACATTGACTCCAAAAGTCATGGATTATTGAACAGTGTAAAATTTGTCCGTATGTGCCCTGCCGCTTTTGAGTGCTGTTCCATCACTAGCACACACAACTCTCCTTCAAAGGTACTCTCGATTTTGTAGAACAGTTTCATAGCTATCTTACTAACCTGCACTCTACATATGGAATGAACAGATAAATGTAACGGCATTTCTTTGGTTTGCTATAAGAGTCACAGATTGTGCGTTACTTTTTTTACTATAGGAAAACAAGGGACAGCCGCAGCTACTTGTACGTTTTAGATTGCTTTTGATCGTATTGCTGTCTCTCTATTATAATTTAATAACGCTGCAATGGCATTTCGAAATGGTTTGTTACGCCAAAGAGGAAATATCGAATTTTAAGCATAGAAAAGCAGTAAATTAGCGATTTATCACACAGTGAAATATTTTTAGGGACGAAATTCTTCAGTTTTTATTTCGGCTGTATGCTTAAATTTCGTTTATCCTGACGAAAACTAATATATATATTGCACATTCTCATTCTCCATGCCATAGGTACTAGTACTACAGTCTTCTGCACTGAAGCGCCAAAGAAACTGGTAAACGTCTGAAGTAGTGCTGGACAGAATCCCGTAGCGCTGTCCATAAATCAGTAAGAGTACACGGAGGTAGAGATCTCTTCTGAACAGCAAGTTGCAAGGCATCCCATATATGCTCAACAGTGTTGATGTCTGGAGAGTTTGGTGGCCAGCGGAAGTGTTTAAGCTCATAAGAGAGTTCCTGGAGCCACGCTGTAGCAATTATGGACGTATGGGGTGTCGCATTGTCTTGCTGGAACTGCCAAAGTCCGTCGGAATGCACAATGGGCATGAATGGATGCAAGTGATCAGAGAGGACGCTTGCGCACGTGTCACCTGTCAAAGTCGTATCTAGTCGTATCAGTGGTCCCATATCACTTCAACGGCACACGCCCCACACCATTATAGATCCTCCACCAGCTTGAACAGTTCCCTGCTGACATGCGCGATCCATGATTATCCCCATACCCGTACATGTCCATCCGCTCGATACAGTTTGAAATTACATTCGTCCGACCAGTAACATGTTTCCAGTCTTCAACAATCCAATGTCGGTGTTGACGCGCCCAAATGAGGCGTAAGACTTTGCCTCGTGAATTTATCAAAGTTACATGATTGGGTCTTCTGCTCCGAAAGCTCATGTCGATGATGTTTCGTTGAATGGTTCGCACGCTGACGCTTGTTGGTGGCGGAGCATTGAAATCTACAGCAATTCGGGAAAGGGTTGCATTTCTGTCACTGTGAAAGATTCTCATCAGCCTTCGTTGGCTCCGTTCTTGCAGGATCTTTTTCCGGTGGCAGCGATGTCGTATGCTTGATGTTTTACCGTATTCCTGATATTCGCGGTACACTCGCGAAATGGTCGTACGGGAAAATTCCCACTTCATCGCTACCTCGGAGATGCTGTGTTCCATCGCTCGTCCGCCGACTATAACACCACGTTCAACACTTAAATATTGATAACCTGCCATTGTAGCACCAGTAACCGATCTAACAACTGCGCCAGACACTTTTTGCCGTATACGGGCGTTGCCGACCGCAGTGCCGTATTCTGCCTGTCTACATATCTCTGTACTGTATTTGAATACGCATGCTTGTACCAGTTTCTTTGGCGCTTCAGCGTATTTGGCTACTTTAAAGATAAGCACAATGGATTAGAGAGTTGTATAATTTACATATAATGATTCAGACTTCGCATATAAATCGAATGATATCGAGTGAAACAAGTTTAGTATTCCCTGACAGTATTTATTTATTCCCACAACGCGTTCTTACTAAGTTTGGTGGCGCGTGTGATGTTACATGACAGGAAAAGGATCTGTGGCCAGTGAAGACAGTGTCATAAGTTACTACAAAGCCGTAACACAACACATACGTGCCACGTTAATCCACGTAAAACGATCTGATGATGGAGGTTTAACCTTCCGGAACGTGTTTTGGGAATAAATAAATAGTGATATAACAGTAAACCCGTTTTTCATTCCATATCAATAATTGTCATGGTAAAGCCTATCCAAAAATATTCACATTTAGTATGAGCCAAAGAAACTGGTAAACCTGCCTAATATTGTACGCAGAAGTGGCGCAACACGACGTGGCATGTATCAGTTTCCTTGACCATTTAATACGATTTAATATATATAAATCGTATCTGCAGGTACAAATTGCTCGAAATCTGTAAGCATTCAGTGGACTGACTGGCAACACACTCTACAAATAACGAATTTATGAACTACTTGTCTCAGAAATATGAGGCCATACACTCAAATTAATCAGCGATTCAATTTTATATCTTATTACATGTTGTGTTTATATTAATCAACACAGAAAGCGCCTCCTACTGATACGATAAGTATAATTACACATTTGTTGTAAGTTACAGTACCTACGAAAATTAAATTTTACCGCTTTGACGACTTTTCGATTGTCATCCGTAGAAATTCAGCTCTGTTCTTGTTACTAATGAATAAACGTGTGAAAGCAGCGCAAATAGGCGTAATACATGACTTTCGACCTCTGCGCGGAAAACGTAAACATCACCGTCATACCAAAATCACGTGGCAAAAATCGGATTGATTTTGTCGATATGCGCAGTGCGATGTGCTCGCTCCATAGGTATTACTGCGGTGTGGTAAATGGACGCGAGGAGGATATCAAAGAAATTAAGTGCTCACATGGAGGCTCGTCGACAGTGGCTCTTCAGAAGGGCCATTCGTGAATGAAACAACAACGGGGAAAGTGATAGTGGCGTCACAAGTACCCCCTGGCACACACCGCAAGTACAAAGGTAGATGGGAATACAGTAAAAGTACACTCCCCTCCCCCGCACTTAATAGCTGCTTGAAGATACGGCTACGAAGGTGACAAAGAACGGCAGTTCGCCAACGTATTATAATGCGTCAGGAGGGAGGTAGGTACTCAACTCTGAAGCATACGACTAGTCGCTACTGGTTTAACTGTGAGAAATCTTTCAGCATAAACAGACGGAAAGACCTACTAATGTTCGAATACAATATTCGCGACAGATCACTGGAAACTGCGACAAACGTAAAATATCTAGCAGGGAACATGTTTGAGAGTCAGATTGTGGATAGACCACATAAAAATACACTACTGGCCGTTAAAATTCCTACACCAAGAAGAAATGCAGATGATAAACGGGTATTCATTGGACAAATATATCATACTAGAACTGACATGTGATTACATTTTCACGCAAATTGGGTGCATACATCATGAGAAATCAGTACCCAGAACAACCACCTCTGGCCGTAATAACGGCCTAGATACGCCTGGGCATTGAGTCAAACAGAGCTTGGATGGCGTGTACAGGTACAGCTGCCCATGCAGCGCCAACACGATACCACAGTTCATCAACAGTAGTGACTGGCGTATTGTGACGAGCCAGTTGCTCGGTCACCATTGACCAGACGTTTTCAGTTGGTGAGAGATCTGGAGAAAGTGCTGGACAGGGCAGCAGTCGAACATTTTCTGTGCCCAGAAAGGCCCGTACAGAACCTGCAACGTGCGGTCGTGCATTGTCCTGCTGAAATCTAGGTTTTCGCAGGGATCGAATGAAGGGTCGTAACACATCTGAAATGTAACGTCCACTGTTCAAAGTGCCTCAATGCGAGCAAGAGGTGACCGAGACGTGTAACCAATGGCACCCCATCACGCCAGGTGGTACGCCAGTATGGCGATGACGAATACGCGCTTCAAATGTGCATTCACCGCGATGTCGCCAAACACGTTTGCGACCATCATGATGCTGTAAACAGAACCTGGATTCATCCGAAAAAATGACGTTTTGCCATTCGTGCACCCAGGTTCGTCGTTGAGTACACCATCGCAGGCGCTCCTGTCTGTGATGCAGCGTCAAGGGTAACCGCAGCCATGGTCTCCGATTTGCTAGTCCATGCTGCTGCAAACGTCGTCGAACTGTTCGTGCAGATGGTTGTTGTCTTGCAAACGTCCCCAGCTGTTGACTCAGGGATCGAGACGTGGCTGCACGATCCGTTTCAGCCACGCGGATAAGATGCCTGTTATCTCGACTGCTAGTGATACGAGGCCGTTGGGATCCGGCACGGCGATCCGTATTACCCTCCTGAACCCACCGATTCCATATTCTGCTAACAGTCATTGGATCTCGACAAACCCGAGCAGCAATGTCGCGATACGATAAACCGCAATCGCGATAGGCTACAATCCGACCTTTATCAAAGTCGGAAAAGTGATGGTACGCATTTCTCCTCCTTACACGAGGCATCACAACAACGTTTCACCAGGCAACGCCGGTCAACTGCTGTTTGTGTATGAGAAATCGGTTGGAAACTTTCCTCATGTTAGCACGTTGTAGGTGTCGCCACCGGCGCCAACCTTGTGTGAATGCTCTGGAAAGCTAATCATTTGCATATCACAGCATCTTCTTCCTGTCGGTTAAATTTCACATCTGTAGCACTTCATCTTCGTGGTGTAGCAATTTTAATGGCCAGTAGTGTAATTCTTGAGAAAGCAGATGTCAGACGAGATTCACTGGAAAAATCCTGAGGAAATATAATTCATTAGCAAAAGAAGTGAACTAAGAAACATTCGTTCCAGTGATTCTTGTGTGTTGCTTCTCAGTCTCGACCCTTATCAGTTAAGATTACGGTACTACAAGAGATAGAGCACATACAACGAAGGGCGGTGCGTTACTACGAAGAGTGGTACGTTTCGTCACAGAGTCTCTTGGTAGCGGTGAGAGCGTTACAGAGGTATACATCGAACTTCATGGCGTACGCTACAAAAGAGTCGTGGTATACAATGTGATCAAAAGTATCCGAAAACCTAACCGAAAATGACTTTCAAGTCGTGGCGCCCTCCATCGGTAATACTGGAATTCAATACGGTGTTGGCCCACCCTTAGCCTTGATGACAGCTTCCACTCTCGCAGGCATACGTTCAATTACATGCAGGAAGGTTTCTTGGGGAATGGCAGCCCTTTCTTCATGGGGTGCTGCACTGAAGAGAGGTATCGATGTCGGTCGGTGAGGCCTGCCACGAAATCGGCGTTCCAAAACTTCCAAAGATGTTCTGTAGCATTCAGGTCAGCACTCTGTGCAGGACACTTCATTACAGGGATGTTATTGTCGTGTAACCACTCCGCCACAGGCCATGCATTATGAACAACAGGTGCTCGATCGTGTTGAAAGCTGCAATCAATATCCCCGAATTGCTCTTCAAAAGTGGGAAGCAAGAAGGTGCTTAAAACATCAATGTAGGCATCTGCTGTGATAGTGCCACGCAAAACAAGGGGTGCAAGCCCCCTCCATGAAAAACATGAACACACCATAACACCACCGCCTCCGAATTTTACTGTTGGCACTGCACACGCTGGCAGATGACATTCGCCGGGCATTCACCCTGCCATCGGATCGCCACATTGTGTACCGAGATCCGTCACTCCACACAACGGTTTCCACTATTCAATCGTCCAATGTTTACGCTCCTTACACCAAGCGAGGCGTCGTCTGGCATTAACTGGCATGATGTGTGGCTTATGAGCAGCCGCTCGACCATGAAATCCAAGTTTTCTCACCTCCCGCCTAACTGTCATAGTACTTGCAGTGGATCTTGATGCAGTTTGAAATTCCTGTATGATGGTGTGGATAGATGTCTGCCTATTACACTTCAAAACCCTCTTCAACTGTCGGCAGCCTGTGTCAGTCAACAGACGAGGTCGGCCTGTACACTTTTGTACTGTACGTATCCCTTCACGTTTCCACTTCACTATAACATCGGAAACAGTGGACCTAGGGATGTTTAGGAGTGTGGAAATGTCGCATACAGACGTATGACACAAGTGACACCCAAACACCTGTCCACGTTCGAAGTCTGTGAGATCCGCGGAGCGCCCCATTCTGCCCTCTCACGATGTCTAATGACTACTGAGGTCGCTGATATGAAGTAGCTGGCAGTAGGTGACCGCACAATGCACCTAAAATGAAAAACGTATGTTTTGGGGGGTGTCCGGATACTTTCGATTAGATAGTGTACGTCAGGGAGCGGTTTGCTTCAATAATTACAAGAGCGTAAGTTCCATGGAGAGTCACGAAACATAACGGCTACATACTTCTCGTGAAAGGATCTCATGAGAAAATAAAAGAATCAGGGATCATACAAATGATAACCGACAGTTGTTCTTCAGGCACACCATTTGCGAATGATACAGGAAAAGATGAAATGACAGGGGTACAGGTATAGTACGATAAAAGTATCTGTGTGCCCAGTTCGATTCCGCGCCTTACAGTTATCGTGAACACATCAGGATAAAAACCATAACTTGACATTAATATGTAATTTGACTATGATTATCTTTACTGCAGTGATTGCGGAGGGTTGAATAATGGTGACAGAAGAGATAACTCACAAGTCTGGACTGTCACTGGCCGACAGACAAGCTACGTGCCGCGCGGAGTGGCTGCGCGGTTAGAGGCGCCATGTCACAGACTGCGCGGCCCCTCCCGTCGGAGGTTCGAGTCCTCCCTCGGGTATGGGTGTGTGTATTGTTCTTAGCATAAGATAGTTTAAGTAGAGTGTAAGTCTAGGGACCGATGACCTGAGCAGTTTGGTCCCGTAGAAATTCACACCCATTTGAACATTTAAACAAGCTACGTAATCGGTTTGCGCTGGTTTTTCATTTCCTTTTCGGCACTGCCGTGGCACTCACGTTCCCTGCGCCACTGGACATTTTAGGCTTCTTGGAACCTCTGGCGCGCGTTTTCTATAATTCGGAGAATATTTACAAACAATATGAGATGATATCTTTCATTATTTTGTAATTTTCAATGTAATGCCGAATTATACCTACACTCCTGGAAATTGAAATAAGAACACCGTGAATTCATTGTCCCAGGAAGGGGAAACTTTATTGACACATTCCTGGGGTCAGATACATCACATGATCACACTGACAGAACCACAGGCACATAGACACAGGCAACAGAGCATGCACAATGTCGGCACTAGTACAGTGTATATCCACCTTTCGCAGCAATGCAGGCTGCTATTCTCCCATGGAGACGATCGTAGAGATGCTGGATGTAGTCCTGTGGAACGGCTTGCCATGCCATTTCCACCTGGCGCCTCAGTTTGACCAGCGTTCGTGCTGGACGTGCAGACCGCGTGAGACGACGCTTCATCCAGTCCCAAACATGCTCAATGGGGGACAGATCCGGAGATCTTGCTGGCCAGGGTAGTTGACTTACACCTTCTAGAGCACGTTGGGTGGCACGGGATACATGCGGACGTGCATTGTCCTGTTGGAACAGCAAGTTCCCTTACCGGTCTAGGAATGGTAGAACGATGGGTTCGATGACGGTTTGGATGTACCGTGCACTATTCAGTGTCCCCTCGACGATCACCAGTGGTGTACGGCCAGTGTAGGAGATCGCTCCCCACACCATGATGCCGGGTGTTGGCCCTGTGTGCCTCGGTCGTATGCAGTCCTGATTGTGGCGCTCACCTGCACGGCGCCAAACACGCATACGACCATCATTGGCACCAAGGCAGAAGCGACTCTCATCGCTGAAGACGACACGTCTCCATTCGTCCCTCCATTCACGCCTGTCGCGACACCACTGGAGGCGGGCTGCACGATGTTGGGGCGTGAGCGGAATACGGCCTAACGGTGTGCGGGACCGTAGCCCAGCTTCATGGAGACGGTTGCGAATGGTCCTCGCCGATACCCCAGGAGCAACAGTGTCCCTAATTTGCTGGGAAGTGGCGGTGCGGTCCGCTACGGCACTGCGTAGGATCCTACGGTCATGGCGTGCATCCGTGCGTCGCTGCGGTCCGGTCCCAGGTCGACGGGCACGTGCACCTTCCGCCGACCACTGGCGACAACATCGATGTACTGTGGAGACCTCACGCGCCACGTGTTGAGCAATTCGGCGGTACGTCCACCCGGCCTCCCGCATGCCCACTATACGCCCTCGCTCAAAGTCCGTCAACTGCACATACGGTTCACGTCCACGCTGTCGCGGCATGCTACCAGTGTTAAAGACTGCGATGGAGCTCCGTATGCCACGGCAAACTGGCTGACACTGACGGCGGCGGTGCACAAATGCTGCGCAGCTAGCGCCATTCGACGGCCAACACCGCGGTTCCTGGTGTGTCTGCTGTGCCGTGCGTGTGATCATTGCTTGTACAGCCCTCTCGCAGTGTCCGGAGCAAGTATGGTGGGTCTGACACACCGGTGTCAATGTGTTCTTTTTTCCATTTCCAGGAGTGTATATTCCGGAGAAATCTTTTAGTGTCTCACTTTGTGCCTTAGTGGGGTTCCACCCAGTTCTTCACAATAACGTTTGAATCAATATCCGTAACTCACAAGGTGACTTTTCTGTGGTAAAATCTTTAGGACCACTATGTTTGAACCGAGATTTAATGCGCAAATCATTTTTAGTTTAAGTTAAATAACACGAAGTTTTTTGAATCACTTAAGTGTTTAAATATTCTTCGTTCATCTCATTGCGATAAATGAAGCCTGCTGGAATCTACTTTTTATCACACAAAATCACACTCTTTTTTAAGTAGTACACATAAACGAACTGTTAGAGAACTGAATTTCAAATTCTGAGAGATTATAGTATCTCCGTAGCAAGTACATTTGCACATAAAACTAACAGTAGAGTTTGAAATTGCAAATAAAAATTGACGTCTATAAGTACAAAAAAAGAACTCGTTTGATTTTAAAGAACATTTTAAGTATTTTGTTGGAGAAACAGGGGACGTCATCAGAACGGACTTGAAGTTCTTCCTCTGAATGACCCTCTGCTTACAGAACTGTGATCACTAGCTGTTGTAAAATCGTCGTTTTTTCGGCTACTTCTTGATCTATATCACTGACATCTGCCTGCATCCATTGACAACCAATTTCTTTAAAGTTAGGATCGTTGGAACAGACACTTTTGTGCGAGCAAATTTTTTACTGTACTACAGATCTCACGAGACGAGGGCTAGAACATGTCAGTAACACGTGTTAACAACAAACAAAATTCATGATAATGCGACTGACAGCAAAATACTGTAGGGTTGGCTGTCTATTGACGGTAGGGAGGAAATAGAAGCATTCCACCAGATTTTGCCTCGGGAAGCAAGTGCGAAATTTTCGCGCGGTCTGAGAGAACACACTTCGATTGCACAGAGCAGTATAATTGTTACAGAATGGATAAATCACAAGTTTGGACTGTCGGCTGCTGTATGCCCGACAAATTTGCTTTGCGCCGTTCTTTTTTTTTTTTTCCTTTTCGACAATGCCGTAGCTCCCGCATTCGCTGGACCTCTGGACATTTTTAACCTTTTTGCATTCTGACTCGCATTCTCTGCAGTTCCGAGCATATTTATGAGTCACTGGAGACGACGTATTTCATTATTTTGTAATTTTCAATTTAATATTGATTTTTACTTATGTTCCGGCGAATACTTAATTTGTTTCATATTGCTTCCTAGTAGCGCTGCGCAAGCTCTTCAGAATGACATCCGAACCAATATCGTTGATAAACGTGTTTCCACGCTCAGCCGTAACAATCTCGCGCATGCGCTTACGTCACAGCCAAAACAACAGACAAACATGATCTATTCTTTGTTGATTCAATCATAGTTTAGGCGTTATTAGACTTGTTGGCGATTCAAATCTGGCGGTATTTTGTCACACAAGAAAGTTCGACAGACGAGCACACAGACGTCTTCGCATAAAAACTCTCGTACTTTATAGCGACTTGCAACTGTTTGGAATGGAGACGGCATTTTGTCAAGTTATGTACTACAGTAGTGGTTTGGAGACTCACCTCCGAGGCACATGGGTTGATCCCGCAGGTCTGCGGACGCAACTAATGGAAGCGTACAGCTGGACGAGCAGCGGCGTCGCCGATTTGAATGCGGGCGGCCCGGCTGCGCCGCGCGCGGCTTAGCTCGGGGCGGCTCGCAGCGCTGTCTGGTGGCCCGCTAACCCGCCAGGTCACACACCGCCGCTCCCCCCTGGCTGTTCCGCTGCACCGCACAAGGGGGGAGCGTGCAGATGAGTGGGTAAGCGCACTCCCGCTTTCGGCACGTGCAACCCTGCCCTCACCGTCAGCTGACGACGCTCGCTCGATTTCGAAGGACGTCAGGTAGGCGCAAGATAATCAGGCGATGCCTAGGTTGCTTCTCATTTCTTTTTATTTCTTTTGTTTATTTCCTCGAAATCCGCCACAAGGAGTGTCGTCTCGTGACCGTGAACGTTCCGGCAGAGAGTGTATGTGATATCACAAGCGCGTCGTAGGATCGAAGTTCAAAAAGAGGACCAAACTGTAAAAGCGATACAAGAAAAATGGTGTGTGAGGACTAAAGTTTCCATTTTTCACACTCACTGGAATCCCCGCACCTGACCACTGGAGAAGCCAAAAGAAAATGATACAGCGGAGACCGACCGCGCCATTAGGTTTTCGCTATCCTGGTAGCGTACCACGGTATTGTGGTGCGGGGATTTCCGTGTATACCAGGACTACAGACTTTTACACGCAAAAAAAGATTAACTCATTATGTAGCTTTATTTTCCCGGGTTGGAAATTAATATTTTACTACTAGCTATCATACACAGTGTTTTGAGAACTGTCATTGCAAATATGAAGTCAAAATATTTCCGAAACAAAAATTAGTAGTGAAACGTAAATTATGTTTTGATTTGCTCCAAGCCCATTAACGTAAATTTCCAGAGGAATTGGTTCATATGTGGAATACCACTTTGTTTCTCATTCATAAATTTTTCAGTTTTTCACGTTAAGTAAACAAAATATCTGTAGCACATACTTCGGAATATATTTTAATGCTTTCTATATTTTCGAATACATACTGGTTTAGGAACATTTCTAAATTAGGCTTAACACGAAGTTTGACATTTTTGGCACTTCAGATTATGGGATACATATACGGAACACTCCATTCGTTTCAAATTTGTCAAGGTTTCAAACAAATAATGGAAAATCTAATAATTCATTGTAAAAGAAGACACTGTAAAGCATAATAACACGATAGAAAAACACATGAAATATACCATTTTCAGTTATTAAACTCCTTACTCTAAGTAATTTCACATGTAGAAGTCACACACATATCGTCCTTCACTGTAACGTGCAGATTCAGTGTGCGCCCACATTTCGCACATATGCACATAATCAATTCTTTCCCTGCCTTGTTATGCGAAAACTTGCATGAGCAAAAGAGACAATTGCCACCTTAGTGGGTACGCGGTTGTCCGGATCGCTACTAAGAGGGACGAATCATCTCTCACGCGAAAAACATCATCCTCAGAATCAGATGATTCTTGGTTCCTAGGTTTTGGTGGTCTCTGCTTCTTTGTCTCCTGTTTATTTGTTGCCCTCGTCGATACTTCAAAAGATCTGTTGTATGGAGACAAGGTTAGAATTGTTGAAGGACCTGTTTTTCTGCCCTTCATTCCTGGCCTCTTCTTTATTTGTGCAAAGGGTTAGATCTGTCAAGATGTAATTTCAGACGTGGCAGCAGATGTTCCTACTTCGACTTCAACCCTAGCCTCTCCACTTTCAGAAGCAACAGCTCCTGCAGATGGTTTATTGACTGAATCATTATGTAAATTCTTAATTATTCCTTCATTTCTCTCAATGAAATCTTCGGCTATGAAAATATGAGGATTTAACGAGTATATTCCTATCACCTTAAACCCATTGACTCCTATCTCCCTTGTCTGGCACTTGTAGACCTCTCCATTCAGTTCGGCGATGCCCATGTTTGTTACTGGCCCTGCATTTTCCCTCATCCATACGCGTGCCAGCTCAGAACAGTAGGCTTTCAAAGGACTCATGAAAGTTCTGTCCAGCGCTTGCATTTTGTGGGAGGCATGAGAAGGCAGATACAAAGTTTGACACGGTTTCGTGTGCGAGATTTGTAACATCCAGATTTCTGGAGCAGCCCATTTTCTTTTCTCTAACCTTTTTAATTGCTATTTGCATATCAGACTCATCCCACTGCTTTCGACCTCGTGAAGTCATTTCTATCAATTCCTGTTAAGTAAAACAGGTTGTGAAAGTACGGTACAAATATGGAATACCAGTATTCCGTACTAGCGACACAGCCATCTTGAAATTCAGAAACGCAAATAAAATCGAAATTAAATTTAAATTGCCAGCAAACACGCCATTTTACAGTTTAATGTATTAGCTAATGTCTGTTTACAAATATATATTAATAATCTATTTGTTGTGACAAAAATGAAACTGAAAAGCCGAAACCTGCAACAATTATACCTCCTAGTGAATTCAATAAAACGGCTACACTCATTGGCAATGGCTGCCAACTGTAATATGAATGCATCCCAAAGCAGTCTGCAGTTATTGGACGTAATTTTTAAGCAGCTAACCGAAGAGGCGAGAAATCATAAGATTCTTTATTACAACCCCTAATCCACATTTGTATCTCTTCCTCTAATAAAAAAAGTGTTTAATTATAATAAATTATGATGAAGATATGAGGAAACAGAAGTATAATAGAAACATGTAAATTGACAAGTGATACAGGCGTATACAGGCACAGGTAGAAAAATTAAAGACTGAATAAGGAAAATATGACTAATGTTCATTGGCAATTTTTAGAGAATGGGAACAAACAGACTTCAAAAATTAAGAGGCAGACTCGATTGTCGTAGGAAAGTGTATAAAGATATAAAAGAAACTAACGTAATAAGGAAAAATTGAAGAAAGAACAAAATAAAAATTGAGTTTAGTAGTAGGAAGGTTTCAAAGACAAAAACAATTCCAAAACGCAGGGAAGAAAATGGCAAGCGGAAGAGAGCAAAAGACGAAGTGTGCGTTTGTTTACAAAATAAATTTTCTGCTGACAGTTACTACTAAACTTGTATTTACTTTTTGCACAACGCCTTTCGGAAATGATTCCCATTTTCAAGTCCATTTTTTGAGTGTTATGGCAATTATTCGAGATGCATTAATGTATGACGTGTTGTTTTGTTGCCTTTACTGTAATATAAGTAAAGGCAACAGACCAATGCAGTATCTCTCACATCGAAATCATCAAGAATAAATGACATAATATACAGTAAAATAGACTTGAAAATAGGGATAATTTTCCGAAACGCATCGCAGAAAAGATAAATATAAAGGCAAGTTATTTTACAAGTAAAACCAACGTTTTTACAGTCGTAGGCTCTCACCGACCATTTCTAACAGATAAAATGAAGAAAAAGTGAAAGAACTATGGAGGCGTTAAGGTAAATTAACGGCTTAAAGATGGTCTTTAGGTGGAATGTAAAGAAAGAAGACAAAATTACGAGGCATGAAATTAACACAGGTATAGTATGCTTGAAAAATAATTGTTCATATCTAATTTTATATAGTTTTCAAATTAAAGTATTGCAATGAAAATTGCAGTCAGTGACAATTCTTTCCTTTTCAGTAGTTTGTCGAGAGCTGGAAATGGAAGGATCCGATGAGTATATAAGCTTTAAGGTAACGCCGGTCATTCTGACACTTTTTGGAGAGAAATGTCTATATTATTTTCTTTGTGGCTTACTTCAAGTCTCATGAGCATCTATAAATAGTTGGCTAAGAGGTAACGACGCTGAAGCTGTTGTTTCTGTCTCATGAAACAAGCCTTTAAGGATTTTTGGAAGCAATTTGTTCCACATAGCTACAGTATTTTTGTCACCAACTTAACTTGTAATTTTTTTTTGTCAAGTTTGTAAGTGCGACGCAAGCAACATTTAAAAATGCTTTAATGGTCGATGACTTAGTAATCCATACAGTAAAATATATTCAAAGCCTTCTTTAAAGTCGTATCGATATGCTAAAATTCTGGACTGCGCAGGAGCCTTTCGCTGAAACACGCTGAAATGTAGGCCCACTGATAATTAAGTTGACTGATTAAGACGAAATTTGTCAGACTACTAGCACAAGCAAAAAGCTTAAAAACTTAAATGTTGTATTTAGTACAGAACAGTCAGCGAGTGTTTGGTACAGCAGTTTGTATAATAGTCTTAATGCTATTTAAAATGGCAAATAATCACAGTCGCTGATTTCTTCGTTGTTACGATTACGATTAACAACGCTTGGTGCATGGATACATAAAAAAAGGAAGAAAATTCAAGTTTAACGCCCTGTGTACGACGACGTGATCAGAGGCGGACCACAAGCTCGACTCAGGGGAGGATGGAGACGAAAATCGGTCGCGCCCTTTCAAAAGAACCAACTCGGCATTGGCCTTATCTTAACCACAATGTTCACCTAAGAGCAAATAGTATGCAGCAAAATGAAAGTTTTGCATGAATTACTTTCATGTAAATGGTGCACTTATGTTCTACGTTTATATAAGGACTAATGTGGTCAGGCATACACCATCTCCCATTTGTATCACATAGAACAGCGTCAGTAGTGTCGGAGATTCCACAATAAAAGCTGACAGCGTGGCCCGTAGAGACAGTCTGCTCAAAGTAAGGCTTTTATTCTATTAGTATCAAACATGCAGATCAGACAAATAAAATTTTACTACTACGAAGAGAGCATCTGCAATGAATGAAATAGTGCAAACAATACCTGGTAAGAAAATAAACCAATAAAGTCTCGTCGATACCACCGAATCACTGCCATGTCAGAAGTGTTTCGGTAGCTACAGTAAACAGAAACAAAAGCTTCTACAGCTTTTGACATCGAATCGAAGACGCGTTTGATGCGTTTCAGAGTTACTGCATGCCAGAATAGCTCCATGGAGACAGGCGAAGTGATCCCATACTACTTTCTCACCTGCACTATGCTGGTGGTATGATCTCTTACACTGGAGAGCCGAGGTGGAAGATTTCTCTGTTCTAAAGAAGAGGTGAGCTTTCGAATGAGTCGTACGACGTTCTCTTTTAATGTTCTGAGTGGGTGCGTTCATAGAAAGTTGGAGACAGAGTATTAGCACAAAAGTAAAGAAGAGTTCAGGGACGCTATCTTGAGCCGCTTAAGGAACCATATAACTGGAAATTACGGAAAATCTAAATCCGATTGTTTGACGGGAATATGGCTCCTATAGGTGTAACCTTTATCCCAAATTTCCCAGCGGTAAACCTTTGATGTTTCGAACTTGTTTGGACAAATCTTGCTGATCATTACTAAACAAAAGCTCAGGTATTTGGGTCGCACACAAGAAGTTACATGAACAGTTTCTCCTCGATGCAATACATTACATTATACTCACTAATTATATACATAAATTGATGAGTGTACTTTTTGTTGTCACTGCCATATTCCTGTTTCGTTCGTGAATGGTGCTCGTGATGAACTTCTTCTTTTACGTAGCGTTAATTCCGTCTAGTACGGAGTCCGCTGTACCCAAGTTATGGCAAATTTATTTTATCTAACTTTGCGGCCGGATGACCTTCCTGTTGCCGCAGTGCCGTTAACTAAGGGAAGGAAGCGCTGTGCGCCGCCTGTCTGTGAACTGTGTAATGTTTGTTCTGCGCGTGATCTTGTTTTAGCTGTTGGTTTATTGTGTTCTCTGAGACGGAAATTCGGGACCAACCCAGCATTTGCCTAAGCGAGCGTGGGAAACCGCCTGAGAACCACGCTCAGGCTGGCCGGTGCACCAAACGCGGTCGTTAAACCGGCGCGCGGATTCAACACAGGGCTGTCTCACCGCCTTGTCTCGCAAGATAGCGTGCTGCGCGGTACACTCTACGAGCGGGTCGATGTTCTTGAAGAGCTTTTGTCGGTAAATGATCTCGAATTATTTCAGTTTCTCGTTGCAGCCATTGTGCGGGAGGTGTGTGGGCATAAGAAATGCGTTTGTTGACTCTTCTGGGGACTTAATGCTCTATAATTACCTCAGTAAAGTTTTCCGTGACGCAGTAAGCCTCTCTTGTAGCGAAGTTTGATGATTATCTCCTTAACACTCTCGTGCTTATCAAAAGACTCCGTGACGAAACGCTCCGCTCTTCGTTGGATCTCATCTATTTCTTGTATCTATCTTAACTGATAAGGGTCCCAGACTCACGAGCAATACTTAAGAATCGTTCGAACGAGTTTTCTGTAGGCCACTTCTTTCGTGGGCGAATTACATTTCCTTGGGCTTCTTCAAGTGAATCTCGATCGGCCATTTGCTTTTGCAGCAACTAGTTCCACGTGGTCGTTCCTATTTCGGTCTCGCCAAATCGTCCTGTCCAGATGTTTTACAGTTGTTACTACCTGCAGTGATTTATTGCCAATACCATAATCGAACAATAATGGATCTCTCCGAATGTTTATGCGGAATATGTTACTCACAGCGAGATCTGCAGAAGCTACTCATGTACCTCACAGGTGAGTATCGACCTCAGTCCTCAAGCTGTGTAATAATCTGTCGAAACGCCGTCTCGTATCAGCATAGTAGCAGCATCTTCAAGCTGCTATAAAGCACGGGGCAAAGGCAAGTTGTATTCTGCCTACATATAGGTCTGTAGTCTGATAACCACCTCTCGGTATGTGGCAGACACTTCTGGCAGAATTACCATTTCCGCCGTTGTTTCATTCATGAATGGTCTTTGTGAAGAAGCACTGTCGGCAGTTCTCCGTGTCAGCTTTTAATTTCTTTGATTTTCTACTCGCAGTCATCATACAGCATGAATATCTATGGAGTGAGAGTAGGCTATTGCGCTTATGCCCATCATCAATCCGTAATAGTCGCCTGATTTTGTTATGACACCGTTCTTTACGTTTTTCGCGCAGAGACCGAAATTTAGGTATTAGACGTACTAATTTTTTAGTAACAGCAGTTCTACTGTATTTCTACAAATCCACTTCGAAAAGTCGTTAATGAAGGAAAATATAATTTCATAGGTAACTACAAGTGATTACGGTTGTATGTTGATTAATAGTCCGCCCCGATAGCTGCCGGCACGGTAGCTCAGCGTGTTCGGTCAGAGGGTTAGTTGCCATCTGTAATTTAAAAAAAATTGAGTTAATCGATCAACAACGAACTTAAACGGATGTCTTACGACGTCCGCTCCGAGAAGATCAAAGGCGAATGAGAAAATTTTGCCGGCGCGGTATCTCAGCGTGTTCGGTCAGAGGGTTAGCTGCCCTCTGTAATTAAAAAAAATTGAGTTAGTGGATCAACGACGAACTGAAAAAAAAGATAGCTGAGTGGTCTGCGTGACGGATTGCCATCCTACGGGCCCGGGTTCGATTCCCGACTGGGTCGGAGATTTTCTCCGCTCAGGGACTGGGTGTTGTGCTGTCTACATTATCATTTCATCCCCATCCGGCGAGCAGGTCGCCCAATGTGGCCTCGAATGCAGTAAGACCTGCACCAAGGCGGCCGGACCTGCCCCGCAAGGGGGCTCCCGGCCCCTGACGCCAAACGGTCATTTCCATTTTTGCTGATTTATATCGAGACACCGTGTAAAGAAGGCATAAAGTCATAGGGCTAATTAATGTCTTTCTAAAACACTTACTTGATAAATCTGGTAGTGTGAGACTAAGCTGCCAGTCATTCCAGTGAATGAGTACAAATTTCAAGCAATTTTCATCTGCAGATGCGATTTACGTATGACAGTCTGAAACATTACTTGCAAATTACACAAATCTATAAACCATTGTGTTTATTTTTGAAGTAGTCATAATAGGAAACTGTACTATTAGTATCTACTATGATGTGGAGAATGAGTATTTGAGATTGATATTTTAGTTTCCACCAGGATGAACGAAATTTAAGCATAAGGAACCAGAAACGTGAAACAGAAGAATTTCACTCCCAAAAAATGTCAATATGCGATAAGCCGTTAAGTTAATGCATGTACTTGTTAGAAGTCGATGTATCCTGTTTGAGGTACTATTTGTTATACTCTTCGGTCCGATGGCTGGGTTGATGCAACCTAGAGAGCAAGTGTACTGTATGCAAGCCTCTTCAGCACAGTAGACCACACTGCGACCTACCTCCAGTAAACTCTTCTTTCTGTAGTCAAGCTTTGGTCCCCATCTACAATCTTTGTGCCTCACACCTCCCTGCATCACTAAATTAACTATTCCCTGATACCTCACGATGTGGCCTATCAAACTACTTCTTGCTTTAGTCAGTTTATACCATAAATAGGTTTTCTGACCGATGCCATTCAGTAACTCTTCATTAGCTAACCGATCTGATGTTCAACATTCATTTCAACACTCTTCTAATACCTGATCTATGGACACACTGAATGAAGAAAAGGATGTTTTATATTGTTTGATTAAAGTTTTTCATTTGTTTTACATTCTGAATTTACTAGTCTCGCGACATCCGTGGTGATACCACTCAACTTCCCCGAAGTTTCGGGACAAACTGTTTGGAAAGCTTTGCTCTAGAGTCTTGCTTTTTCTTTAACCCCCCAGCCCAGTCTCAATGGCGGCCGCATCTGTGATTTCGACGCTAATCCTCGCCGTGCTACAATTTTCCGACTTTCTCTTGACTTTGAATCTTCTCTACGTGCTCTGCTATTCATTTTGCCAATTTTCTTCATAACAGCACTAGTAATTTAAAAATTTTAAATTGTTAACTTTACTGGAGTATGCATACGAATGTGTAAAGCAGTTATTAGTAATGGGAGTTCTTAAAGAATTTCCCGGCAGAAGCACGCCACACAGCAAAACAGAGAAACTCGCTCCGACATTTTAGCTACACGCTATGCATAAGCGGTCAGCTTAATGCCACTGCCTACGGTTAATCTCAAGAGTCGTGACATTAATGAGCAAGCAATTAATGAAGAGTGCCCATACCTGGGATTTTTTTTTTTTTTTTTGGTTGCTCTGTTGTTTGCAGTTTGGTTTTGTAATGCATGACAATAATTTGGATGACAAATACATACAGATTATTACTCCTTCTAATTTCCGCTTTCTCCTTGGATTCATCTTTGTTCTTTTCCCTCGCAGGCATCGTATTCAGCGCGTTACATGTAACAAAGAAAATATTTGTAATACTTGCATATACAGTTTGTCCTGTCACACTCACGAGCTGTAACGCACCTTTCCTTACTGGCGGAATATAATTTGAAAAAATGAGTTTAAAAGTTACAAAAACGTATGACATGCATTTTAGAATGGTTTGCCACTGGAAAGGTACGTCACAAGTGCGATGGAAAGATACAGTTACCAATTTAAAACACATCAAGTAAAAATGAATTATCGTGAATAACCTCGTCATCTTCTTTACGATACAAATGTCATCGCACTAATCTTCTGCTTTTGATGCATCCGGTCCTGGTGGCTGTTGTCCATCTGCATTGTTTAAAAGCATTCTTTGGCTGCGAAAATACCATATTGACTGCCACCAAAAAAATGTGGCAACAAGTATTATATCGTACTTCAAGAAAAAGGATATTCAGGTTCAACTTTATATGAAAGTAATATTTAAACGACACGACGTGATATAATCTTCGGCGTTCTGCTCTCAAACAATGAGTGCACAATCCCGACACATACCTGAAACGCAGAAAAGCTCACACAACCAGCTAATGTGATCAGCTGTAGGATTCTGCAAATCACTTGCGGTCACCATTTGAATAAAACGAAGCTTATTATTAAATAAATAGTGTAACGTACAGCGAGCCGTGGAAAGATACCTCCTATCATCTCGTTTCTAACAGCAGAAATGACATACCAAAACAGGAAATCCTCTATACACAGTGTTTTGTTTCAAGAAAAATGTAAGCGTCGCTGAGAATGTCTTTCTAACTTCTCGTTTACAATGTCTATGGACTTCATTTAATATGGGCACCGTGGCTTTTAGTATGTTGCATGCTGTATGCAATATTTTTCTTTAAATAGTAATTGGTTCATTTTAAGAATTTACAGAAAGAAATTAAAATAAATATGATACGCTTCAAGACTCGGGCATTCCAGTATTGCTAAAAAGAGTAAGTATCCATACTTTTCTTTTGAGACATGTGGTATCGGAATCGATACCAAGTATTCGAAAAATTCATAGTATTGTAACGAAGTCATAATATCAGAAGTATCGAATGGTATGAAGGAAAGTATAATAACTTTACACTACTTGTTTGATGAAAATTAAAATGTTTGCGTTGCCGATGCAGCTCTACGGTGGCTTCTTGGCCTCAGATGCGAAAAAAACGAAGTATCGAATAGATATATCTCAATACACATTGTTTAGAAGCAATCAGTTGACCGCCAACTTGTTACTTTCTATTTAATTATCAGTACTCCTTTATTAACGTTAGTAATTCGATCTATGAAGCTGCTACATATAAAATTAGTGAAGCAAATGTGACGAGAAAACCACATTTATTTTAAAAAAATATTATCCTTTGATAGTCTCTTTGTATACCTTGGAAAACTACAGTGATACTCGGATAATGCTTCTGTTCCTCGTTTTTGTAAAATAATTATTTATTGTAGTCCTCCACTGGGTTGACGTCTCTGTCAGCCAGATCATTTATGACATTCAGTTTGAAAACAATATGTAGAGCTGTGACGAAATATTCATTTTCATTCCATTACAAAGTGGCTGTCTTAAGATATTTGCTGCTAAGATCATACCTGGTGAGAATACTTTAACTTTATTAGTAACAAACTGGCGGGTCAAAGAATTAGTAGTAGGCAGATGGGGGAATGAGGACACTTTTGGTATCAAATTGATTTGAAAATTAATTAAATTGATCAATTAATCCCCCTGGCTATGCCAACCCCACTTCTGGACGATGTCATAAGTTTTTCTCAGCCTGCACGTGGGCCTCAGCTCCCTCCCCCTCCTTTACCCTCCCCCTCACCTTCTCCTCCTACCGTATCATACTAGCATATACGAAACAAATCGTGAGAACCTTCCTCGCCCTTCATAGGTGGAAGATTGATATTTCATTAAAAAATATCGCCGCAACAAAAAGAAGGTAATGCCTGAGAAGAACCATCTGTGGTGCCCTAGCCATCTCCTACATCAATCAGGTGACACTTCACTGATAACAAATTGATAGGCTAATCAATTAAATTGATCATAAGAGTCACTTTGCATGACGAGCAATTTTTTTTTCCAGCAGTTGGATTACACTCACCAGATACGTGAAGGGAAGACGATGTTCTTTTCAAGGAACACTATTGAGAATTGACAGTTGAAACTGACAACAGAGGGATTCTACAGGCCACACTACACATTTTCCATAATGACCTCACTATTAAAAACTCGATGATAATGGCTGTGTTACCATCTTCCTGCATAGAAAACAGTCTTTAGTCTACCGCCACACATGAGTCGCTGATAGCGTTACGGTTTCTGGTAGAAATCCTGTCTGCGATTTGGAAGCAAGTCTATTCATTCTACCAGATACTTGCATTAGACCCTGTAGAGATGTACTTAATGATTACAGCCATTGGTGAATCATATTCATGGTACTCTCATATCTCGAAACGAGTCACCTTTTCCGAAACTATCTGCTAAGGTTCCCATTCAGCAAAAACACCAGCACTGTTTCTTAGACAGTCCCTCTGCATCTTAATAACTGCCCCTTATTCTATGCCCCGGCTTCCCTGCAGCTTCGTCCATGTGATCATCTCAATTTAAGGCGGACCTGAACGGAAGTCGGAGAGCACCGTATCTAAGACCTTCTGCACCTCGTGGAGAAACAGAACGAGCTGACACAATGCGACAGGAGTGCGTTTTGACCACTCGGTGGAAATGGGAATGTGTCGTAGCTCCGCCAATCATGTACATTTTGTAAGGCCAGTGCCAGTCGAAGATTTCCCTTGCTACACGAGGTAGTAGAAAAGTTAGTATGAGCAGTTACGGCGGTGTTTCCTGTTGGGAAAGTTAGGAAGGCTCCACATCATGCAGGACATGGAAGAGGATGGGGATTTTGCTACTGCACTGTGATACAACTACATACTTGTACTGCAGTCTAATGCAGATCTGCATCGCTCAGTGTCCTTTCATGTCTGTCATCCAAAAATTCCCTCCAACCTCGGTATTTTGTACCATCCAACAGAGAAAACCTATGAACTATAAAAACTCCGCTAATGTCATCCGTTAGAGAACTCGATAAGATGTTATCATGGACCTGCCTTCTGATATATCGAAAAAAAATATAGTCTGCATCTCAGCATTGACCATATATAGCGACCCTATTAACTATACATGTATTGGTTCATTGGAGCAGGTTGCCTGTGTTTAAAGTCGCTTCCATAGGCCAGTGTAAAGTTTCGTCACCTGTACTGTAGGAGGACTGTATCCCACAGTCTGTCAATCGCAAGAGAGGGTCCCTGTCTTATTGTTTGATACAGTTTCTTTTTCTGCTCTAACACATCCAAGTGGTGCATGAATACAATTGAGAGGGGTTGTAGTAAGGTACGATTTATTGGTAGACTGATCATGCATACTGGGAGAGGGAGATGTTGCTGCATGCCATTTATCATGTATTTAACCTTTTATTTCCGTTGTTCTGTCAGGGTGTATCAGTTGTGGTATAACCTGCAATCGACTAGTATACAATTGCGTGTTCTGTGCGTGTGAGTTAGAGCACTATGTACCTGCGCTCGTTAACAGCAAACGTCTCAATGCCAGTCGTCAGAGGGCTTCCAACTCATGTGTGATGATGTAACATATCGGCGAATGGAAAATCTGTCTCGACGCCCTCCTTTAGACGAACGAAGGTGTATATGATGTACTCCATTTATCTGTAACATCTTGGACATAAATCAAGTCTTTATCCAAAACGCATTCATGTGGATCATCGGGGAGGGGGCAGGACTTTTTAGTACGTTGGTGAGTCACATGCATAAATATTCTCATAGAAAATCAAACAGCGCCGGCCGGAGTGGCCGTGCGGTTCTAGGCGCTACAGTCTGGAGCCGAGCGACCGCTACGGTCGCAGGTTCGAATCCTGCCTCGGGCATGGATGTGTGTGATGTCCTTAGGTTAGTTAGGTGTAATTAGTTCTACGTTCTAAGCGACAGATGACCTCAGAAGATAAGTCGCGTAGTGCTCAGAGCCATTTGAATCATTCGAACCAAATCAAACAGCACATCGGTATGTCAGCAATACTACTGTATACACATGGAAAACTGTGGAAAAAATATGGGAAATGGCATAAAATCGGTAAAATTCAAGGAAAACCTGGTATAATAACGAGAAATTGCTGAGATACGTAAAAATTGAGGGAAATAACATGAAATACGTAAAATCGCGAAAACCTAGTAAAATTATGGAAACTGACTGAGAATACATAAAATTACAGACAAATACCGTGAAAAGATATTGAGCAAAATCAATAAAACTGCGTGTTCAGGAGGAGGAGAGTAGACAAATGTTACACATACACTCCTTAATAGTGGAGAGAGGAGGCATTCTAGAGACGTGGCGTCAAGGTGAAACGGCAATATTATCCTGCAAATGAGCAATACAACTTAACATCGGGCCATAAAATCTGTGAGCAAGAGGAAGGTTACTAGGGACGGTGGTAATACTGTTGCATCTCCTCTGGCAACTGATCGTGTTGTTTATTTCTTCACATGCATTTTCAGCTGTCAAAGATAATTTTTCAGGGCTGTTGTGAGCGTATCACAATTTTCGAACCGTAATCGAGCTTGAACTTCGTAAAGGACAGGCGTCATACACCTCTGGAACGTTATGTAGTGTTTTTGTTACAAAGAATCGATGTTTTCTTTGTTGTGCCAGGTAATAGCTTTACATATTACAGTTCGTCACCATACTTTATCGTAGAGAAACCTGCAGGAAGAAAATATGTCATGGACTAGGAAAAATTTTTTACATTGGAATATTAACAGCCTTGTATTCCACACGACTGATAGCTCGGTATCCGCGTCACTCTAGCAACACAGCGTATTTTAAGTGCAGAACCCTGTAGCCTTAGAATTGTATGTATCTATGTTCCACGAGCATTTCTCTCTTACCAATATCTTTTTGGCACTGACCACAGGCACTAATACTTCTGAATTGATAGCACAGTTAATTTACGTAAAATTCTTCAAACTACGTCCGTCTGGGGCACCATCATGCATAAACCACACGTTTCTTCTTCGTAACCGTCTATTATATCACCATAACAATCTCTTATCTGCTATACACCGATCAGGGGTATTAGCCTCCTCGGTATGCGGGCATATGGAGAGATCTGATACATTTTGATGGGCGCTGTGAGTAAGATTAGTGCGGAACAGTCTTCGCTGAACAGCAGTTACGGGATGGTTCATTCTGTCGCACAGTGTGCGTATAGTAGCCTCCTACTTATTGTCAGCTGCAAATTAAATCAGTGACAGACTTTCAGGGAGGCTTGGTCAAAGGCAATGCGGGGAGATCTATAAATCTACAACTTTATCCTAAGAATGCGAGTATGCTCTGTGAACCACAGCTGCATAAGGAAAGATGAGTAATCGTAATCTTAAGTAACACACTATGATAGAAGTACTAGAAATAAGTAGACCAGTACAGGCCGCTGTCTGTTATTCTTTGGGATATATACGTAGAAAATAAACTACAGTATGAATGGACATACTGCCCAGTCACCTATCTATATTCACAATCTTGTATATGGTATCCGCAAAGTAGTGGAAGGGTGGTTTAGTGATGATACAGAAATTAGGAAGCACAATGCAGCCTCACTGGTCGGTGTTGAAATTACAGAAAAACTTGTAAAATTGCTAAAATTGATCGTACCATTAACTGTGGTGCTTATTAGAGTAAACAGACAGCGTCTTTTCCGTCCCATCTGTCCATTGATATGCTGTTGATTACCACATGATGATTGACTGACATCACTTGTTTGAGGTGGAGAGACAGTTTTAGTGGGAGCAACACCCTCCGAGGATGGCCTGCACCGAAAGAGTGATCGCGTACATGTCTGCAATGTGATGGACCAGTCGAAATGGGACACCTAGATATGTGCTACCATGTCACCGTGAAAGATGGCTTTAAATATAAAGGTCATCAATCACCCTCGGACCACTGTTTGGAAAGACCTCATGAGGCCTCAAAAGTCTACCAGTTTCCGTATGTCACGATGTCTTCCGCACTTTTTTGTCAATAAGGAACATCACCTCTGTCTTTAATTTGAGTCATCCTGTGTGTATTTTGTAGGAAGCAGCAATATAATTCTCATGATGCGATGTCCAGCTTTCTGTGAGAGCCAAAGGACTGAGACATGTTAATATTGATTTACCACCTGACACAGACCTCAAAGTCGCGGGGAATCGGGAAACAAAATGATAGCGGTGTTTGCAACTGTATTCATGCACTGCTTCGATGTGTTACAGCAGAAAAAAACTATATCCATCAAAAACACAGGGACCCTCTCTTGGAATTGATAGACTGTGAGATAAGGTCATCCTATAGTACAGGTGACGAAACTTTACACTGGCCTGTGGAAGCGACTTCAACCACAGGCAACCTGCTCCAATGAACCAATACCTGTATATTTAAGAGGATCGTCACGTATGGTCAATGCTGGCATGCAGACTACATTTGTTTTCGATATGTCAGAAGACAGGACCGTGGTAATATCTTACCGAGTTCTCTAACGGATGACATTAGCGGAGTTTTTATACTTCGTAGGTATTCTCTGTTGGTTGGTACAAAATACCTAGGTGGGAGAGAATGTTTGGCTGACAGACATGAATGGACCCTGACAGACACAGATCTGCTTTAGACTGCTGTACCAGTATGTAGTTGTATCACCAAACCCCCATCCTCTTCCATGCACTGTATGATGTGGAGCCTTCCTAATTTTCCCAACAGCAGATACCACCTAACTGCTCGTACTAACTTTTCTACTACCTCGTGTTGCAAGGGAAAGCTTCGATTGGCGCTGGCCTTACACACTGTACACGATTGGTGCAGCTACGACATGTTCCCATTTCCACTGAGTGGTCAAAACGCGCTCCTGTCGCATTATCTCAGCTCGCCCTGTTTCTCCACGAGGTGCAGAAGGTCTCAGATACAGCACTCTCCGACTTCCGTTCAGGTCCGCCTTAAACTGAGATGATCACATGGACGAAGCTGCAGGAGGGCGGGACATAGACTAAGGAGCAGTTATTAAGATGCAGAGGGACTGTCTAAGAAACAGTGATGGAGTTTTTGCTGAATGGGAACTTTAGCAGGTAGGTTCGGAAAAGACGACTCGCTTCGAGATATGAAAGTGGCACAAATATGATTCACCGGTGGCTGTAATCATTAAATACGTCTCTACAGGATCTAATGGTAGAATGGATAGACTTCCTTCCAAATCGCAGACAAGATTTCTACCAGAAAGCGTAATGCTATCGGCGTCTCATGTGTGGCCGTAGACTGAAGATTGATTTATATGCAGGGTGAAGGTAACGTAGCCGTTATGATCGAGCCTTTAATAGTGTGGTCATTACGTAAAATGTATTGTGTGGCCTGTAGAATCCCTCTGTGGTCAGCTTAAAATGTCGGGTCTCAACAGTGTTCCTCGAAAAGAACATCGTCTTCCGTTCATGGATTCCCATTTGACGTACTTGGTGAGTGTAATCCAACTGCTGAAAAAAAAAATTACTCGCCATGCAGAGTGACTCTCATGATCAATTTAATTAATTAGCCTATCAATTAGTTATCAATGAATTGTCGCCTGATGTATGTAGGACATGGCTAGGGCACCACGAATGATTCTTGTCAGGCATTACTTTTTTTTTGTTGCGGCGATATCTTTTAACGAAATTTCAATCTCCCACCTATCCAGGGCGAGGTAGGCTCTCAGGATTTGTTTCGTAAATGCACTGGTAAAACGAGACTTGCCATAGTGTTCAAAATACCCTCTTGAATTATAGCTTGTTGTTGTCGAATGTAAAATGAATATGGTTCTTCCAACATGTGAGCCAGTGATATGATTCTCTTATGTTATTTCATGTGTCTGAAATGTTTGTAATACACACGTGCATGACAGTTTATTTACAGACACTGATTCGAATGCGAGAGATGCTCTCATATTGTGTGCTTGTCCATCAAGCTGAAAGAAATTGCTTAACATAGATGTTCTTCAAAGTTTAAATCCTCACTTTTTCTTTACCCCGATTACGGTTTTGAAATAACGAGGACATTGTGGTTATCGGTAATTTTCGTATGAAAATAGTGGGATTTCTTCTCGACTTTATGTGGATATGTCTCTGCTGATTATCTGTGATCGGCGGTGGTGCACTTCGCTGGATGTCGCAAAACAATGAGATGCGGGTTCTTTATTGCAGCTGAACATAAAAGCTATACCGATTTTGCACATAAAACTTAAACAGAATGGACTGTGTATGTTTTCGTGGAAAGAGGACATTTATCATCGCAATTTTTTTCCTTTTTTAGTAGTTGCTCTATTACAGGAATTGCATTGATTTAAATATAAATGTTACAGTCCAGTCACGGCGTGGTGGCCAAGTTCCGTCAGAGGTCACAGCAGTCCCTTTAGACAAACAACCCGTGGTCGGGATAGCCCCCACTTATCACAGTTTTGTTGTGTGGGATGCTGGCATCGTGTTCTATTGTTTGTGTAACTTTCGTCGGCGTTGATAACGCTGACTGCCCCGCAGCATACTGAAGACACTGCAGTGTGAGGCTGTGGTCGCTTTACGCGGAGGGCTTCCTGTTTCCCAAATAGACAACTACTGAAAAAGCGTTCTCCACCATTTCGTTGTCGTTTCAGAGGGGTCCAGTGTATCCAAGAGGTACAGATTGCATGAAAGTGTTGCGTCGATGTCAAATACAATTGTTCTCCATCGCAGAATGACGGTCTCAAGGGGCGACAGGGGTGTGTCTACAGGCGGTGGTCGGTGGATACAACTGTGCTCACACCAGGTGTTGGGATGTGGGAGCCATGTTGCTATATTCTAGATAAACAAGTTGCACTTGAGGCGGCCATACTTTTATCTCCTATTGTTTAGTGGACTAGACACGCTTTTGTGTTGGCAAAGGGCTTTCATCTCAAGGCAGACAGCAGACAGCTCATGATACAAGGTGTTCGGTTTGACAGCTGGCCATTTGAAAAAACCTGTGTCCCCTCCCCACAGGTGGAAGGATGGATGGAGGGAGGGAGGGAGGGAGGGGAGGAATGAGGGGAGCTAAGAAGGCCTCGATTTTCGGCAGTTTCTGAACACCTATAGATGAGAACGCATGTTCAACTACCACCCCCTCTGCAGGCTGTTAGGACGACGATTTCACCGAGTACATGTGTTGCATTATGAACCCTCCATCAAGAGTGCTGGTTTTCTCACGACAACTTCGAAATGTAATTTGAACCATGAAGCACTGTTTCCATCCGATGTGGTAGCATGTATTGGCTTCGGTCACTTGGGCTGGAGGGTGGTTTTTCATTAGGCGTCTGTAGCGAACTCTGATGTCAAACAACGATAGATACTGTATGCTTACAGGTAATACACTTTTTAAATTCCTCTCTGTCCAGCGCCAGCATCTCGTCACTTGAACATATTTCCAGCCAAAAAGAATAAAGATAGTACCTTACACCCCTGCCTTTTTCCTGCCAGCTTGTAGGTGAAGGGTAGAGTTTGTCTGTCAGTGGTCTGGAGAGGTATTGCGAAATTTTTTCCCAGCATTATATCACCAGTTGTATGGCGTCGTCAGTTTTTGAGCTGTATTACGATTTTTGGCCTTCCTAGAGTAGTGCTACACATACAGTTGTGAAATTAAGCCCAATACTTCTGATTTATTACATGATTAGGACCTATCATTACTTCCTTTTCCCAACCAAAATAAATAAAGTACACTAACTTAACGTTCCTCTCGTGCATCTGTACTGTTTCCATGTTTTGTGGGTTACACTTGGACTTCCATCCAGCAGAAACAGGGTTCGAGTCCTGGAAAGGGCACCACCATTTTTAATTAGCCATAAAATCCAGGTGTCTCTATGTTATAATTGTGTTAGGGGGGTGCACTTGGGCTTTCCATCCAGGAGGACCTGGGTTCGAGTCCCAGAGAGGGTAGAGCCATTTTCATTTTACCGCCAATTCCCGTGCAGGGTGGAATGTTAGCACAGCCCTGAGACAAAGAAATTGCCAACAAGATTTGTAATTCCCGTCGAAATTCCCGCTAATAGGGTAGGAGGGGAAGGGGGGGTAGGGGGAGGGTGAAGTGGGGTGAGGGGGCTAGGACCCATGTGCAGGCTGAGAAAAACACATGCCTTCATCTGGGGCGGGAGTGCGTGTGGTCGGGGGGATTAAATGATCGATTTAATTAATTTGCATATCAGTTTGATATCAAAAGTGTCCTTATGTCCCCATCTCCCTACTACTAGAATTAACTATCTTCATTTTTGATTCAGGAGACTTAGGATTAAAGATGTCCAGAGTGACAAGTACCATAAATTATTTTGCAGCACAATAATAAACCAGTCCAAAGTGGCAATTTTCACTTTTTTTTTATTCACTCGATGACTAGTTTCGGTCCGAGACCAATTTTCATATCGTTGTAACATAGTCAAAAATGGTATATCAGAAAATATGAAAACCATGTCAAAAATGTGCAGCGAATAGTTACAGCGTATAAAGCATGATGGAAGTTCGTATTTTTTTTTTCAGTTTTTGTACAACCACGTGATATTTATAAAAGTTTCTAAAGAACACTGAAATCCAAACATAACGCTTCGACTTCAGAAAGGGCACAGATGCGTCAGGAGGTGCTTTGACATAAAAAATGATAGGACAAATAGAAATGTAACAAATCGCATTCTCTTCTTGTTGTCACAGTTCAAATTTATCACGCGTAGAAACACTTTCAAACGAAAATTGGCTTTAGCAGTTCTACGTATTTGACTTGGATAGCCCCAGTAGCAAAGAAAGGTATTCCACGAGATGGTGCTCGGACAAGAGACAGAGCAATTAATTCTAAAATTTCATCTTTCAACGAGAGTTTCAAAAACGTCTTTTGCCTACTCTTTTCCATAACGAGTTAAACAACCGAAATATCCAAATGTTACCAGCATTCAATTAGTGGATGGTTCTTTTATTTACAAATAGATTTACATCTAAAATTAATATTATAATAAACAGATACATAACGCATAGAACTGTAAGATTTAATTTTGCTTAACTCTCTCCTCTTCTACTCGTTCAGAAGCTCTCTCCTTCAAACAAATGGTAATCGGTTGATTGCACAAACGGTTATTGTAACAACCGTTGATGGATCAACAGTAATGATCTGCAGAAGATCAGCTTGTGTCACACTCTCTAGTTTTTGAAAAGGAATCTTTCTTACCTATGATCCTGTGACGATCTTCTAATAAATTTTTGTATTTGCCTTAATTGTTGATGCAAAGCAACTAATTCTGGTGTGCAGTTTCTCGGTGCCTGTGTCGGAATTTATGCTATATTATAAGTGTTGGGATCTAAATTTAAATTCGTATCGAATCTCGTATTGGAACTTCCCTAAACACAGTGAATAGCACGCACATTACCAGGCGTGTACGAAGAGATCAGCTGCTCCAAGTCTCCGATACACGCTTTGTATGGAACTTGCCATTCCTGAGGCAGTTTTAAGACAAAAGACTTAGAGATATCGTTTGAGTTCATCATGCAGTTAAAGACAGAAAACGATATCCTAGTCCACTGTTCCCTCTTGGCCGGCGTTGTTCTGACTCGTGACATAGACTACTATGCCCTGTATTATCTCGGAACCACTGTAAAACCTTTGTGGCGCACTCAACTCGTCCAGCACTTAGATTTGCGTTTGGCGCGTTTCAAGGCATCTGTGATTTTACTTACCAAGAGTATTGCAAATGATTTCTTGCTGGCATCACGTCGAAGACTTTGCGAAGAGATTATAGTTTCTTCACAATGAATGCGAAAAAGCAACGACATATGGGTTTAATTCGCTGCATTTCTTTCCCTATGAATCGCATGGTCTTTCGCAGCACAATTTCGATTTGTGGGTAAATCATGCCAATAATTACCGTGGTTACTTACCTTCCTTCTCCTTCATTTCCTAATGATACTAAGTCTGGGCACTGACGGAGTTGCTAGTGAGAAAATTTATCAGCCACTCTTCTAAAGTTCGCCCATGTTTCAAGTTTTCTCATAGATAATTATACTACACAACCACTCATTATGGTCGCCGAATGTTACACATTTACAAGTTCCATTTGTAAGTATATTGAGTCAAGTCCACCCTAAAGGCACGTGCTAAGCCATAATCCTCGGCGAAACAATTGTTGCAGACTCCTTTGGAAATTACCCAAGCAGCAACGTTTGTCCTTCACTTCAGAACGTTACCAACAGCAGAGATGGGAAATGGAGCGAATTAAAAATCAGAATGAAGGGTTTACTATTACGTTATCACAAGTCTCCTTATGTATTTATATACATTTGTCAACACAGATAATGAGATTAACTTCTTCGATTAGTTCCGTCTTGAGAACCCTGTAATATGTGAGTGAAAGTACTTAAAATAGATGACGTAATATAGACGATATTCGCCTAAGTTATTTTCTTGCTCATATAATTGTTAATTGACAACATTGTTCTTGTCACAAACTGACGTATATGCATCAGCCAGACAAACCAAAGTGAACGTTTAATATCTTCAATGTAAGAAACGAGAATGTCTGCTTGTGTACGTTTGTCATCTTCTTTCTCCTTCACTTTGACTGCTGAAAATGGTTCAAATGGCTCTAAACACTATGGGACTTAACATCTGAGATCATCAGTCCCCTAGACTTAGAACGACGTAAACCTAACTAACCTAAAGACATCAAACACATCCATGCCCGAGGCAGGATTCGAACCTGCGACCGTAGCAGCAGCGCGGTTTCGGACTGAAGCGCCTAGAACCGCTCGGTCACAGCGGCCGGCTTTGACTGTTGAAATGGGACTGAGAAGCAAAGAGCAAAGACATTGGAACAAATACTCTTCTATGAGAGTGAGTTGGGAAAAGACCCAGAGTTTAGGTAGCGGAATGTTCTGGGTGATTATTGATTCACAAAGAAATACTTTTAAACACTTTATTTGACACTCAGTAACCCGACATAAATACAACACCGCTGATCAGTTACACTGTGCTCTACCACGTCACAGGGCTCATAACTTTTAATGAATTTAATTTGATACCTTACAAAGTTCTCTAACATTTTACCATGTAGACTGCATGAGAAACTGCTAGAGGTCATTTCAAATTGTGTGTATATAAATGGAATCACATCAAACTAGCAACCCTCACAAACATAAAAACCATTTCATAATTTCAAATCTGACCTAGGCAACTTTAAAAAAAGAATACAACTTGAAATTATCTGTAAACAAATGAGCTTGAAACCAAAATATATACTGTTATTATACTGCAGAATGTGCAATAAGGACTTTTGTTATTATAAGACTAGTGCCAAAAGACAATTTTCATATACTTATATATTCTGCCTTTAGCCTTAATCTATACAACAAAAAATTAAGCTGGCTTCTTAATATCTCCCTCCTTCGTCGATCAGGATGTCGACAGTTCTGTTATCATCTCTCTATGGTCTTAACATTAACGAAGTGTATTAGTCAATAAGACCCAAAGTTCGGAGCATCTCGCCTTATTACCAGTTTTAAATATTATTATACCGATTGCCCTAATTCTTTGGCGAATATGTTACACTTGTGCGTAAACAAATGGTTCAAATGGCTCTGAGCACTATGGGACTTAACATCTGAGGTCCTCAATCACCTAGAACTTAGAACTACTTAAACCTAACTAACCTAAGGACATCACACACATCCATGCCCGAGGCAGGATTCGAACCTGCGACCGCAGCGGTCACGCGGTTCCAGACTGAAGCGCCTGGAACCGCTCGGCCACAGCAGCCGGCTGTACGGAAACACGACAGTGATGCATTTCAGTTATGTTCTCGAACATAAAAAGTTCTTACTGGTGTAACGTAACATCGATACGCTCGCTTTAAATGATCACACCCCATTTGAAGATTCCCATGGTTAACGCACCGTTTGTTTACACAACGTAGTCGATCACTAGCACTGATGTTCGTCAGTCATGGTGGATGCAGTCAGAATCCATGCACCGTAACGTAGGCCTGTGGCACAGTTGAAAACTTAAAAGGTGAAAATTATTGAACTGTATGAAATAAAATGGTCATAACTTATGAAAGGTTTGCATTAGGACGCTCAAAGTGCACAGTTGGCCGCGGGGCACGACGGGAGTTAGTATGTGAATATGGTTTGATTTAGCGACGAAGCCCATTTTCATTTGGATGGGTTCATCAATAACCAAAACTGGCGCACTTGGGGGACTGAGAATCCGCTTCTCGTGATCGAGAAGTCTCTTCATCCTCAACGGGTGACGGTGTGATGTGCAATGTCCAGTCACGAAGAGTCGGTGCGATACTCCTTAATGGCACGGTTGCTACCGAAAGTTACGTGAAGGTTTTGGAAGGTAATTTCATCCCATTTATCCAAAGTGACCCTGATTTCGACAAAATGTGGCTCATGCCAGACGGAGCGCGACCCTATCGAAGCAAGAGAGTGTTTGATGCCCTGGGGGAGGGCTTTGGGGGCCGCATTCTGGCTCTCGGGTACCTAGAGGCCACTGACATGGGCCCCGATTGGCCGCTATATTCTCTGGATCTGAACACATGCGACTCCTTTCTGTGGGGCTATATTAAAGACAAGTTGTACCGCAATAGCCCCAAAACTGAGCTACAAACAGCTATCCAGGAGGTCATCGACAGCACCGATGTTCCGACACTTCAGCGAGTCATGCAGAATTTCGCTATTCGTCACCGCCACATCATCACGAATGATGGCAGCCATATTGAACATGTCGTAATCTAAGTCCGAATACAGTACCTGTAGTGGCGTTAACATGTTGAATAAAGTGTGTGCACGCCGTAGTTTGTAACTAATTCATGTTTTTTCTTGTAGTTCAATAATTGTCACCCCGTACAAAGTTCCCATCACATTAGTGGCCCCCTCGCCTCCAGTCGCAGAGTCAATAAACTGTCCTCTGTGTGTTCAGAGGGATGGCTGGTTTCGCGGTAGCACGTTCCCTGTCGGTGGCGACAGTTACTTCTAGAGCTTCTCATTGACTACCCGACCTTATCTCACGCTGTGGCTGTCCTCTCCCACTTACTATGTCCAACGATTGTATATACGCTGCACATAGTTCATACCTTTAACGATGGCCAAATGACAACTCGATGACGTAATCGGTAATGTGACATGGCTCAGATACATATCAGAAATGTAATTAAATAACGGTTAATAATCGAACATGTCTCTAAACTAAACGGAAAATCTTCTGATCTTGAAAGGGGCACCGTTAGTATGAAGACGGAGGATTAAATAACTTGCAAACTCGCCAAGAAAAGGTATTAGTTGAAACTTTCGTAACACACCGTCTTAGACTTTGTCAGAATTGATCTACGGATATATCCGTAAGGATATCCCTGGGTTATGTCCCTCGATCAATTCTGACGAATTCTGAGGCGGTGTGTTAAATAAGTTTCTACTTACAGTTCAATGTAAACAGCTTGGCTCCAACGAAATATGAACTAAGTCTTCTCCAAGTACCATTAAACAATATGCTGTGGTTTTTCGTGTTATGAAATCGTATTTAGGGGATCAAGATTCCAGTACATTTTAAACCATGCTGTTTTAAGGTTATTTTATACACACTGGACCTTTTACTCTCTGCGGCAGTTAGGGCTACCAGTTGAATAATGCGACCAGCCACAAATACACTCTAGGACAGAATAAACGATGCACTATGAAGGAGTAATCCGAATGAGACGGAATCCATAGATGTAATGTACAGGGACAGACAAATAAATGATTAGAGTTTCAGAAAAGCTGGCTGATTTATTCAAGAAAAAGCGCTTTATAAATGTAAACAGCTTGGCTCCAACGAAATATGAACTAAGTCTTCTCCAAGTACCATTAAACAATATGCTGTGGTTTTTCGTGTTATGAAATCGTATTTAGGGGATCAAGATTCCAGTACATTTTAAACCATGCTGATCCACCTCTGGCCCTTGTGCAAGCGGTTATTTGGCTTGGCATTGATTTATATAAAAAAAAAATGGCGCAAATGGCTCTGGACTTAACATCTCAGGTCATCAGTCCCCTAGAACTTAGAAATACTTAAACCTAACTAACCAAGGACATGACACACATCCATACGCGAGGCAGGATTCGAACCTGCGACCGTAGCAGTCGCGCTGTTCCGGACTGAAGCGCCTAGAACCGCTCGGCCACAGCGGCCGGCGATTGATATAGTTGTTACATGACTTCCGGAAGGATATCGTGGCAAATTATCTCGAACTAGCGAGCTAGAGTGTCAACATCAAGGGCCCTGCCCAGAATGCTCCCAACGTTCTCGATTAGGAAGAGATCAGGCGACTTTGCTGACCAAAGTAGGGTTTGGCAAGCGTGAAGACAAGCAGCAGAAACTCCCGCCTCGTGCTTGCAACGCATTGTCTTGCTGAAACGTCTTCGTTCGTCTTCGGGACTCAGTTCGAAGGGAAAGCCACCACTGAAGAAAATTTTACTCGAGTCAACGGGATTCCAGGCCGAAGACGTGTCTGGAGATGCCCCGTACAGCGGTGGCGGTGGCGTATCAGTCTGACTGTCGCCCAGAGCACGGCCCGACAGCCAGGAGTGAGGGTCTGGTGTGCCACTTCTTTTCATAGCAGGACCCCTTTGGTCGCCACCTGCGGCACCCTTCCTGCACAGCGGTACGTCGACAATATACTACGCCCCGTTTTGTTGCCGTTCGTGGCAAGCTATCTTTGGCTTACATTTCAGCAAGATAAAGCCTCCCAGCACACGACGAAAGTTTCTACTGCTTGCTTTTGTGCTTGCCAAACCCTACCTTGCCAGCAAGGTCGCCGGATCTCTCCTCAATCGGGAACAACTGGAGCATTGTGGACAAGGTCCTCCAAACATCTCGTGATCGTGAAGATAGGTTAAGGAAAGGTAAACCTTCGTTTACTGCATTTGTAGACCTAGAGAAAGCATTTGTAATGAATTTGAAATTCTGAAGGCTGCAGTGGTAAAATACAGGGATCGTAAGGCTATTTGCAACTTGTACGGAGACCAGATGGCAGTTATAAGAGTCGAGGGGCATGAAAGTGAAGCAGTGATTCAAAGGTACTGAGGCACGGTTTTAGCCTATCCCCGATGTTATTCAATCTGTACGATGAGCAAGCAGTAAAGGAAACCAAAGAAAAATTTCGAGTAGAAATTAAAGTTCAGAGAGAAGAATTAACTTTGACGTCTGCCGATGACATTGTAATTCTGGCAGAGATCGTAAAAGAATTGGAAGACCAGTTGAACGGATTAGACAGTGTCTTGAGAGGAGGATATAACATGAACACCAACAAAAGCAAGTCAAGAATAATGAAATGTAGTCGAATTAAATCAGATGATGCTAAGGGAATTAGATTAGGAAATGAGGCTTTTTGCTAATAGGGCAGCAAAATAACTGACGAAGGCGAAAGTAGAGAGGATATTAAATGTACACGTAAATGCTAGAAAGTATTTTCTGAAGGTACTTGTCTCGAGGATAGCCATGTATGGAAATGAAACGTGGACGATAAACAGTTTAGACAAGAAAAGAATAGAAGCTTTTGAAATGTTGTGCTGCACAAGAATGCTGAAGATCAGATTGATAGATCAAGCAACTACTGAGAAAATACTGAATAGAACTGGGGAGACAAGAAATTTATGTTACAACTTGACTAAAAGATGGAATCGGTTGACAGGACACTTTGAGACATCACGGGAGCATCAGTCTAGTATTGGAGGGAAGTGTGGGAGAAAAATCGTAGAGGGCGACCAAAAGATGAATACAGTCAGGAGATCCAGAAGGATGTAGGATGCAGTATTTATTCAGAGACGAATAGGCCTGCACAGGATAGAGTAGCGGGAGAGCTGCATCAAACCAGTCTTCGGACTGAAGACCAAAATGACAAACAACATGAGAATACTCCAAGGATAGAGAAGGAATTCTCTTTTTTTCTAAACACGGTGGCGTCTGCTCCCTCTTCAGCAATTATTAATTATTGTACTGTTCAAGCTATGTACGGGAATGCAGCCGCATGACGTCTTCTACAACCGCCGATATTTCGACAGATGAACGTCCCGTCAGCTTGATGGCATAATGCAACGAGACGGTGCTCTGCAAAGAAATTTAAAACCTCGACATGCATACACCGAAACACAACGCACATACGCTGTAAACACTAGGACAACCACACAACCAAAGATAACCATCATCAGAGTTTTCGATAGTGAATATTAATTACTAATGGTTAACCTAGCATTAACTATTCCAAGAATAATTTACGCAAAAACCTCCACCTCTATTTATAAAATCACTTGCTAATTTAATTCAACTACTTCCTTGATAATACTATTCCAATAGCTGGAAGTGCATACTAGAAACTCCGTGGATGGTGCCATGGCAATGCTGTGCAACAGCAGATTTTCTCGCCTGATGCAATCGTGTGTGATGCTTATGCTCAGTACACCGGTAAGCTACGTCCCTGATGTTCTGAGAAATGTGTAATATGACACAATTACTAGGGGTTCGGTAGATACCCGACTTATGCACACCAGCTTCATCTTTTGCAACCCCTAAAAGTGCCCTGATTTTAGAGTGGTCGAAAAACATATTTCACATCATGTTTCCTCAGAATACGACAAGTCCTGTCGGAAATGGTACCTGCGCAAAGCAAAAAATGCTAATATTTTCTGCCACCTCATTATTTGTATCAGTCACCAAATTCACGATTCGTCGACAGCGCAACACGCGTCTGTTCTCTGTTTCACTACAACCATTCTGGGGAAAGGGGTGACTTTGAGATGGGCCAACTCAACTTACAAACTTTCGGGGTCTATGATGACGTGGGCCTTATAAACCAGGTACAAAGTACCCCTTCACGGTGAGGCGGATGATGACAACTATCAGTCTGAATACACAAATCAGTATGGTGTGGCTACGAACGGCATGTTCCTATATGCCGTCAACTTCCTCCTAATATTTATGCCGTGTGTGTGTGTGTGTGTGTGTGTGTGTGTGTGTGTGTGTGTGTGGTTCAAATTCAAATGGCTCTAAGCACTATGGGACTTTTAACATCTGAGGTCATCAGTCCCCTAGACTTAGAACTACTTAAACCTAACTAACCTAAGGACATCACACACAACTATGGCTGAGGTAGGATTCGAACCTGTGACCGTAGCAGTCGCGCGGTTCCAGACTGAAGTGCCAAAGCGGCCGGCCATGTGTGTGTGTGTGTGTGTGTGTGTGTGTGTGTGTTGTCTTTCAGCATCAGCTCTGCATATCGAGGTTTTAAGTTTCCTTGCAGAGCACTCTTTCGCTGGATTTGTCCGGTGTGCACATGTCAAAATATCAGTGGTTGTCGAAGACGTCATGCGGCTGCACTCCCGTAAGTTGTTTGAATATTTCATACTGCGGGAGAAAATCGAGTTTCGCATTGTACTGTTACTTGATAGCACGCAACTCACAGCGATGGTCCCCGCAAGAGTACCATACTCAAAATGCCAAAGGACATTCTAACAACTTTACCATTATACACTCCTGGAAATTGAAATAAGAACACCGTGAATTCATTGTCCCAGGAAGGGGAAACTTTATTGACACATTCCTGGGGTCAGATACATCACATGATCACACTGACAGAACCACAGGCACATAGACACAGGCAACAGAGCATGCACAATGTCGGCACTAGTACAGTGTATATCCACCTTTCGCAGCAATGCAGGCTGCTATTCTCCCATGGAGACGATCGTAGAGATGCTGGATGTAGTCCTGTGGAACGGCTTGCCATGCCATTTCCACCTGGCGCCTCAGTTGGACCAGCGTTCGTGCTGGACGTGCAGACCGCGTGAGACGACGCTTCATCCAGTCCCAAACATGCTCAATGGGGGACAGATCCGGAGATCTTGCTGGCCAGGGTAGTTGACTTACACCTTCTAGAGTACGTTGGGTGGCACGGGATACATGCGGACGTGCATTGTCCTGTTGGAACAGCAAGTTCCCTTGCCGGTCTGGGAATGGTAGAACGATGGGTTCGGTGACGGTTTGGATGTACCGTGCACTATTCAGTGTCCCCTCGACGATCACCAGTGGTGTACGGCCAGTGTATGAGATCGCTCCCCACACCATGATGCCAGGTGTTGGCCCTGTGTGCCTCGGTCGTATGCAGTCCTGATTGTGGCGCTCACCTGCACGGCGCCAAACACGCATACGACCATCATTGGCACCAAGGCAGAAGCGACTCTCATCGCTGAAGACGACACGTCTCCATTCGTCCCTCCATTCACGCCTGTCGCGACACCACTGGAGGCGGGCTGCACGATGTTGGGGCGTGAGCGGAAGACGGCCTAACGGTGTGCGGGACCGTAGCCCAGCTTCATGGAGACGGTTGCGAATGGTCCTCACCGATACCCCAGGAGCAACAGTGTCCCTAATTTGCTGGGAAGTGGTGGTGCGGTCCCCTACGGCACTGCGTAGGATCCTACGGTCTTGGCGTGCATCCGTTCGTCGCTGCGGTCCGGTCCCAGGTCGCGTGGCACGTGCACCTTCCGCCGACCACTGGCGACAACATCGATGTACTGTGGAGACCTCACGCCCCACGTGTTGAGCAATTCGGCGGTACGTCCACCTGGGCTCCCGCATGCCTACTATACGCCCTCGCTCAAAGTCCGTCAACTGCACATACGGTTCACGTCCACGCTGTCGCGGCATGCTACCAGTGTTAAAGACTGCGATGGAGCTCCGTATGCCACGGCAAACTGGCTGACACTGACGGCGGCGGTGCACAAATGCTGCGCAGCTAGCGCCATTCGACAGCCAACACCGCGGTTCCTGGTGTGTCCGCTATGCCGTGCGTGTGATCATTGCTTGTACGGCCCTCTCGCAGTGTCCGGAGCAAGTATGGTGGGTCTGACACACCGGTGTCAATGTGTTCTTTTTTCCATTTCCAGGAGTGTAGAAGAACTATTTACTTATTTCAAGCAAATAAATGTTAACATAGAACATCAACTTCTTCTACATTTCTTTACTTTTTTTCCTTGGCTAGCATTAGATGGCGGCAACCACAACGGCCGCTGCGGTTTTCCATCATTATCTGGTAAGCTGAGAGTAGCGTCGACACGTAGTATATTTAATATTGTATTTCTTCCATCTCTTTGCTGTCTCAGCACCACATCGGTTTTACAGATATCCAGGGCTTACCAGAAGCCTGTAAGCAGACGAGTTCGTCGCATACTGAACATTTTGGCTAGCCACAGAATAGCAACTCGTGACCGTATCGGCGAGGCAGGTTGTAACTGGAAAGGAAGAATAGGAGGATTAGAGATTAAATTCCCATCGACGAAGAGGTCTTTAGTTCTGGAGCACAAGCTCGGATTGACGAAGGAAATGGAAGGGAACAGGGCCTCTCCTTTTCAAGGGAACTAATCTGGCGTTCTCCTCGGGCGATTTAGTGGAACCATGGAAAACGTAAGTGTGACTGCTAATCCAGTGAACTGACAATTGTGCCATCTCGTTCGGTTTGTATCAAGACAAAATTGTAATGACGTCAGGTGGTTGTAGCCTATCGTACGAGCACTCAGTCATATCAGCGTAACACACAGGTACGCTCAATAACAAACATCGATATCAGCGAGTGAACTCGATACGTCGGTAAATGTTTTTGTCCTTTTCGTATGTATGTTCCTTTGTTGATCTGTGTCAACCATTCCCCGTATAAAACATCTAGAAGCGTGTGGTATGAATACCCTGGTTATCGACGCTCTTGTTCGGTGGCAGTGTGGTACCCCTGACTTGTTCAGGAAACGGCACTGGACTGCCAGTCCCTGGGCAACGCCCGCATAGGTTCTCGAGCTGTCAGCGAAGCAGTTGGCGGCCCTGTCGGTGAGAGCCGCACGAACGGCCGCAGTTATTGTCTGCAGCGAGGCGGTGAACGGAGACTCCATTGTCTCCGTCGCTGCTTGGAAAGCCTTCTTAAGTTTCACAGGAGCTGCATTACGGTCGGTTGGCACTCTCGGAAGACACCTATGAATGGTGTCCGTACACGAAGAGGTACGATGCTATTTTAACCACTATGGAATTTCTGTTTGGGGAAAATCGAACAGCAGTAATACAAGAACAATTTCTGCATTGTCAAAATAGGGCATTAGGGCTATTCTGAAGAAAAAACGAATCCACTGCCTTTCAAAATCTAAAAATATTGACGTTTCGATTTTTGACTGTTGATGAACGGCGTCGTATTGTGTCCAGTGATTAATCAGTGTCAATGTCGACGTTCCAATGCTTTGGAGTGGCACAGTGGCATTACTTCTGGCGTCAATGTGCGGGGAATCACTCGGTATGACTTCAGGTCACGATTCGTTGTGACTGACGAAACTCTGACGGCAAGAAGGCATGTTACAGGCACCCAGCGCCTCCATGTGTTAACTCTCATGCCCCAATGTCATGGTGCCATTTTTCAATAGGACAATGCTCCTCCTCACACGACACGTTTTTTCATGAACTGTCAGCATGGTGTTGAGGTACTCCCGTATCCAGCAACGTCACCAGATTTGTCCCTCATAGAACGTGAGAGGGACCAGCTGGGACATCAACTCTGTCCTAGTGCTAGTGTCCAGGCTGTGAAGGACCAGTTACAACAGTTGTGAGCTACCTTGTCTCTGGAGAGGATACAATGACTCTATGACACCCTTCCCAACCAAATCAGTATCCAAGCCAAAGGAGATGCAACCTCATACAGTTAATTGGGCTCATACTATCAATTTATTTGTTAATGTTATTCGATTTTGTAGTCACTGAATATCCTTTCAACCGAAGAAGTTTCATTCCGTTTCCTCCTCCCTTTGTGGTTGATTCACTTCTTTCTTTATCAGACGCTGTACATTTATATGTATGGGACGTCAGAGTCTTAATTTAATGCGTAGATACATTAACGGATTCTAATTGCTTAATCAAAATATTGTGTTGGTACCTATGTTCGTAGCATTTTTCCATGAGTTTAATGAACACAACATTTAAACATAACACAGACTTTTGTTACGATAGATGTGTTCTTCCTCACTATTTATAACAGTCTGCCGATGCTGAGGTAAGTTTTCAATTCCGCCACTGCAGAAATTACATGGTTTTGAGGTGAAGAACTTGTAGAGTCATGTTCGGAGCGCATTTTCATCCGGAAAGGAAGTTCCTTGAATATTGTTCGATAGAGAGCGGAAAAGGTGGAAATTTGAGGGCGAAAGGCAGGTGAAGAAGGTGGATGCAAAATGACTTCCCAACCCAACTAATTTATCGTGCTTTTTGTCAACCTAGCAGAAAGACTTTGGGCGTTATTCGTGGAGTTGGACACTTCTCGCAGCCTTCCTGGTCCTTATTCTTGGGTTGCGTCTGCAAGACATTTCAGTTGTTGCAAATAAATGTCAGCAGCGACGGTTACATCTCAGGGTCGCAATTCGTAGTACACCAAACCGTCGTTGTTTCACCAGACGCATAATATTATTATCTTTTGTGCATGCGCGCAGCATGGTGTACCAGGAGTTGCTGCTTTGTTTGCCGGCCGTGGTGGTCTAGCGGTTCTAGGCGCTCAGTCCGGAACCGCGCGACTGTTACGGTCGCGGGTTCGAATCCTGCCTCGGGCATGGATGTGTGTGATTTCCTTAGGTTAGTTAGGTTTAAGTAGTTCTAAGTTCTAGGGGACTGATGACCACAGATGTTAAGTCCCATAGTGCTCAGAGCCATTTTTGCTGCTTTGTTTGGGTGCAACATTCCTTCCTTTTTCTTATGTTAGTACATTTTTCGTCGCCAGTAACGATATAGGACACGAATGGTCGGTGTTGTGCACGATATAATGGATGAGGAGCAAGCAAAGGTGCACATGTGGCCATCTGCTGATTTTTGTGATTTAGGCTTAGAGGTTGCGATGCCCATACAGCCGATTTTTGAACCTTCCCCACAGCACGCAATTGCCGCACGATGCTGGAATGATCAGAATTCATCACATTTGCCAGTTCTCGAATACACTGACGTGGATCGTTGTGGAGTAATGCGTTTAAAAAAATCACCATAAAGTCCCGAAGATTTCCCTGAACGTGGACACTCAATAATGCTAAAACGATCCTCCTTAAAACGACAAAACCATTTTCTAGTCGTGCTCTGTCTAATGGCATTGCCCCCTAGATAGTATAAATGTTTCCGGCTGCCTCCGCTGCTGTCACCCCTCTATTTAACTCATATCATACAGAAGAATATTTCGGAAATGTTCCAATTTCTCGACCTGGCACTCGACTTTCTAGCGTCCACAGCTCCACTCGCTATCTCCAAATAACAAAATGACGTTACGTAAACTCAAATTGCAACAATTAAATACGTGGGTAATCCCAAAAGTAAGGTCTCCTGTTTTTTTATAAGTACATAGACCTGCTTATTTCTAGAATGGTTTACATCAGTTTACAGCTTGAACATTTAGCTATTTTTCGACGCAATCACCATTTCTGTCGATGCATTTTTGTAAACGCTGTGCCAGTTTTTGTATGCCCATGTCATACCAGCTCGCCACCATGCTGTTCAGAAAGTTATGAACCTCTTCTTTCACCTCATCGTCGAAGCTGAATCGCTTTCCGGCCAAATGTTCTTTTAACCTAGGTCAGGACTATAGGGTGGGTGAGTTGGTGATTATGCTCCAGTGAAACTGTTGCAGGAGAGCAACGGTTCGCCGAGCGATGTGTGTGCGAGCGTTGACGTGGAGAATGAGTACGCCCTTGCTCAACATTCCTCTTCTCCAGTTCTGAATTTCTTGGTCTCCGGTGTAAAGTGGTATGCCCAGGTTTCGTCACCCGTGACAATTGAGTCCAGAAATTTGTCCTGTTCGGCTGCAAGGCGCGGGAAGTATCAACTCGTTGCCCCATGTGGTCCTCAGTCAGCATGCGTGGCACCCATCTTGCGCATACCTTCCGGTAGTTCAATGTTTCCGTTAAAATTCTGTGAGCGATGCTTCGGGAAACCTCAGAAACCGACATGCAGAGATCATCCAGGGTGATCCGCCGATCTTCACGCATGCTTTGCTCAACCTTCAACACTGTCTCCTCAGAAACTGGCGGTCTCCCGCTCCTTTGTTCGTCGTGAATTTCGGTCCAACCAGCTGCAAACTCTCTACACCACTTACGAACATTTTTGACATCCATGCACGACTCACCATACACTTCCGTCAATTGGCGATGGATTTCAATCGGCGCAGTGCCCTTTGCGTTCAAAAACCGGATTACTGCGTGCAATTCGCACTTGGCGGTAACATCCAACGGGAACTCCATTCTCAACGGCTGCCAAGCCAAGACTGAGCGCCTCAGCGTGGCGTGCGCATGTTTACACACAGCGCGTGTAGCACTCTTCATAACAGTGAAACCAACTGCCACACAAACATAGTTCTGTACTTATAAAAAAAAAAAAAAAAAAAAAAAACAGGAGACCTTACTTTTGGGATTACCCTCGTATACAACAGTGACTACCGACCAATAAAACCATGGCAACCGGAATACCAACATGCTACAAACTTATGCACCAATCTAATATTGTTGTTTTCTTCAGTGCAACGACTGGTTTGATGCAGCTCTCTATGCTACTCTCTGCTGTGCAAGCCTCTTCGTATCCGAATAACTACAGCAACCTACATCATTCTGAATCTGCTTACTGTATTCATCTCTTGGTCGCCCATATTAGTCATATGAAATTCTAATATAAGAATTCAAATCGAGTACAATGAAGAATGTTTTATTAGCAGCTCTTGGCAGTGGAACTATTACACTACTGGCCGTTAAAATTGATACACCAAGAAGAAATGAAGATGATAAACGGGTATTCATTGGACAAATATATTATACTAGAACTGACATGTGATTACATTTTCACGCAATTTGGGTGCATAGATCCTGAGAAATCAGTACCCAGAACAACCACCTCTGGCCGTAATAACGGCCTTGATACGCCTGGGAATTGAGTCAAACAGAGCTTGGATGGCGTGTACAGGTACAGCTGCCCATGCAGCTTCAACACGATACCACCGTTCATCAAGAGTAGTGACGCGTATTGTGGCGAGACAGTTGTTCGACCACCATTGCCAAGACGTTTTCAATTGGTGAGAGATCTGGAGAGTGTGCTGGCCAGGGCAGCAGTCGAACATATTCTGTATCCAGAAAGGCCCGTACAGGACCTGCAACATGCGGTCGTGCATTATCCGGCTGAAATGTAGGGTTTCGCAGGGATAGAATGAAGGGTAGAGCCACGGGTCGTAACACATCTGAAATGTAACGTCCATTGTTCAAAGTGCCGTCAATGCGAGCAAGAAGTGAGCGAGACATGTAACCAATGGCACCCCATACCATCACGCCGGGTGATACGTCAGTATAGCGATGACGAATACACGCTTCCAATGTGCGTTCACCGCGATGTCGCCAAACACGGATGCGATCGTCATGATGCTGTAAACAGAACCTGGATTCATCCGAAAAAATGACGTTTTGCCATTCGTGCACCCAGGTTCGTCGTTGAGTACACCATCGCAGGCGCTCCTGTCTGTGATGCATTGTCAAGGGTAACCGCAGTCATGGTCTCCGAGCTGATAGTCCATGCTGCCGCAAACGTCGTCGACCTGTTCGTGCAGATGGTTGTTGTCTTGCAAACGTCCCCATCTGCTGACTCAGGGATCGAGACGTGGCTGTACGATCCGTTACAGCCATGCGGATAAGATGCCTGTCATCTCGACTGCTAGTGATAAGAGGCCGTTGGGATCCAGCACGGCGTTCCGTATTACCCTCCTGAACCCACCGATTCCATATTCTGCTAACAGTCATTGGATCTCGACCAACGCGAGCAGCAATGTCGCGATACGATAAACCGCAATCGCGATAGGGTACAATCCGACCTCTATCAAAGTCGGAAACGTGATGGTAGGTATTTCTTCTCCTTACACGAGGCATCACAACAACGTTTCACCAGGTAACACCGGTCAACTGGTGTTTGTGTATGAGAAATCGATTGGAAACTTTCCTCATGTCAGCCAGTTGTAGGTGTCGCCACCGGCGCGAACCTTGTATGAATGCTCTGAAAAGCTAATCATTTGCATATCACAGCATCGTCTCCCTGTCGGTTAAATTTCGCGTCTGTAGCACGTCATCTTCGTCGTGTAGCAATTTTAATGGCCAGTAGTGTAGTTTACTAAAAGACCCTTTACATAGGCCATTTCCTAGACTGTTGTAGAACATTCGCCCGGAATGAGCCAGGAATTCATTGAAGGCAGCGGAGCAGGCAGCCGGCGTCTGGCTGGCGCCCAAACTGGAGCGCTGCTGGCGACACGCCCACCGGTCTCAGCACCTGTTGCGACCCGCGAGTGTTTGGGGGCAGAGCGACCAGCGTGACAATGCCAGCGCACAGCTGCTCCACAGGCTTTTACGCAAGGCGCCCTGTTCGACACAGCAAGATTGGCGGACTGAAATCTACAACTGGTAGTAATCAGTGTAGTTCGTGTGAGAGTTTCGTGAAGTTCTGTTTGAGTTAAGAGAAAAAGGTGATGCTTTAACGTCCTTTGGCAACTAAATCATTGAAGCCGGAGGACAGGGTCAGATTGGGCTGAGGATGGGGAAAGATATCGGCTGTGTCCTTTTCGGTGGGCCCATCCTGGTATAAGTCCTTAGCCTAGTTTACATAGGGACTTTTAGATGTGAAAGTCATTGATTGAAATCAGTGTCCCGAAACTAGTTTCGGAAATGGCTGCCTACAAGGCGATATTTTACGAGTACCAAAGGATCATTATGACGCCCAAAATGAAAGTTGTAGCAGTTACATTGGTAATGGTGGATTTCAGACTTGCCCACTTGGAATCACGAAAAAGCAACAAAAACAAACGTGTTTGAATCTGTCAGTGGATAACGAGAAGATATCAACTCAGGGACGAAATTTTGGTGTATTACCCGAGAAGCTACTACCGTCATCTAAGAATGTTGTCAGAACAGTTCATGGATCTTAACAAAATTCAAGAGGCTATGAGGAACGTAGATACGTATACAAATGCGTATGCAATACCGTAGGAATTGAAACCAGAAAATACTTTTTTTGGCTCTATAATATCTTTATCTGTCGTCCCTTATTGTGTCTCACTGTTTAGAGGCACAAAACGTGTGGGTGTTTTCAGCTCGTTACTAAATGCAAGTAAGTAGGAGCTGAAGGAGTCCAGGTTGCAATAATATGCGGTACGGCACACTGTTAGATAGAAGGATTATTATTCAAGAAACACATAGTACAATGAAGGTTACTTAGCTTCAGTAGTTTGTAGGACTGTAACTGTGGCTATGAACTAATACAACATATTCTCAGGGCCTAAGCCTGATGGGCCCTCCTCAGAGAATCAATGCAAACATTACAGAACTGGCTGAGGGCCGATTATGAAAGTGCGTCTGCCTAGGTTGAAATCTAGCTAAGAAGTGCACGAGGCACACTCCAGTTCCGTCGAGCTGCACAGCCCGCTAGAGCGCGCTGTGCTCGGCAGACGACGGGCTGCCAACTTTGCGTTGTCGCTGCGTTTTAGTAGTATCTGTGGCAATGACACTACATCCCTAAGATATCCATATGCGTTCCGAAGTCTGCACTTGGCTTGTGATGCTACCAGTTTGGGACGCTTACTATCTCAGACTTTCTGAAACCAAGCTTTTTAATCCGCACATATTAAATGTTGTGTTTTCACCGTTAGCACCACATTGTATTCCTAGCGAAACTTCCGGATTTCCGCAGCTGTGCTTTTAGAGAAATCAGTAGCTATAGCAACGTTTCATCTATATTACTCATTGGTTAAAACAGTTCCCCATTCCAGCTGCAGTCGCCTATATAACAGCTTATGTGGGTTACAAAAATATGATTTCCAGCATTTCATATAATTATGAAAATGAAAATGCTGTCTTAAACTCATTGTAATCTTACATTAATGGTTTAAGACGATAAGAGAAGTATTAAACTTAAATACTGTGTGTTTGTCTTTTGGCAGCGTAGATCACGGCGTGAAAATTACCCAGATTATATTCACCCAGTATTTGGGAATGACAGAACTTAGGGACTTCCAACAAACTTCGCACATAATTCCAAACTTTTTTGAATTGTTTTCTCACTGCCTCCACCCACCCCTCGCCAAAAATACGAAATAATCAAATGAAAAACGTTTATAGCTTTCTACATTGTCACTATTCATGCAGTACAACTTCAATGTCAGGCATTTATTACTTCTTCATTACTGACTACGTTCGCAACATATTTTACAGGTAGTATCCACATACAATACTGAATGTACTTGCAAAATTATATCGTTCTACATCTCATAATTCAGGAGATACGACGTCATAAACGCCGATATGCGTGAAAAACTAGCTTTTCTTAAAACGAAGCACAAACTGCCAAGACTATAATTATCCAGTATTTGATAATGAGAGTGCGTAGCGATTTCCGACAAACTTTAAACATAATTTCAAATCCTTCCTAAGCTTTTTAAACTGATTCAATATAACAACACATACGTACAGTAATCAGACATCTGGAGCTGTTCTATACATGGGACCTCTATCCTTTCCAGAATCGGCGAGGGGGCGAGGGCGGGGGAGGGAATTATTGGGTGTTCTAGAAGTTTCCAAACGCAATTATGGATCTGCATTAATCGTAGATCTCTTATTGTTTCTTATACAATGCATTTTTTTAGCCCGCCCGGTTAGCCGTGCTGTCTAACGCACTGCATTCCGGGCGGGAAGGCGTGCCGGTTCCCGGCACGAATCCGCCCGACGGATTAGTGTCGAGGTCCGGTGTGCCGGGCAGTCTGTGGATGGTTTTTAAGGCGGTTTTCCATCTGCCTCCGCGAATGCGCGGTGGTTCCCCTTATTCCGCCTCAGTTACACTATGTCGGCAACTGCTGCTCAAACCGTCTCCAGGTACGCGTACACCATAATTACTCTACCGTGCAAACATTTGGGGTTCAAAAATGGTTCAAATGGCTCTGAGCACTATGGGACTCAACATCTTAGGTCATAAGTCCACTAGAACTTAGAACTACTTAAACCTAACTAACCTAAGGACATCACACACACCCATGCCCGAGGCAGGATTCGAACCTGCGACCGTAGTAGTCCCGCGGTTCCGGACTGCAGCGCCAGAACCGCTAGACCACCGCGGCCGGCACATTTGGGGTGTTACTCTCGTCTGGTGTGAGACGTTCTCGGGACAGAGGGGCTGGGACCGAACTGCACAATAACCCTGGATTCGGTGTGGGGCGGCAATGGGGTGAATGGACTGCTGTGGGATTGTGAACCACTGAGGGCTGTGGCGGGGACGAAGCCTCTCTGTCGTTTCTACACTACTGGCCATTAAAATTGCTACACCACGAAGATGACGTGTTACAGACGTGAAACTTAAGCGACAGGAAGAAGATGCTGTGATATGCAAATGATTAGCTTTTCAGAGCATTCACACAAGGTCGGCGCCGGTGGTGATACCTACAACGTGCTGACATGAGGAAAGTTTCCAACCGATTTCTCATACACAAACAGCAGTTGACCGGCGTTGCCTGGTGAAACGTTGTTGTGATACCTCGTGTAAGGAGGAGAAATGCGTACCATCACGTATCCGAGTTTGATAAAGGTCAGATTGTAGCCTATCGCGATTGCGGTTTATCGTATCGCGACATTGCTGCTCGCGTTGGTCGAGATCCAATGACTGTTAGCAGAATATGGAATCGGTGGGTTCACAAGGGTAATACGGAACGCCGTGCTGGATCCCAGAGGACTCGTATCACTAGCGGTCGAGATGACAGGCATCTTATCCGCATGACTGTAACGGACCGTGCAGCCACGTCTCGATCCCTGAGTCAACAGATGGGGACGTTTGCAAGACAACAACCATCTGCACGAACAGGTCGACGACGTTTGCAGCAGCATGGACTATCAGCTCGGAGACCATGGCTGCGGTTACCCTTGACAATGCATCACAGACGGGAGCGCCTGCGATGGTGTAGTCAATGACGAACCTGGGTGCACGAATGGCAAAACATAACTTTTTCGGATGAATCCAGGTTCTGTTTACAGAATCATGATGGTCGCATCCGTGTTTGGCGACATGGCCGTGAACGCACATTGGAAGCGTATCACCCGGCATGGTGGTATGGGGAACCGTTGGTTACACGTCTCGGTCACCTCTTGTTCGCATTGACGGCACTCTGAACAGTGGACGTTACATTTCCGATGTGTTACGACCCGTGGCTCTACTCTTCATTCGTTCCCTGCGAAACCCTACAATTCAGCAGGATAATGCACGACCGCATGTTGCAGGTCCTGTAAGGGACTTTCTGGATACAGAAAATGTTCGAGTGCAGCACATTCTCCAGATCTCTCACCACTTGAAAACGTCTGGTCAATGGTGGCCGAGCAACTGGCTCGTCACAATAAGTCAGTCACTGCTCTTGATGAACTGTCGTATCGTACTGAAGCTGCATGGGCAGCTGTACCTGTACACGCCATCCAAGTTCTGTTTGACTCAATGCCCAGGCGTATCATGGCCGTTATTATGGCCAGAGGTGGTTGCTCTGGGTACTGATTTTTCAGGATCTAAGCACCCTAATTGCGTGAAAATGTGATCACATGTCAGTTCTAGTATAATATATTTATCCAATAAATACCCGTTTATCATCTGCATTTGTTCTTGGTGCAGCAATTTTAATGGCTAGTTCTGTAGGTCCCCAGTTCAATACAATACAATACAATGTATTTTGGATAGTAGACATCGTAGATCGTTCGACGTTCATATCATCTAATGCATAGAAACACGAAACTAACAGTCTCATGTCGTGAAAGTTTGAACGGCCCAAAATTTTACGTTTCGTCAACGACTTTCACCTCTGCGAGTGGCACATACTCAATACTTAGCAGCACAGTTCTGAAACTTAAGAGTCGCAACGTAGTATCTCTGTGTAAACTAGCCTTTAAATAATTTAAGCAAAACGCGGAACATTTAGATCCGGATGTCAGGACAGAGGTTTGAACTTCTCTCCTCCCGAATGCGGGTGCAGTGCATTGCTTCCACCCCACCACATAGAGTGCAAGTGTCCCATATACATGGTACAACAGCTTGATAGCGACGCTCTTATGATGGATAACTGAATTCTTTCAGTATAGTCACCAGCGTCCAGGGTCAGTGTGCTATGCGTTGCCCTGGTACAATGTTACATTCCTGCAAGATGTGCTGAATGGTATTGGGTGTCTCGTCGCGTGGAGTGTCTGGAACTTTTTTTACATTCGGGGGAAAAAATCTTGAACACTCATTAATTGTTCAGATTACATTAGCTCCCTTCCACGCGGGAGTTTAGATCGATTTGCACCCCTGGTGGTATATGCTGCATTCATATTTGCTCCTGTTAATAATATATATCTCAGGAGAAGTGTGGGATCTATAGAATAAAATTATACTAATAAAACCTCAAACTGAAACATTTACGTAATGGTTCCTTGCACTATAGACATCCATGACGTCAATTTGTGGTAGTATCGTGAGTTAAGTTTTACACTCTCGTATTACTTGCCTGAAAAACGGATTTCCAATCTGCAATCTTGTGAAACCCAGCTCGCTCTGTTCGGCCAGTAGATGCAGAAGAAATTACACTACTGGCCATTAAAACTGCTACACCACGAAGACGACGTGCTACAGACGCGAAATTTAAGCGACAGGAAGAAGATGCTGTGATATGCAAATGATTAGCTTTTCAGATCATTCACACAAGGTCGGCGCCGGTGGCGACACCTACAACTGGCTGACATGAGGAAAGTTTCCAACCGATTTCTCATACACAAATAGCAGTTGACTGGCGTTGCCTGGTGAAACGTTGTTGTGATACCTCGTGTAAGGAGGAGAAATGCGTACCATCACATTTCCGACATTGAAAAGGTCGGATTGTAGCCTATCGCGATTGCGGTTTATCATATCGCGACACTGTTGCTCGCGTTGGTCGAGACCCAATGACTGTTAGCAGAATATGGAATCGGTGGGTTCACAAGGGTAATACGGAACGCCGTGCTGGATCCCAACGGCCTCGTATCACTAGCTGTCGAGATGACAGGCATCTTATCCGCATGGCTGTAACGGATCGTACAGCCACGTCTCGATTTCTGAGTCAACAGATGGGGACGTTTGCAAGACGACAATCATCTGCACGAGTAGTTCGATGACGTTTGCAGGAGCATGGACTATCAGCTCGGAGACCATGGCTACGGTTACCCTTGACGCTGCATCACAGACAGGAGCGCCTGCGATGGTGTACTGAACTACGAACCTGGGTGCACGAATGGCAAAACGTCATTTTTTCGGACGAATCCAGGTTCTGTTTACAGAATCATGATGGTCGCATCCGTGTTTGGCGACATCGCGGTGAACGCACATTGGAAGCATGTATTCGTCATCGCCATACTGACGTATCACCCGGCGTGATGGTATGGGGTGCCATTGGTTACACGTCTCGGTCACCTCTTGTTCGCATTGACGGCACTTTGAACAATGGACGTTACATTTCAGATGTGTTACGACCCGTGGCTCTACCCTTCATTCTATCCCTGCGAAACCCTACATTTCAGCAGGATAATGCACGACCGCATGTTGCAGGTCCTGTACGGGCCTTTCTGGATACAGAATATGTTCGACTGCTGCCCTGGCCAGCACATTCTCTAGATCTCTCACCACTTGAAAACGTCTGGTCAATGGTGGCCGAGTAACTGGCTCGTCACAATACGCCCGTCACTACTCTCGATGAACGGTGGTATCGTGCTGAAGCTGCGTGGGCAGCTGTACCTGTACACGCCATCCAAGCTCTGTTTGACTCAATGCCCAGGTGTATCATGGCCGTTATTACAGCCAGAGGTGGTTGTTCTGGGTACTGATTTCTCAGGATCTATGCACCCAAATTGCGCGAAAATGTAATCACATGTCAGTTCTAGTATGATATATTTGTCCTATGAATACCCGTTCATCATCTGCATTTCTTCTTGGTGTAGCAATTTTAATGGCCAGTAGTGTACACTTCTCACAGGAACTAACAATGAACCCTCGGCATAAACAATTGAAACGTCACTAAAACTTCACTGAAACCCTACGTTTGGACGTCGATGACGAATGAAGGAAGTGCGGAAGACTAGACAGTAATTTATGTCCTGGGAAATTTATAGTAACGTACGTGTTAATATGTACTATTTCAAGTAAATGTTTAGCTTTTTGCCAAGTAATGCCTCAATTGCCACTCTGGCGAGTCTGCTGATGGTGCTGTGTGTTACATAGTATTGTTCTTCAGAGAAGCGTGCGTCTTTAGTCTTTAGAGTCGTTAACCTTCTAACAACGACTGATCACCAATGCAGACTTTTGCAGATAGATGACCTTGAAGGGCGGTAGAACAGGCACATATAGCCGGCCGCTCACGGCCGAGCGGTTCTAAGCGCTTCAGTCTGTAACCGCGCGACTGCTACGGTCGCAGGTTCGAATCCTGCCTCGGGCATGGCTGTGTGTGATGTCCTTAGGTTAGTTAGGTTTAAGTAGTTCTATGTTCTAGGGGACTGATGACCTGAGATGTCAAGTCCCATAGTGCTCAGAGCCATTTGAACGATTTGAACAGGCACATATCCATATCTTAAAATCATTTTCATTCGCTTTAAGCGGCTGAGCTACGTACTTCCCCTTTTAGCGTATGTGATGGCCATTTCTCAAGGTACTGCACGAAGATGTAACTTACGTACAGAGGGAGCTCTCCAAACCATATTAAGTCAAGCACTTTTACTGTTGATCAGTTACTGGAATATTTACTGGCATTAATAGTGCCATTTTCATTATTTCTCTTTCACATAAGATATTTGTCTTACAATCCATATATAAAAATTAGTTCAGGACAGGCCTTCATGTAGGAAGGTGTGACCTGTGCCTTTTTCGTTGGAGGAATCTACGATAAATTATAGTTAGAAGAGGGGCTAGCTCAGCAGAAAATTCAATATATATCTGACAGGCATTCCATCGGGCCCTGGAGCTTTGTTCAGTTTACACGATTTCAGCTGTTTCTCAACACCACTGACACTAATACTTATTTCATTCATCTTTTCAATGGTACGAGAACTAAACTGGGGCAATTCGTCTGCGTTTCCCTTTGTAAACAAACGTTTGAAAACGGAGTTAAGCATATCATCTTGTTCTTGCCAAAGTAAGCATTTGTAATTTTCGTTAATAATAAGTATGTTAAGATGGAGTTGTGTAAGCGTCTTTATTTCAGATAATAACAGAGGAAATACTTCAGTTATTCGATGAAAAAAGAAGTACAAAAATGTTCAGTGAAATTCAGGAACACAGAAATACAAGTCGCTTAGGGATGAAAAAAAAGTAAGTGCAGGGAAGCCAAGGCAAAATGGCTGCATGAAAAATGTGAAGAAATCGGAAAGAATGACTGTGGAAGGACTGATACGGCGTAAAGAAAAGTCAAAACAACCTTCGAAGAAATTAAAATCAAGGGTGCTAACATTAAGAGTGCAATGGGGATTCTACTGTTAATAGCAGAAGAGAGAGTGGATAGGTGGTAAGTGAACGTTGATGAGACGGAAAGACTTGTCTGATGACGTGATAACGGAAAAAACAGGAGTCCATATAGAAGACATAAAGAATCTAGTATTTGAATCAGAATTTAAAACAGCTTTGCAATTCTTACGATCGAATAAGGCAAAAGGGACAAGTAACATTCAATCAGAATTTCTAAAATCATTGGAGGAAGTGGCAACAAAACGACTATTCACGTTGGTCTGAAGAATGTATGAGTTTGGCAGTATGCTATCTGACTTTCGCAACAATGTTGTCCACACAATTCCAAAGATTGCAAGAGCCGACAAGTGCGAGAATTATCGCACAATCAGCTTAACAACTCATGCATCCAAGTTGCTGACAAGAATAATGTACAGAAGACTGGAAAAGAAAATCGAGGATCTGTTAGATGACGACCAGTTTGGCTTTAGGAAAGGTGAAGGCACGAGAAATGCAGTTCTGACCTTGCGGTTGATAATGAAAGCAAGACTAAAGAAAATTGGACACACGTTCATAGGATTTGTCGATCTGGAGAATGCGTTCGATGATGTAGAATGATAAAAGATGTTCGAAACTCTGAGAAAAATGGGGGCAAGTTATAAGTAACCACGGGTAATATACAATACGAACAAGAGCAAAGAGGGAACAATAAGAGTAGAAGACCAAGAACGAACTGTTCGGATTAAGAAGGTTCTAAGACAGGGATGTAGGTTGCCTCCCCTATTGTTCAATCTATATTCCAGTACAACAGTTCCAGTACAACATCCGTTGCTGCCCTACTGCGGTCGCGAAGTGGGGTCGACGCTGTTCGAGGTTGTTTCCTAGATAAGTTATTGCAATATGACGATGTATTATTGTATTATAGTTTTTAGTTTTCGACGTTGTCCATTATGGACAAATCGTAGTTCCTTTTATTGTGAAGAAGGTTGGGTTATCCCAACTGAAACCAAGGTAAATCTAGATAAACGTTGCAACTGAGGCTGTCGTTAATTTAAAATTAACCTTTTTTTCCTCCTATTTGTTTTATGTCCCCATTTTATTTTGGATCGCCTCGGATAGCTACTCCCAGACATTTACCGACAGTTATTGTTCCCACTGATTTGTCGCGCGCAGTATACTAGAAAAGTAGTCGAACTCTTCGCCTATTTATGCACAATACGTCTCATTTACTTACCTTCAGGGATAACTGCCAGACCCTGTACCAATTATCGATTCACCACTGGTCTTCCTGTATTTCATTACAGCCTCCAGCCAATGCAACTCCATACAGACAACATCTGATCATTTACTATGTAAGGTAAACGATTGCGTTTCCCTTGGTATACTCCCGTAGTTTACCTTAAAATCTGTCGAATTCATGCCATGAAGAACAACGTGTTTACTTCGATCTGCTGGGAAATTCCATGTCCATTTTTGACCGTAGTCGATAAACTGGCATTTTCTTCACTAATCGGTAGCGCAGTTCCGCATCGAATGCTTTCAGCCCAGTATACAAGGTGCCCAGTGGCATGTGGTCACGATGGAGTATATGCTTAGTATTATGAACGATTAAGAGACATAAACGGAACGAGAAGAAATCTGCTATTGTTGTAGCGGTACATTCGGACTCTCCAGAAAGATAGGGGAGGGGGGGGGGGCAGGGCTACCAAGTGTCAGTCTCATGGGTAACGAGACTGCGTAGCAAGAGTTAAAGATGTTTGAAGGGAACAGTGACAATTTCAGGTCGAATGCCGCATAAGGGAGAGTGCAGGGTCAAACTAGAACACCGCGGCAGAGGCAACGTCAGTGGTGCGTAACATAAAATATAGCTCCTGTACGAACGTTTATGTAGGCCAAATGGGCAGATATTTTTATGTTCGCTTTAAACAATACTGTAATGTAAGTAGTAATAAAATAGCATTTAGTTCCCTTTTTTATTGTTTACATAAAGTAGGATGCACAGTTTAACATCTTGATAACTGTCTTTATGTTCCTAAGGGTATCATTTGGAGACACTTATTGTTGTTGTTGTGGTCTTCAGTCCTGAGACTGGTTTGATGCAGCTCTCCGTGCTACTCTATCCTGTGCAAGCTTCTTCATCTCCCAGTACCTACTACAACCTACATCCTTCTGAATCTGCTTAGTGTATTCATCTCTTGGTCTCCCTCTACGATTTTCACCCTCCATGCTGCACTCCAATACTAAATTGGTGATCCCTTGATGCCTCAGAACATGTCCTACCAACCGATCCCTTCTTCTAGTCAAGTTGTGCCACAAACTCCTCTTCTCCCCAATTCTATTCAGTACTTCCTCATTAGTTATATGATCTACCCATCTAATCTTCAGCATTCTTCTGTAGCACCATATTTCGAATGCTTCTATTCTCTTCTTGTCCAAACTATTTATCATCCACGTTCCCATGGCTACACTCCATACAAATACTTTCAGAAACGACTTCCTGACACTTAAATCTATACTCGATATTAACAAATTTCTCTTCTTCAGAAACGCTTTCCTTGCCATTGCCAGTCTACATTTCATATCCTCTCTACTTCGACCATCATCAGTTATTTTGCTCCCCAAATCGCAAAACTCCATTACTACTTTAAGTGTCTCATTTCCTAATCTAATTCGCTCAGCATCACCCGACTTAATTCGACTACATTCCATTAGCCTCGTTTTGCTTTTGTTGATGTTTAATTTACATCCTCCTTCCAAGACACTGTCCATTCCGTTCAACTGCTCTTCCAAGTCCTTTGCTGTCTCTGACAGAATTACAATGTCATCGGCGAACCTCAAAGCTTTTATTTCTTCTCCATGGATTTTAATACCTACTCCGAATTTTTCTTTTGTTTCCTTTACTGCTTGCTCAATATACAGATTGAACAACATCGGGGAGAGGCTACAACCCTGTCTCACTCCCTTCCCAACCACTCCTTCCCTTTCATGTCCCTCGACTCTTATAACTGCCATCTGATTTCTGTACAAATTGTAAATAGCCTTTCGCTCCCTGTATTTTACCCCTGCCACCTTCAGAATTTGAAAGAGGGTATTCCAGTCAACATTGTCAAAAGCTTTCTCTAAGTCTACAAATGCTAGAAATGTAGCTTTGCTTTTTCTTGATTTAGCTTCTAAGATAAGTCGTAGGGTCAGTATTGCCTCACTTGTTCTCATATTTCTACGGAATCCAAATTTATCTTCCCCGAGGTCGGCTTCTACCAGTTTTTCCATTCGTCTGTAAAGAATTTGCGTTAGTATTTTGCAGCTGTGACTTATTAAACTGATAGTTCGGTAATTTTCACATCTGTCAACGCCTGTTTCTTTGGGATTGGAATTATTATATTCTTTATTGAAGTCTGAGGGTATTTCACGTGTCTCATACATTTTGCTCACCAGATGGTAGAGTTTTGCCAGGACTGGCTCTACCAAGGCTGTCAGTAGTTCTAATGGAATGTTGTCTACTCCCGGGGCCTTGTTTCGACTCAAGTCTTTCAGTGCTCTATCAAACTCTTCATGCAGTATCACATCTCCCATTTCATCTTCATCTACATCCTCTTCCTCAAGTACATCACCCTTGTATAGACCCTCTATGTACTCCTTCCAACTTTCTGGCTTCCCTTCTTTGCTTAGAACTGGTTTTCCATCTGAGCTCTTGATATTCATACAAGTGGTTCTCTTTTCTCCAAAGGTCTCTTTAATTTTCCTGTAGGCAGTACCTATCTTACCCCTAATGAGATAAGCCCCTACATCCTTACATTTTTCCTCTAGCCATCCCTGCTTAGCCATTTTGCACTTCCTGTAGATCTCATTTTTGAGACGTTTGTATTCCTTTCTGCCTGCTTCACTTACTGCACTTTTGTATTTTCTCCTTTCATCTATTAAATTCAATATTTCTTCTGTCACCCAAGGATTTCTACTATCCCTCGTCTGTTTACCTACTTGATTCTCTGCTGCCTTCACTACTTTATCCCTACTGTATTTCTTTCCCCCATTCTTGTCAATTGTTCCCTTATGCTCTCCTGAAACTCTGTACAACCTTTTTGCAGTTTCTTCAGTTTTAATCTGCAGTTCATAACCAACAGATTGTGGTCAGAGTCCACATCTGCCCCTGGAAATGTCTTACAATCTAAAACCTGGTTCCTAAATCTCTGTCTTACCATTATATAATCTATCTGAAACCTGTCAGTATCTCCAGGCTTTTTCCATGTATGCAACCTTCTTTTATGATTCTTGAACCAAGTGTTAGCTATGATCAAGTTGTGCTCTGTGCAAAATTCCACCAGGCGGCTTCCTCTTACATTTCTTACCCCCAACCCATATTCACCTACTACGTTTCCTTCTCTTCCTTTTCCTACTACCGAATTCCAGTCACCCATGACTATTAAATTTTCATCTCCCTTCACTATCTGAATAATTTCTTTTATTTCATCATACATTTCTTCAATTTCTTCATCATCTGCAGAGCTAGTTGGCATATAAACTTGTACTACTGTGGTAGGTGCGGGCTTCGTATCTATCTTGGCCACAATAATGCGTTCACTATGCTGTTTGTAGTAGTTTACCCGCATTCCTATTTTCCTATTCATTATTAAAGCTACTCCTGCATTACCCCTATTTGATATTGTATTTATAACCGTGTATTCACCTGACCAGAAGGGTTGTTCCTCCTGCCACCGAACTTCACTAATCCCCACTATATTTAACTTTAACCTATCCGTTTCCCTTTTTAAATTTTCTAACCTACCTGCCCGATTAAGGGATCTGACATTCCACGCTCCGATCCGTAGAACGCCAGTTTTCTTTCTCCTGATAACGATGTCCTCCTTAGTAGTCCCCGCCCGGAGATCCGAATGGGGGACTATTTTACCTCCGAAATATTTTACCCAAGAGGACGCCATCATCATTTATCCATACAGTAAAGCTGCATGCCCTCAGGAAAAATTACGGCTGTAGTTTCCCCTTGCTTTCAGCCGTTCGCAGTACCAGCACAGCAAGGTCGTTTTGGTTAGTGTTACAAGGCCAGATCAGTCAATCATCCAGACTGTTGCCCCTGCAACTACTGAAAAGGCTGCTGCCCCTCTTCAGGAACCACACGTTTGTCTGGCCTCTCAACAGATACCCCTCCGTTGTGGTTGCACCTACGGTACGGCTACCTGCATCGCTGAGGCACGCAAGCCTCACTACCAACGGCAAGGTCTATAGTTCATTTGGCGGGAGGGGGGAGACACTTATTAAAGAACATGAAATTTTTGCTAATTTAAGAAAATACTCAAATCAGTTTCCTTAATGAACAAAGCAATTTCCGTAAAAAAAGCCTTTCGCGGAGTATTGTCAGATCTGTTATGGCATAGCTTTTTTCTTTGATGGGATACCTTTTTCTGCCGTCCCATAGTGGTTTGATCTATCTGTTCTTTTACACTGACTGTTAAGTGTACAGTTTCGACCACCGTCTGCAGGTGGTCGTTATCTGCGAGCTTCCCTCTGGATCTCTTTAGCTGACGAGTCGCATTACAGTGTACTCAAGTAAGTATGGTTATGCACGGTACAGATAATTTGATTTCTAATTTAGTTTCCTAGTATTTTATTTTATTTGATGAGGATTTCGTAATAAGTCGAAACCAGTAACGATATCAACTGTGTGACTTGAGGCAGCAGTATACGAGATGTTTCAAAGCCATGTCAAATGTCTATTGGTGATATATCACATCATGGCGAACAACTTTTGTAAGAGCCAAATGTTTGGTTATGCCACTGAGAGGTGGCAGGGTGTAGGAACTCAGCGATGTTAGTATCTAAAGCGTGCTGCCTATAATCCAGTCATCTGCTCCGGTTAAATCATCTGCCGAGCTTGTAAAACACAGAGTGCGGCGTTGAACTTCCTTATCTTAAAAAAATTATAAAACTGAAAGTATTGGAGGTGTCAATTTAATTCTCTTTTCTTTACGTAGAGGTACATTTAAAAATTTATTTCATTAGGTTTTGAAAAAGATATCTCGAAGGGGCCTCCATTCTGCTCATTGCATTTGGAGAATCGAAATCGGAAGTTTCGGCCCATTTTGTACAGCATGACACTATGTTGGCAATAGCAGTACGAACATTCTTCCGCTGCACGACTGGAATATACCAATGATTTATGTTAGCCCAATAAGAAAAAGTTGCAGGGGGCTAAATCTGGCGAGGGTGCTGGCCACAGAAGATCGCTTCTCAAAGAGATGAGACGTCGGGAAAGTGTTCGCTCAAGAGGATCAGTCCAGACGTTCGCGCCGTGTGAGCTGTGGAACCAGACACCCACCACACTCATTTCTTCCAGTTCCGCGAGGCGAAACTCCTCAGTCATCTGGATACAACGCTCAGATGTGACTGTAACTATCCTATCGTTCTCCAGGAAAAACCATGGCCCATATGTCGGTTTTGTATATTGTACCTCAAACAGTTTTGCTCATGAAGTTCCCGGCAGGTTACGCCACTCCGGTATCGCATTCTCTGTTTATTCACGCGTCCACACAAACAAAAATCTGCCTTATCGCTGAAGAACACAACGGCGACATCAGGCAGGTTGTCGATCGAGATTTCACATGCATTTTTTCGTGAAACAAAGTACCGTGGATTAAACGTTTGTACTACTGCCAATTCTTTTCTCGCACTCTACCAGTATCCATAAATGTGTTCTCCCACTTAACAATCTGTTTTGGATCAGGAACACGACCTGCAGACGCGATATTAAACTGTTCCCCGAATGCACGTTGGATTGCGATGACCGAGCGGCCATTGCAAAAGTAAGTCGCCACGGTGAAGGCGTGTTGCTCTCTATTCCACAGCATGATTGCTACTGAAATAATCTTTTCGGAAAAAAAGTTGGGTCCCATGCTTTCGAACGCATTAAACTCAAACAACAATGACTAAGGAAGCTGTGTGGCGCGCGTTTCAAGTAAGGAAGTCCCCACGCCACACTCTGTGTCGTTCTCCGCTTAGAAACACCCGTTCTCAAGGTTTTCTTGTTGAAAATCACTATATCAGTTCACTTCGAAAAGCAGAATATAGCACACTTTGTAGACCCTAATGGTTCGGTAAAATTTCATCTTCCAGCGCTGGCGAAAAGCCTTCTAGCGTCGGTGGGAAGCGTCAGGGAACAGTTTTCCTGAAGGGATCATCATGTCACTGCCTGCGGAGGAAGCTGCAGCCCCTGTAAGAGAACAGAGATCCCATGCTCGTCGCTATACGCACATCCACACGACGACAGAGCGAGCATCCGCACGCATCACTCATGCTGGAAAAAATGTAATGAGGGCCTCATAAGAAGAGCATTGGGGTGTCTTGCTTTTTCTGATAGCGGGTGGAGTGTAGGGAATGTTAATTCATCGAAGAATGGCGCAAATGTACGGAGAGCACTGCATGGCTGTGCAAGGCTCTAGGTTTGGTACAAGCGATTCGAGGACGGATGAATTTCGTTGGTCGCTGATGCACAGTGTGGAACACCGCACCGAATTCGCCGCAATACAGATGTCATTGTCTAACAGGTGGAAGCCCTCATTACTGAAGGCGGAGGGAAACGGTAACAATCATTGCCGCAGAAATCGGATTTGAGTGTCGGAAGCATTCACGCTGTCATTAAGAACAGCTTGAAACTCCACAAAGTGTGTGCTCAGTTGGTGTCTCACCGTATTCAGGAAGCACGTCGATTGGGACTCAGCATCTGCAGACCTGTGTTAAAGAATGGAATGGGTTCCTGTCACGAGTGGCCGCTAAAGACAAGACGTCATCTCTTTGAACCCGAGTTCAAGCAACAAAGCCTCCAGGGAAAGCGTGCAGGGCTCCCACCACCCAAAAATCCAAAGCTGTCCACAGAAGTACCTTCTTCTTGGACCAAAAGAGCTCCCTTCGTATCAGCTTCCTGCAGAATAGGACAACGGTGAATACGTAGCATTACTCACAAACCCTGATCGCCCTTCACAAAGATATAATATCGAAACGACGAGGGCAGCTCATCCACGGTGTCATTATGCTTCCCGAAAATGTTAGGCCCCCTACAGCAAACGCTGTCGAGGAGATCTTCCTGACATTCAAAAGGAAACCACTCCGTCTACTGGCCACAAGTGGCCCATCGGGACCATCCGACCGCCATGTCATCCTCAGAGGAGGATGTGGATAGGAGGGGCATGGGGTCAGCGCACCACTCTCCCGGTCGTTGTGATGGTATTCTTGACCGAAGCCGCTACTATGCGGTCGAGTAGCTCCTCAATCGGCATCACGAGGCTGAGTGCACCCCGCAAAAGGGCAACAGCGCATGGCGCCCTGGATGGTCACCCATCCAAGTGCCGACCACTCCCGACAGTACTAAACTTCGGTGATCTCACGGGAACCGCTGTATCCACTGCGGCAAGGCCGTTGCTTGACATTCAAAAGGGAGGCCCTCGAAAATCTTCCATACAATGTGGACCTGACTCTCTGCAATTATGACGTTTCTGGTGAGCGAAAGAGGACTATGACAAGCAACGATTCACCTCGGACGAGGGCTTCAAGCAGGACGTTCGGAACTGGTTCACAACAAAGCCCCAGGAATTTTACGAAACGACCATTGACCGCCTTGTGTCGCAGTGTGACAAACGCCTCAAAAGTACTGGACAATACTTTTGAAATAAATGCAGGTTTACGGTTCGTTTGTTTTAATATAATAATATTGAAAAAATATCTTCTATAGATCTACGTCGACCCTGGCTGTACGACAAAGTGCCGCGAAATGATTCTTCTTCAAAGCAGGGTCGTCCAAAAACTCATTGTCACACTATTTCGCATCTGCCCTCCGTTACATCGACCGGTCGGGTCTCTGATGAAGTCACCGAATGGCATGTCAGCTCATCGGAAGTGACAGAAATACACGCCTATTATTAGTGTCCCGCGTTCCTTTCTGGTGTGAACCGCCGGGACGGAGGAGGGGGTGGGAGGCGCCGCTGGCAGTGGGCCAGACGGCCAGTCACAGAGACAGACAGCTGAAGCACGCGGCCACGTCACAACAAGCTCACCCACTGGACCCCACAGCCACCTGAGAGCTGTTGAACTTGGCACCGCAGACAATGGCTCTCGTCCATAGTACCGTTCTGTCTTTTCATTCTGGTTCATTGAGAGCAGTATTTATTTTCTCTTCTGCCATCTAGCACACGCAATGTTTCCTACGTACACTACAACAAACCATTCCATAGAGCACCGTGTAGAACTGAAAGGATTACTAACGTATTCATCTTCTCTTTCCGCCAAGCTTAAGTTGCAAGAACAGCGAACTGAGGAAAACTGATTCCTTTTGCGACAAAATGAAGTCGTGACTTGATGATTAAGCCCAAAGTACCACGTGCGCATGTCGTCGGACTTCTAAACGTTCAGAAATGTAAAACTGTGCACTTCAGAAAACGTAGTACCCTGCCACAACCGTATAAACGAGTCACAAGGAGACTCAGTCAACACATAAAAAATACCTGTTTCTAACATTTTGTGGGTATATGAAATGAAATGGTTATCTCAGTAGCAGGTAAAGCCGGTGGCAGACTTCAGCTCCTGGGAAAATTCGGTCTGTGCAGAAAGAAGATAGTTAAAAAACATTGTGTCAAGAAATTTTACTCCTGTGTAGCTGATGACAGTAGGTACCAAAATTGCTAATATACGAGGGGCGTTTGAAAAGTCCGTGCAAAAATAAAAACTACTAACGTGTTTGGGGTGAACCTTTTTTATTTTTCGACAGTCTCCTTTTAGACTTATACACTTCGTCCAACGCTGTTCTAATTTGTTGATCCCTTCCGAATAACAGGTATTGTTCAAGTCTGCAAAATAGCTATTAGGTGCTGCAATCACTTCCTCATTTGAATGAAATCTTTGTCCCGCCAGCCATTTCTTTAAATTGGGGAACAAATAGTAGTCTGAGGGAGCCATGTCTGGAGAATAGGGATGATATGAAACGAATTGGAATCCTATATCCATTAATTTTGTGAGCACAACTGCTGAGGTGTGTGCTGGTGCATTTCCGTGATGGTAAAGGACTTTTATGCGGTCCAATCGCCGGCGGTTTTCTTGCAGCGCGGTTTTAAAAATGTCAAATAACGATGAATAATATTCACCTGTAATAGTTTTACCCTTTTTCAGACAGTCGATGAGGATTATCCCTTGCGAATCCCAAAAGACAGGCGCCATTACCTTTCCGGCAGAAGGAATGGTCTTCGCCTTTTTTGGTGCAGATTCTTCCTTGGTAACCCATTGTTTAGATTATTGTTTGGTCTCAGGAGCATAGTAATATATCCATGTTCCAGCCACAGTGACGAAACGACGTTTAAAGTCCTGCGGATTCTTCCTGAACAGCTACAAACCATCCTTGCAACACAATTCCGTTTTTGGTTAAGTGTGAATAATCGTGGAACCCATCTTGCGGATAGCTTGCTCATGTCCAAATGTTAATGCAAAATATTATGTACCCGTTCACTCGAGATGCCCTCAGCACTAGCAATCTCACGCACCTTAATTCTTCTGTCATCCATCACCATATCACGGATTTTATCAATGATTTCTGGAGTCATAACCTCCATAAGGCGTCCAGAACGTCCAGTACCAATTATTAACTGTTCTAATCAAAGAAGCAGAGTAATCATAATGTTTATCAAGCATCTCTTTAGTCTCCTGAGGCGTTTTGGTTTTCATAAAGTAATGTTTAATTACCACATGAAATTCTTTTTCGTTCATTTTTTGACAATTACTCGACTTCCTTGATTCACACAAATGCAAACACAAATAAATAGACCAATATGGATGGAACTTGGTGTGAGTTCTTTCCAAAGATGCTGCTAACTAAACATGACATCGATACGCGCCGGTGATGCCATCTTTCGGACTTTGCACGGACTTTTCAAACGTCCCTCGTATATATATACAGGGTGGAGAAAAATTGTCACGAAATTTTAATCCTGGGTAGCTGATGCTAGTAGGAACCAAAATTGCTAATGTTGTGTAGGTCGACAACTCACAATTTTTAAAGTACGGAAACTTGGAGCCTCGCGCTCCGATTGGACGTGCGATTGCCCTGTTGCTGTTCGTCGGTTGACGGGCAGCGCTATGGTTGTCGGTTCACACAAAAAACGTCCCTCGCCCCATCGCTGCCCCAATGCGATACGCACACGTGTCGAATAGGTCTTGCTGTTTGTCTTCACATCACATCAGAGCCATTCACATTTTAGCTTCCCTTCGGAGCTCACACATGTCACCTGCGATTTAGTCATACAGAAAGCATGGCGGCACGGTATTGATTTGAAGAACAACGAGCCACCTTGAATACATCGCGATCTCTGGAAGGCAAAGCATTCGCGGTCATGCGTCGTCCAGAGTATACGGCAACAGGGCAATCCAGAATCGAAGCGCTTGGCACCAAGTTTCCGTAGTTTAAAAATTGTGCGTTGTCGATGTACACAACATTAGTAATTTTGTTTCTTACTGTTACCAGCTATCCAGGGTTAAAATTTCATGACACAATTTTTCTCCACCCTGTTTGTGTATATCAGAAATTTTTGTGCGTGTTTGATACAATCATGGCTTTATTGTACAGTTTAATGTTCATCGCTACATTGGAGCGTCTTCTTCAAGTAGTTGTTCTGAAACATGATTGTGACTAAATGACCATGCACTACACGGAGTGACACATTGGTCCATGCAAGCAGATGATCTGAAATGTCAATTTGACTTGCCAAACCTAACTATCTATATTTATATTTACTGCGATATGGACAAATCAACTTTTGTAGTAAAAAGATTACAGAATTCAAATTCAGAGATGCTCCTGGTGACATCGTCAGGTAACCCATAAGTTAGAGATTTATTTGACTCGTGGAAGAGTGTCATGCAGATGCTAAAAATTCTGAACTCTCAGACACTTGACGATAAATGCCACATATCCCATGAAGCCTACTTGTGAAGTCTCAAGAGACTGAATCGCGAGGAATCTAGGAACATACTACTTCTTCCTACACATCGCTACTGCAGGGGTCGTGAAGACCAGATTAATTACAGCGTTCACAGAGCCATCTAAGCTGTAATTCTTCTAGCGCTCCATACAGGAATGAAATGAGAGAAAATTCCAATACATTGTCTGATAAAAAAAGTGAATCAGCCAGAAGACATGATCGGATGTCAATGTAAATTCGCACACCAACATGCAGCCGGCAGGTATGTAAATCATTACGGTTTGAATTCCTTGTGACAGGTAGAATGGCAACCAAAGTGCATTAGTATCGTTAGTAGGTCTGTTGGAGGATATAAATAGCGTGAACAGCGACAAATATTGAGTCATCACTGTGAAGGACACTGAGGTGCCAAATGCTAGTGTGAGAGAGCTCCACCAGCAATTGACAGAGTTTGAAATGGACCTGATTGTGTGTCTCCGTTTACCGACTGGGTGAATTGTGCAATATCCAGATTCAGTAGGTATTCGGATGTGACTGTGTTCTGGTGATGGACAAAATGGAAAGGTGCGGGCAGGCATACGCGTCGTCAAGGCTCCGGTCGACCACGTCTGGCCATCACAAGAGAGGACTGTCGTATTGTGCACGAAGCTTGTTGGTATCCCTTTACGTCTACGTTTCTCACCTGAGAATACGTAAATGACTCCCTGCAGCATTATGTATCGTTCCGCACCATTGGTCGGATGCTAGTAGCAGCTGGACTAGAGAATTGCCAACGCACGCGTAGGCTGCCGTTAGCTCCACAACAGAAACGGCTGCATTGGGAAGGGTGCTGTGACCGAGAAAGATGGACTGCTGTCAAAAAGGGTCACATTATGTTCAACAATGAATCGCGATTCTGCGGAGCTCTGGATGACCAACGTCGGCGAATATGGCGGTGACCTGGGAAGAGGTTCCATTCTTAAAATATTTTCCTGTCTTACTGCTGTCGTCTTTGTGTGGGGAACCATCAGATATGACTTCAGGTCACGGATGGTAGCGATTGAGGGATCACTTACGGCACAACAATACGTCACTGACATCCTGCGTCCGCATCTGTTACGCCTCATGGGAGAGTACCGTCGGGTCATTTTTCAACAGGATATATGACGTCCACACAGGGGACATGTGTCTATTAGTAGTCTGTGTGATGGTGAGATACTCTCGATCCTTAGATCTGTTCCCGTTAGAACACGAACCAGTTCCAACTGTTTTGGGATAATTTGCTTCAGGAGAGGATACAATGGCCTTATGACACCCTCCCCAACCGGACCATTGCTTACAACCAGGCAAAGAGGGGATCCGACGTCATGCTGATAAGTGAGCTAGTACTACCTAGTTCTCTGTAAAGTTCACTCGATTTTTCACACACTGCGATAAGAGTACATGCCTTTTTGAGGTCGCGAAGTTTCATTTTGTTTCCTCCTTCTTTTTGTCAGGCAGTATATTTGGCACACTGTGAAGTACCCTCTGTCATCTATTTCACAATGGTTTGCAGCATGCGGATGTAGTTTCTGATGCAGACCTCTATCGTACGGAGTGTATCTCACCTGCCATCGAGTAAGACGCGGTGCCCGACTTGCACTTAGCTCCGACAGATCTCTTGAGTTGTTGGCAAGAGCTAAACGGTTACGAGTGATGGCGGCTCTTTTAGTCGGTGCCGCGACGCATTCCATTTCTTATCTCGGTGAAAATGGGCGCGGCACGAGTCTAGAGACATATCTATAATTCTGGTGCTATGAATTTATTACACTCTGTTTTCAGATTGTTCATGAATGTAAATGCCAACACTATACCGTCCATTCACATCCATGGGGCCACCAGTCTGAAGCCTGAATAATCAGCAGCATTTGCAGACTCAATGAAGTACTGGACGGTACGGACAGGGGCGTGGAGCCAAACTGACTCTAATGCTGTGCCCAGCTGCGCTAGATGGTTCAAATGACTCTGAGCACTATGGGACTTGACATCTGAGGTCATCAGTCCTTAGAACGTAGAACTACTTAAACCTAACTAACCTAAGGACATCACACACATCCATTCCCGAGGCAGGATTCGAACCTGCGATCGTAGTAGTCGCGCGGTTCCAGACCGAAGCGCCTAGAACCGCTCGGCTACCTCGGCCGGCGCTGCGCTAGATTTCTTGGTTGAGGATCCATGGCACGAACAGCCCTATCAAGGTGTTCCCACAGAGCCTCGACTGTGTTTAAATCCGGGGAGTTTGATAGCCAAGGGAGTAAGGTAAACTCATCCTGGAGCTTCGCGAATCACGCACTGTACTGTGAGCTGCGTGACACGTTGCATTGTCCTGCTACTAGATGCCATTGCTCCGAGGAAAACCAAACTGCATGTGGGGATGGACACGGTCGCGAAGTATGGATGCACACTTGTATTGATTCATTGTACCTTCCAGAATGACTGGATCACCCAGGAAATGCCACGAAATCATTCCTCAGACCATAACGCTCCGTCTTTCCGTCTGTAATGTCCCCACAGAAAATACCCTCTACCCGCACCAATTAATCATTGTCAATTAAACCATCCTTATTCATTTACTTTGGAAAAGTATCTGATCTGATTTTCTCGTAATATATGCGGCCACAGCTCGACGACGCCAAAGTATTTTCTAGTGCGTTTATCCTTTGAAATAACAGAGATGCATATATGCATTCTCCATGGTTGTTAGAGTGGTAACTAGGACAGCTTCTGGAGTATCTGTTGAGGGATTGACGTGTTTCTGAGAGATACATATTCTGCTTTTCTTCCCGCTAAAGCGAGCCAATTAACATTTGTGCCGCTAGCGGTTTGTTTGAAGAGAAAGAGACTGTAAACGGGAAATAACTAAGACGTGGAATCACCGGAGATCTGGACATGTAATGGAGATGGATTTAATACACAATTTTCTTCATAAATAAGGTTTGTGACTTTTTTGTTCTGGAGTGAATGAACGAATGAGTTTTCTGAATCATTTGATGATCACGTTTGCCCTGTAATTAGTGGGGAAGTTTCAGCTGTGTCGAAGAGAGCCTGCAATCACTGAGTCTGTGTTAAATCGTCCAAAAAGGCTTCGTACACATCTGGAATTCGCAATCTTTCGTAAAAGGAACAAATTGTCCACACGATTGATTCTCCCGACTGAATGCAGTGTTTAACAGTAATAATAAATGTAAAGATCTCTTACAGCAAGCCAGCCGCTGATTACCAAGACGAAGGACTCCACCAAAGATTCTATTTGGATGATTTCACGTAACGAAGCATTATATTAAAAACTGTACATAGATAAAGGAGAGAAAGAGAGAAAGCAAATGAAAATACAGATAATACTAATAATCCTCCATTAGTCTAACTTTTCGCCTGTCTTATCACGGATCAGCCAAAAAATGGGAGGCCCTTACTTTACTGTATAGATTTATGTGTGAAGGTGAAGGGATCTTAAAGGCAACAGATACACGTCTATACAGACAAGACATTACACAAAGTTAGCGGCTAGCTGCATTCATCATCTATTCTTAGATGAAGAGACGGCAACTTATTATCATTAACATTTAAAAAATATTAAACGTCGATTGTTGTAGGTTTGATTTCAGACGTTTCACACTGTACACGCCCACGACCATCTGTCCCATGGAACATAAAACGCGATTCATCTGAAAAGGCCACCTGTCACTACTGAGTGGACGTTCAGCTGTGGTTCCGACGTGCCATTTCCAGCATTCGTCGCCGATGAAAAGCAGTCAGCGTGGGTGCATGAACGAGGTACTCGCTGCGGAGGTCCATACACAGAAACATACGCTGGACGATCGTTGAGGAGACACTGTTGGTATCCCTTTGGTTCATCTGGGCTGTCACTTGCTCAATAATTACACGTCTGTCCACCCGAACACATCTCCGCAGTCGTTGTTCACCATTGTTATCTATGGCCCATGTTGCATCACAGCGCCGGTTTCGGATAGCGCTCTTTTGGCATTCACGGTATACTTTAAGCACGACGGCCCGCGAACAGTTTACAAACTTTGCCGTTTCGGGAATGCTTCCACCCTTGGTCCAAAGGCCAATGATGATGTCCTTCCACTGCTAGTGCAAGCACATGGCGTCTGTGAGTGGATATTGCACGTTGACATCGAACATGGGCGGTGGTGACATAAATGTGACTCAACTGTGTATTTTTATCTTTTCAAGAATAACACCTAGTCTGTTCTGAATCCTAGCATTAATAGTAACGTCAGGGCTACCCACCTAGCGATGGTGGCACTTTACACTATGGCTATTGTTCAGTAGCTCACATGTAAAACATTTGTGTTCCTCCATCAAATATAATGCGGTGCACAGTTCCGTGAAGAGCTCGCAAGCATGCCACAGCACTGGACTCGGTGTGGGTCAACATCCCTGTACGTACCTTCCAGAACCTCAATGACTCTCTTCTTGCACGTTGAGAGGTGGCATGAGCCCCCTCTCATATTTCTATCTTACTCTGAGTAATTCGATTTTCATCTCTAATTGCATGCGGTGAAAAGTTGCTATTCCTTCACATGCAGACTTCCCACGCAGTGTCTCTCGTCACCCGGGTTGTCCACTGACAGGCGGGTGCTGCTGATCTTCAAAGGGTTAAGCCGACGGGTGTGAGGGAGTCGAGTGGATGCTTTCCAGACACTGACATTGTCATAAGAGTGGGGGCGACACGCCCACAGGGGCCTGACGGAGCGGCTGGACTAGAGATTCCGTTACTTCGCAGAAACTTAGTGAAAACACTTTCTGGCGGGCTACCAGTGAGGCGTGGGAATGACTTGTGTTCCCAGGCAGTCTTGGCGGGCAAATTCCCGCGTTTTCTGCAAAATCATAACTGTGATTGGCTGGCTCAGGGGATAGCTCCGTGACGTAGCAAAATCGGCGCAGAAATTGGCGCCAAGTATCTCCATTGGTGGAATAGTAGTGCGTCGGCAATTAAGTGGAATTTTCCGTCGGTTTTCGAGTTGCTGATTGGAAAGTTTAACCACAGCCACTCTCGTGGGGGCGGGAATGTTCGGTGTTCAGATTGTACGGGCACTCTTGAGAGAGTCAGCTCTCGCCTTTCGGTCGGGGTAGGTTACAAGGTTGAGCTCTCGCTGCGCTGGACAGCCTGCCTTCCATTGGCTGTCTAATATACTTTCATTTAATTGTAACTGTTTGAAGAAGTTGCTGAAGTTTCGACTTCAACGTAACTTTCCGAGTACAGTTGGCATTTGAGCGTTTTGCGTACAAGCGGCTTATGTTGTCCGTCTTGAGCAGTTTTGGCTAAAGTTGACTGTATCGGGGTTACTGTGTGACTTCGCTCGTTAAAATCAATCACTGTACCATCAGTGATTGTGTGGCGAGCCCTCTTCGTCTCCCTCTGAGGCGCATTTGTATTGATAGGAAGTCTTTAGTTTGGAACAACCAGACCGGGATAATATGTTTCGGGCTATACTCGCGACATTATCATCACCACGACTGGACGTCGAAGCAACCAGCCATCGCTTCCAGTACGCCAGATCGTGTCCTTGCAGTTAAGAAGACAGCTTGGTAATGTATGTCCGCAGCACCAGCAGATTTGCTCTGTGATAATCAGAGCTCAGCAGAGCGCGCCTGTTCCCGTCTTTTCTTACGTGTTTCTGTCTTGGGTGTTCATTGTCTGAGTTCTCACTACTATAACAGCAATTAATGTTGGGTTGGCTGGGTGTTCCTCTTACGATCTGAGTTGCAAGGAATTGGCTCCACATACCACTTGGTGATGAACGTCACAAGCTAGTTTTAGGACAACTTCACCTTCATAGCGTTTATTTGAGTATTGTAAATGTTTCATGTGTTGTGTTCATTATTTTCAGTTTAGTCATAATAAATCAAATTGTTATTTTGGGCAGAACTTTTATTCTGTAGATCGGTAGAGCAACCCTTTCATTTCTCACCACGTTAATGAAACTTATTTATCAAATTAATTTCTATCAAATTAAATTACTGCAGGTGCCAAACTCTTTTCTACTCCACTTTCAGGGTCGATTAGAGTCAGTTAGTGTTTCTTCTTAATCCATGTGCAACAGCAAAAGTCGGAGTTAGAAAAGGGGGGGAGGGGCTTAGAGCATCATTTCCATATGAAGATTCTAGAAGAATTTAGTGTTAAATACACTGCTAGTCCCGGCACCTCACAACGTCTCTCAGCAGTATGCGCGGCAAAAGGTGATTATTCCGGATTTTGACAGGTGGTCACATTAATGTGACTGGAGAGTGTGTTATCCTCATTTTTCCATCTTCATGTTTCTCGTTATTGTCATAAAGATCTAAGATGGTCCAATGTAGTCAGTGTCACCCCTGGTAGACTTCAAATTTGGCTACAACCAGAAAAAAAGTGCTGTTAAGGCTGATACCGTTAGGTTTCCTAGGCCTGCGTCGGACAGCAGCTCGGACACCACCGCCCCACGCCATATGGCTTCCTTCTTCCGGATTGAAGGCCAGGAGCAACGGCACGGAAACAGCGGAAGGAAGGCGCGCAGCAGCTGCCGGGGGACGGCCTCTCAGCTGGTGGTCTCCGCACGTGCTACCGGACACGTGGCGAAACTGCTTGCCTTTGACAGCCACGGCTTCCATTTCGCCAACTCTGAGGGCATCAGCGAACGCATGTTCTTACGTTTGCAGTGATTTCAGTATGGTGGGAGCCACGTAGTGTAATCGATCCTGTCATCTACTGGAAGATCTACATCTACATCTACATACATACTCCGCAATCCACCATACGGTGCGTGGCGGAGGGTACCTCGTACCACAACCATCATCTTCTCTTCCTGTTCCACTCCCAAACAGAACGAGGGAAAAACGACTGCCTATATGCCTCTGTACGAGCCCTAATCTCTCTCATCTTTGCGGTCTTTCCGCGAAATGTAAGTTGGCGGCAGTAAAATTGTAATGCAGTCAGCATCAAATGCTGGTTCTCTAAATTTCCTCAGTAGCGATTCACGAAAAGAACGCCTGCTTTCCTCCAGAGACTCCCACCCTAGTTCCTGAAGCAGTTCCGTAACACTCGCGTGATGGTCAAACCTACCGGTAACAAATCTAGCAGCCCGCCTCTGAATTGCTTCTATCTAGATAACTAATCAGGGAGTGTACCACGACAGCAAGTGGTTTGGTGGCTGAATGAAGGATCGCCACAGTGAACAATAAAAAGAATGAACTCGCCTCCGTAGCCGAGGTCTCTAACGCACGCCTGTGCGGTGGCGCTCGACTCGTGAGTAAGTCGGTTCGAATCCTGACAACAGATGTAATTTTCAGTGTCAGTGGCAAGGAGAGGAGGAGTGGTAGTGTAAAGTTCCAGTCTTCGCGCCAATGTCCTGTATTAAATTCCAACCCTCTCAGCAGTACGTGTAAGGGGATGTGACGCTGTTGATGCTGATCTATCCTTAGGAGGTGGACGTTAAATTGGCGGCCCCTTGGCGGTATTCAAGAGGAGTATGCTATGTGCCAGCACTGGCATTCATCTTACCCCTTCTCTTACGATCAACATTGTACAACACAAACATAACACTACACTACACTCATCAACAGCCGGCTGCTGTGGCCGAGCGGTTCTAAGCGTTTCAGTCAGGAACCGTGCTGCTGCTAGTCTAGTCTAGGTCTAGTCTAAGTCTAGGGGACTGGTGACCTCAGATGTTAAGTCCCATAGTGCTTAGAGCCATATGAACACTCATCAACACTACAGATGCATATATTCGCAAGGAAAGGGGCAATCTGTATGGAGGAAGAACACGCTTTCTGACAGGCTATTGAAACCACCCCATGGGGTGTCCCAACCAACAATGTACCAGGTGATCAAAAAGTCAGTATAAATTTGAAAACTGAATAAATAACGTAAGAACGTAGATATAGAGGTACAAATTGACACACATGCTTGGAATGATATGGGGTTTTACTAGAAAAAAAATACATAAGTTCAAAAAATGTCCGATAGATGGCGCTTCATCTGATCAGAATAGCAAGAATTAGCATAACAAAGTAAGACAAAGCAAAGATGATGTTCTTTACAGAAAATGCTCAACATGTCCACCATCATTCCTCAACAGCCCGCATCTCGTGGTCGTGCGGTAGCGTTCTCGCTTCCCACGCCCGGGTTCCCGGGTTCGATTCCCGGCGGGGTCAGGGATTTTCTCTGCCTCGTGATGGCTGGGTGTTGTGTGATGTCCTTAGGTTAGGTAGGTTTAAGTAGTTCTAAGTTCTAGGGGACTGATGACCATAGATGTTAAGTCCCATAGTGCTCAGAGCCATTCCTCAACAATAGCTGTAGTCGAGGAATAATGTTGCGAACAGCACTGTAAAGCATGTCCAGAGTCATGGTGAGGCATTGGCGTCGGATGTTGTCTTTCAGCATCCCTAGAGGTGTCGGTCGATCACGATACACTTCCGACTTCAGGTAACCCCAATGCCAATAATCGCACGGACTGAGGTCTGGGGACCTGGGACGCCAAGTATGACGAAAGTGGCGGCTGAGCACACGGTCATCACTAAACGACGCGCGAGAGATCATTCACGCGCCATCCGTCGGACATTTTGTGAACTTTGTTTTTTTTTTGTTCTAATAAAACCTCATGTCATTCCAAGTATGTGCGTCAATTTTTACCTCTCTCTCTACATTATTCCGTGGTTTATTAAGTTTTCAAATTTAAACTGACTTTTTGATCACCCTGTATTACAATATTAACATTTTTACAAAAAGAGAAGTGTTATCATTAACCACTTAATAAATCTTTAGATAACGTAAAATATAGCAGATTGCTGTAGTTTTCTTCTCTCTGCATCTACAAACGTACTCCGCAAGCCACCACAGAGTGCATGGCCGAGTGTACCTTGAAGATTTACTAACTCTTCCCTTTCCTGAACCACTGGCAAATGGAGCGAGGGAAAAACGACTATAAACCTGCGTTATAGCCTTAATTAACTTATTTTCGCGATCCTTATGCGGAATGTACGTTGGCGGCGGTAGAGTCGTTATGCTGTCAGCCACAAATATCGGTTCTCCAAATTTTCTCAATAGAATTTCGCGGAAAGAGCATTGTCTTCCAACCAGGGATTCTTCTCTGAGGTCACTAGGCATCTTCTAAACACTCACGTGTTGACTGAACCCACCGGAGACAAGTCCACCAATATGCCTCTGAATTTCAATGCCTTAGTTTAATCCTACCTAGTGGGTATCCCAAACACTCGAGGAGTACTCAAGGATGGGCCTCAGGACTGTACTGCATGTGGTCACCGTTACAGATGAGCTACACTTTCCCGAAATTCTCCCAATAACCCGAAGTGTATCATTCGCCTTCTTCACTATTGACCTTAATTTCATGTGGCTTTACAACGTTACGGCTAGATATTTGACTGTCGCGACTGTGTCAACAGCACCCTTCTAATGCTGTATTCGAATATTACAGGATAGTTTTTCCTCTTCATTCGCATTACATTATATTTCCTTACATTCAGAACAAGCTGCCATTCAACAGAGCAAATAGAAAATCTGTCCAAGTCATTTTGTATTTCCCTACAGTCCCTCAGCGACGACACCCTTCCAGACACTACAGCATCATCAGCAAACAGTCGCAGATCGCTGCTCACCCTGTCCGTTAGGGAACAAGAGCTGTCCTACCACACTACCCTTGGGCACTCCTGATGATGCCCTTCTCTCCGGTGAACACTCACCGTCGAGGACGATGTACTCGGTTCTGTTGCTTAAGCAGTCGAGCCACTCACATTTCTGGGAACCTATTCCATATGTTTGGACCTTCATTAACAGTCTACAGTGGTGACTGCGTCAGTACCAGGACTATACAATATGATTGAGCAATCTGTGTAAGTGACTCATGAGAAAGAACAAACAAATTGCACCACCTTCAAATCTGCGAACATGTGTGAGCTTCGATTCATGGAGGGCAGGAATGAAAAAATAATCCTTACTTTGTTAAAAAAGATTACCCAAGTACGAGAAGGACTCGCGCAGTAAGCGTCCGGTACAAATTACATATACAATAGTTCATCCATCCCACGAATTGGGTATCTCAACCATTTTTGCCTCTTTTCGGTTTATCGATACTGGGAAGATATCGGTCCCGAGAATTACAAGAGCGTACCAAATTATCAAAATCTCCACAGTGGCTCCTGAGACAAGGCACAACACACAAAAATATTTTTGTTTACTTACTAAAACATAAAGAAAACTTACATTTTAGATTTTCGTGCAGTAACAATTTTCTATTATGTTTTTGACGGATGATGAATGCATTGTAAGGTCTAGTGGCAAAAACACATATTTTGGGATGTAATCAATTACAATTTACCTGTATTGTGAAACGTTGCTTCCAGCCAGATTTCATGATTCTGGCTCAAAAATGGTTCAAATGGCTCTGAGCACTATGGGACTTAATATCTGAGGTCATCAGTCCCCTAGAACTTAGAACTACTTAAACCTAACTAACCTAAGGACATCACACACATGCATGCCCGAGGCAGGATGCGAACCTGCGACCGTAGCGGTCACGCGGTTCCAGACTGAAGTGCCTAGAACCGCACGGCCACACCGGCCGGCGATTCTGGATTAATGGGTAGTATCCCATAGGTTCTGATGAGAGAGTTTGGGAGTATCAAAATATGTGACGTAAGCGGCCGTATGTTTTAATTGCACTGAATTAGATGCTTAATTTTTATACACCGCCAAGCAGTCGTCGACTTCGGTATGTGACATAAATTTCAACTTGATACGTCCACCCGTTCCTGAGAAAAAGGTGTATTTACAGAAGGACAGAAAGACAGTCGAATAACAACTGACAAAAAAGATTTACTCGTGCGATGTAATTACAAATTAACAATTTTCTAATTTTTCCCTTTACTTTTACTTTGAAACCCCGCTCATCGTCAAATTTAATAATTCTAGGTTAGCTGGAAGTACCCTACAGTTTCGACGAATGAGTTTACGAATATCAAAATATGTGACATAAATGACCGTATCTTTTGTTTGCATGGACTTAGAAGCTTACAATTTTTGTACCGCCTAGGGACTGTAGACCTCACCACTTAGGGACCTCAGTACATGACATAAATTTGAACTTGGTACGTCACCCCTTCCAGAGAGAATTGGGTCTTAACAGTCGGACAGACAGACACACGCTCAACGTACGAGTACAAGAAGTCGATCCTATAACGGTTCCGTTTTTACCAACTGAGGTGCGGGACTTTAAAAGGTAGCTCTACTACGAAATAAAATCTGAGCAATAGCTACAATAAAATCAGTCTGTATCGAAGTGCATGAGCAAAATCTACTGATGGGTAACAGTATCGCGTTTCTCCATGCTAAGCGATATAACATGCTTGTATCCTCCTTGGCATAATAGCCATAATATGATCGAGACGTCTCTGTTCAAGCTCTTCCCGCACTTCGACGGCAGCCCTCCTGAGGCCATCCGGTGTGAGGTTTTCTATTGGTTCAAATGATTCAAATGGCTCTGAGCACTATGGAACTTAACTTCTGAGGTCATCAGTCCCATAGAACTTAGAACTACTTAAACCTAACTAACCTAAGGACACCACACACATCTATGCCCGAGGCAGGACTCGAACCTGCGACCGTAGCGGTCGCGCGGTTCCAGACTGAAGCGCCTAGAACCGATCGGCCGCCAGCCCGGCTTTCTATTGGTCTCTAGCATGCTGAAGTAGGTTCGTGTCATCAGACACGGGGATTTATTCCTGTCTCCTAGAACAGATGTTTACGAGGTGATCGCAGTCTGCTTGTGCACAATCCTCTTGGCATACAAATCTATCGCTGAAGTGTTGACTCTGGGGTTAAACAATCTGTTTGAGGATCCTGTTCTAATTTTTTTTGTTTTCTGTAAGCATGTGAAGATTACTTTTTGTATCGTGTTTTTAGCTTCATGAACTGCTCTTCACTCAGCAGTGTACTAACACGACGAGAGCCCAGCAATTCAAAAAGCTAAATATATTAAACATACTAGATGAATCCGAACTCTACCGAAATCATTTTGAAGTTTGTTCAGGATAACTTCTGTATATTATGGTACAAGAGACACGTGATGGCCGTTGGCTCGTTAGAAAGAATTGCATATCGTTTCATTTCTACCACCAATCATCACTGTGCCTGTATTGCTCTGAAATTACCTGCGCAAGAGTACAAATATCCGCCGTATGAGCTGTGTGTCTTGCAAACAAACTTGTTCCATTCGCTCACGCTACTTTCTTTTGACAACAATTATGTCGGTTTTATTCTTAAGCCTGAAGCCTGCATTGAGTACTATTCGAGTCTATCTCGGGTTTATTTCTCCAGCACTGTTAGTTGTACGTTAACAGCGATAGGCAGCAGTGCGGGTAGGTTCACTGACGAAGAGTCGGCAGATATGCATCTCATATGGAAGTTCACCGGATGCAGTGGGCGAGAGATGTTTCACCAGTCTCAAATATATTGCACACTAGGAGGAATAATTTTGTAATTTTATGTTTTCCCAAAGATCTCAGTGATTCTTAGGCAATGTCATGTACTCCAGGTGCCTTGTTTACAGTTAGGCTTCTCAGTGTTCTGTCAAAGTCTTCCCGTTCCACTATACCCACCATCTCGTCTTCATCTCTTTTCTCTGACCCTTCCGTAAGTTTGTCTTCAAGTTCGTTTCCCCTTGTTAAGCTCTTCTGCATATTCCTTTGATATTGTAGCCTTCCATTCTTTGTCTGTTCTAGCTTACCATCAGAGCTGTTCATATTCTTGCTTCTCGTTTTCTACAGGGCTCTTTAATTTTCCTATAGACTCCATCTATCTTTCTCATAGCCATGGATACTTTCACAGCTTTGCATTTCTCCTCCACTCATTCCCTCGTTGCAATTTTGTCCTTACATTTTATTTTTGATAATCAGTTGTACACTGCTTGACAACTGCTTACGAACAACTGACGATTGCTGCGAAACACCCGACCAATGATGTCAGAAGGAAATGTAGGGGGCAGTACGTGTTAAGTGCAGTGAAGCCTGTGCATGAACGCTCACTATGCAGTCAACAATTCATGCAGTGCGGTGTCTGACGAAGATTGCTGTAGAACAGATTACTGTGGCATTCCTTTTGGTACACCGACATGTCTGCGGGACATCGTTTGAGTGATTACGACTGTGGACGACTAATTGGACGACTCGAAGCCTTCAAAGTGTTACTACTGTGGCCACACGTAATGGATGTGTCCAAAAGTGTTTTCTCGCGATTGAAAGACGCCACTGAACCTGTAAATGTTATACGAAAGCATGCCGTTGGTCGTAGAGGGACCACCACAGCGCAAGAGGATCGATACGTAGTCCTAAAGGCGAAAAGAAACAAGCATCTCACTCGTAGGCAGATCGCTGCAAACGTTGCAACCGCTACCGGTATACGTGTCTCTGCCAGAACTATTTTGCAGCGATTGAATCAGGCTGATTTGTATCCCCGGAAGCCTATTGAAAGCACCCTATTTCAACCACGGCATCGTAGAGGAAGAGTTTGTTGGTGTAGGGTGCATGTTGGTTTGGATCAGCAACAATAGTCCAGAGTGATGCTCTCCGACGAATCTCGCTACACTGTGGCAGTGGTTCTGGCTACCTGTTAGTGTGGAGAGAGAGAGGGTAGCAAATTACGTGCGACAGAATGTTCTTGGGCGTCACCGGTATGGCCTAGGCCTTATGTTGTGGGCAGGTTTTATGTACAGTGGCCGAACACCGCTGCATATCTCTGAGCGAGATACCGTTACAGCACAGTGGTATCGCAGGGAGATTATTCTGGATCATGTTCGTCTGTCTAGGGATGCGGTAGGTCCCGACTTTCTGTTTATGAACGACAATGCCCGCCCACACAGGACCGCTGAAATATCAGACACGCTGGAAAGTGAACCTATGGAATGGCCGCCGTCTCCCCGGACCTGAACCCTATAGAGTATAGAACATACCTGGGACGTCCTTGAGAGACGTGTCTCTCAACGAACACCCTCTCCCCGAACCGTACAAGAACTGAAAAGAGAGAGAAGTGGGACAATATCCCCCCAAGGACTCCTCAACAGTTTGGTAGCCAGCATGAATAACAGGTGCAGATGTGGATTAACGCCAGAGGAGGGCTCTCTACCCTGTGTCAAACATGAACCTTATTTATGTCTGTTGTCCGCTTTTTCACGTTGTGAACCCGCATCGCGTGGTCGTGCGGTAGCGTTCTCGCTTCCCACGCCCCGGTTCCCGGGTTCGATTCCCGGCGCGGTCAGGGATTTTTTCTGCCTCGTGATGGCTGGGTGTTGTGTGCTGTCCTTAGGTTAGTTAGGTTTAAGTAGTTCTAAGTTCTAGGGGACTGATGACCATAGATGTTAAGTCCGATAGTGCTCAGAGCCATTTTTTCATGTTGTGAAAGGTATACCATTTTTCGTTATAATTATACCATTCCGCCACTATTACGTGTGTACTGCCTTTCATGCCGTCCATCATTGCCTGTGATTATACCTGTCCAACAATGTCTCTGTACCTTAACAATTGTCAAGCAGTGTAACACATACGTATTGTGGTGCTGTCTGTACGGTAAGTAGCGTACACAAAACGCCAATAATGTTTTTTAAAAAAAAAAGTTTCTGTACAGCGGTTTGCAGATGTTAGAAGCGGTCAGCACGTGGGAAGCCGACAGGGTCCAGCGCATCTCTTGAGCGGTGCCTGGTGATCGTCAGATGGCGTGCGCGTCTCTGTTTGTTTGTTTCCAGTCGCGCTGTATAAACGGGACTGTTCGTTTATTAGCACGGCCGGGGGCTAAAACCAGATCCTTTAATTCACTGACGCCTCACTGCTTCCTGAAGACCTGAACTTCCATAGCTGTCCGCATCTGGCCTTCCAGCCAGCACACACTGACACGGCACAAGCTTACGTTACAAAGTGTAGACGAGCACCAGCATCTTATATTTACATATAGACATAAAGAAAATTATAGTGTCAAGCTACACACTCAGTATCTCAAGTTAGTTACAATATTTTTAAAAATAATTCCTGTTGCTGCACGTGGGTTATTGGTGAAACATTGCAAATAATTCTACACGAAGAAATACTTTTTTGACTATGCTGTAAAATTTTTTTAAATTTAGTTCACACAACTGAGACAACTATGATCCTCTATAGTAAATAATGCCATTGTGTCAGTATAGTGTTGTAACTAAATACTATGTTGTAAGCAACTCTACAAGGTGTAAGAGATAACAGTATACAAATTTTGGAAACCTGTGGTAAGTTCCTATGGGACCAAACTGCTGAGGTCATCGGTCCCTAGGCTTACACACTACTTAATCTAACTTAAATGAACTTACTCTAAGGACAACACACACACATGCCCAAGGTAGGACTCGAACCTCCGAGGAAGGGAGACGCGCGTACCGTGGCAAGGCGCCCTAGACCGCGCGGCTACCACGCGCGGTGACTGTATGTAACGTAACACAGTGGTGTAGGTGAAGTCGTGACGAACAATTTGGTACAGGACACTTGCTGTCTATCAAGCCGGAAAACAACCTCAAAGTGGCCTACAAAACTCACCTAACTAGAGAGCTTACGTATCGCCAGGGGTTTAGGCTAAATCGTCCCTGAAAATTAAAAACCCCTTGTTCTCGTGCTTACAAGATGTAAAATTAAGGTTTGTGTGATACTTATCTCGAAATATTGAGAATTTTAACAGCATAAAGCCAACAAATCATTTTGTTTATCTAACCTTCTTACTACTAAACTACTGTACTTGTAAGGGCTATGTGTAAATGGACTTGTAATTAGTTTCTACATAATGGTTACAAAGTCTTTTTTCTTTCATTACCCTCCTGGCACAGTTAAGATCAACAGTGTTAAAGAAATAGCCGACTAAGGCGGTAGTGTAAGAAAGCAAGAGGATATTGAAAATCCTGTGCGCCGCTCGCTCATCGGCTAGTTTTTGTAGGCCAGTTTGAGGCTGTTTCCCGGCTTGATAGACCGCAAGTCTCCTGTATCAGATAGCGTGCCTCGATTTGCCCAAACCACGGGGGACGGTTGTAAACAGCTATAGTTTACACCTGTATCTTTAACTTGTAACATATTGTATAGTGCTCCGTCAACTTCTCGTATCACCACTAAGTTTCCCTTTTGGATATTACAAGATAGGGATGTATTTCATATTGCCACTTAATTTCTTTGGCAGTCTTTATTGCATACTATGCTGCAAGATGTGAAAAACATCTTTCGCGCCGCAACAGTAGGTGGCATTAATAACTGTGAAAAAGTGTAGTTTCTTGTGTAATAAATGTATGTGTTCAGCGTGCTTTTGCAGCTAGCTGTTCCAGTTTCATTACATGAGTTATCTAATTGGCACGTATAACTGCAAACTCAGATTTCTGCAATGAAATAAGTGGAAGCTATAGCCTTCATTGTCAAACATAAATGACAACATCGCTTCTTTTTAGTAAATCAGCGTAACTGTATCTTCATTGCCTCATACTGTTAAGTCGGTTCTCACAACTCGTTTTGGCAGCATTTTGCTATCTTCTGGTGGCTACACACTTTGCTAATGACCAAATGTTAAGGATGCCACACATCTTCCACAGAATTCATAACCAGAGACGCAACTGGCTACACCTCTGCCAATTCTGTACCCAGACACGGATCCCCACAAAATCATTTTGCTAAATGCATTTTTACGTACACTGAGGTCCGAAAGTTATATGATGCCTTCTAATATCGTGTTGGAGCTCGTTTTTCCCGACGCAGGACGGCATGTCGACGTGGAGTGGAGTCAACAAGTCGTTGGAAGTCCTCTGCAGATATACATAGCCATGTTGCCTATATAGTCGTCCATAATTCCAAAAGTGTTGTCGGTCCAGGATGTTGTGCACCAACTGACCTCTCGATAATGTTCCATAAATGTTCGATGGGATTCACGTCGGGCGATCAGGTTGGCCAAATCATTCTCTCGAATTGGCCAGAATGTTCTTCAAACCAATCGCGAACAGTTGTGGCACAATGACATGACATCATTGTTTGGGAACACGAAGTCCATGAATAGCTGCAGATGATCTCCAAGTAGCCGAATATAACCGAAGCCCGTGTAACCACAGCCGACAAAATTATTGATCCAACTTCCACAGTGTCTTGTCGACAAATTGGGCCCATGGCTTCGTGAGGCCTGCGTCATAATCGAAATTATTACCAACTGAATCTGGACTTATCTGACCAGGCCACGGTTTCCCAGTCGGCTTGGGTCCAACCTATACGGTCACAAGCCAGGAGAGGCTCTGCAAACGATATCGCGCTGTTAGCAAGGGCAGTAGCGTCGGTCGTCTGTTGCCATAGCCCATTAACGACAAACTTCTCACTGTTCAATAAAAACAATACCAATCGCGGTTGTATAGGTTTATTTCTAGGCAACCGGTTTCGACGTTACACTACGTCATCTTCAGGCCTAAACTGCTCCAATCCAGTAGCCTTCGTGTTACAAATGATGACGTAGTGTAATGTCGAAACCGGTTGCCTAAAAATAAACCTATACAACGGCGATTGGTATTGTTTTTATTGAACATTGAACAGTCCTAGTCTCATACTCCACCAGAAGATGGAGTTACATTCATTGAAACTTCTCAACGTCCTAACGGGTTCGTTCGTCATACACCTCTCATTGATTTCTGCGGTTATTTCACGCAGTGTTGCTTGTCTGTTAGCACTGACAACTCTACACAAACGCTGCTGCTCTCAGTTATTAAGTGAAGACCATCGGTCACTGCATTGTCCCTGTTGGGAGGTAATACCTGAAACTTCATCTACATCTACATCTACATCTACATTTATATTCCGCAAGCCACCCTACGGTGGGTGGCGGAAGGAACTTTACGTGCCACTGTCATTACCTCCCTTTCCTGCTCCAGTCGCGTATGGTTCGCGGGAAGAACGACTGCCGGAAAGTCTCCGTGCACGCTCGAATCTCTCTAATTTTACATTCGTGATCTCCTCAAGAGGTATAAGTAGGGGGAAGCAATATATTCGATATCTCATCCAGAAACACACCCTCTAGAAACCTGGACAGCAAGCTACACCGCGATGCAGAGCGCCTCTCTTGCAGAGTCTGCCACTTGAGTTTGCTAAACATCTCCGTAACGCTATCACGCTTACCAAATAACCCTGTGACGAAACGCGGCGCTCTTCTTTGGATCTTCTCTATCTCCTCTGTCAACCCGACCTGATATGGATCCCAAACTGATGAGTAATACTCAAGTATAGGCCGAACGAGTGTTTTGTAAGCCACCTCGTTCGTTGATGGACTACATTCTCTAAAGACTCTCCCAACGAATCTCAACCTGGCACCCGCCTTACCAACAATTAATTTTATATCATCATTCCACTTGAAATCGTTCCGTACGCATACTCCCAGATATTTTACAGAAGTAACTGCTACCAGTGTTTGTTCCACCATCATATAATCATACAATAAAGGTTCTTTCTTTTATATATTCGGAATACATTACATTTGTCTGTGTTAAATGTCAGTTGCCACTTTGTATTCTCGGCATGCTCCTGACATTGTGGATATTGGAATATTGAATTCCCTAATGATTTCCGAAATGCAATATCTACATCTACATGGATACTCTGCAAATCACATTTAAATGCCTGGCAGACGATTCATCGAACCACCTTAAAAATTCTCTATAGCACGCGGAAAGAACGAACACATGTATCTTTCCGTTCGAACTCTGATTTCCCTTATTTTATCATGGCGATCGTTTCTATTTAGTGTTAGTTCTCCCTTTACTTCTGCTAATGTTTATTGTTGTACATATCGGTCATTCGGTGCGGCAATTTCGAAATAGAAAACTTTCCGACAAATCGCGTAACAAATTCCGCCGTAAAGCGGCGCTGCGATTAAGATATGGAACAAAAGTTACTAAAGTATGGCACCGGAATGGTTGTAACAATAAGAGAGAACGTACATTCGTGATAAAATCAGACCACAGATAAAAAATAATCCTGTTTCTCAAATATTTATACTGGTTAGTTACGTGTCCCTCTGTGAAACTCGCGAAAGTACACTTCGTTCAGAGGCACGCATGGCCTGTCCCTTGTGGCCTATGTAAAGAAAAGTTGGGGGGAAAATACATTTATTTTATATTTAAAGAAACAAACTGGATCAGACTTCATGAAAGGAAAATAGTTACAGGCCCCTGATCGCGGCTTGCCATGACCTAAGAACTTAATTAAATATGTTGGCCACAAAAGGAAGTAGATAAGTGCATCCACGTACCTCAGTTATTACGCATCGTCGTATCGAAGATCGGCGCCCAATCTTATACGAGATTTTGAAAGTATAATTTCCAAGAAATAACTTCGAGTGATTCCAAGGTTGTGGATTCGATGGACCGTCAATGAAAATCTGTCGATACGGGGCCAGCATATTGCACACGACCCATTCTCATAGGTCTTTACAGTTCGACTCATAGAAAACGAAAGACGACTCTTCGCCGTAGAAAAAATTTAAGGTGAAGCGGTTCTTTGTTTTTCCGCGTTATCCCATCCTACAGCTTACATACATCTTTGAAAATAAATCTGTTTGAAAATTATTATAATATTTACTGAAAAGAGAAAAGACAATAAATAAAAATAAAAAATGAATATTTAAATAGTTCTTCTTCAGTAGGCCAGCATCAACAAAATATTTTCGCATTCAGAGGAGAAAGTTGGTGATTGGAATTTCGTGAGAAGATTCCTCCGTAACGAGAAACACCTTTGTTTTAATTATGTCCATCCCAAATCCTGTATCATTTGAGCGACACTCTCTCCCCTATTTTGCGATAATACAAAACGTACTGCCTTTCTTTGAACTTTTTCGATGTATACTTATATGGATATGGTGTCTGTTCTTTCGGACAGTATGTAGTTCAGGCAAGGTATAGTTCTGGCAATACCGGGCATGACCTTCCTCTTCTGTGCGTATGACGCATATTACCCGAACTCTTACGGGACTTGGTAAGAATGTCTTCCACGAGTAATGAGTGTGTTGGGTAAGGACACTACGAATATAGTGTGTGGACATACAAGGTGAGAATGTAGGTCTCGCGGGAGGCGTGTGCGAGATAGTCCCTGCAGTTGCACTATCCTCTGTGCCCTCGGTGGCTCAGATGAATAGAGCGTCTGCCATATAAGCAGGAGATTCCGGGTTCGAGTCCCGGTCGGGGCACACATTTTCACCTGTCCCCGTTGATATACATCAACGCCCGTCAGCAGCTGAAGGTATGAATACATAATTATAATTTTCTCGCTGTAGTCCGTCAATCCTATCTGGTAAGGATCCCACGCCTTGCAGCAGTATTCTATAAGAGGACGGACAAGCGTAATGTCTCCTCAGTAGATCTGTTACATTTCCTAAGTGTCCTGCCAATAGAACGCAATCTTTGATTGGCCTTCCCCACAACACTTTCTATGTGTTCCTTCCAATTAAAGTTGTTCATGATTGTAATTCCTAGGCATTTACTTGAATTTACGGCCTTTAGATTTGACTGATTTATTGTGTAACCGAAATTTAACGGATTCCTTTTAGCACTCGTGTGGATGACCTCGCCCTTTTTTTTATTTAGGGGCAACTGCCAATTTTCGCACCATCTTTTCTAAATAGTTTTGCAATATGTTTTATCTTCTGATGACTTTACTAGTCGATAAACGACAGCGTCATCTGCAAACAACCTAAGATGGCTGCTCAGAGTGTCTCCCAAATAAGAAACATCAAAGAGCCCATAACACTACCTTGGAGAACGCCAGAAATCACTTCTGTTTTACTCGATGACTTTCCGTCAGTTACTAGGAACTGTGATCTCTCTGACAGGAAATCACGGATCCAGTCACATAACTGAGACGGTATTCCATAGGCACGCAATCTCACTGCAAGCCGACGGACGCGTTTGTGGTGGTGCCGTGACAGGGAAGCATGTACTGCTGATGAATGGCGCTGCACTGCGTTCACTGATATAACGTGGTTCTGCGCTACCCACGATGACCATCGTCGGCTGGTATGAGGAGAGTCTCATTCTTTCAATGACTTGGAGAAGCACAGCGGTATTGCTCCTGACGTCATGCTGTGGACAGCCATCGGGTATGACTTCGGGCTGCGGCTGGTAGCGATTCCACCATGGCACGTGTGTCTATGAATTCTCTGTGTTATACCGGAGCCAAGGTAGCCCCTGAGGGCCGGCAACCCATATTACAACACAGAAGACGAGGTTGTCTATGCCCAAGGCGTACCAAAAGCATCGTGGTAAACACCGGCTATTTACATACAAGATAATGGAAACAGCACTACTTCCTACAGGGGGAGCTCGAGCCACGGCCTACAGGAACTATCAGTTCGCCAAAACCTGATTGGCTGCAGACAGTTATTTAGGGGCTAGAACCAGCTCCGAAGTTCAGTTCGCGCCAGATGCTGACCTCGTGTATTGCGACCGTTGAATATTGCGTTTTCGTCTCTGACTTAGACTGTTACTAGCGTGCGCGTGCGCGTTACCACGAACCTTTGTGGAAAATTAGAAGTGAACTTTTGTTGGCTTCAATTAGGAGACGTTTCTTGGATCTCTATTGTTACCTTTCGTTTGTTGTTCAGTCATCAACCTTGTGAACTTACATCAATAAAAGTTGTTTGTGAAAAATTGTGAATCGTCAGTAACAACAGTCTGCATGATGTTGAGGTACTCCTGTGGCAGGCAGGAGCCCTAGATCTGCTCCCTATAGTGCATGTGTGGGACCAGCTAGAACGCCAACTCCATCTCAGTGTTAAAATCCAGGATATCAACGACCAGTTAGAACAGTTGTGAGCCTACGTGTCCCAAGAGAGTAACAACGGCCTTATGACAGCTTTCCCAACAGAATCATGGCATACGTGTAGAATAGAGGGGGTACAACGTCATTCTGATTAGTGGCCCCGTACCGCCAAGTTCTCTTTAAAATCTGACTCGATGTTGTACTTGTTGAAGTAATATCATGTTCCCTCTCATCCCGTGACGTTTCGTTTCCTCCCCACCCCCCTTGTAGCTCCTCCACTACTTTTGTCAGGCAGTGTAACATAACGATGGTCTGTAACTGAGAACAGCATCCGCTGACACAGAAATCTGTGCTGGCTCTCGCAGAGCGGCTTTATTTGAGGCCGAATGTCGAACAGCGATTAGCCGGTGGGATCTCATAGACAATACACGAGGCGACGTCACCGATGTGCGCTTCGCGGAGTCTGGCATCAGGTCTACCCATTGGGCAACTTTCATGACGTCATAAGAAAAACAGCTTGGGCGTTTAGCACGAACCAATAAATTTCTCTGTAGTCTTTACATGTTGCTCACTGTAATGTGTCAATATGCTTTCCAAGATAACACGTAGGGTCACTACTACTTAGTGTGTTCCTGCACTTCTCTGGGACCCAAACTAATCTTTCACGAATTCAGTTTGTGTCAATCTTTAAAACCTTCTACAACAGCTCGTGTTAGTATTTTGCAACCGTAACATGTTAAATCCATGGTTCGCTAATATTCACATCTGTCAGCACCTGCCTTCCCTGGACTGGAATTATTACACTCTTGTACAAGTATGAGGATATTTCTCATGTTTGATACATCCAGGATACCATGTGAAATAGGTTTGTCATGGCTGGCTCTCTCTGAGGGAATTTTGTCTGCTTCATCTGCTTTAAATCGACTTAGATCTTTCAGTGCTGTTTCAAATTCTTCTCACAGTGTCATATCTCCCGTTTCATCTCCATCTTTTTAATAATACTGCCATCATGTTCGTTTCCTTTGTATAGTCCTTCTATATATTTTTTGTGCTCTTTACCTGCTCTCATGTTTTCAGTACTGGCTTGCCGCCTGAGTTCCTAAAATCCATGCTGCTGCTTATCTTTTCTCCAAAGCTATCCTGAATTTCCCAACGCGCAAAATCTTGTCCGTAGTTATGCATGCTTCAACAGCTTTGCCCTTCTCCTCTTACTGTTCTTGCTTTGGCCTATAGCATGATTAATATACAAAAGTCTCTAATTGGTCCTCCAGTGAACAGTACTGCCTGTGTATCCTCCTGCATTCCTCTGTATAGGCAAGCGGATCAGCCACTTGATCAGCAGGTTGCAGCACTCTAGGAGTAAAATCCCTGTCGTCGCAGCATCCTGATTGTAACGTAGCGGTGCGGCGAATGTTCCCTAACGGTATCATATAACATGAGGTAATATCAGTATTGAGCCGTCTGCCCACACAATCCATATGCACCTCATAAACATTTCACGCAAAGTCACCGCTTTCCTTGCATTGTTAACGTTCACGCGCAGAGATTTTTTTTGTCAAAGCCACTTTCATTTTTATGTAATCTTCCCTTATTAACACTCCGTTTTGGGAATTTTTATGTTGAGGAATGTTTACGTATTGAGAAAGACGTACTCCTTGTTTCAAATCCGACACTGGAGAACCGGTTCGAAAAATACATAGCACATCTGAGTATAGACAATTTTATCGTTCGCTAGTCCTCCCTGACGGTCACTTTAGCGACATTTGGACATGAGAAAGAAAACATTTAAAGAAGTCAGCCATCTGCTATTGACTCAAAATTCTTTATTAGCTTTAGATGTTCTTATTAATAACGGTTTAATTTCTTTCTTTATTCGCGATTGTACAACTGCCATTCCAAAACAGGTCCTCAGAAGGCTTCTATACATCCTGCGTTGGCTTTCTTTTAATACTTGAAACTTCAGCGATAATAGTGTTCTTCCTCTCTGACCTGTCTGTTAAGAGTTATATTGTAGTTCGGTGTAAGATGCCAGTCAGTGGAAGATGCCACAATGTTCATATTTCTGCTAGTACCCAATGAATGACAGCACTATCCGTCATCAAATTTTACTGAGAATGTGCTGTGTCTACGAAGAAGAGAGTTGTCCGCATTTATACATAACAGACGCAACATCGGAGAAAGTAGTGAGTTAAATAGTCGTAAGTACGCAGTTTATAATTCCGTTCTTGTTAATAGTAACGATTTTCCTCGTGAATGTTTGCCTTATGATCATGATTTTAATGGGTATTTTGAAACCGCATTGTATTGCTTTCAGATAGTGAGTTTACTCGTAGTCATAACGGTGGTTACGTTGAACAAAATGTACGAGGGTGAGTCAAATGAAAACCTTAAATTTGTAATAATAAATCGAAATTTCGCGCCGTTATCCTGTTAGTTGGTAAGCGTTTTACAAACAGCGTGCAGAATGGCCTGTAGGTGGCAGCGTAGTGCAGATGCAAACATACCGTCGCAGTATCAGTATAAAGATGGCCACTCTACTTGCGACTTGCACCAGGGAAGGACAGCGTTCCGTTGTTCGGTTTTTGCGTAGTGAAGGTGTGAAACCTATTGAAATTCATCGACGAATGAAGGTTCAGCACGGTAATGCATGTTTGTCACAGCATCAAGTCCACGAATGGAGTAGGAAGTTCGCTAATGGTGTGACTTCAGTGGAAGATGTTCCTCGTCCAGGTCAGGCACAACGAGTTGTGACTCCACACAACATTGCAGCAGTTGAAGCCATAGTGAAGGAAAACCGCCGAGTGACACTGAATGACATTGCATCATGTTTACAGATCAGTTATGAGTCAGCACACCACATTGTGCATGATGTGCTCCAGTTTCACAAAGTGTGTGCAAGATGGGTGCCACGGAAGCTGACTCCTGAAATGACAGAACGACGTGTTGATGCTTGTGAAGAACTTCTTCGGCGCTTTGAACGAGAAGCTGATGGCTTCCTTGCAAGAATCGTTACTGGGGACGAAACCTGGATTCACTTCCACCAACCAGAAAAGAAGAGAGCGAGCAAGGAATGGCGCCATTCCTCATCACCAAAACCAAAGAAGTTTCGAACAGAACCATCAGCAGGGAAGGTTATGCTGACTCTCTTTTGGGACGAAAAAGGCGTCATTTTAGAGCATTACATGCCTAGAGGGACCACTGTCACCAGTGCATCATACACAGATCTCCTAAAAAATCACCTGCGACCTGCAATCAAATCAAAGCGGCAAGGATTGCTGTCAGCATGTGTCCTTTTGCAACATTACAATGCAAGGTCCCACACTACCCGTACACCATTGCAACAATCACAGACCTGGATTTTGAGTGTCTTCCTCATCCACCATACTCATCAGACCTTGCCCCAAGTGATTTCCATATGTTTGGACCACTCAAAGACGCAATGGGATGGAAGAAGTTCCGTTCTGATGAAGAGGTACGCCACGTGTTGCGTGAGTAGTTGCGTGGAATTTTTTTCTAAAGGAATGTATGTACTCTGTTAGCGCTGGAGGACTTGCATTGAGCATGGGGGAGAATATGTTGAAAAGTGATACAGCTTTGTACCACTTCTGCACAATAAATAGTATTTTAAAAAATATTTAAGGTTTTCATTTGACTCACCCTCGTATGTTGCATCTTCCCCATATAAAATGGATAAGATTCCACTTCATTAAAGGATTATTCTCCGTATGCCAGATAAGTTCAAAAGATTTGTGTGGTGTATTTTTAGGTATTTATTTTAATTACTTACGAATGATAAATTACGTAAGTAGTACATTTAAATTTTAGTTTTAAGAATTGGTTTTACTTGAGGTGTACAGTATAAAGTACCTCACGTGTAAACTTTCAGTTTTCATTTAGGGTCACCTCGTCAGTACGAGAGAAAAACAAATGGTGCTTCATGGTCAGAAGCTAATCTTCTAATGGCTGTAGAAGATGCCTATAGTGGGAATATGTCATTGTGAGATGCATATAAACTCTATCAAATACCATTCAGAACACTGAAACGGAGGAAGCAAAACAAAAATTTAACCAAATGTCAACCAGGCCCTGCAGGTAAGAAACCATACATATTATAAAAATGGATGTACATATTCATTCGGGGTGAATCACCTAAAACTTGCGCCGCAAATATTGCGGAAATGGAAAGTGCAGTTAATGCGCGGTTTTCACAGAATGGATTGGTAGCCAGAGGCTCGTGTTGTTGGCCAATAAACAGATTGTCGTAATACTTTAAATGGAAAAATGCCTCTTGATATTAACAAACTAAAACTAGTGTAAATTAGATTGTCAGTGGTGTTTGTTACAGGATTCTAGTACGAGTCTTTTACGTGATATCGCATTTTGAAAAGATAACTGTAATATTCTAACTATTGTGCCAGTTGTCGTTCAGTTGATACAGAGAAATGACCAAGTGCGATCACCAGGAACGGGATTTTGTGCTCTGGCTGAAAAACAAAAATATTCCAGACAATATAAGCCAGACTCGTGCTGAACTCTTGCAGTTCGTTAATTTATAAAAGTCATGTGACAGAATGTACAAATTTGACTTTCTTACATGTGAATGTGGTCACACAGTTTTGCGTTTACCCACATATGACTGTCAGTATAATCCGATAGAATTAATTTGTTCACAGGTAACAAGCTATATGAGGAAAAATACCAAACATTCAAGATAACAGACACCGGAAGGCTTGTGCTTGAAGCAATAAACAGCATCCCTCTTCAATGTCGGCACACTGCGTGTGTCATGCTGAAAAGTGTAAAGAATAAGACTGTCACAGGGAGATGAAGATGGATAACAGCCTTGATTGTATCATCCTAAATTTACAATCAAATGGTTCGGGCATGGATTCAAATAGTAGATGGTATTATGATGGAGACTTTGAAACAAATTAATGATCTCTCTTCGTTTTAAAGACTCATGGTTTAAAAACGTTTTGTCAACATATCAATTGCATACACTGTACATGAGAACTTCCTAGCTTTTATTGATTAGGAATATGTAGCCTGTGAAGAATTCAGACTATAATGTTCAACACATTGCCCAAGGAGAAGTTAAACTTTTCCCAGCCTGTTGTATTACTTGCGAGAACGCGGCTGGATAAATTCGTCACAAACTCCAGTATTTCGACTTGTAAACCCCTGTCATTTTCATGTAACGAAATGAAAGGGAGGGTTACCTGTCGATATATCGGTGGTTTTCGACGTTAGTGGTCAGCACTCCTTCGAGTTATGTACAGAAGATGGTTAGTTGTTAGCTTGTTCAATGGATCATAAATGCGTTCTCACACTGTAATGTCGAACGAGTTAGTTTAAACTCATAATGTCTGTTGACACTGAAAAATATGATAACGTACTGACAATTTTTACGATAGTCTTTTGCGTTAGTGTTTGCTACCTACATCCAACTTCACTACCTTCTCTGGCTTCGGCTCTTGGGGAAGAAAGGGTTGCCGTTTCGTCCACAGAAATTCAGACACCGCATCGAAAGAGTCCTCAGCAGAGTTCAAGCCGTCATAAAGGCGACCGGTTGAATATCTCATGTTAATATCCACTAACAGGTGTCCGGATGCTTTTGCTCAGCTAGTGTATTTCTCCTCTCGTTTCGTTTCTTCACATTCGCTCATATTCCTTCTTTTTTTTCTTAGTTTTGTTTACCGCAACGCCACAACAATCTGGGTTTAAATGGAAAGTCGACTAAGTTTCAACTTACAAATAGTACTCCAAAAACTGAACACACTGTGTTTTCGAAAGGATATTTGAAAATGCAGTACCACATTGCGCCTTTATTACTCCTGCCCCAGAGTCACATCTTTGCTCTACCTCCAGTTCATCATCTCTCAAGAAGTATATATCTAAGAACTTGGCACTTCGATTTGATACGGGGGGGGGGGGGGGGGGGGGGGAGAGGGGGAGCTATGAGTTATGCAGTCACTTCACCCATTTTCACCTTCGCCCTCAGCTACAAGGGTGCTACCGGTGCCTTTACTGTCACAATAATTTTTTCCACATACGTAGTAAGTGACACGTGTGCCAAGTTTGAAAGGAACTACTTCAGTTTTTACAGAGATATGTTTATACATTACTGTCTTTGCAGTCCCATCTTCCCCCGGCTGTAAAACGTCATCGGGATTGCCACCAACGAGTCGAGTGACTCCATGAAGCTATGATTCTAATACTAATATCTGTCGTTAGCCAATGTTTTGACCTGTCACGGCATTTCACACGAGCTTACCCCTAGAGGTGGTAATGCTACATTACACCCAAAGAATTTTCATACACATAATTATACATCTAACAGATCCAGTAATTTAGGAGGAGATGTGGGACGTACATGTTGTTGTTGTGGCCTTCAGTCCTGAGACTGGTTTGATGCAGCTCTCCATGCTACTCTATCCTGTGCAAGCTTCTTCATCTCCCAGTACTTACTGCAACCTACATCCTTCTGAATCTGCTTAGTGTATTCATCTTTCGGTCTCCCTCTACGATTTTTACCCTCCACGCTGCCCTCCAATGCTAAATTTGTGATCCCTTGATGCCTCAGAACATTCCCTACCAACCGGTCCCTTCTTCTGGTCAAGTTGTGCCACAAATTCCTCTTCTCCCCTATTCTATTCAATACCTTCTCATTAGTTACGTGATCTACCCAACTAATCTTCAGCATTCTTCTGTAGCACCACATTTCGAAAGCTTCTATTCTCTTCTTGTCCAAACTATTTATCGTCCATGTTTCACTTCCATACATGGCTACACTCCATACAAATATTTTCAGAGACGACTTCCTGACACTTAAATCTATACTTGATGTTAACAAATTTCTCTTCTTCAGAAACGCTTTCCTTGCCATTGCCAGTCTACATTTTATAACCTCTCTACTTCGACCATCATCAGTAATTTTGCTCCCCAAATAGCAAAACTCCTTTACTACTTTAAGTGTCTCATTTCCTAATCTAATTCCCTCGGTATCAGCCGACTTAATTCGACTACACTCCATGATCCTCGTTTTTCCGGCCGCGGTGGTCTAACGGTTCAGGCGCTCAGTCCGGAACCGCGGGACTGCTACGGTCGCAGGTTCGAATCCTGCCTCGGGCATGGATGTGTGTGATGTCCTTAGGTTAGTTAGGTTTAAGTAGTTCTAAGTTCTAGGGGACTGATGACCACAGATGTTAAGTCCCATAGTGCTCAGAGCCATTTGAACCATTTGATCCTCGTTTTGCTTTTGTTGATGTTCATCTTATATCCTCCTTTCAAGACACTGTCCATTCCGTTCAACTGCTCTTCCAAGTCCTTTGGTGTCTCTGACAGAATTACAATGTCATCGGCGAACCTCAAAGTTTTTACTTCTTCTCCATGGATTTTAATACCTACTCCGAATTTTTCTTTCGTTTCGTACATACACGTATAGAATGATTGTTGCAAATATGTACATTTTTCTATAGGGTTGGTGAATAAGTTCGTGGCGTTTTTGTTTTGTCTGTTGGTATTCCGGTTGCTATGAATTTACTTATCGATTTTAGTTCACTGTTCCTATTTCAGTTTGTGTTGTCATTTTGTCATTCAGAAATGGTGAACAGAACTGTTGGCTATAGGAAACGGAGTGCCAAGTGGACAAATCGGAACTTTTCCGACATATTCTTCTGTACGGGTTCAATAGAAGGGTGAAAGCAGCGGAGACAGCCAGAAACATTTGCACCGTGTATGGGGTAACGCCATTGGACAGAGCACGGCAAGAAAATATGTTTCTCGTTTTAAGAAGGATTGCTTTCTACATCTACGTGATTACTCTGCTTTTCACAATAAAGTTCATCGCGGAGGGTTCAGGAACCACCTTCAAGCTGTCTCTCTACCGTTCCACCCTCGAAGAGCGCGCGGGAAAAATGAGCACTTAAATTTTTCTGTGCGAGCCTGATTTCTCTTATTTTATCGTGATGATCATTTCTCCGTATGTAGGTGGGTGCCAAAAGAATGTTTTCGCAATCGGAGGAGAAAACTGAAATTTCATTAGAAGATCCCGTCGCAACGAAAAACGCCTTTGTTTTAATGATTGCCACTCCAATTCACCTATCATGTCTGTGGCTCTTTCTCCCCTATTTCGCGATAATACAAAACGAGCTGCCCTTCTTTGTACTCTTTCGATGTCATCTGTGGGTCCCACCTGATTCGGATCCCACACCACGCAGCAATACTCCAGAATAGGGCGGACAAGCGTGGTATAAGTAGTGTCTTTAGTAGACCTGTTGCACCTTCTAAGAGTTCTGCCAATGAATCGAAGTCTTTGGTTTGCTGTACCCACAACATTATCTATGTGAACGTTCCAATTATTTCTAATTGTAATCCCTAAGTATTCAGTTGAATTTACAGCCTTCAGATTTGTGTGACCTATCGTGTAATCTAAATTTAGTGGGTTTCCTTTAGTACTCATGTGAATAACTTCACACTTTTCTTTATTCAAGCCGAATTGCCACTTTTCGTTCCATACAGATATCTTATCTAAATTGTTTTGCAATTCGTTTCGGCCCTCTGATGACTTTACAAGACGGTAAATGACAGAATCATCAGCAACAATCTAAGACGGCTACTGAGACTGTCTCCTATGTCGTTAATATAAATCAAGAACAACAGAGGGCCTATAACACTTCCTCGAGGAACGCCGGATATTACTTCTATTTTACTCGATGACTTTCCGTCCATTACTAAGAACTGTGACCTTTGATGTTAGTGACTTTCCTCATTCAGGAAGACCCTCGGGGATCGATGAAAATCGTTTAAACGCATTAAGCTACAATGATCGGCATCAGTGTAATCGAGAACTGGCAGATGTGATGAACTATTATCGCACGACCTGTAATGCAATGGGGGAGGCTAAAAAATCGGGTACGTGGGTACAGCGTGCTCTAAAACAAAATCACAAAAATCTGCAAGTGGTCATATGTGCATCTCTACTTGCTCGTCATCAGTCGGCTCATGAACAACACCGATCATTCCTATCCTATATCGTTACTAGCGACGAGAAACAGTGTCTTTATGCCAACATAAGGAAAATAGAACGAATGTCTGAGCCCAAACAAAGCAGCAACGCCCCGTAAAACGACCTGCGTGAATCAACAAAAGATAATGACATACTTTTGGTGGAACAGCGAACGTGCGGTCTACTACGAATTGCTTCCCCGAGATGTAACCATCAATGCTGACATTTATTGTCAACAACTGAGACTCTTGCAGACGAAATCCACAAACAACGCGTGAACTGATGCTACGCCACGATAACTCCCGCCCGCAACCTGCTCGACCGATAAACAGTACTATGTACGTGTTGGATTGGGAAATTATTCCGCACCCACCTTATTTGCCTGATCTTGCGTTCTCAAATTTTCATCTTTTCTGTTCTCTATCGAACAACCTTCAAAGCACTTCGTCTCAAAATCACGTGATTTTTACAGTCGTGGAAACGAAAAATTGTCCCAGCACTGGCAGACTGTTGTGTGTGAAGGTGAATATATTATTCATTATTAAAGTCTTTATTATGTGTATTTTGTGTTTATTAAATTTATGGAAACGCTACGAACTTATACACCAACCCCATACTTTCTCATATCGCCATTTTTTGTAGAAATAAGTATGTTATTCCATACTTTAATTAAAAAGTAACCTCTTGGAAAAGTGATAAATTCGTTGCAAAGAGTCGAAACCTATGCACCTTAATAAATCTATTCTTCTCAAAATCTCGACATGAATCACACTTGTTTATCTACATCTACATCTACATCTATTACGCAAACCACTGTACAGTATAGGCCTACGTCTTACCAGTATCACCAATTTTCTTTCCTGTTCCATTCGCATACTGGGCGAGAGAAAAATCACTGCCTCTGTACGTACCCTAACTGTCTAACATTGTGGAGCGATAGGAGAATGGTTACACACCGTTTTCTTCGGACATAGACGTCATGCCGGCATCTGGGAGTGGTATCAGTTGCACCATATGGGTAACTAAAATTCGATTTTCAATATTTAGCTTAATTGCTGACCGGATTTAAAAAATTTAAATGCTGTCATAATCTACTCAGTAAGAGGTTGTAAAGGAACATATTAAAGGCTTTACTTTAATGAAGTATGCGATACCCTCCAAATTCAACCAGTTTAACGAGTATTTATGATTATAGAAAAGTTATTGTGTATGTTAACAATGATTGCACAACATGTCTCCATAAACAGTCAACCCATTAAATTATACTGAATAACTGACCCACACAAAAGTTAATATCACTTGATCACTGATACAGCAAATGTCATCATGTAAAAACACTAAGTTTATCTTAAGTAATTAATATGAAGTACGAAAAATAGTGGCCAACTTAGGTATTTTGGATCTCCTTAAATAAAAATCACCCAGTGAAACCTATTTGTTCAATAGGAGCGTTTTCACTCAGTATTCACGTAATCAATCCTATTTTAGACGAAAACTAATGTAATTCTTAATAATTCATGTTACTTACTTATTTATGCAAATTAGAGAAGTCAATTGACAAACTTCTAAAAAACGGCCTTTTTGTAACAAAGAATTATTCTGTCAAGTCAACAAATCTGTCTGTCATTTTCATAACATGTTAAATTATGTCACTCGATGCAAATTAATAACTTATCTGCACAAATTATGATAACAGAGGTACATGTGACTTATAAACTATATCTCTTTTTAGTAGTTCTTTGACAGTGTTATAAATACAAGCAGCAAGAAGGGTCGAGGGTGCAGTCGGAATGTCACTTTGGTAAAGTGTGTTTGTGTGTTATTGTTTGAGGTGGATAGACAATGCAAAGAACATGTAAAGGAAGTACTATTTTGTGTTGTGTCATGGTCTTTGGTGGACAGTGGAATTAAGATGGCCACCAGAGTAATAAATATTTGAAGTTTACATATTTGTTGGTTTCGCTCGTTCTTTATCATCAAAAGCACGTAAAAAACACGGGACCTCATGTTTTTTTACCCTAGACAACCAGATTTAGAGTCAGCATCAGCATCAAGACACAGCAGCGATTACTACAATGCATTTTAATGGCGCCAACCTAACATCAAGTGCTAACAAGCTCCGTAAATTGGAGTGAAATAGTGCGATTATAGCAATTAGCAATATCTACGACTAGGCGACCATTACAAGGTACACGGAAGAGCCAAAGAGACTGGTACACCTGCCTAACATCGTGTAGGGCCCTCGTGAGTACGCAGAAATGCCGCAACACGACGTCGCATGGACTCGACTAATGTCTGAAGTAGTTCTGGAGAGGTCTGATACGATGAATCCTACAGGGCTCTCCATAAATCACCAAGAGTACGAGGAGGTTGTGGTCTCTTCTGAACACCACTTTGCAAGGCATTCCAGATATGTTCAATAATGTTCATGTCTGGGGAGTTTGGTGGCCAGCAGAAGTGTTTAAACTCAGAAGAGCGTTTCTGGAGCCACTCTATAGCAGTTCTGGACGTTTGGGGCGTCGCATTATCCTGCTGCATTTGCGGAAGTCCGTCGGAATGCACAATGGACATGAATGGATGCAGGTGATCATACAGGATGCTTACGTACGTGTCACCTGTCATAGTTGTATCTAGACGTTTCAGGGGTCCCACACCACCCCAACTGCACACACCCCACTCAGTTACAGAGCCTCCACGAGCTTGAACAGTCCCCAGCTGACATGCAGGGTACATGGATTCATGAGGTTGTCTCCATCCCCATACACATCCATCCTCTTGATAGAATTTCAAACGAGACTCGTCCGATCAGGCAACGTGTTTACAGCTATCAACAGTCCAGTGTCAGTGTTAACGAGCCCAGGCGAGGCGTAAAGCTTTGTGTCATGTAATCATCAAGGGTACACGAGTGGGCCTTCGGCTCTGAAATCCTATGTCGATGATGTTTCGTTGAATAGTTCGCACGCTGGTACTTGTTGATGGCTCAGCATTGCAATCTGCAGCAATTTGTGGAAGGGTTGCACTTCTGTCACATTGAATGATTCCCGTCAGTCGTCGTTGGACCCGTTCTTGCAGGATCTTTTTCCGGCCGCAGCTTTGTTGGACATTTGATGTTTTACCAGATTCCTGATATTCATGGTACAAATCCCCATTTCATCGCTACCTCGAAGATGCTGTGTCTCATCGTTCGTGTGCCGACTATAGCACACGTTCAAACTCACGTAAATTTTGATAAGCTGCCATTGTAGCAGCAGTAACCGATCCAACAAAAGCGCCAGACACTTGTCTTATATAGGCGTTGCCGACCGCAGTGCCGTATTCTGCCTGTTTACATATCTCTGTATCTGAATACGCATGCTTATACCAGTTTCTTCGGCGCTTCAGTGTATAATCTGTATGTCAAACGTTCCACACAACAAGACACGTATTAAAATGAGAAACTGTGTTTCTCTCGAAACAGGAAGAATATACAATGTGACGTGCCGAAAATGTTGACCACCAATCTTCCTGTTTCGAAAGAAATACACTGTTTCTCATTTTAATACTTGTGTGAAACGTTTGACACATGATTATACGCTGAAGTGCCAAAGAAACTGGTATAGGCAAACGTATTCAGATACAGAGATTTGTAAACAGGCAGAATACGGCGCTGCGGTCGGCAAGCCTATATAAGACAAGTGTCTGGCGCCGTTGTAGGATAACACATTCACAACACAATACATGCACAAACACAAATAACTCTTGCAAATAAACTACCATGTCAAAACCCCCTATCTCGTGACAGAAGGCAAAATGGCGAAGTCCACTGGCCCTTCAGACGCTAACGGGCAAGACCAACAAGCCCAACATGATACGCCGTCCGTTGTAGGATCGGTTACTGCTGCTACAATGGCAGCTTATCAAGATTTACGTGAGTTTGAACGTGGTGTTATAGTCAGCGCACGAGCAATGACACACAACATCTTCGAGGTAGCGATGAAGTGGGGATTTTCCCGTACCACCATTTCACGCGTGCACCATAAATATCAGGAATCGGGTAAAACATCAAATCTCCGACATCGCTGAAGCCGGAAAAAGATCCTGCAATGACCTTCTGCCTGAAGATATGTAAAGCTTCATTTATGCTTTTGACCATGTTATCTCAACTGAAGAGAGAAATATTGCAATGACTGAGTGAAAACTATCAAAGCCCTAGATCTGTTGTCCACCTATTGCAAGAAAAAACACCTGGAACTAAATCCTTCAAAAAGAAAGATGTTTACATTCCACTGAAAAACAATGAGGCCACAGGAAACTAGCATATTGCCTGGGAAGAAATGTTGCTTTAATAATGCATCAGATACCTTTTATGTATTTTGGACTTTGTCCTGACCTTTAGGAACCATAATGTCAACATCACATAAAAAATGGGTGGAAGCAACAAGCTATATTTTTACTTTTTATTCATTTATTCATAAATTCATTTGTTGCACAAGAACTAAACATTGTACAGATGTCATACATATTGCATTTTAAAGGTAAACTCTGAAAGCATTCTTTACAAACATTTGATATGCAAAGCATGAGTGACCTGGCAGACGTCAGTACATTTATGAAATTCTTGCCATACCCGTCCCAGTATGGCATCATCGATGGTGCAGTTACTACCCGTTTTCTCTCCCTACATCACGTGGTAGAGGCGGTACATACACCAGATCTTTAATGTGTCCCCACAAAAGGAAAGTCACACGGAGTGAGATCTGGTGATCATGGAGGCCATTTCATGAAACAGCTGTCCCCTTCTATAGCATAGCCGATCCATCGATGTGGCGGCTCCATGTTCAGGTGCCCACAAACTTCACGATGAAAATAGGGTGAAGCCCCATCCTGCTGAAAGATGAATGGAGAGTCGGACTGTATTTGAGGCATCAGCCATTGCTCAACATGTCCAAGTATGAATATCCAGTGACAGTGGTCTTGGGGAAAAAGAATGGCCCACACAGTTTTCGACATGACAAGGCACAAAGAACATTTACCTTTGAGGAATCGTGCTCAAATTCAAGGCATTTGTATGGACGCTTTGTACCCCATATTCGGCAATTATGCCTGTTCACTTTCCCATTAGTGTGAAAAGTGGCTTCATCACTAAAAATTAAGTGATCAACAATGCCATCCCCATCCTCATTCAGTTGTCACAACTGCAAACAAAACTCAAAATGCTTGTCTTCGTCATCATCATTTAGCTTCTGCGCTAGCTCCAATTTGAATGGTTTCATAGACAGCTTCTGTTGCAGGATTTTCCACACTATCATCAGAGCCATTTCAAGTTCACAGGATGCATGACACAAGGATATCTTTTGATTCCTTATGAATGTCTCTCATATGCACTCCACATTTACTTCACTGACACTGAGACACTTGCTTCTTTTTGCCGGACACAAGGAAACTGTCATAACGAATTTGTTGTGCCAGTGGTAAATGGCATCCCTTGTTGGTGGCTTCTTACTGTACTTGGTTCTAAACATCCATTGAACAGCTGTAGCACACTTGTTTTTGTTGAACTCCAACACACAGAAAGCTAACTCCGCACCTGAACTTGCCATGTTTGCGACTAGCGCTAACTGTCAGCAAATTACCAAACTATGCTGTGGCAGTATAAATGAAAAAAACTTCCAGGGTTTCTCTTCAAAGTGACATATGTATGATATCCGTACAATGTTTGGTTCTTGCGCAATAAATAATTGAGTGTTCCCGGAATTTTTGTGCACCCTGTATTAATTTTATACTATAACATAACACAGACATATCTTAATTCAGCCAAAACTTATCATCATTAAATGGAGTCTACTGTAGCCTGGGATACTACCCATCTGCTTCAACTAATGATGTTTTCACCATGCCAAAAACCCCTATTTTGAGTGTATGACATCACACAATACATCATGGCCCAGTGCAGCTATGTGATGGGTCAAAGCAGACAGGTGAACTCCTACAACCAAGCATACCCCTTAGATGAATATAAAAGACAAACCAAATTAAAACATGATTAATCACACTTTGTCATCCACACAAATTCTTGCACTCATCTTGACATTTTCACTATTATAGGCTTACACCTTCAACATTTCATTTTTGCAACATACATCACACACTCACTAATCTTCACTATCTTACACTCTGTCAACTTCACTTTGTAGCATCATGTCTCTCCAAGGCACGTGGGGGAGAAAAAGAGCATCCACCATTGGGATCATTCTTATACAACAAGAAAGTATGTGCAGTGTATGTTTGTGTCTCATGGTTTATGGAAACACAGATCTCTTAACAATTTTTTGTTTGAAGGAGATCATCTCTACTGTTTAGCTTCTAAGTATTCTTTTAGACTGTATAGCGATTAAGAGAATTAAGAATCTCTTAATTTATTTTTGAATATATTTATCTTTACAACGCATTACCATATAGCTGCATAATGGATTAAGATGCAAAATAAACATGTGTGGCATGCACACATGATTTCACAGGCTGTGAAGAAGAGTTACAGCCACAAATGAAATCTAAATTAATTAAAAACAATGTACAGTAAGTTCATTATGTCGTAATGATATACACTCCTGGAAATTGAAATAAGAACACCGTGAATTCATTGTCCCAGGAAGGGGAAACTTTATTGACACATTCCTGGGGTCAGATAAATCACATGATCACACTGACAGAACCACAGGCACATAGACACAGGCAACAGAGCATGCACAATGTCGGCACTAGTACAGTGTATATCCACCTTTCGCAGCAATGCAGGCTGCTATTCTCCCATGGAGACGATCATAGAGATGCTGGATGTAGTCCTGTGGAACGGCTTGCCATGCCATTTCCGCCTGGCGCCTCAGTTGGACCAGCGTTCGTGCTGGACATGCAGACCGCGTGAGACGACGCTTCATCCAGTCCCAAACATGCTCAATGGGGGACAGATCCGGAGATCTTGCTGGCCAGGGTAGTTGACTTACACCTTCTAGAGCACGTTGGGTGGCACGGGATACATGCGGACGTGCATTGTCCTGTTGGAACAGCAAGTTCCCTTGCCGGTCTAGGAATGGTAGAACGATGGGTTCGATGACGGTTTGGATGTACCGCGCACTATTCAGTGTCCCCTCGACGATCACCAGTGGTGTACGGCCAGTGTAGGAGATCGCTCCCCACACCATGATGCCGGGTGTTGGCCCTGTGTGTCGGTCGTATGCAGTCCTGATTGTGGCGCTCACCTGCACGGCGCCAAACACGCATACGACCATAATTGGCACCAAGGCAGAAGCGACTCTCATCGCTGAAGACGACACGTCTCCATTCGTCCCTCCATTCACGCCTGTCGCGACACCACTGGAGGCGGGCTGCACGATGTTGGGGCGTGAGCGGAAGACGACCTAACGGTGTGCGGGACCGTAGCCCAGCTTCATGGAGACGGTTGTGAATGGTCCTCACCGATACCCCAGGAGCAACAGTGTCCCTAATTTGCTGGGAAGTGGTGGTGCGGTCCCCTACGGCACTGCGTAGGATCCTACGGTCTTGGCGTGCATCCGTTCGTCGCTGTGGTCCGGTCCCAGGTCGACGGGCACGTGCACCTTCCGCCGACCACTGGCGACAACATTGATGTACTGTGGAGACCTCACGCCCCACGTGTTGAGCAATTCGGCGGTACGTCCACCCGGCCTCCCGCATGCCCACTATACGCCCTTGCTCAAAGTCCGTCAACTGCACATACGGTTCACGTCCACGCTGTCGCGGCATGCTACCAGTGTTAAAGACTGCGATGGAGCTCCGTATGCCACGGCAAACTGGCTGACACCGACGGCGGCGGTGCACAAATGCTGCGCAGCTAGCGCCATTCGACGGCCAACACCGCGGTTCCTGGTGTGTCCGCTGTGCCGTGCGTGTGATCATTGCTTGTACAGCCCTCTCGCAGTGTCCGGAGCAAGTATGCTGGGTCTGACACACCGGTGTCAATGTGTTCTTTTTTCCATTTGCAGGAGTGTATATCCATAGGTAATTATGTGTAAGACTACTGCACTGGTTGCACAATACAATAATAGAATATGAGTATACATTGGGTATTGACAAGTAAAATATATGCAAACATAGTCACCAAAGAAACATAATAAAAATATAGTATTGCCCGTGGATTGCAAAATAAATTGGAAAAAAGTGTGCCGAAGTTGGTACTACTATTCAACAGCATTGCTGTAGCAGAGATGTGGAATAGGTTATTTGAGTGGAGGATGTGTGTGTCCATGTGTGTGCAATAAAAATGAAAGTTAGTAAATTGTGGGAAGTCATATGTTACTGTTGTCTCTCTCTTGACTGCAGCAGCTGAGTATTTGATTGAGTCGCATGTGTTTCAGAATAGTCTGGATGGCACAGAGTGAGAATTCTTTGTGCTAAAAAGGAGTTACTGCTGAGAGGTTGGATGGTACAGTGGCCACTCAGATGCAGTGGCAGGTCAGTTGTTTACATGAGTCACGTATGTCTCAGAAGTGACTGTATGCTGTGGCATGCAAGTTCTTCCTAGTGGAAACAGTATGACAGCCACACATAGCAGCATGAGTGCTAAGCATGTCTGACCTGGTGCAGAGCCTTGGGAGCTACTGTTGAGCACTACAGATGTGTTCAGCATAATGTGACATTTCTCCCTACAGACATGTTATAAGTGGACACAATGTGACTTTGCATTTTCATGGTACATTCTGTATGTTAAGCGTTAGTGGCATATTATAGATGTGTGTAGGGCAGTTGGAACTGCAGACTCTTCCTATATGGATACCGCCTAGTTATAGTAGAATTATGACCATTCTTAAAGTGATTGTTTCATGAGTTCTTTGGCTTTGCCCAAAGAGGTGTTAGCAGCTAGTGGGGTATTATACTGGTTGGGATTATTTGCCGTGCAGTTGTGTTGCGGCTGTGTCTCAACTAAACATGTGACTTGTTCCTAAAGTACTTGTGTTTCAGGGAACATGGTGTGATTAAGTAAGAAAATAATCTTGTTCAAGTGTGTGAAGGACATGTCCATGAACCTGATTTCTTATTGGTGTGGAAATCCACAAATAATAGATTTTAACCTATTCAGTTCCTGAAGGGCCACTTTGTTGCCCCTCTGTCTTTCTGCTTGTCTGTCCAACTGTTAAGAACCCTTTTTCTCAGGAACAGGTAGGTGTATCAAGTTCAGATTTATAGTACACACTAAGGTCTACAGTCCCCTGGTGGCACAATACATTTAAGCTTGTAAGTCAATGCAATCAAAGATACAGATATTTGTGTAGCTGTCACTTCAATCTTTTGCTCAACCTTTATTTATTCCATTTCTGGTACTACAAAACATGTCTTCAAATGATCTAGGCTAATCTATATAATCATAAATGCCCTTTACTATTATTATTATTATTATTACTGTTATTAGTGTCATTTATCATTATCTTTATTATTATTATTATTATTACTGGAGATGTTTTGTAATATCTCTGGTGTGTGTTACTTCTGATCAGATGCAAGACAAGGATTTGAGACCACAGGCTGATCAGGCTACAAAAGCAATAAATAAATACGTATTTTGATACTCACAAACTCACTCATTGAAACCTATAGAGTACATTCGATGACCTAGAATCATACTCACAAAATTCACTCACTGAAACCTGTAGGGTACATTTGTTGACCTAAAATCTTGAAATTTGGCAAGAAGCTAGATTTTTCAGTAAAAGTAAAGAAAAGAATCTGAAAATTGTTAATTTGTAAATACATCACATGAATAATTTTTTCGTCAGTTGTTGTCTGATTGTCTGTCTATCCGGCTGTTAAAACCCCTTTTTGTCAGGAATGGGTAGATGTATCAAGATTATGCCACATTTTAAGGTATATTGCCCATTGGCAATATCAAAAAATTAAGCTTCTAAGTCAATGCAATTAAAAGATATGGCCATTTTTATCACATATTTTGATAATCACTCATCAAAACCTAGGGTACTTCACATTGACCTAGAATCATGAAACTTGGCAAGAAGCAATGTTTCACAGTGTAAATAATGGAAAAAAATATTCTAAAAACTCTTAAATTGTAGTTAGACCACATAAAAAGTATCTTTTTGTGATTAGAAATTACATTGCATTCATCTTCTGTCAAAAGCTTAATAGAAAAATATTACTGCAGACAAACATAAAATATAAACTGTAGCTGTGTTTCAGTAAGCAAATAAAGTATTTTACTAAATCTTCTCTCCCTACATATGTATGCTGAGGCCACCTGCTTGCTTCTTTGTGTATGTCCACACTTATCTCAGAGACTACTGTAGAGATTTTGACAGCATCCTGGAATTCTTGGGACTGACATCTTTGCAGTATCGACATCTGGCAAAAATTATTGACATTCTCGATTCCTGAGATGGATGAACTACCTGTATAGATAATTTGTACAGAAATATTATAATCTGTACAGAAGTCACTTGTGGCCAATATTAAATTAAAAAAACCACCGATGATTATAAACATTTCCTCAGTTAACTTTTTTATTATTTAATAAATTGTTGGAATTTTGATTGTGTGTGTATCCTTTTGAATGATAGGTTTATTAGGTGGCAAGATGTACAGCCAATATAAAATTATTATTGAAAATTATTTATTGGATTCTGATATTGTCTTGCTGATTTTTCTAAAATACCTGGTAGAGGGATTATGGATGCTGCCTATTTGAGGAGAGGTGATCTAACTTACGAACTCCAGAGATGAGGCATGGAATCAAAAGAAAATATAACAGAACAGGTAAATCAGTAAAGACAAAACATGCAACTCCTGGCTATACAGAAGATCACAGAAAAGAATTTAAGTTTGGCTGCTGATACCATTTGCACTACTCTGGGAGAAATGTTAGAAAATATTGAAGGAGACGACAAGCCAGATATGCACATTACACTGATTGCTTGGTGAGCGTGTACAAATAGACAGTAGAGGGAATGAAATGCTATGTAAAAATGGTTGGTGTTTTGCTTGGTGCCATAGGATGGGCTGGGAGTGAACCTGGAAATGTTGTGGGGAAAGGTGAGCAATGTCAGTTGAGGGAGTGTGCAACATCAGATAACCATTTGCAGAGCTAGCCAACCCATTTCAAGGATGTTCGGCAGAGTGTGAGAATTTATCATTGGATTTGGTTGAGGAAGTTATTAGGTTTCTGTATTTCATTGTGGAGTTTCAACAGAAACCTAGAGCGGTTGATATGATGGATGTGGAGATCTGAAAGTTATTAATGGGGAACATTATGGGCAGTTTGTTGAAACAAATGTTGGGAGCTATACAAGAAAGCAGATGATAAATCAGTTTAGAGCTGAGATATGTAGACCTATTTCACAACGAGAATTGCGGGAACTGATTTATAAACAATATGGAAGGAGACAGCATAATCAGGAAACTATTATTAAGTATGTGTAAGAGTAAAATGAAGTCCACTAGTTTTATGTTCAGAGTTACTGTGAGCCAGGACTGGGCCCCATCTGTAAATATAGCAACCCAATTTTATTGCTATTTTAAAGAGGTTTGACATGATTTAAACATCACTAAACTGGGGGAATATTTGAGAAATGCAAGAGTTGCTAATTGGGGTGAAATGCAGAATACATATAATTTCTTATTAAACACTGAATGTATCTTCACAAATGCAATTCATCCATACACGACAGTGCTCTTTACCAGTATCTTATAAAAAACTGTATGCAAAAATGCAATTTTTCAGAGTATCGTATCGTAGGTTCTACTGATCGCAGAGATAAAGGGTCAACTGTTTTGGATAGATCTTGGCCAAGCGATCATTTGTATACCTGCAGGAAGAACTAGCATGCTGTAGCTATCATATGATACAGGGTCAAAATTTAAACATTGCACACTTTCTCCAGCTCAGGTAAATTGAGTAAATTGGTTGGTTCTTTTGCGTGAGATGTGGTCAGGGGTGGAGGGTCGGCATATAAAAGCACCATTTTGAGCGGTTTGTGAGTAAACCCAAAAACCACAATTTTTTGGACATGAAGAGTGCCAGTTATGGAGATGGGCACTTTGATGATTTCTGTTCGTGGCAGATCATCAAAAATTTTACCATATGTTCTGAAGATGATACTCTTGGGGAATGGAGAAAACCGTAAAAACTGTTTTTGCACAGTGGGCCACAGTTATCTAAATAGCTAACCATAACAAATTGCTCAGATTTTAACTGTACATTCTTCAGACATTCAGGTAGAAATTCCATTTTCAAGTTTTTGAAAATTTGTACTCGTTATCATCATATCCCCAATAACCTTAGTTTTTGGGTACCAAAAGCACCAATTGTGAGGATGACCTCTTCTATAATTTCTATTAATGTCAGAACGTTGAAAATTTTACCATATGTTCTTAAGATGATATCCTTGGGGACCTTTGAAACTTTTTTCAATATCTTTACCCATTACCAAGATCCAGAGATTCAAATTTCCCATACTTATGCAGTAAAATAAGCATGTAATGTCTGGCCTGTGGCATAAATGTAGTTTTAACTCAAATAGCAAACACATGGCAAGGGTTCAGGGGCATTACAAGGGTACTGATATCACCAAACTATAATTTTAGTTAGCATTTTTTCGCCAATAAAGCTTTATGATGCACTGTCTCTGCATAATGGGCACTTCATGCCTATATTTATGTGCCCAAAGTGGTACTGCAGTTACAAAAAACTGGGCTAAATTGGTCTATTAACATAAATATTACTACATTTAATTCAAACATATCAGTGTCTGAAAATAAATTAAAATGTGAAACTGGAAAGACTGCAAATGCATTGTATTATGGTACAAATCATGATCCAGCTGTTTTCGATGAATTGCGACTGATGAGCAAAGAATTGGAAAAAAAATGTAAAGCAAACAATTTTCTATTAACCTTATATTGTACATAGTTATTTGTTATATGTGTCAAAGTACGCAAATGTATCAAAGTATGTAAATAAATTATCAAAAACTTTCTGACTTATTTTATCTGTTTTATATAAGCTGTATATGCTGCTGCAGGAGGAAACCAACAGAAAAATGATGAACCTGTCATAGCAGAAAAGGGCACATGTGTTCCTCTTCAAAAGACTGACAGGAAAGGGGGGAGCTATCTGCCTCAGTCCTCATTCCGCTCTCCTTACCAAAAATTTTTGCTTGCGAACATATTCATGCTTTTTTGTGCTGAAAGAGGATAGCAGAGAGACAGTGATGGTAGGAGAGAGAGAAGATGGTGCCAGTGTGAGAGGAAGAGAGAAGAAACAATAATGGTGGGACAAAAAGTGGCAGGGAAAGAGAGAGAGGAGTGGATGAAGGCAACAGCAGTAGCAGCTAAAGGGAGAGGACATTCTGATGATCAGTGAGGACAGAGGCAGTAAAAGAGATACATGGAGGTAGAAGCAGTGGGAGGAAAAAAGAGAAGAGACAGTGAAAATGAAAGAGAGATGAGTTGACACAATATGTAAGCCTGGGGGTCTGGATCCTTCCAGACCGATGAACTTTAACTCATAGGTCTAGGGGAGGGCGCATTTTGTATATTGCAATGGGAGAAAAAGGAGACAGTGGGAGAGAGAAATATATAGACAGTGGCAGTTGAGAGGGAGATGGTGAGTATGGTGGCTTCACTACAAAGAGAGAATGAATAAATTCATTTAGAATGGTCTGTGTTAAAAGAGCGTGAACATGTTCTCATGCCCAAAATTTTTGGTGAGGAAGATGTAATTAGAACTGAGACACCTGATTCCCCACTTTTCTGTCAGTTTTCTCAAGAGGAACAAATCTGCCTTTTTTTTTTTTTTGCTCCAACAGGAGCATGTCTCTTTTGTTTATACTACGGTTCTATTGTCATCAGAGTTTTATTTTAACAGTTGCTCATGTAGCAATAGGTTGATTCAAAATGCATGGTACACATGTGTATCTTCGAGCCACTTTTAATAGAACTAACTTGGACTGCATGTTGGATGTAATGTTATCCTGTATTACAGAACATGTGAACATTTGAGGAAATTATGCAGACTGTCACATGCAATTAATTGCATTTAGAAACTGGATGCACCCAAAGAAATAGCACAAAGTGTTCCAACACAGAGCAGAAAGTTTATATGCAGGTATTACCAGAGTAACTGTTCCTAATTTTCTGATGTTATAGAGAACAAGGATGCAAACATCACTTATGAATAATACAATGTCTGCAAATGCTTCATTTTCTATGCAAAAATCAGTACTCATCACTCTGTGTTTAGATGCTTTCACTTCACCATTTATTCTTACCTCAGAAACAATGAACTACTGATTTTCAGTTTTTACTATTGGTAACAGAAAATCTTCTATGGAATTTGTTTACATTGTTTTGGGTATTAAAGTATGTAACTTTGTCATTCTATGAAAGTGGCTAAATAAAGGCTTCCTGGTTACAGAACTAACACAAAAAGTTAAATTTGCTGCCTCAGATATGTAATTTTTTCTCGAGTGCATTTTCTGCAGTCACATTTCTGATTTCCACACATATTTTCAATCATAATTACAGTATATTGTGGTAGCTACAAATTTAAACAACATTTATAAATATAATTCCAATTTCGATGTATTTAATTATAATAATTTTATCGAAACGCACTTGTGTGCCATTACTGACATCATCCTCTAAATTTCATACTCATTCCAATGAAGTTCTTCCAGAACTTTTATCACAACACATGGTTTCCTCCATCCCAGTGCAAAATCAAAACAACCCATTATTAGACATCACTTTGTTAAGAAAATGTTTAATTCGATGCCCATTTCAGGAAACTAGAAGTAGTTATTATGACATGCCTTGTATACTGCTCTATTACAATTAAAATTCCAAGGAATGTAGAAACACAAAAAATTGTCATAAATCATGTCTCCAGTTCCTACTATGTCTTTCAAACAACTAACACAGCAATCAGATGAATCTTGAGTGAGTGCGCAAAGGTTAAATATATCGAGAAAGAGTACTAGTGCCATGATGCTTTCATGGAGTAGGAGACTGAAAGAATCATAATAAACTGGTTTTAAAAGTATGTTAGTAATGAAGACAGTTGTCAGGAGTCCAAGACCACCACTGTTAGTGAACTGAATGATGGCTCATCCATCACCTTCATGACAATGTAGAAATCTGATATGATTGACAGAGTTACAAGTTTGGCTTCAGATGCTACTCAATAATGCATTATTGTAAAATGTAAGTGTTGTCCATTTAATTTTATTTTTAAAATTTATTTAATTTACTTTCACTTCACTTTAAAACAAAAGGATGAGTATTATACTGATTTGTACAGTGGTGAAATGTCTGGTGCCAGCAACACTGCAATACTGTGTTCTATCCCCACTTGTTCCCTGGTGTGCCCACACATTTCAGTTGATAGATATCACTGCACTCACATGTCAACAACCACGGGTCATGCAATGGGTAACATATTATAACCTACTTGCATGCAACAGTGCCAGTGGCACTTTGCTAGCCTTTAATTCAGGAAATGTTTGAGTGACAGCATAAAAATCTGCCAGATTGCAGAATGACCTTTCTGCTTCACCTACCTCACTGGAAAGAATGTAAATAATACACATAGCTACATATACATCCAGAAGCAACCTTAACATGTTAAGTTTGTCTATCCTATTCAAGAGTTTTAATGGTTCTAAAGTACTGTATTGGAAGTATGAAGTATGAAATGCTTTCAGATATATCATTTCTTCTTTTAAGTCTATTATGACATAATTAGGGTATTCATTGACAAATAACTTGCTCACCTCAGTGACCTCGTGATCAGTCATCTTTGGGTATTTCCTTAAAAGTCAAACATTTCATCTAAAATCTTCATTGCCTGATATCAGGTTTTTCAAGTTAGACAACAGACTGTCAATAATGATGTAAAACACATTTATCTTGAATAAGTCTTCTAAATTCACATCTGTCACTTCATTTCTGGTTTCATCATGAAATGATGTCCTCTTGTTAGTGCACACCTCTGAAATTTCAGGATCAATATTAATTGCACTGGGAATAACTTTAGCTCAGAGATGATGCCGTCCCAATTTTGGGGGGGGATATTTTGAGTCATTTAATATGCTTTCAAAGTGACTTCCCTGAACACCTATGGTAGTATTTTGAGCTCGTAGTAATTTGCTTTGTAGTCAGTTGGCACCAAAAACTTTGGTTAAATTGATGCCGTGATTAAACACGTGAATGCTCTCATGTAATCCAAACCACCCCATACCACAGAATGTGTGTCACCTGACAAATTTATCTTACTGAGAGTTCAGCAGCAATGGGAGTCTTATCCAAGTGATCTGCAATTGGTATTGCACTCCAGTGTTTATCAGACATGGAATACAAAGAACTTCCAACACATTGTTTCATAAATTTCCATCACTGAGGACTGCTGCTGAACAGGGTTCCAAGAAGGCACACCCAACATCATGGGCACAATTAGAAGTAAATTCATTCTCACATATCACTAGACAGATAAAAGCACTTGTAAACACTATCCAGCTTCTCGTTCTTCTCTAACCTTGCTAATGTGTTTTGCCAGAACTGGACCATAATGACTCAAGAGCCCTAATATTCTGAGGAAATTTCCATTTTTTGAACCTCCAATTTTCTGAGCTGAGCCTCTGAAGACCAAACCTCTTTCACAGCGGTGGCTGCTGTGTAAGAGCACAAGAGCATGTGGACACCCTAACTTTTGACACCTTGATGATTTATGGGTTATTTTTCTTTGAATGCTGTTAAGCACGACATAGATGCTGCAATCTGAAAGATATGGCACTTACATCTAGCGCACTACTGCTCCTCTGGACTCTGTGAAACTTGGCATCAGAGATGCTAGCACACCTTCAGTCGTGCATATTTTAAAGAGCTTTTGTGCATATGCAACTCCCATGACATAATTGCCTTATGGAACAAATACATATGGATTTGATAAACAGTGCACATGGTTCATGATGTGCCCAGCTAGCCCTTGCCACTCAACTAGAAGTTTATGTCAGTGCCATCAAGTGGTAGCACACTGTGACAGACTTTTCTCCCTATTCTCTCAGCATAAATCCTGCTAGATCATAGCACACCTCTCAGATATGCTAATTCACTCACTGTGTAGTAAAATTAGATCAGACGTCAATGTATTTTATAGTTGTACTGACAGTAAACTAATTTTTGGGTTTGTGAATGAGTTATAGTATATTAAGTTATGAATTTTATCATACAGTAATCCATTTGAGGTGCTGAGAATCATAAGGGCCTAAACCACATCACTGGTGATTGTGAGACTGTAGCATTTATTCGTGCTTCTGAAATCTATTGATCTCATAGTGAGTCAGGTATATCTGTGCTGTAGGCCTACATTTGATGCATGAAAGTTCACAAAAAGCTGTATCAATGGTTTCTCTGATATTCACTTGAATGTGGGACTGATGGCAGTATGCTTTAGGCCCTTATGTATCTCAGTGCCTCATCTGTATTCTAGTCAAGTGACCACGTTGGTAGACATTACTACTTGAGTTTAATCATTTCCACAAATGGCACTTTGTGTTTGGAGCTGATTGTTTACTGGACAGGAAATGGCTTTCATGTGAAGTGTAAACATGAACTATATTAACCTATGTTAAATACTAACAGAAAAGTAAAGCTGTGAGGATGGGTCATGAGTCATGCTTGGGTAGCTCAGTCGGTAGAGCATTTGCCCACAAAAGTCAAAGGTCCTGAGTCTGAGTCTCAGTCTGGCACACAGCTTTAATTTGTGAGGAAGTTTTATGTAAGTGCACACTCCACTGCGGAGTGAAAATCTCATTCTGGAAACAGAAAAGTAAATTACCAGGCAAAGGGACTAGGGCCTCCGAGAACAGATCCTTTGATTGAGAGAGTGACGAAATCAAATAAGCGTGACTACAAGCAAGCATTTAACAACGCAGCAAACAGTTAGCACAAGTTGCTGTGTGGATTCAGAATAAGAATATCTGATTTTCAGCCTGGAAGTAAATTTGTGAACTAATACATCTCTTAGGAATCTTTTACATTTGTCTGAAAAAACGGAAATGCATGAAAACTCCCACTTACACAAAAATGTGAAACGGAGAGCTGCAAAAGCTTACAAATTATTTTGTTGTTGTCCTAAACTGTATTTAGTTATGTACAAGACAACAAAAGTCCACAAAGTAATTCATTTAGATGAGTTATGCGCATTATTTCTACTACTACTACTACTACTGTTGTTATTATTATTGGCAGTGCCTGTAGTTGTATAAACTTGTTGATAAGCAGAATTGTTATACTGCAGAGGCTATTAATTTCACACTGTCAAATGCATCTGAACACTCACTAGCTGTCACTGCTCTTTGACCAAGAAATAATGTCTCAGGTAAGTTGCTATTCTATGGATGAATGAAAGAACAACATTACCTTTTTATTTCTGAGCGCCATCAATGTGCTCCTTTCACGTTGTTCCATTCCTTTACTTTTATGATTCTTCTGAGAAAGCTGCATACAAAGAGAAATATTTAATTTTTTGTTTACTCTTGAATGCAAAATATTTTCTGTATAGGTTTTTAAAATTACCTTGTGGTGGGATCAGAAGAGCCTTATCTTTCAATGCTGTTGGCAGACCTACCAAGTTACAATGATGATTCACAGCTGTTTCCTTATTTATTTGCAGGGGAGACGGTTTGATGGGATTTTCCAACAACATTTAAGGAAAGCGTGTTTTCAACTCTGTAGCAAGGTGATTTTGGCGTGCGATGTCTAAACAAAATATAGTGCATTCAAGATTAAACATGAAACACAACCGTATGCAGTTTTGATGTCAGGAAGAATTCCACTCACAATTGGTAAAATTGTTATTTGTTAAAACATGACTGGTTTCATGGCTTTAAGCTGCATCATCAGGTGAACAATGTTAAAAGTTCATAGGCATACCCATCAGTCCTAATCAAAAGCTACTATTCAGAGAATGTTGTCAATGTTATGGTGAGTGAGAGGTGAAGAAGAAGTGCCCCATTCAGTAAAATTTGCCTACATCAGTATGACAGCCTTCTCCCATGAACCATGGACCTTGCCATAGGTGGGGAGGCTTGTGTGCCCCAGCGATACAGATAGCCATACCACAGGTACAACCACAATGGAGGAGTATCTATTGAAAGGTCAGGCAAGCATGTGGTTCCTGAAGAGGGGCAGCAGCCTTTTCAGTAGTTGTAGGGGCAACAGTCTGGATGATTGACTGATCTGACCTTGAAGCATGGTGGTGCTGTGGTGGTGCTGTGAACAGCTGAAAGCAAGGAGAAACTACAGCCATAAATTTTTTATGAAGGCATGCAGCTTTACTGTATGGTTAAATGATGATGCTGTCCTCTTGGATAAAATATTCCTGAGGTAAAATAGTCCTCCATTCAGATTTCCAGGCAGGGGCTACTCAGGAGGACATCGTTATCAGGACAAAGGAAACTGGTGTTCTATGGATTGGAGTGTGGAATGTCAGATCCATTAACTGAGCAGGCAGGTTAGAAAAGTTAGAAAGGGAAATGGATAGGTTAAAGCCAGATATAATGGGAATTAGTGAAGTTCACTGGCCGGAGGAAGAAGACTTCAGGTCAGGTGAATACAGGGTTATAAATACAAAATCAAATAAGGATAATACAGGAGTAGGTTTAATAATGAATTTAAAAAATCGGGTTGCATGTAAGCTACTATGAACAGCATAGTAACACATTGTTGTAGCCAAAATAGACACAAAGCCCATGCCTACCACTGTAGTACAAGCTTGTATGCAAACTAGCTCCGCAGGTGACAAAGAGATTGAAGAAATGTATGATGAGATAAAAGAAATTATTCAGATAGTGAAGGGAGATGAAAATTTATTAGTCATCAGGGACTGCAATTCGATAGTAGGAAAAGGAAGAAAAGGAAAAGTAGTAGATGAATATGCAGTGGGGGTGAGGAATGAAAGAGGAAGCCGCCTGGTAGAATTTTGCGCAGAGCATAACTTAATCATAGCTAACACCTGGTTTAAGAATCATGAAAGAAGGTTGTATACATGGAAGAGGCCTGGAGACATGTGCAGGGGCGCCAACTTATAAAAAAATATTGCGGGGATCCATACTGGGGGGTCTTGCCCCAGGAAATTTTCTAAGTTTTAGATGAAAAATAGTGAGTTTTAAAGTTTTTTTAAGCATTTTAGAGACATATGATCAACATTAGAACCCCAGAAACTGGACTCTTGAGGACTCAACACTCTGGGAAACTTGACGAACCTGACACATTTTTTGGCTTTGAAAAAAGAAACAAAACATAAACACGCATGATATTTTCATAAAAAGCTAATTTAACTTACAGTATTAATCATGCTTACAGACTATTACAGAACAGTCAATATATAGCTCTCAAAAGACTGAAATTATATTTAAATAAATCCTAAACTATCATTAAAAGACTAAAACATAAAATATTGCTGTCGTACAGTAATAGCACTTTGATTAAAAGTGAAATAGCTAATTTAACCTTACTCTGAATAAGGCTTAGGGTTCATTAAATAAAAACAGTATCTCAAAGTTAATGCTTTAATACAGTTAATGAAGTTAATACAGTATGCCTAATACTTTCAGTCAAAAGTATATAAATAGCAAGTTTTAGTTGGGTCTTACAGCCTAAAAATATTTAATTACTTGAAAATAACTAATACAGTACTATAGTAATACACTACTAAACTAGTACTAATATTTCGAAAATGAAAATTTAACATTATGTATGTATTTAATTCTCTATTTTATAGAGATTTTTAATATAGTTCTAAAAGCCATTATTAGGGCTAGAGTGTTCTTAGAAAGGTGCAAATGTTGACTGTCTAACTGGATTACTGAATATGAAGCCGTTGATAACTGGTCAGGTATCCAATTCATCCAAAACATCTCAGTGGGCATGAAGAACAGCCAAGTTGTTCAATCACTTCTGTCCCATTGTTGATCGGAGATATGACTTCAGATGTCTAAGGGCGCTAAATGACCATTCTGATGTTGCTGTGATGATTGGAACTACTTGGAGAAGCTTAATGCACTTCACTACTTCACATAACATTTCTCCAACTGCAGACTCTTGTGTAATGTACTTTCTTACATCATGCATGTTTTTGAGACCAGTTGTTTTTATTAGCAATATCAGCTAACATATTCAAGTGTAAGCTCAGTCTCTCAATATCTAGGTCATTTTTGAAAAATTCAGTTGATTTTTCATAATTTGTTTCACCTCTGTTTACTAAAAGCAAGCACTCTTGTTCAACTGCAATGACCTGTGTGAGTCCAGTTGAAGCAAACTGCTCAGTAATGCAAGACTGCACCATTTCACAAACTTCAATGTAAATAGCTTTGTAGTATTCCTTTGGGGTTTTGAAAGTGTGGGATGAACTGGCTTCATTGTTTTCATACTTCTTCAGTATATTTTGATTCCGAGGAAGTGAAGTATCATCAACTTGTGTAGGTTTTTCTTTTAAACACAATTTCCAAAAGTGTTCAAAACTATCACACCATCCATTCAATATACAAATCAAGCCCTCATATATTTTTTCCAGATCAGCAACACTTAGATGAGGGCATTGAATTTTTTAATTGACATCCTCTACTGGGTTCATTGCATGGCAATAAAGACATAAAAAGAAATAAGTCTTGAATAGTAACATTGACTCAAGGTAGCCTGCACATTACATGCCTCTGTTTTGTCCTCTTCAGAAAATATTTCAAAAAACTCTTCAAGTTTTTCAGTTCTTCAATATTCTCAAGATACTATAAGCTTGTGGTGAGCTGGCTTCATTGTTTTCATACTTCTTTGGTATACTTCAATTCCGAGGAAGCAAAGGATCAACAACTTGTGAAGGTGACAGTCTACGACTGCCAAGTCTAAACTGTGAGCAGTGCAGTGCACATAACATACTTTTGGTTGTATATCCAAAAACTAACTTTTTTAGTCCTTTGAACTTACCTCTCATATTCGAGGCACCGTCCTCTTAAGTTATCTGTTGACAAATCAAGATGAGCAAAAGCGCCTTTTAAAGTGCTAAACAGAGTTTGTGATTCAGTGTCAGGTGTCTTGTATAAGCCAATAAAGTCTTCATTGATAATTAAGGACTCATCAACAGTATGAATACAAAATGACACTTGTTCATGAATTAAAGAGTCACTTGTTTTCATCAACCATAGTAAAAAAACGATTAGCCTTCTAGATTGAAGCCAATACCTTTCTCAACTCCGACTTTCCTAGCAGGTCAATGATCTCATTTTCAATACTGTGGGATGTCCAGTTATACCCCGAATGCCCTAACCAATCTTTAAACTCAGGTATGTCATTCTTTCATGGTTCCAACAATTGAAAAGAATTTGTATTTACATCTTCATGCCCTCTAATTGGTAGTCCTTGTTGGCATAGAAACTGCACGGTAGTAAAAATTGTCTCAAGAGCTAAACAGCCTTTCTTCATATCACTATCTAATTCTTCATTCAATTGGGAGGTCGCACGTCAGTTAGTGATAGAATTTAGTTCAGGACAGCTTTTTTATGCATGAACGTTTTTTCATGAAGACAGAATTTTCCCAAAGCCTTTTTCCAGCTAGAAAACCCTATGGAAGTAAATGCATCATCTGTTTTTGAAGAAAATTGTAATAGATTTTTAGCATCTGCCTCTTTCAGGTTTTGCAAAAAACTTTTTTGGTAGATGCTTCATATTTTAGCCATGTATATTTGATCAACAAAGACTTCTGAAATGATCTTACCTTAGTGGATTGTCCAAGTTTCGGTTGCAAAAGGTTTTTCTCTGAAGACGACGAAGCAATTGACAGCACAATAATTGTTGGAGGTTGAATTGCAGTATCATCAACTTCCAATTTATCCATTGCAAACTTAATTCACAATACACTAAGAGACTAAAGTAAATGAATAAAATATAATCACATAAAATAGTCCACAAGACACTAATGTTGGAACACTAAACACGTCTGCAGCATGCACTGAACAAAACCATCCACATTGAATGACTGCTTTATAAAGCTGCAGCATCATAATGTCTCAAAGCGTCAAGGCAATGCAAGGCAGAGGGTTTCAGGCACTTCTGATACAGACTTTTTAATGTTGCCATGGCCGCAGTGCTGACCCAACATCGCCAGACTTTACTCCAAGGCTCGCACACCGGGGCAAATTCTAAGTGCGCCCGCAGCACTGTAACATTATCATGATTCACACAACTTGTTTTCAGTTAACCTGCTAACTATTATAATAATTATTTGTTTTAACTCATTACTGAATGTATTTTAAAATGTAACTATTGTCAAACAAGAAAAACAAAAAATTATAACATAGTTTTGTGATATTACAAAGCATAATACAACTAATGATTTTCTCCTCAGACCCCATGGAATTGCTGCCTGTGGACATGGGAAGGTTTCAGATACACTGTGTGATCAAAAGTATCCAGACACCTCGCTGAAAATTACTTAGAAGTTTGTGGCGCCCTCCATTGGTAATGCTGGAATTCAGTTTAGTGTTGACACACCCTTAGCCTTGACGACAGCTTCCGCTTTTGCAGACACATGTTCAGTCAGGTGCTGGAAGGTTTCTTGGGCAATGATAGCCCATTCTTCATGGGGGAGAGGCATCGATGTTGGTTGGTAAGGCATGGCACAAAGTTGGCATTCCAAAACATCCCAAAGGTGTTCTATAGGATTCAGGTCAGGACTATGTGCAGGCTAGTCCATTACACCGATGTTATTGCCATGTAACCACTTCACCACAGGCCATGCATTATGAACTGGTGCTCGATCGTGTTGAAAAATGCAATTGCCATCCTCAAATTGCTCTTCAACAGTGGGAAGTGAGGTGTCGTTTGGCATTTACCAGCATGATGTGTGGCTTAAGAGCAGCTGCTCAACCATGAAATCAAAGTTTTCTCACCTCCTCCATAACTGTCATAGTACTTGCAGTGGATCCTGAGGCAGTTTGGAATTCCTGTGTGATGATCTGGATAGATGTCTGCCTATTACACTTACGATCCTCTTCAACTGTTAGCAGACTCTATCAGTCAACAGTCGAGGTCAGCCTGTATGCTTTTGTGTTGTATGTGTCCCTTCACATTTCCACTTCATTATCACATTGGAAACAGTGGACCAACAAATGTTTAGAAGCATGGAAATCTCACATACAGACGTATGACACAAGTGAAACTAAATCCTCTGATCACGTTCGAAGTCCGTGAGTTCAACAGAATACCCCATTCTGCTCTCTCAAGATGTCTAATGACTACTGAGGTCACTGATATGAAGTACCTGTCAGTGGGTGGCAGCACAATGCACCTAATGTGAAAACTGTTTGTTTTTGGGTGTATCCAAATACTTTTAGTCACATAGCGTAGATTATATAGCGGTAAGATAGAGATTTAGGAACCAGATTTTAAATTGTAAGACATTTCAGGGGCAGATGTGGACTCTGATCACAGTATATTGGTTATGAACTCTAAATTAAAACTGAAGAAACTGCAAAAAGGTGGGAATTTAAGGAGATGGGACCTTGATAAACTGAAAGAACCATAGGTTGTAGAGAGTTTCAGAGAGAGCATTAGGGAACGATTGACAAGACCGGGGGAAAGAAATACATTAGAAGAAGAATGGGTAGCTTTGAGAGATGACACAGTAAAGGCAGCAGAGGATCAAGTAGGTAAAAAGGTGAGGGCTAGTAGAAATCCTCGGGTAACAGAAGGGGATATTGAATTTAATTGATGAAAGGAGAAAATATAAAAATGCAGTAAATAAACCGGGTGGCAAGGAAAACAAACGTCTCTAAAATGAGAGCGATAGGAAGTGCTAAATGGCTATGCAGGGATGGCTAGAGGACAAATGTAAGGATGAAGAGGCTTATCTCACTAGGGGTAAGATAGATACTGCCTACAGGAAAATTAAAGAGACCTTTGGAGAAAAGAGAACCACTTGTATGAATATCAAGAGCTCAGATGGAAACCCAGTTCTAAGCAAAGAAGGGAAAGCAGAAAGGTGGAAGGAGTATATAGAGGGCCTATACAAGGGCAATGTACTTGAGGACAATATTATGGAAATGGAAGAGGACGTAGATGAAGATGAAATGGGAGATACGATACTGCGTGAAGAGTTTGACAGAGCACTGAAAGACATAAGTCGAAACAAGGCCCCGGGAGTAGACAACATTCCATTAGAACTACTGACGGCCTTGGGAGAGCCAGTCCTGACAAAACTCTACCATCTGGTGAGCAAGATGTATGAAACAGGTGAAATACCATCAGACTTAAAAAAGTATGTAATAATTCCAATCCCAAAGAAAGTAGGTGTTGACAGATGTGAAAATTACTGAACTATCAGTTTGATAAGTCACAGCTGCAAAATACTAATGCGAATTCTTTACAGACGAATGGAAAAACTGGTAGAAGCTGACCTTGAGGAAGATCAGTTTGGATCCTGTAAAAATGTTGGAACACTTGAGGTAATACTGACCCCATGACTTACTTTAGAAGGTAGATTAAGGAAAGGCAAACCTCCATTTCTAGTATTTGTAGACTTTGAGAAAGCTTTTGACAATGCTGACTGGAATACTCTCTTTCAAATTCTGAAAATGACAGGGGTCAAATACAGGGAGCATAAGGCTATTTACAATTTGTACAGAAACCAGACGGCAATTATAAGAGTTGAGGGGCACAAAAGAGAAGCAGTGGTTGAGAAGGGAGGGAGAGAGGGTTGTAGCCTACCTCCGATGTTATTTAATGTGTATATTGAGCAAGCAGTAAAGGAAACCAGAGAAAAATTTGGAGTAGGAATTAAAATACATGGAGAAGAAATAAAAATTTTGAGGTTTGCTGACAACATTGTAATTCTGTCAGAGACAGCAAAGTACCTGGAAGCACAGTTGAACAGAATGGGCAGTGTCTTGAAAGGAGGGTATATGATGTACATCAACAAAAGCAAAACGAGGATAATGGAATGTAGTTGAATTAAATCAGGTGATGCTGAGGGAATTAGATTAGTAAATCAGCCATTTAAAGTAGTAGATGAGTTTTGCTGTTCAGGGAGCAAAATAACTGATGATGGTAAAAGTGAGAGGATATAAAATGTAGACTGGCTATGGCAAGGAAAGCATTTCTGAAGAAGAGAAATAGTTAACATCAAGTACATATTTAAGTGTCAGGAAGTCTTTTCTGAAAGTGTTTGTATGAAACAAGGACGATAAATAGTTTAGACAAGAAGAGAATAGAAGCTTTTGAAATGTGATGCTGCGCTGCAGAAGAATGCAGAAGATTACATGGGTATATCATGTAACCAATGAGGAGGTACTGAATAGAATTGGGGAGAAGGTGATTTTGTGGCACAACTTGACTAGAAGGAGGTATCATTGGTTGGCAGGACACATTCTGAGGCATCAAGGGATCATCAATTTATCATTGGAGGGAAGCACAGAGAATAAAAATCATAGAGGGACACCAAGGCAAGAGTACACTCAACAAATCCAGGAGGATGTAGGTTGCAGTAGTTACTCAGAGATGAAATAACTTGCACAGGATAGAGTAGCATGGAGAGCTGTATCAAACCATTCTCTGGACTGAAGACCACAACAACAACAATAACAACAGTATGACAGCAGGGCAGCTCAGTGTAGAGCAAGGTAAAAGTGGCTCACATGAACGACAAAGAGAGTCTCTCTCTGACTCAGTTTTGTGGGTGGACTGAGGAGCAATGTTCACTATGTGTACGCATGGAGTCAGCTTGTGTGGCAGATTGGAATTAGTGCACAGTGGAACGTAACGTGCCTACAGTTGTTCAGGTATTGTATGGAGGTGGACTGTATAAAAGATATTTTTGATGTCAGCATTACTTAATTGTATTAACCATTAGATTGGACCATGTTGCTATGTCTAGAGACATTGGACTCCTTTCTCAAAAATGCCAAGTCCATGCCAGCTGGAAATCTCAAACACCAGTCGCCACAAAATAAATTCATGTGCTGTTTCTTTACACACATGTACTTCACCTGTGTATGTACATTCCATGTTACAGGATATTATTTAACAAAGTACACTATACATATTAGCCTTCCCATTTTCATTCTGTATGTTCTCTGTGAGTTTCCCTTGACAAGTGATGTCATGACTGTTGTCTTGTACAGTGGAGTTCTGTGGCCTGCAGTGAATCTCCACGGTGGGGCAGCATTCTCATGGAATAACTGCCCCAAACAGCAGGTGTCTCCATGTGCAGGAATCCAAGTGTCCATCACCCCTGCCGCGCAGATAGGCTGCATCACTCTCATGACACACACGAAAAGAAAGAAACAGAAAATTTTCCGTACAATATGTGGTCCAAAACAAACATTTATTTACCAAAATAACAAAATGCTTGCTCAAGGTCATGACTGTCCTTGGTCAGCTAGAGAGACAAAGGGAATAATACACCACTTTCTCCAAAATGATATTTACCCCTCAACAGCAGCATCTTTAAAGTTCAAAAGTCACCAGTGGGTGCCCTTAGTGTATGTGGTGATGCAGACTTAAACTGTATTTTGTGTTATGAGTTACATGCCTGGAACAAACTGTGTGTAAATCAAGGTACATTCTATGACAGAAAGCAACCAAATGAGGCAGTGCAGTTGTTAAGATACTGACTTCAAATACGGGAGGATGGATTTTCTCTGTCCGACCATCCTAATTTGGGCTTTCCACAGTTTTCCTAAATTGCTTAGGCAACTGCGGAAATGGTTCCTTAATGAAGGCTATGGCCAGACACCTGTCCTATCCTTATAAAGTATGTTATGGGTTCTGTGTATTATATATTTTGAGTTATTGATTTGCATTGTATTTGCTTGACAATTCCTATATCATTGTAAAATGATCCTTACATAAGTAAAGATAAATATAAGAAATAAATGTACATATGTACTTTCTTTTGTGTTGCAGCTGGTTAATATATTCAACCTATTTAAGTTTTAATTTATTTTAAACTAGGAAATTAAATACATTTTTCTCTGTACTTGTTCTCAGCATCAAGCTCTGATCACTGTGAAGCAATGTACTATGTTTGTAATAGTGTGAGATGTGTTTTCACAACACTATAGGTAAAACTCTTTTCTTGTAAATTATCTAATGACAACCCAGTTATTGTCTCAATGCATTTTCATGTAATTTATGTAACCATACATTTTGATACTAATATTGTAATTTTACAGACTTCTTGGAATTTGTTAGACACAGTTTTTTTTTTGTCTAAGAAGTAGTGAGCACCCAGTCAGAACCTTAAAGAACGCTGCATAAATCCAAAGAAAGATGGATGGAGCTATTAGTGCTGCATAAAAATGTTCTACAGTGTGAATCTCTTAAAATGATCACTGAATTTTCTTACACAGCTGAAATATTAACTATGCCAGGTTAATTCTTTAAATACAATAACACTTGCATATCTAGAAGGAATTTTTACTATGGAGTAGAGCATATACTATTATGGAACTTACTGAGAGGTTACAGTTGTGTCCTGAACCCAGACTTCAACTAAGACCTTGTCATTTGTGGACATACTTTTGCTGTGCAGCAGGTGGCTTCAGTCTCCCAGCATCTGTCCGCCAGTTATCGAAGTCCACAGAAGCTCACAAGCATGCTCGCTGGACTACCAACACTGTGAGAAAGGATATAGTAGCCTACAAGTTCTTCTTAGAATGAATACTTCCTTCTTCAATACAGTTGATGTTCTTGCAATGTCCTATAGAATGCTTAAATTGTGTAAGACATGTGCCTTCCAATTTAAATTTTTGTGTAGTTGTAGGCCTAAAAACTTCACCATGATTGCTTCATTATTTTTCTGCCCATTAGAAGCTCTATTTATTCCAACCACTTCTAACTGCATCATCTGTGTTTTTGTTGCATTCAATATCAGTTCATTTGAATGAAAACAGGAAAAAGTACACCCCCCTCCCCCCTCCACACACACACACACACACACCACACACACACACACACACACACACACACACACACACACACACACACACACTGTACAAGAAGGATTGAAAAATATTTTAAATAGATGGAAGACTTTTATTACATTCACTTAGCTGTCACAACTATATGTGAAAAACTCAAAATTAAGTGGTTAGCGTTAAAAAGAACTCAATGGGATTTTGGACATTGTTTGTTCCCCTTGAGAGAATCAATATCTGGATTAAAGTGGTTAATTTTAGCCTCAAATCGCTATCTGTCTCCAGTCTATTCCTATACTTATTTATGAAAAAAGTAAAGTTGAAAAGTCTTGTTCACACAGATAAACTTTCAAAAAGCCCACCAAGTATCTCAGTATAAGTTAGGCAATTGTTGGGTACTCTTTCTGAAGACTTACCCAGAACGAGTCTGATGGTGTCATTTCAGAGAACAATTTTGATGTGGTCCCATGATATTTCAATGAATTAGTCTTCTTTACTTCATGACATTTTCAGTTTTTTTTAAGTAATCTTCTTCAATGGAATTTCTGATTCAAAAAGAAACATGAAAAGGCTTATTTACTCCTCTAATAGGTATAATCAGTTAATTCCTCCTTCATATGAATGAAGAATAGAATGCATAATCACAGTTTAAGACAAGTAACTAAAATAAAGTATAGTGAGTTTTAAAAATCATAGCATTTGAAAAATTTTAGAATGTTACTGTTTAGCCCCCCCCCCCCCCCCCATGGACCTTGCCGTTGGTGGGGAGGCTTGCATGCCTCAGCGATACAGATGGCTGTACTGTAGGTGCAACCACAGTGGAGGGGTATCTGTTGAGAGGCAAAATTGGTAGAAGCCGACCTCGGGGAAGGTCAGTTTGGATTCCATAGAAATGTTGGAACACGTGAGGCAATACTGACTTTACGACTTGTCTTAGAAGGAAGATTAAGGAAAGGCAAACCTATGTTTCTAGCATTTGCAGACTTAGAGAAAGCTTTTGATAATGTTGACTGGAATACTCTCTTTCAAATTCTAAAGGTGGCAGGGGTAAAATGCAGGGAGCGAAAGGCTATTTACAATTTGTACAGATACCAGATGGCAGTTATAAGAGTCAAGGGGCATGAAAGGGAAGCAGTGGTTGGGAAGGGAGTGAGACAGGGTTGTAGCCTCTCCCTGATGTTATTCAATGTGTATAAAGAGCAAGCAGTAAAGGAAACAAAAGAAAAATTCGGAGTTGGGATTAAAATCCATTGAGAAAAAATAAAAACTTTGAGGTTTGCCGATGACATTGTAATTCTGTCAGGGACAGCAAAGGGGACCTGGAAGAGCAGCTGAACAGAATGGACAGTGTCGTGAAAGGAGGATATAAGATGAACATCAACAAAAGCAAAACAAGGATCATGGAATGTAGTCGAATTAAATCGGGTGATGCTGAGGGAATTAGATTAGCAAATGAGACACTTAAAGTAGTAGATGAGTTTTGCTATTTGGGGAGCAAAATAACTGATGATAGTCAAAGCAGAGAGGATATAAAATGTAGACTGGCAATGGCGAGGAAAGCATTTCTGAAGAAGAGAAATTTGTTAACATCGAGTATAGATATAAGTGTCAAAAAGTCGTTTCTGAAAGTATTTGTATGGAGTGTAGCCATGTATGGAAGTGAAACATGGGTGATAAATAGTTTAGACAAGAAGAGAATAGAAGCTTTCGAAATGTGGTGCTACAGAAGAATGTTGAAGATTAGATGGGTAGATCACATAAGTAATGAAGAGGTATTGAACAGAATTGGGGAGAAGAGAAATTTGTAGCATAATTTGACTAGAAGAAGGGATTGGTTGATAGGACATATTCTGAGGCACCAAGAGATCACCAATTTAGCATTGGAGGGCAGCCTGGAGGTTAAAAATCGTAGAGGGAGACCAAGAGATGAATACACTAAACGGATTCAGAAGGATGTAGGTTGCAGTAGGTACTGGGAGATGAAGGAGCTTGCACAGGATAGAGTAGCACGGAGAGCTGCTTCAAACCAGTCTCTGGACTGAAGACCACAACAACAAAATACTGTTTAGCAGCAATTAGTATTTACAATTAGGCCTGTTAAAATATTTGCATAAAATTTAGGAAAATACATAACTTTAAATTACCTGAGGTTGGAGGTCAATGATTTCAGATGATGTGTTATCATTGTAGCCATTGTTTCGTCAGTATTTTACTTTGTCCGTTTCCAGAAAATACATTAAAAGAATCTTGTTCCCTTTTTTTATCTCATTGTGGAAGTTTCATTTAGCATTGCTTCTACTTTGTCTTGCACAAAAAAATTTATAACCATCCTTGCCCTGCAGAGCTGAGGGCACCAAAAGTATCTGCCAAATATGTCCACCATGTTAAACAGTTTTCATTAGTCACACACTCTAAGTAGGAACATGCAGGTCTTCCACCAAAGTGTCCAACTGTAAATAATATCCTGACAGTATGTCATGGCTTGACAGCCACTGAACTTTGCAGTGAAGTAGAAGCTGTGTGTGTTCACTGTCCAATTCATCAAGCAAAACACCAAACAGTTTCAAGTTTTTAAGCTTGCTTTAATAAAGTTGACAATTTATACTGCACTCTCAGGAGCTGTTTGGGACACTCATCCAAATCTTTAACTACAAGAGCCTCTTTATATATGCTGCAATGTGTCCATTGAACCAAGGGAACAACTGATTTAACCTTGGTGACTAAGCTGGTATGAATACCTGGCAGCATGCGCCCCATCAGTTGTCAAACCTCCACTCTATGACCAGTCTACTCTATGTTCTTTCATAAATTTGTCAACAGATTTGAAAACCTCTTCACCAGTTGCTTTCAATGCAAAACAACAGTTGTTCTTCAGTATTGCCGTTCAACTGGTAATGATGAAAAGCAAATAAATTAACCTCTCCAGCAACATTTGGACTACATCAAACTGTGGCAAAAAATATTCAATTAGTTTGAAAGCAGTAGTGACAAATTCTTTTATGTTTTCTGACATTTCTTCAATTCTTCTCCTCACAGCTGTATTTAATAACAGAATGTCATCTAATTTTTGTGGACATATTTCACCAAACAAAGCATTATTTATTAGTTTTGCTGCAGGTATATTAAGTTCTGCTCCCACAGTGCAAGCTGATGCTTCTTTGCAATTAACAAAAGTAGCTCATGACAAATTCTGGTACATAGTATGTTCTGCTCTGAACATATTTCCATGGTGGATTTAGTCATAGAATAATTTCTTTTCTTGATAATATTTCAAAAAAATCACACACACACACACACACACACACTCTGAGGCACACTTACAGAATAGGATGTGGCAGTTGGACCACCACTTTGTTGCCTTGTCTTGCCACAAATCCCATCTGAGAAAAGCACCTATAATGGCGTGAAGTAACTTCAACTGACAGCAGACACAACCCTATCATATAACACCCAGTCACAGATTGATGGATGGATTTACAAACATAAGTGACTCCACAATTCCATGACTGACTCATGATTCCACTGATATCATTGAAAGTACTGTTGTACAAATTTAAATAACAGTGTTTGCACTTGTCCTTGGAATTACAGCTACACTGAAAATTATTCTCTCACTGTCTCCATTCCTACACATCTTTCAATCTCTTATTGTGTCTGGATATTAAATGAACAAATCTGAGCAAGTCTTTCTTATGAATTACTGTGACCAAGAAACTCGACAAATTATGATTGCCTTATGACATGTTACACAGCCCTCCACATTCTTTATTCTGTTCTCAATATTGGTTGACTTATTATGTATCATGCATAATACTTAGTCAAGTTTCCCACTTCTTAACACAAATTGAACATTCTGCTGATGCCAAATTGTAGTGTGTAACATGGTGGTGTGTAACGTAACTAAGTTGTAATAGAGTTTCTGACCACAGAAGAGTTTGTCTACACATAGAGCATTCTCTCCTTCAGCATGACAATGCCAGACCACACACGAGGACTGTGACATCTGAAAAAGCCTGACACCTTGGATTCACTGTCATCTGTCATCCTTCATACAGTCATGAATTGGCCCTATCCAATTTTTATATGCTTCCAAAATTTAAAGGATGCCTTTGAGGACTTTACTTTGATAGTGATAAGTGGTGTAAGCAGAGATGAGATTGTGACCCTACAGTGAGGTTATCAACAAACTGGTCTCTCATTGGGAGAAATGTGTTCATCGTCTGGGTGACTATGCTGAGAAATAAATATGTAGACATGAAGATGACATCAATATTTAAGAGAAAGTTATTTGCACACAACAGAAGCAGATTCATACCCAGAATCAAACTGTGTTGGACCCTTTGGCAAATTGTCTTCCAGTCCAAGATATAAATGCTTAAATTTGCTAGTAAAGTTATGCTTTTTTTCCTTTCACTCAAATGTGAAGTGGACCACAATGCACTGCCCTTGACATCATATTTCTATTGTTTGTAAAGATGTAGTACATGAGTTACTGAGCTGATGAGCTTTTGTCAGTTCACAGAAAACTCCTGTGTAGACTGCTACTCACTGTAGAAATGACCTGTTGAGTTGCGATAGGCACAACAAATAGAATGTTACAAATTATAGCTTTTGACCAAAGCCTTCTACAGAAAAAAAAACACACATTTACACAAGCAAGCACACTCCATGCATAAAGTTCCATCTGCAATGCTATTGTCATGTGAATAGTAATGTGGAGTGGGGCATGGAAAGAGGAGGGATAGTAGGGTACAGGTAGGGAAAGAGAAGAACACTGTCTGGCGGGATGTACAGGAACTAGATGGTGGCCTGACAAGACTACCAGGCACAGCATCAGGAGGTGGGGTCTGAGGGAGAAAATGGGGAACAGAAATGGAGAGGAGCAGGGAAGGGCAAAGGGCAGGTAGATATATTGGCAGATGGCAACTCACAATGAGGGTAAAGGATTGTGGAATGGGAGGAGATGATAGGACAGAGTTGGCAGGAACTGTAGGGTGGTGGATTTGGGGACAGTGGGTTTTGTAGGTTGATGCCAGGCAGAGAATGTGTTCTAAGGATAGCTCCCATCTGTGCATTTCACAAAAACTGGTGGTGGAGTAAAGGATCCAGATGGCCCAGGTTGTGAACAGCCATTGAAATCAAGCATGTTATTGTCAGCTGCATGCTATAGGGTGGTCAAATTTGCTGATGGCCACAGTTTGGTGGACAGCTGGTTGGTAGCCAGCACGCTAACTGTTTAGTGGGAACATTTCCCCAATGCCCACAGTGAAGCAGTTGTAAAATACCCTTTTGCAACACTGTGAGAATGAGTACAGGCTTTAAACTAGAATCACACCCTGTTGAACTGAAAGGTTATGGTGACAGGCAAGCAAAGTATCAGTGCACTACTGAGTACTGAATATTGTTCAATGAAAGAGACCAAAACTTGTGAATGTAAGGCAACAAAATCTTGAGATCTGGGTCTGCTTCTGTGGCCTGCACAATTTTCCTGCAATGCAAGGGAAAAGGTTTCAGACATTCAGAGTCCTGCACATCCATTTGGTAACAAGATGTGGCAGATGCATCAAAATCAGAGTCTGGGCCAAACAGAAGGCGAGATAGGGCATCTGCATTGCCAAGTTTGCCATATGTCTGTACAAAATTTCATACTGATACTGCAAAAGCAACAAAGAGCTGCATGGGGTAGCCATGTGGTCTGAGGCGCCTTGTCACGGCTCGTGTGACTTCTGCCCATCGGAGGCTCGAGTCCTTAGCATAAATTAGTTTAAGTTAGATTAAGTAGTGTGTAAGCTTAGAGACCAATGACCTCAGCAGTTTGGACTCATAAGACCTAACCACAAATTTCCATTTTCCAGCAACAAAGCCCAACGTTGCAATTTTTGAGCAGTGTGTATAGGAACCAGCTTCGACAGATGAAATAAGGACGCCAGAGAGTTGTGATCTATCACCATAAGGAACTTGCAACCATACAAATAGTGATAGAATTTTGTCACACCATAGACAATAGTGAGACTTCTTTCTCTATTTAAGAATAATTGCACTGAGTTTGAGTGAGCAACTTTGAGGCAAAAGCAATGGGTCTGCCTTGTACACTAATTCTGTGCAAAAGCACAGCACTGATTCCGTAGGAAGAAGTGTCAACTTTCAAAACTACTGGCTTGGCATGGACAAGATGCACTAAACATCTGTAACTAAGCAAAGAATTTTTGAGTTCCTGAAATGTGTCTTGACAGTCTTTAGTCCACACAAAAGGTATATTTCTGCAATTCAAGTGATGCAATGGAGCCACTATCTGATTTGTATTGGTCATGAACCAAATTTAGTATGTCATCTTGCCTAGTACTGACTACAGTGCAGCCACATTGCGAGGAACAGGCAGGTCATGGACTGCAAGCAAATGAGATTGGATGGAGTGCACACCCTGACTGTTTGTCACATGACCTAAGTACTGTAGTTCAGTTTGAAAAAAGTCACACTTTTTGAGACAACACTTGAGTCCTGCTTCTGACGACACTCAAAAAAGAGTATGCGAATTGGCAGTGTGTTCCTCTGGTGTACAACATGAGACAACAATTTTGTCAAGGTAGTTTGAACAAAATGGCACTTTTGCAGTCAGCTGTTGCAAGTAACATTCAAGAATGGCAGGTGTGGAAGCACTGCCAAGGGCAATTGCAAGTACTTGAACAGGCCTAAGGGTTTATTAACAACAAACACTTTCTGTGATCCTTCAAAATTTGCAAGTAGACATCATGCAAATCTAACTCAGAAAAGTTACGCCCTGCACCAAGCTTGTTCATGAGTTCCTCATGGCAAGGTAATGGATAAGTGTCAACCACTGTCTGAAGGTTGACTGTAGACCTGAAGTCAACACAAGTCAAAATGCGACCAGAAGAGTTAGGCAACAAAACGAGAGGACTTCCCCATTGAATGGTTTGAATGGGAGCAATTAGACCATTTTCTTGCAATTTTTTCAATTCACTGGCTACTTTGTCTCCTAAAGCAATTGGAATGGGACAAGCCCAGAAAAACATAGGCTGTGCATTGTCTTTCAGTGTAACATGCTCTACAAAGTTATTAGATTTTCCCATTCCTTCTGAAAACAGTTCAGGAAATTTCTTAAGCAACTAAATACGCTGTCTTTTGGTTCAAAAGCAGACATTGAAAGTACACTGTGTTGGATGCTAGCTCCAAACAAATCAAAGGCTTCTAAACCGAATATATCTTGCTGCCTCTTGATTTCAGCTCAGTAAAATTCACTGTCCTAGTGTTAGATTTGTAAGTGGCAGGCAAACTACACTGTCCAAGCTTTTGTATTTTCTGTCGATTGTAAGCAGCTTGCTTGATTTAGAAAGGTATGGTGAGTCTAACTGTTTGTACATGGCATGATTAAGCAAAGTGGCTGAGGCACCTATGTCTAACTGAAAGTTCACATGATAGCCAGTAATTTGTAATGAGGCAAATGGTTAGTTTGAACATTGTTGCACAGTACTAGGGCAAGAAGGAGGCCCAATCTTAATCTTACTTTTGTCAGAACCTGTCGTCGGTTTTGAAAACACAGCATTCACCACATCTGCATGAGCCTGTTGTGTCTGGGACTGGGTAAAATATAGCATTTTTGTGCCATTGCAAAGAAACTGCTTATTTTTCCATGCATGTAACATGTTGTGTTGCGTGGTGGGCAATCCTGTCTTTTATAGCGAGCAAAACATTTAGGGCAAAACTTCACTGCATTCACTGGCCTGTTTACATGTCTTTGTTGCTGTCTGCATGGCTGTGTTCATGCTAATTGCTGTGGCGGCTCGGGGCAGTTGTGAACAAGAGGTGACTCGACCCAACAAATTGGGGTCTGCTCAAACTTATCGGTTGCTATGGCACATGAATTATATTGCTCTAAGATTTTCAATACTTGGGGAAGCGGTGGATCAGAATACTTTAAGATCTGTTCCCATATTGTGCTATCTGGGATAATGAATGTCATTGTGTCACGTATCATTAAATCACTGTAAGAGTTGCCACAACTACACTTAATAATACACTTCCTAGTCATTCCCATTAATTCTGTGTACCACTGGCAGTAAGTCTGTTCTGGCTTATTCTGCAAGTGAAAGAACTGATATCTAGCTGCAGCTACTTGGACATGCTGGTCATAACATTGAGTTAATGCAGCTGTTACTTGGTCATAGACAAGCTTGTCAGGAGATGTGGTTGGAAATAGGTTTTTTATTAATGTGAACACTGGGGACCCTGCTATCAAAAGTGATATTGTAACTTTGCAGAACCTTGAACATGATGAGCTTGGAACTCAGTCAGGTAATCAACACAGCTTGTGCAGCCAGTATTGTACCATTGTCAGTAAGGCAGCGATGTTTTGGTTCAGAAACTGAAAATGTTGTGTTAGATCCATCACATTGGCCATCTGCGGCTGAGATACGGGGGCATTAGAAAGGTGCTGTTAGCAGTGACTAGAAATGTATGGTGCATTGATGTTCTGGGAACTGTCCTTACTGTACTGCACCTGTCTTCCAATAAACCTGTGAAGAAACAAAGAACATTTTAACGCCCTGAATTTCATGGAGTATTTTGTGTACAACTCTTTCAGATTAACTAAAATAATTCTTCTCTGCATGTGAATCTTCTTGTTATTTACCATGGTGGAAACATGATATTTCCTTCCTTGCATGAAGCCTTGAAAAACTGTGATTTTTGCAAAACATCACTATGTCTTCTTTCACAATTTCAAGTAATATTTGTAACCACTCCTGTATTCTGGAGAAATAATTACAACAGTGCTTTCTGATTTTTATTGCTACCCGTAACATGTGCTCTGTAACACCAGCAGTAGACACTATTCTGAGACTTTTTGATGAAAGTGGAACAAGTGATAAAACTTGAATCTGTTCAGTGCAAGTTCAGATCTACATTTCTAAGTGAGAAGCTCCATTACAAAAGAAAAATGGTTTTGCAGTTCACATGGGCTCTCCACAAAATACAGGGCATTAATATGTGATTTGTTTCTTAGCAGGAGATCAAATCAAAAGAAGGTTTATTGGAACACTGGAACAGTACAGTGAAGACAGTTCCAGGAATATGATCACATGATGCATTTCTAGTCACTGCTAATAGCATCTTTCTAATGAAGACACTTTCAGCAGGTGCAAATGGGACCACTGTTCCTACAAAATCTCATGAAAATGTTTTGTAGAAACAGTTGAAAGTCAGGAAATATGTGGCTTTCAGATGCAATGAAAATGTGCATAGGACACACTTCCCAAGTATCATATGAATTTAAAGATGTCACAGTTATTTGTGTGTCTCTTGCTGAGCCAGTTCCTTTTATAACTCAGCAGGAAAGATGTTTGTGTCCCTTATCCAGTGTTATATGTAAGTTGGATTTCCCTTCATTACAAAGTCACAATGCATAGTTGTATAAATTTGACAATAAGTGCTATGAGAAAGTGGCCTCTCTCATCGTTAATTGAACTTGTGGCGTAGAGTGCCATAAAAATCGATATTTGTTCTGTGCGTAAGTGTGCTATCTTTGAGGAGAGGGCTTTGGAGAGCATGTTGGACGCTAACGGCAGTTAGCCTCCGGACTTGTATCTGTGTAGATGCTAAGTGTGAATAAATCTGTATATGAGAGAATTCTAGTTGTTTACCTACAACTATACCATATTACCTCACTGGTGACCCCATTTTTGTGTAATACGCGTCCGAGTTACCGCCTGAAGGTTATTTACGCGCCTACCGCATCGGGTTTCTCCGCAATCGCGAGGGCCTTTGTTCAGCTCCAGACAATGGCCTTTCAGCATTCACCGCCGCCCGGATTCCAGCAACATCTCTCCAGTACTCCTGCCGTCGTAGTGGACATGCTGCAAGAATCTTCGGAATCCTTCAGCCAGAACATGCAGTGGAATTCATCGAGTGCCGCCAGTTTCTTCCAACCACCAACAGTCGTGGACTCTGGCTTTGTTAGCCTGGACCTTCCCACGTGTTCTCCACAGAGTGTTCGTCGGAACATTTCTACTCCTGTGTCGAACACACAATTCAATACAGTTCATGGCATTGAGCGAGGTTTTGCTACTTTGGAAAATGCAGTAGTAAATTCAAACTCGAATCAGTTCCCGCCACGTGTGTATCCTTCCGCGCCGGCTAGTCAACAGGTGTTCAATGCTCGCCAAACAGCAAATATCACACCGAGTGTGCATCCTAGTGGACGTGTGTGGGATCCTTGTGTTGCTTCTAATCAGGTCAAGAATTCTGTGCCGGATAGTAATTACTCCGACATCCACAACCAGCCCCATCACTCACGGTCGAGTGAATACTGTGTGCATAACGGACATTCACCGGCATACTTATGCACTTGTGGCTTCTCTCCGAGCTACCACGTCAATGAGAATGCACAATTTGACTACGATCCTCAAACCGTTTGAGCGTCCGTCGCTTCTCAGCCGCCCCCCCGGCGTCAAGTGAATTTCGCGATTCCCACATTACGGGACGCCAATAATCCGGACTCGCAATCTTCTGCATGCTCTACGTCCGTCAGATGTAATAGGCGCACCTCTGCAGTGACTGCAGTGCCGAATCTGCCGAAATTACCAGACTTCAAACCCGCTCACCCGGAGTTCTGGTTTAACCTGGTTGAGCAAACATTCAATGTCTGTGCTTTGGACGACGATGCACGCTTCGCCTGCCTCATGAACCATCTTCACAACCGTGTTGATTTAATTTATGATCTGGTCAAAGCACCCCCCCTAGCAGGGAAGTATGCTGTGGTGAAACAAATGATACTGGAGCACGTCTCTAAAACCAGGAGAGAAAATGTGCGACAGCTCATCTATGAAGAGCGTCTCGGCGACAGGTCTCTGTCCCAGCTGTGGCGGTGCATCCGTCTTCTCGTCGATGAGCAAGTTATGCCTGATGACACGCTCGCAGAAATCTGGACTGAAAAGCTGCCTTTGCCTGTCCAGACTGCAATCTCTGCGTATGAAGATAGGCCAGTAAATGAACGTTTACGAGCCGCCGACAGAGCATACTCTGCCAGGCAACATGAGCTCCGTGCACTGCATTCTGGACGTGACCGCACTAAGACACTTTCTGACGCCACGCCCTTGTCTGGTGCTGCTGATAACAAGTTTTTTAAACTAGCTGCCCTGCCTGCACCTTCAACTCCTCGCAACGACAGTGCATCGGCCTCTGTGGAAGACTCTGGGACACATACTCCGTCACCTAGCAATTACCCACAAGGGCACAGGCCCGCCCAACCTTACTGTTTCTTCCACGCGAGATTCGGGGAGCAAGCTCGCAAATGCCAGTCACCGTGTTCTTACCCAAACTCCAACCGCAGGTAGGCTACGGTGCCACCTCCTGCGATGTAAACAACGGGCACCATCCCACGTTGCACTCCGTTTCGGACAATAACAGTAAGTGTGGTCGAGTCTACGTTCGCGATTTACGATCAGGTGTATGTTTTCTGGTAGACACTGGCACAGACGTCTCTTTGCTGCCGGTTCGCCTAGCAACCAATAAAGTGCAACCACACAAAACAGTACTTCGTGCAGTGAACTTGTCTACCCTACAGTGTTCGGGTTCCACTTTGTATACAGTGAAACTTTCGCCGAGTGCAAGCTGGAGTGGACGTTTCTAGCGTCAACAATTGAAGAACCTATTCTCGGAATTGATTTCCTCAAGCACTATCAGTTGTCACTAGATTTTGTGCAAAATACTGTGTTTTACCCCTCCCTTAACAAACATATTCCTTTCGCTTCGCCGAGTGACAGTTCGGCTAACACCAAACATGTTTGCTGTGCTAAGAAGTGTGTAAACCTATCCTTGGAGCTGCAATCTTGGACAAACAAGTGGCTAGTGGAGTGCACCAATTCTTCTAAGTTGCGGATGGAACGTATGGAAATGCTGCTGCGTCTCCGCGACATACACCACGAGTTGGCCTCCACACAACAACGCCTCGCGGCACTACAAGCAGACGACTCGTCGGCTACAGACAAGGTCAGTCCGTGCCAATCTGGTGTTCCCGTGCCCGCGCACGTTAACGACAATGTTGTGAACTCTGTAAACTGTGTCAGCCCCCTTTTGTAATGATAGGGTATGCCCGAGTGCTCATGCTCCTTGCGTTCCGAATGGAAAATTAACTTGCCAAGCTTGTGGCAATGAACTACGGCCATCTGCTGTCCGGCCACGCCCACTCGTGCCTACAGTGCTCGTAGCGGCATGGCCCGCTACCAAGAACCAGTGTACCAACCTCGCCCATGTTAACACGTGTACGGCCTTTACGCAGCCTACGAGCGGGTGGCACACCTGTACTACCGTGCCCTCAGCACCACAGCTTGGCCCGTCCGCCACTGCCTGCTCCGCTTCACGGACATCTGACTATCGTGCCGCACCACGTATTGCAGTAGTCACTAACAGCACAGTTCATCGGTTACGTCTAACCGATGGGCCGCCCATATCGCAACGTCCACGCCGCCTCAAGCCGGAATTTATGAAAATTGCAAAAGAACAATTGGACGATCTGTTACAAAAAGGAATAATTGAACCTTCTTCCGGTTGCTGGGCTAGTCCTATCCTGTTTGACCAAAAGAAAGACGGTACTTGGCGTGTGGTTGGAGACTATAGGCGTTTAAATGCCCGCACCATCATTGATAAATATCTGGTCCCACACATCGCAGACTTCAATAATGTGCTCGCAGGTGCAAAGTACTTCTCTGTTTTGGACTGTAAGCATGCATTTCATCAGATTCCTATGGCTCCGGAGGACATTGAAAAGACTACCATAACCACTCCCTTCGGGCTGTTCCAATACAAATTTATGCCGTTTGGGTTGAAAAATGCACCCCAAACGTGGCAGCGTTTCATCAATCAAACTTTATCCCATCTAAACTTTTGTTTCATATATTTGGACGACATATCGGTTTTTGCTTCTACTTTAGAACAGAGTGAGGAGCGTGTTCAAGTCGTGACAGATATTTTAGCAGCCGCTGGTATTGAGCTGAACAATAAAAAGACTCAATTGCACCAGTCATCCGTCACATTCCTAAGTTATGTTGTGTCATCGGACGGTCTGACACCACCACAGGACAAGATCAAGCCTGTTCTCGAGATGCTACGCCCTCAGACCTACAGGGAATTACGCAGGTTCATCAGAACAGTTAATTATTACCGGAAACATTTGCCAGCTGCTTCTGCGGTGCAGGCTCCTCTCACAGATGCTCTCGCTGCCCCACAAACTTCTGGCACCCACCAGGTACCATGGACACCAGACATGGACAAGGCATTTAATGAACTCAAACAGCTGTTGGCCTCCGCTGTCACTATTGCTCACCCACGGGCGGACACCACAATGTTTATCACTACTGGCGCTAGTGACAATGCTATCGCAGTACTGAGTCAGACACACAACCATGTTACGACCCCCCTGCAGTTTTTCTCAAGAAAGCTAAACAACACGCAGAAGAAATACTCAGCATTCGACAGAGAACTACTTGCAGTTTACAAGGCCATAAGACACTTCAGAAGTGATGTTGAGGGACGAGATTTCTATGTGCTCACTGATCACAAGCCGTTGGTTCCTGCCATAAAAAATCCTGCGGCTGATCCGCCCCCACGACGCTTTCGTCACATTGATTACATCTTGCAATTTACAAATGACATTCGCTACATCCGAGGAGCGGACAATGTGGTCGCTGATTTTCTCTCGCGTGTTGGTGCTGTCACAACCTTAATTGACTTAACGGACCTACCTCGGTTGCAATCGGCAGACCCCGATACCATGCAGTTAATTTCAGACCACAGCTCCTCTCTCCAACCGGTACGCTCTACTTTCCCTGGCATGTCTGACTTAGTGTCGTGTGATGAATTGACTGGTACGTTGTGGCCATTCATTCCTAAGCCCCTTCAATGCCAGGTCTTTGACAAACTACACACATTAGCACACCCCGGTGTCAAAGCCTCCACCCGTCTGGTAGCTGAACGGTTTGTCTGGAGAAACATGCGCCATGACTGTCAGTCTTGGGCAAGGGCATGCATGGTGTGTCAACAGAACAAAGTTTCCAGGCACACTTCTCCACCCCTTGGCTGTTTTGCCCAACCTCCAGGCCGGTTTCACCATGTTCATGTCGACCTCGTAGGCCCTTTGCCCCCTCCGAAGGTTTCCATTACTTGTTTACAGCTATTGACAGGATGACTCGGTGGGCTGAGGCTGTGCCTATTCCGAACATTACCTCTGAGACAGTAAGTCGAGCATTCTTAGCTTTGTGGATCTCTAGATTTGGCTCACCTGTTTACCTCACCACTGACCAGGGGCGACAATTCGAGTCTTCAGTTTTCTCTCACTTATGTAAAATGTGTAGTATTGTCAAAATTCATACTTCTGCATACCACCCCTAAAGCAATGGGCTTGTCGAGCGATGGCATTGCACCCTGAAGTCTGCCCTGCGTTGCCATGACTCACTATGGACAGAGGCACTGCCGTTCATGCTTCTTGGCCTTCGTGCGACTTTCAAGGAAGACCTCAAGGGGTCCGTAGCCGAGTTTGTATATGGCCAACCTCTGGTTTTGCCTGGAGAATTAGTCACTCCACTTCCACAGCCCTCTGAACTCCCTTCACTTCTTGAGCGGGTGCGCTTGCACTGCAGCAAAATTCAGCCGCCACCTCCAGCTGCTCATACGCCTCCGCGCGTGTACGTACCACACACACTAGACTCTTGTGAGTACGTGTTTCTCAGAGACGACTCAGTCAAAGCCCCATTTCAGTCACCCTACACGGTCCTTACAAGGTCGTCAAATGCTCTGAGAATAACATGGATCTCCTCATAAAAGACTCTGTAACCACGGTCTCACTCAACCGAGTGAAACCAGCTTTCATTGAGCCTCAGGTGAACCTCCCTGATTCTGCCCCTATTTCTCCCACTCCTGCTTCGAGCGGCCATCCATCTTCCCACACCATGCATTTGGGTATTTAGTTTCCACAGTGTGTTTCTCTGCTGAGCACTGCTCCTTCTCCGCGTTCATCTAATTCGAGTGGCCAATCTTTTCGGGGCTTCACTCCTCACAGCTCTCGCAGTCGAACTGCCAACCACTCGGATTCTACCATTGTGTTACCATCTTCGTGTGACAGCTCTTTGTCATGCCATTCAACCCATGCTGGCTCCTCGTTGCCTTTGGTCACGCTCCCTCGTCTGTCAGCTGATCGCCTGAGGTTGTCTCCTGCACAGTTTAGTGCACCTGCCACCCCCCTCTTAGCAGATGCTTCCCCCGCCATGGCTTTCCCACACCTCCCTGCCTCCCTACCATTGATCGTAGAGGTGCCATCCAAGAATTCACAACACATGTGCACCCTGAAGACATACATAAATTATCTGTTGTCGTAGATGGCGATACAGTGTGTGTGGTACTCGCGTGTGACAATATTGAGGGAGGAAGTGCAGAATCTCATGTGGTGCCCCACTTTAAATTGAGCAGAAGTGCTGCGTGTGGCAATTTGCATGCCTTTGTTAGGCCTTCTGGCAAGGTGATTCTCCGCACTCCAGGACGGGACGTCGTCTTCAGCCGCCGGCGTCGCTTGCTGACTTCACCGTCGACGTACCGGGCGGAGGGGGGGGGGGGGGGGGCTTGTGGCAAATAAGCGCCATAAAAATCGATATTTGTTCTGTGTGTAAGTGTGCTATCTTTGAGGAGAGGGCTTTGGAGAGCATGTTGGACGCTAACGGCAGTTAGCCTCCGGACTTGTATCTGTGTAGACGCTAAGTGTGAATAAATCTGTATATGAGAGAATTCTAGTTGTTTACCTACAACTATACCATATTCCCTCAAACTCATTTCGTTTGTGTGTCAAGTTGTTAAGGAAAACAAAGTTGTATGCAAAGTGGAAGAGTTTTAAAAATGCAGTTTCTTTCTTTATATCTAAATTTGTTTGCAAAACTGTCCTTGAATTTTTATATCTGTCCATATTGGTACATATGTAAAATGTTTTTAATGTCTCTGCTTACTGCTTGCATCTTTTCTTTTGTTTCACTGAAGTTGTCTATGCCGGCCGCGGTGGTCTAGCGGTTCTAGGCGCGCAGTCCGGAACCGCGCGACTGCTACAGTCGCAGGTTCGAATCCTGCCTCGGGCATGGATGTGTGTGATGTCCTTAGGTTAGTTAGGTTTAAGTAATTCTAAGTTCTAGGGGACTGATGACCACAGATGATAAGTCCCATAGTGCTCAGAGCCATTTGAACCATTTTTTTGAAGTTGTCTATTTACTTTACAGTAACAAAACAAGGAAATATCATCACATTTGTGCACCCAAGCTGTCTCTTGTAAATCTTTACACTGAAATCACATTTAACAGTAAAATACAACATGTGTTTTCAGCTCTCATCTGTTTACAGTTCTGACTTACAGGAAAACCACAAATATTTTAGGAACAATTTTTCAAGGTTTTTACTTATGGTTTTTGTTTATGGTTCTTATTTTTGGTTTTTATTTAACAATTCCATGTAGTGTTGAATGTGGATGATATGGGTAAATGGCATTTTTATTTAAATATTTAGCAATGAATAAAGGCAGTGAGGATATTCTTTCTTGCACCTAAGATTGCTTGCAGATATTTAACCATTTCAGCAAAATGTCAAGCTGAGATTCAACTGTCTACATACATTTTTCCATCACTGCCAAACAGTCAAGAGAGTCTTGTGCAGAATTAACACTCTTAATAGGAAGGATATAATGAAGTCAATAACTTAATTACATCAAGACTTACCAGATTAAAGTATTTTTGTTCAAATGGAATATATTCTTTGCAGAATGTGTTTTTAATTAGTTCCAAGTCTGAGACTAGGAATTACCTATGTAAGAATACTGAGTTGCTAAGTAAGTTATACTCAGATGGTTCAACTGCATAATCCCTGTTCATCACGATGAAGGATTCTGACAGTGCAGGGTACAAACAAGTATGAAAACAGTAATCCACGTTCATAGCATCCTCTTTCCTCTTCTCTCAGTGACATAAAGCAGTGATTAATGTTATGACCTCACAGGAGGAGTATGGTTGAAGTCTGCATCTGGCCATTGTGATTTAAGATTTCCTTTGAGCTTGCTCTTCAAACTTAATTATCTTGTTGTCAGTGGATCAGTAAAATACTGACCTTCCTTTTCCCTTCTTCTTAACCATGCAAAGACAAGCAAAATATTGCAGGGGCCATTCATTATTTTGGCCTCTGGAGTTTATTTAATATCTCTTCAGTGGCTTCAGAAGCTTTCACATCCAACTTGAGAAACAGTCTTTTTATTAAACAAGAATCACTAAATGCATGAAGACAGTCTAGTATCCAAATGATTTAAATAATGAAACACTGTACCAGTTATGTGTATTTCATGCTTAGCATGATGCATTTCAAGCACTTGTTCTTATTGTCAAGTGCAGATATTTACGTAAGTATTTTTGTGTCATATACATATTTTCATTTGACAATGACAAAAAATTCTTGAAATGTGTCATTCTGAGCATAAAAAATATGTAACTGGTGTGGTGTTCCTCATTTAAAATCATAAATGAAACAGTTGAAGGCTTTCTAAAAGCACTGATTATAATGAATGAAGTTGTATCTGGAAAGTTGTATCTGGAAAGTCACCAATTGGGGCATGTACATGGCAAAACACTTTACATCTTTAGCATTGTAAACATGTCCTTATCCATTCTTGACAGTCTTTTTCCATGCCTGGCCACACAAAATGTTGGGAGATGAGTCAAAAAGAGGGATGTACTCCTATATGGCACAAGTTATGGATGTTGTTGAAAGCTTATCTTCTGAATGCTGTGAAAGAAATGGGCGATATCATCTGCGAAAGAAGTCACACTAGAGCAATACCAGTGAGCTGCAGTTTTAATGCTGGTGACTCATCATAGATGAACATTCAGAGTTCCTCATCTTCTTGTTGCATGCAAGCCAGTGCAGGAAAGTCAACAGGACTCATCATGCTGCTGACTCATGAAAGACAGTCAGCCACAATGTTATTGAGTCCCAAAATGTGCTTTATGTCAGTAGTGAACTGGGCTACAAATTCTAGATTTTTTTAAAAGAACATCTTATTCACCATTGACTGTAGACGTTATTTATTTCACAATTGCAATTTCGGCCTTTGAGCCATTTTCAAGTGGTACTGCAAAATATTTGCTTCAGCACATGTCAGACATTAAAATCCTCTGACAAGTGTACATGTCATTGTCAAAAATAGGCCTTTTCACTGTACAGCAGTTAGCTGAAATTGCACCTGTGAAACAAATAATTTCTACAGTCAACAGCACATATGATGTCCTTTAAAAAATTCTACTTGACTGTGAACCCTGAACATGAGAAGTTACTCAGAACTCAAGATGACTGAACTGGTGAGGACAGCATTTGGCACTGTTCCATTTGAATGCAAGAGTCAATGGTATGGTCCATGAATATCATGAACACTCGCACTTCAACTTGAGGGCAGAAGTACTTCACTGCTTCATATACTGCCAGAAGCTCACAATCATAGGAGTTCCATTTTCTCTGAGATGGTGACAGTTTTTGTGAAAAGTATGCCAGTGGTTTCATGAACTGTCTGACCAATGCTGTAGTCCATGCCAGTAGCTGTCTGGCTTGCATCCACCACTAATGCCCCAGTCCACTGCACAGAGGAACTGCCTTTTGTCCAGTGAGCACCACTGTCAATGGTTCGTGCAAATCTGTTGTGTGAGGCAAGTGGCAACAATATAAATTCAGGATACCAGGCACTTGATGCAATTCATTGATTGTGGTTGGCCTAGGTAACTGCAAAACTGCATCAACTTCCTCTGTCAGAGGTGTGGAGGCTGAAGCAGAGATTCCATGTCACAACAAGGCCACTTAAGGTTGTCCAAAAACACACATGGTCACTTTCAACATGACTTCATAATGCTCCACAAGCAGGGACACCTCTTGTAAATGTTGTTGATGTTGTTCCTCAGTCTCCAAGAACACGAGTACATCATCCAGGTACACAAAATGAAATCGGAGGCCTTAAAGAACAGAGTCAATGAGTCTTTGCTACATCCGCACTGCAGTTCATAATCTAAAAATCAAATATATTCTCTCTTTGAAATGTCCTCTTTACCCACATGTATCTGAGTATATACCTTAGCAGAGGCTAAGATGCTGAATGTCATCACACCATGTAACATAGTTCTAATCTCTTAAATGGTACAGGATATCAGTCCAGCACTGTTCTTGCATTCAGTGCATGATAATCCCTGCTTGGTCACCAGACCCCACCTTCCTTTGGCACCAGATGTAAGGCAGAGGACCATGGACTATTCAATGGTCTAATGATGCCCGCTTGCAGAATGATGTCAAAAATAAATTTTGCAGATGCAAGATAATCCAGTGCTAAATGTCTAGATCAGCACGATACTGGTGGTCATTCCACTGTCTTGATGTGATGCACTGTATCATGCAGAATCCATCTGGGTGCCTGCATGAGCTTCGCACTGTGGGTCGTTACACTGCAATGAAAACCGGTGACAGTAAACCAGTAATACTGTCCAACAGTTGGGCATTTGGCACACTAGAGATTGTAATGTGCCAGGAGATATGTGCTGATAATTGCCAGTAGGATGTCTAAAACAGTGAAATTCCATGTGAATGGATGATGTAGACCTAAGTTCAGCTCCATACACTAGGCTCCGTAGGTCGCAATAGTCGAATTATTGACAGCTGCTAGATAGATGTTGAGCACCCATGAGATCTGTTGCTTCTACAAAAGCTGCTGGAGACCTTAAAATATTAATTTTCTATAAAAATCTCTGTACATTCTTTTGTGTACTAGTGTTCATTTAGAAAGATGATATTGATATTCACACATCCTGAAAGCATTACTTGAAGTACATCAGTCTTAGAATACCTAAGGTTTGGAAGCTCTGCAGCTAGTCATTTATATACCAGTGCATTGAGGAAGCATATAGTTCAGCTCAAGGATCATTTTGGGGGCACCACTTGTTGGGATTGGTGTAATTCAAATGATCAACTTAATAATACTGTTTCCGTTTGATGCCAGTAGTGATTGTATGGGATCTGGCAGACCAAATGGTGCACTCCTACTGAGCCATGCCTCCAGCAGCTCATTACCATGACAAATGAAGAAGGCACTTCAGTTTGCTTAACAAGTTGTTGCAACTGGAAATAGAGATTTATTTTCATTAACACAGCAACTGACCTGCATTTAGGATGGCCAGTGGTACCCAGATGCCTCACTTTGAGCTTGGAGCCTCATCACTTTGGCACCATCATTTGTGCTTAGTTCAGCAAGCCTCATCCTAGTTTTTATTGTATAAGCTTTATTTGCTGCATTATATGTAATGAGTGTCATTCACTTAGAGAAATGCAAGTTAAGTAAATCTTCTGTTTATCATGTTCACTTGTAGGCTAATCATTTGTGCTCCTGTCCAGCTTTCTTAGGATGACAGTTGCTGCACCACTCATTAGCCCACCTCTCCTTAGCATTGTGTATGAAGCAACACACAACAAACAGGAAAACTCTGTATCCAGTGACAGCAGGAGCCTAACTGAACTGAAACCCAGAGTGACAGTGTAAAATGTAAAACACAAAAAAACACTGGTATAAACATCATGCAAGGAGAAGGTACAAGTACATTAGAAAAAATAAAAAAAGTCAGCAACTCTGGTGGCTGTGATTCACTTATTACATGCAAAAACACAGCACCTCTGGTGGCATGGAACTACAGCTGTGATTCAGCTTTAACACATCACATGACACTGCATATAGACACAATATGTGAACACTTCACCTTTCTGCACTAGCGCATAACAACTGTCATATTGGATACTACAAAATATTCTCTTACTCTATGATGTCTTGAGGTATGATAGAGAATGCAAGAACACCCATGAGATCTGTTGCTTCTACAAAAGCTGCTGGAGACCTTAAAATATTAATTTTCTATAAAAATCTCTGTACATTCTTTTGTGTACCAGTGTTCATTTAGAAAGATGATATTGATATTCACACATCCTGAAAGCATTACTTGAAGTTCATCAGTCTTAGAATACCTAAGGTTTGGAAGCTCTGCAGCTAGTCATTTATATACCAGTGCATTAAGGATGCATTTTTATCCTTATGAATTATTTAATCACACCATTCTTTTGTTTACATATACACTTATTTTTGATAAGCACTTTTGGCTCATTACTCCCGTCAGATGATCTGATGTCTTTAAATGTTTGTGGTAGTTTTTATCCTTTTCACTTTTTTCTGGGATGAGTACAGAATTTATGCAATAAGACAAAAATATATTCTAAAGTTGTTGTTTGTGTTTTTAATGTATCATGCAGTCTGGGTGACAAAATACTACTAGATGAGAAAGGCATGCTTTTTGAGCACAAAAAAGAGTAGAAAGCTGGGATAAAATTTATGATAATAAAAGAAGCTGAAGATTACATCACATCTAGGAATAAAATTAACCAACAGAGATGAGCCCAGTAGTCAGAGACAATAAATGCAAATTCCTTCAAAATAATTATACAGAGCAATGAACAGCAGACTCCAGGAAATGACTACACAATGAAAAAGATTTTTCTAAGAACTTCTGGAAGTGACAATGATGTGATTTAGGTTGGAGAGCTATAGACTTTTGTGATGAATGTAAGAATATCATTCCCAAAATTGAAGAGAGAGGAACTTTTATAGTTAGCATGTGAAGAGAACAATAACAGTAAATACAAATGGTCTGATTAACAAACGTATTGCACCAACAAAATTTGTAGCTTAGATTTAGTTACAAGAATAATATTTCATCTGCTGTGTTAATGAAAATAAATGTATATTTCCAGTTGCAACAAGCAAACTGATGTGCCTTCTTCACTTGTAGAGCACAAACTCTTTCTCAAGGCACTAGTCTGACTAATAAAAATGTGGGCTGCAGATGAAGATATAAAGTAAGTATTAGTGCAGCCTTAATACTTTACAAAGGAAGAATCATCAGGTGCAGTGTTGGCTGTCTGCAGGATACATAAATGTGAGAGGCAGACTGTGTAACAGCAGCTCTAGATGGTATGATCAGTGATAAACTCTGTCACTAATAAGTGAATGGAATTTTTATTAGTTATCATGAAAATGTGATTTTAATAATTTTTCAGGCGTCTTGAAGCATTTTGAAAAAGGTCATTTAAAAATAAGCTATCCCTTCCACACTTTTCATTTACCTCTATGATTGGATAGATTAATGTATATATTTTTCTCACTGTTCCCTTATGCCACTGTTTAACTTCCCTGTGTATGTTTGTATCACTTGCTGATTTCCTGCATAAAATTTCACTGATTAAATAGCTGTCTCAGTCAAGTATCCAACAAGAATTGGTTATGCTGTCTATTACTGCTTGCCCTACAAACTGTATATTCTGAGTTCTTCATTAGTTTTGACAAAGTTTGGATAGAAAATATGAACTTTCAATTAGAATAGTGTAGGGCCAATTTTGCACCCAAAAGACTCTGAAATCTTCCAGGGATATTCTGGGTTATTGTGGGTGAGGGTAACAAGTCTCTTATGGTTTGTGTAGCATTCATGATATAGGCACAATAATTTTCATATTTTGAGGTTTTGGTGGCTAGATAATATGTGTTATTTCAGCAAACCAATCTGGAATGTATTTAATACTGTAAAAGGAAACTTCTGTCTTTGAAGATGCAGTTTTCACCTGGGAATAATGTGTCACTGAATAACTATAGTCACTAAAGTGGTTCCCAGTTATTTAACAGACAGGTATCCTACCACTATAACTATAAAACCCATTGAGAACTAGAAAAATAAGCAGTCAGTCCCTTACATAACTCCTGACCGTTGTGGCCGAGCGGTTCTACGTGCTTCAGTCTGGAACCACGCGACCACTACAGTCGCAGGTTCGAATCCTGCCTCAGGCATGGATGTGTGTGATGTCCTTAGGTTAGTTAGGTTGAAGTAGTTCTAAGTTCTAGGGGACTGATGACCTCAGAAGTTAAGTCCCATAGTGCTCAGAGCCATTTGAACCATTTGAACCTTACATAACTTCAATCATGATTTACAGTTGTTTAACTGCAAACTGGACTACACAGTTCTCCTGGTTTGTTTATTTATTTATTAATTCATCCATGGAACAATAAATATTGTATGGATGTCGTCAGATTACAACACATGAGCACACATTTACATTTACAATTAAACAGGTTTCTCATATTTTGTGAAGTTTTTATAACTAGTCATACACATATTTACAATTACATAATATTTTGGTGATAATGTCATATGTTGCTAATAATCTACATCTATGTTAAATATTCTTTTATAGTATAACAAGTTTTACTTAATAAAAAGGTTTTAAGCTTTTGTCTGAAAGTGAGGGGCTCATTTATTTTTTTAATTTCTTGTAGTAATTTGTTGTACAGTTTTATCCCATTGTAAAACATACTTTTTTGCGTCTTTGCCTTGTTCTTTCTATCTAGATGGAGGTGGTGACAAGCTCTTGTTTCATGGTCATGTATTAGGCTGTTTGTGGTGTACATGTTGAGATTTTTCTTAATGAACATTATGTTCTGAAAGATATACTCACAAGAAACAGTTAGAATTCCTAGCTTTCTAAATAATTCTAGACAGTGGGCCCTGTTGTTGCTATTTGTTACTATCCTTACGGCTCTTTTTTGTACTTTGAACACAGTTTGTATGTTACTGGCACTTGTTCCCCAGAACATGATCCCATAGCTGAGGACTGAGTGTAGATATCCGTAATATGTTATTTTAAGACAGGTATTATTGCATACCGGTGCAAGGATTCTAAGAGCATAGCATGCTGTGGATAATTTCTTTGCCAAAATGTTGACATGGTTTGTCCATTTCAGTTGGCTGTCTACATTCATCCCTAAGAACAGTGTAAAAGTAGATACAATGGATGACATTACTATTAGAATGTGGTACATTTATATTTAGAGTATTGGTAGTGTCAAGAGAAATCTCAACAATGAGTGTGTATATGTGTACAGCACATCAGTCGGTCAGTTCTGAGCCATGAGTGTGTTCACTCCATAGGGATTGATGCATGTTTTATCTACCTTGTTGTTGATAAATGTTCTTAATATGGTAGCAGTCTGCAGTTGTTAACTATAAAAAGAAGGTTGTTATTTGGAAAAGTAGTGATCAATTGTGAACAAAATAACTGTTATTCAAAAAGTGTGCTTTTTTAAATTGGTCATGGCTGACATTAAGAAAGCACTGTTTGATGGAGAAGAATCTGGGAAGTGAAAATGGTCAATGTAAATTTATCTGAGGCTGAAGAAATGTCACACAGTGGTTTCAAGAGCAAACACAAGCATTGGTGATGTGGATACCTGGGATAAGAAAATTTGTCCACAGTGGGCTGCACATATGAAGTGATTCTGAATGAGCAACTGCAATTTGTAAGTGATCAGGAAAATGCATTTGAAATAATGAAAAAGTTTCACAAATTATACTCCAAGCAATCAACAGCACAGCAAATTGTTTGCAGAAACAAGTTGCATAAATTAAGGTTAAAACTATAGTGACATGGCAACATCCTTCAGTATTTTTGAAGATACTGTGAATGAATTTAAATTAGCAGGTGCAAAAGCGACAGAAATGAAAAGGTAAACTACACATTGAGAATCTTGTTGGGATCTTTTAGCTGTATTGGTGACTTGATCACTGTTTTGAAAGAAGATCAGACAGCTGAATAGGTTAAAAGTATGGTTCAGATGATGGATTTAAAAGACAAGGATGTAACTGAAGGTGTAAAATCCAAACAATTCACACTGAAAACAAAACCACTATCAGGTACCAGGAGCAGTTATGTTACAGACGTGGCAAACCAGGACAATGCGAGAGGGACTGTCACCAGTCAGGAACAAGCACATATTCATGGACACTTGGCAGACTTCATCGAGAAGGTGGTCATGGCAGTTGGAAACATGGATAAATTGATCAGCATAGTGGGGATAATGATAACTGGTCGAGTGGTTGAAGTAAGAGGTGGTCATCATCCAGAATGCTGAAGCTATCAACAGAATGGAACCACCATGAGCAGTTTTGTAACAGAGGTACAGTCTAAGATGGCATGTAATAATGTTGAGTCAAGTAAAAAATGGTTCAAATGGCTCTGAGCACTATGGGACTTAACATCTTAGGTCCCATAGAACTTAGAACTACTTAAACCTAACTAACCTAAGGACATCACACACATCCAAACCTGAGGCAGGATTCGAACCTGCGACCGTAGCGGTCGCGCAGTTCCAGACTGAAGTGCCTAGAACCGCTCGGCCACTATGGCCGGCAAGTAACAATGAACAGAATGATGGGTTATTGGATAGTGGTTACATAAAACATGTTATTAATAATGAAAATTATTTTTCTGGGTGTATAACTTTTAAAAAGCCTGTGAATGTAAAAATTGTGAATGGTAAAGTTTTGCAAGCCACAAAAAGAATAGCCATAATTAGTTTTTTTCTGTTTATGATGACATGATTTCAGTTGAAATGAAAAATGTGTTTCAATTGAAAGACATGATAAAAATTAGATTAGCTATGCTAAAGTAACTGAAAAACATAAAATTGTATGTACAGGCAATATCTCAAAAGCTTTTCATAAAGACAATAACCTACTTGTGATTGCTTTGAAAGAAGACAGGCTGTATAAAATGACAAGTAGAATTTATGAGAGATAGATTAATGTAAATAGGGTGAGTAGTAAGGATAGTATGTCAGTAAAGTGGAAATGACACCATACACTTAAGCATATGAATTTTAACAATTGTAATAAGTTATGTAAACATCAGTTAACAAGTGGTTTGCTGCCAAATTCAGAATCAGGATTAATGAAGTGTAAAGTTTGTACTGAAAATAAAATTCACAACTTGTCCTTTGAAAACAACAGAAGCAAAGCAAAAGAAACACTGGAGATTATTCATACTAATTTGAATGGGCCTCATTCAACTCATGGTTTGCTCAGGGAAAGACATTTTCTCACTTTTACTGATGACTGTAGTTAAGTAGCTAGAGTCTACACAGTCAAATTAAAAAGCAAGTTTATGATTGTTATGTGAAATACGTTAATTAACTGGAAATTCAGCTAGCAAAACTATTAAGAAACTGAGATGCGACAATGGGAAGCAATATTTAAATTCAGTTGTTTATCTGTTTATAAGAAAGGAAGGAATTATTTTAAATGCATGTCCTCCCTATGTATGTGAGTTAAATGGTATATCTGAAAGATACAACAGGTCAATTGCTGATATGTCATGATGCCTATTAGCTGAAACAAGAGTAGATAGGAGATTCTGGTCTAAAGTTATTTGTGCAGCTGCATGCCTTAAAAGCAGAACTGCAGCTGATTCTACTGAAAGGAAAACTCAATGAGTTTTTGTTTGGGAAGAAACCTAATGTCAAACATTAAAGTGGTATGTAAATAGGGATTTGTACATGTACCAGAACAACTGAGAAAGTCAATGGGATTGTAATGCAGATTTGGGGAATTTTAATAGGTCACAGTGAAATTGGATACACTGATTAACAATAAAATTATCATTTCTGGACATGTTGTTATTGTGGAACATTTCAATGATTCTGATTATAAAAGTATAGAAAATGAATCTATAAATGAACAAATGAGAGAAAAGTATATTGAAGAGAGTTCAATACATCAAAACAAGGTCAAGAATGCAAGCTGATATGGTCAACTAGATAATGTAGAGTGCCTCATAGATTTAATAACAGATATTGTGATGCAAACATTGAAACTTTTAGTGTCTTACTGTTGTGAAAAGCTTTTGGCTGTATAAGAAGTAGATCTACATGCTGTGTCTCTTAATGGTAATAGTTTTTCATAAATTTATGTAGAGAAATCTCAACAATATGAGTATGAAAGAGAAAAAGTTTGTAAGCTATGTGAAGCATTATATGGTTCAAGAAAAAGCCCTCAAGCATGATATAATTGTTTGGGTGAGTTTTTAAGAAGTCTGGGTTTTAAAACGAGTAAATATGGTTATTGCCTTAAGCCTGTATATTGATAGCTGCAAATTATGTGATCTATATAATTGTGTTTATTGAAGCTTTGCTAATTTATGGTAAAAGTAAAGGTAAAATACAAGAAATGATGAATCTGTTATCCAAGCAATTTCAAATGAAAGACTTAGATGAAATGAAGAATTATTTTGGGATAAATATTTAATATGATGATGGAAAGAATATAATGAAAGGAAACTTATATTGAACTACTAGCTAAGAAATATCAAACTGAACAGTCAGAGTTGACAGTACACCAATGGATGTTAATTTGAAATTAAAGCCAGCACAAGCTCCCTTCTGTACATTAGCTCCGGAACAAGGCCAAACACAATTTATAGTGTAAAGTCAAAACTGTTGCAATGATACTAATTTCAAGTATGCTATTTGAGAACTGAAGTATTTCTATTTAACAAAATGTTAGGACTTAAAGTTTTGAAGGATTGAAATTACTGGTTTCTTAGATTGTTTTATAGAAGTGGAATGGGCATGTGATTGTGAAGATTGTAAGTTCACATCAGGCTCTGTAATTAGACTATTTGGAAAAATAATATTTTGGAAATATAAGAAACAATCTTTTAGTTTTGCTGAATAGACAATATTATCAGAAGCTGTCACTGAGATTAAGTTAGTAGTTATTCACTGTACCCCGCCATGAAAGATGGATGAAGAGTAATAATGTGAAACATTGAAATAGTACTACATGAAAGATACGATAAAAGATGGATCTTGCCATTGGTGGGGAAGCTTGTGTATCTCAATGATACAAATAGCCTTATGATAGGTGTAACCACAATTAAGGGTATCTGTTGAGAGGCCAGACAAACGTATGGTTCCTGAAGAGGGGCAGCAGCCTTCTCAACAGTAACAGGGGCAATAGTTTGGATGATTGACTGATTGGACATTGTAACATCAATCAAAACAGCCCTGTTGTGCTGCTGAATAGCTTAAAGCAAAGGGAACCTACAGCTGCAGTTTTCCCCCGGGGTATGCAGTTTTACTGTGTGGTTAAATGATGATGGCATCCTCCTGGCTAAAGATGTAAAGATGTAAAATAGCCCCCCATTTGGATCACTAGATGGGACTACTCATGGGGATGTCATCATTAAGAGAAATAAAACTGACATTCTACTGATTGGAGTGCAGAATATTAAATCCCTTAAACAGGCAGGTAGGTTAGAATACTTGAAAAGTGAAATGGACAGCTTTAAGTTAGATATGGTGGGGATTAGTGAAGTTAAGTGGCAAGAGGTACAGAACTTCTTGTCAGGTGAATACAGGGTTGCAAATACAGAATCAAATAGGGTAATGCAGGAGTAGGTTTAATAATGAATAAGAAAATGTGTATGCAGGTAAGCTACTGTGAACTGCATAGTGAACACATTATTGTATCTGATACAGACACAAAGCCCACACACATCACAGTAGTACAAGAGAGATTTCAGCATCAGCTTTTAAATTGTATGCCATTTCCAGGGGCAGATGTAGATGCCGACCACAATTTATTGGTTATAAACTGTAGATTAAAACTAAGATATTAAAAAAAAGAAAAGAAATTAAGGAGGTGGAACCTGGATAAGTTGAAAGAACCAGTAGAGTATGAATTTGAAGCTTTGAGAGATGAAATAGTGAAGGCAGCAGAGCACCAAACAGGTAAAAAGCTAGGCTAGTAGAAATCCTTGGGTAAAACAGGAGACTAATTAATGAAAAGAGAAAATATAAAAATGCAGAAAATGAAAAAGGCTAAATGGAATACAAATGTCTAAAAAAATGAGACTGAGAATGGCTAAAGGACAAATGTAAGGATTTAGAAGCATATATCACTATAGGAGAAACAGTTACCACCTACAGGAAAATTATAGAAACCTGTGGGGAAGACAGAAGCAGCTCTATGAATATCAACAGCTAAGATGGAAAACCAAAAAAATGGCTCTGAGCACTATGGGACTTAACATCTAAGGTCAGTCCCCTAGAACTTAGAACTACTTAAACCTAACTAACCTAAGGACATCACACACAGCCATGCCCGAGGCAGGATTCGAACCTGCGACCGTAGCAGTCGCGCGGTTCCGGACTGAAGCGCCTAGAACCGCTCGGCCACCGCGGCCGGCGATGGAAAACCAGTCTTAAGCAAATAAGGGAGAGCTGAAGGGTGGAAGAAGAATATAGAATATTCAGAAATTCCCATTACAAACTTCAAGGACTTGTGCATAATATTCTGAATATGAACTCGTGCCCAAAAATGTACTATTTCCGTTCTATGATGGTTTCAATTCAGGTCTTTAACTCATTCATTTCTGAGTGAGAAGCTGAATTAGGCATGGCACAGTACAACTATTAGATAACAATTCAAATGGAAACATAATAAAACTTCTATTTGTCACTTAAACAAATTTGTCTGCACTAACACACAAACAGTACTTTTTTACATTTTCCCAAAAACAGAAGAAAGAAACAGTGTACTGTACATGCAGAACAGTACTGATGCATTACAACAGTGGCTCAATGTGGCAACCACAAATGTTGTTACAGACATTGTACCTAAGGAGCATGTTCTGGTACACACTTTTCATCCCACCTGATGTCTCTTCTACTTCCAACAGTGGCCACAACTTGTGCTAGCTGATCTTCCTCTATCTACTCAGGAGTATCATAAAATTAATCTTTGGATGTGACCCCACAAGAAGTAGTCCATAGGAGTTAAATCCAGTGATTAGGCAGCCACGTGGTTGGACCATGTCGGCCTATCCATCTTTCACCACATCGTCCGTTGCGATGTCTCCAAACTGAATGTGAATAGAGAGTTGGTACACAGTCACACTCGAATTCCATTTCCTGATGGATACAGCTTCAAATAAATGGTCCAATACATTTTTTAGGAAGATCAAGTATGCAGGACCATTTAGCTTGAGTGGAAGGAGGTATGACCCAATCACATGACCATTCAGAATACCTGCTGACATATTAATGCCAAATCAGTGCTGAAATCCTGAACAAGTATAGCATGAGAGTTTTTGTCTGGTCAGGCATGGCTGTCTTGTGAATTTAGAACATAGTCCCTGGTGAATTAACATTCACCTGAGAACATAACCCAATGTGGAAACAGGGGTGTGTTGATACAGCACTGCAGGAAACACATGCAGTAGGCAACATGCTGTGAAAATTCAGCTGGACCCATAGCGTGTACTGTCCATAAATGGCACAGATGTAATTGTTTTTCATGCAGAACATTTGAGACAATACCATAACTAACACCTATTGTATGCCCAGTTGTATGAGTACTCATTGAGGGGTTCTCTTCAACATGATGCAGTATATCTTCTTCAAACTTGGGCATGGGGCATTGGCGTGGAGCACCACATTCCTGCCTCCTCACAGTGAAGGTACCTGATTCTCATGGCTGCTGTGTAACTTGGGTAAAAAGTTGGTGCGATGGTGTGCTATGTTGCAGAAAATGTTTGTGATTCAGTTGACTAGCAGCTCTTCCATTATCCTGAACTTCGCTATACCCAAGGAGCATGTCTGTACTTTGAAAATATCTGGCAAAACATGTTTACTGTATCAGATATGCACAGGCATTGAACAGGGATCACAGCAAGGAGACATTAAGTGACATCAGGTGACCGTCTGATGTAGTACACATTATCCTGTCTACCCTGCTGCATACCAGAACAAGCAACTCTCAGACTCTTCTCTTTCCTTCAGCAGATGTGGATGTGTTACACATCTAAATTTAAACCATCATAGAATGGAAACAATATGTCTTTGGTCATGGGTTCCTATTCAAAATATTGTGTAATTACTCCCCTCTACAAGTCCTGGAAGTTTGTAAAGGGGATTTCCAAACACCCTCAGTAGACCGTCTACACAAGGAAGGTGTACCTGAAGACAATTTTATAGAAATGGAAGAGGATGTAGATGAAGATGAGATGGGAGATACGATACTGTGAGTAGAACTGATAGAGTGCTAAAAGATCTAAGTCAAAGCAGTGTCTCTGGAGGAGATGACATTCCCTCAAAACTACTGATAGCCTTGGGAGAGCCAGCCATGTCAAAATTCTTTTATGTGGTGTGCAAGATGTATGTGTTAGGTGAAATACCTTCAGTCTTCAAGAAGAACATGATAATTCTAATAGCAAAGAAAGCAAGTATTGATAGGTTTTAATATTACTGAACTATCGTTTTAGTAAGTCATAGTTGCAAAATAATAACACAAATTCTTTACAAAGGAATAGAAAGACTGGTAGAAGCTGACCTCATGGAAGATTAGTTTGGGTTCTGGAGAGATGTAGGACCATATGAAGCAATACTGACCCTACAACTTACGCTAGAAGATAGGTTAAGGAAAGACAAATCTACACTTATAGCATTTGTAGAATAAGAGAAAGCTTTTGACATTATTGACTGGAATACTCTCTTTGAAATTCTGAATGTAGAAGGGGTGAAATATGGGGAGTGAAAGGCTAGTTACAACTTGAACAGAAACCAGACAACAGTGATAAGAGTCAAGGGGCTTGAAAGATAACCAGTGGTTGAGAAGGGAGTGATACTGGGTGGTAGCCTCTCCCCGATTTTATTTAGTCAGTACATTGAGCAAGTAGTAAAGGATACCAATGAAAAATTTGAGTAGGAATTAAAGTTCAGGAAGAAATAATTAAAACTTTGAGCTTTGCCAGTGATATTGTAATTCTGTCAGAAACAGCAAAGAACTTGGAAGAGCAGCTGAACGGAATGGACAGTGTCTTGAGAGGAGGATATAAGATGACCATTAACAAAAGCAAAATGCTGATAATGGAATGTAGTCAAGTTAAATCAGGTCATGCTGAGGGAATCAGATTTGTAAACAAGACACTTAGTTTTGCTATTTGGGCAGTAAAATAACTGGTGGTGGGTGAAGCAGAGAGGACATAACATTTAGACTGGCAATGACAAGATAAGTGTTGCTGAGGAAGAGAGATCTGTTAAAATTGAATATAGATTTAGGTGTTAGGAAGAATTTTCTGAAAGTATTTGTATGGAAGTGAACCACAGGTGATAAGCAGTTTCAATGAGAAAAGAATGGAAGCTTTATGAGTGTTCTGTTACAGAAGAATACTGAAAATTAGATGGGTAGATCATGTAACAAATGAGGAGGTACTGAATAGAATTAGGGAGAAGGGTTCAATTGATAGGACACATTCTGAGACATCAAGGGATCACCAATTTAGTACTGGAGGAAATTTTGGTGGGTGAAAATCATAGAGAGACCAAAAGATGAATATAGTAGGCAGTCTCCAAAGGATGTAGGTTGCTGTAGTTATTTGAAGATGAAATGGTTATACAGGAAAGAGTAGCATGGAAAGATGCATGAAACCAGTCTTCAGACTGAAGACCACAACAACAACAACAGCAATGACAAGAGATATGTAAAAAGCAAATGTTGGTGTCCCAGAGCCATTAACCACTCTCTATCACTCATGTTTACTTCTCACACTGTCACTGTATGACAAATAACATGTTGCCACAATAGCCCCCCTCTGTTTAGTATGGAACAGCTGTTGAACATTATCAAGAACAAAGCACAGATGGACAATTTTTGCATTGAAACGGTCTTACCAGCTGTGCTGTTATTATCTGAGTATGCAAGGCAACAGCTGAATCATCGGGTTATCACTGAAAGAAAAGTATGCTTGTGGAATCCAGGGGTGCCAGTTTTGGAAGGGAATGAAGGGCATGCTTGCATGCCCCACTGGAAAAAAAGAGAGCTCTGGAAGGTCTCAACATTGTAATTGGAACTTTGTTGCGACAGGTGGCTGCCAGGGGAGTGACAAAGTTGGTAGAGGTGGTGATGATGGTGAAGGTTTCTCACCTCATGTGGTGTGCATTATGGGAGCTGCTCCCTGAAGACTCTTCATCCGTAATGTAAGCAGGCTTGAATCTCTCAGTGGAGTCTGCTGTGACTTTGCTGCCTTGAAGTATTTTGAAGGTGTGCGAGACACATAATACCTGATAGGGAACATCATTAGGAAGAAACAATGATGGCTTGACTGTATCAACATTTATCCAAATCTGTGAACAGTACTGGAGGTCCTTCTGAAAAATATTTGCATGATGCCCTGAAAGGCTGGTGCTGCTGGGACGAGTCACTGCATTGTGTGATGCAATGCTTGTGCATTCTCTTGCAGTATGTAGGCACTGTTACTACTGTGCTCTGTATGAGGTATATGGGAACCCTTATATGTTGTCCATAGACTAACTGACTTTGGGCCAGACTAATATCTGTTTTTACAGCAGTTATTGAATACAGTAATACAGCAGGCAATGTATCACTCCAGGTACTTTGGTGGCAGTCATTCTATCATTCCATTGCTTGCAGGGTATTAGGTAATAGTTTTGAGAGAGACGATTCCCCATAGTTTTTCAAGCTTGGTAAAAAGCGAGCAGTCAAATTTGTGATTATTGTGGACAAAACTTCAAATCTGGTAAACAATGTGTGAACGAATTCTTTGACCGCAATTTCCATAGAAATATCGGTAACTGACATGGGTAAAGTTGTCTTTTGTTGTTAATAAGCATTTTCAGCCATTTTAGTAGGGAAGTGGTCTTACTATGTCCAAGTACACATGCATAAATGTTGTTCTGGGGTAACTATATTGCTGACTGACTGACTTTGTTTTGTTAACAACGTAAACAAGTTCCTGCTAGCTGGTGACACTGTTTGTCAGGTCCTGGCCATTTAAATATTTGAGTTACAACATGATCTGAAACACAAATGTCTGGGTGGTATAACACTAGCCTGTTGTTATAGGTCACTCTTCCCTAACTACCAAACCTGCTATTCCTGTCCTGGGAAAAGTCACGTATAATGCTAACTTACTGTGAAACAACCTAATGTTACCCTTTGAGAGGATTTTGAATTTTGACTGCGCGTGTTTCTAATGGGTGAAGGTATCAGACTATAATTTTGAACAAGGCGAAATTAACAGAAAAACTAAACTGACTTTAACCTTGGGAGTTAATGAAAGTGGTGAAATTCATATGTGAATGAAAAAATGAATGATCACCAGCCCAATTGGGCAAATTAATTTGGAAAGATGTGTTTAAGAAAATTGGATAATGGTTATTAAAGTTACTTTCATTAATGTTTCCCTTTGAATAGCATACAGGATACAAACTGGCATAGGGTACTCTGAGCTGTGTGTAGCAGCAATCATCAATAACACATACTCCAGTAATTATGGAAAGCAAATTTTGCACTAAACTCATACTAATAATGGCTACACTCAGGGTCATAGCTTAAGTCAATACTGAAATGTTACTGCAGCCCCCCCCATCTGCCCCTCTCTCTCTCTCTCTCTCTCTCTCTCTCTCTATATATATATATATATATATATATATATATATATAGAGGGAAACATTCCACGTGGGAAAAATATATCTAAAAACAAAGATGATGTAACTTACCAAACGAAAACGCTGGCATGTTGACGGACACACAAACATACACACAAAATTCAAGCTTTCACAACCAACGGTTGCTTCATCAGGAAAGAGGGAAGAAGAGGGAAAGATGAAAGGATGTGGGTTTTAAGGGAGAGGGTAAGGAGGCATTCGAATCACGGGAGCGGAAAGACTTACCTTATGGGGAAAAAAGGACAGGTATACACTCGCACACACACACATATCCATCCGCACGTACACAGACACAAGCAGATAGTTTCCTTAGCATCAGTAATAATTCAGTTATCTATATAATATGTTAAGATTATGATGAGGACCCATAAACTAGTATACTGTCACTAGACAAACTCTATATGATTATTTCAGTAAAAAAACTAATTCAAACAAAGCTAATCTTTAACTTCACTTGGGCAGAGGACATCTGCCCACTGATGAGTGGGAAAAGCAACGCAAACCCTCTAGAAGTAGCCAATACTTTTAACAGATATTATATTACTGTAGCAGACGAATTAATAAGTCAAAATAAAACAAATGCAGTAAGTAAATTGTTAAACCCCCCACATACAAATCATACTATGGTTTTCATACCTACAACAGATGCAGAAGTGTCAAACCTAATAAAACAACTTAAAATTAAACACTCTTCTGGCTTGGATGGTGTTACATCACATCTCATAAAGGAATGCAGAGAATGTATATTAAAACCATTGACACACATGCTGAATGCTGCGATAGAAGAAGGTATATTCCCAGATTCACTGAAAATAAGTAAAGTGAAGCCAATATTTAAGAAAGGGAACAGGGATGAATTAGGAAATTACAGGCCAATATCATTGATCTCAACATTTGCTAAAATCTATGAAAGGATAATAAAGAACAGAATTGTAAGTTTTATAACAAAGTACAGTATACTGCATTCATCACAACATGGTTTCAGAGAAGGGAAGTCAACAAAAACAGCATCAACAGATATAATTGAGCACCTTCTTAATTTACTTGACAGGCAGCAAAAGACTTGTGGGATTTTTATGGACCTATCCAAGGCATTTGATTGTGTGAACCACTCAAAATTAATGATGAAATTATATCAGTATGGAATTAGAGGAAAATGCTATGACATACTTGAATCATACATTACAAATAGGAAACAATGCACAGAAATCAGACATACAAGTGGGGGAAATATAACAAACTACATATCAGAATTACAAACAGTTAAAGACGGTGTGCCGCAAGGATCTGTGCTTGGGCCAATACTATTTATACTCTACGTAAATGACTTCCCTAGCTATATAAATCAGAAACTTATAATGTATGCTGATGACACAACAATCATTTGCACAGCTGGCACAAAGGAGGAGCTTGAGAAGGAAGCACTCCTGACTATTGAAAATGCAAATAAATATTTAACACAAAACAACCTGTTTATGAATCAGTCTAAAACAATGAATGTAGTATTTCAGACCAAGCATAGTGAAAATTATAATATAAATGTTAATATAAATGGAAAGACTATTAAAGAAGTAACCATCACAAATTTTCTAGGAACTATAATAGACAAACATTTGGCATGGGGGGAGCACATAGATGCACTGTGTAAAAAGATAAACAAACAGATCTTCATCATGCATAAAACAGCTAAGACTGTGGATGATAAAGTCCTCAGATCAATGTATTATGGACTTGTCTTCCCACATTTGTCTTATTCAGCTCATACATGGGGAAATGCACAAGCTGGCTACCTAAAAAGAATATTCACAATTCAGAAAAGGGCAGTGAGATGCATTGCAAAAATACCACCAAGACAGACCTGTAGGCAAGCTTTTGTACACTATAATATTATGACAGTATATTCACTGTATATATACCAAAGCATAATGGTGGTAAGGTCAAGTGATAAACACCTCCTAAATAAAGATTTACACAAACACGGTACAAGAGGAAATGAAAATTACTACATGATAAACAGAAATCTAAAACTATCTATGACTGCCCCAGAAGAAGTAGGCAAAAGGTTTTTTAATAAACTACCCAAAATCATTAAAAAAGAAACAGATCTAAAATGTTTTAAAAATCATTTGAAACTATATCTCACAGAGAAATGTATATACAGTTTGAGTGAATACTAAGATGGTGTTTAAATATATCATTACTGAAATGTACCTGTAAAAATTATCATTTCTGTATGTTTTTTTGATTTGTGTGTACGTATAATGTGAAACATGTAAAACCTTTGTATGATTATGGACTATTTCTGTTTAATCATTTGTTTCATTTATATATATATTGAAATCAAGTTTGATGTTAATAGGCTATTGTATGACACACCCAATACTCTCAGCTGGATTTTCAGCTGGAGTCCATGGGCAAAGAATAAATAAATAAATAAATAAATAAATAAATAAATTTTACTTTGCAAGGCAAAAAATTAAACACTGAGCTCAATTGACTTTAAAAAAAATCATTCATGATAGTAATCAAGACTACATTATGTTTAATATGAGCTGAACTTATCTGCCTTTTTTATCACCTGTCAAGCAGCTATTTTGGACAATAACATTTACGTAATCTGGCACTGTAACCTCGCAAAACTATACTTTGCAATAAACTGAAAGTACTTTAGCAAAATCCTATCTGACTTCACTTTTGTGGTTTTAGCTTCAACTTTTGCTACTCCTTTCACATTTGAAAAACAAAAAAGAAACCACTTTTAAACACTTGAAAGCAATAACTGTTTATTTAAACATGATACTTGGTTTTAGTATAACTTAGGAGAGTAACCTGCATAGGTTCATGATCAGGATAGAAGATACGATTCCAAACACAGATTTATAGCATTGGGATTATTATTAAAACCACTCACACGAATTAACTGGTCCATGCTCATATACAAATCTGGATGTATGAAGCTAGTGAAGCAGTGGCAAAGTTTTGGTGGCAAGCGACATGGTGGCTAACTGTACTCACAGCTCTTGAGGAATGAATGCTCTATAAAATCTCTTTTCAACATGTTAGAGCCATTCCTTTTTGCCGAGAATACCAAGTAATAGCCAGAGCCACATCCGAGGTGAAAATCCCTTGCAAAGCTCCTTTCAATTGCCTCTCTTGGCAACATCAAATTGTACCATGCTACGGCAAGTCACTTACAGTGTACTGTTCCCACCAAGGAGCTGCCCAGTTTGACCGCCAAAATCACCTTTTACATCACGCCATGCCACTTCCATTGCAGAGGGACTTCACTACATCTTTTACATTTTCAATACAAGTGCCCTAAGCATGAACCAGCTTTCAATAAACATTTTCTTTCTTATAAACATACACATATTACAAAATTTCATTATTTTAACAAATCATTTTGCTTTTTTTCACATATATATTACAAAACTCTAAATTTCCGGTTACCTATCAGTGACTTTAAATAACACAGAATGCACACTCCATAATTGCAGATACACAGTTCCATAATATAAACCTGCTTCTAATCAATACAAGTGTTACAGTGGGGAAGACCATGAACAGTCTGGAATATCCACTGATTGTGTTGGATGCATGTGAGAGACAATCCGTGATAATGTCTTAGGAACTGCCAATATGGCAGATGTTTATGGTAATTGTCTTATATGTTCTAGGTGTCACAATAGCAAGGGAAGCCTTTACTTTTGGAAGGCACTGTTGTTAGGGTGGTGATTAATGAAGATGGTAAAAGTCTTTGCCTCAAGTTTGCTGCAGAGGTATTTTACTGTTTTGTACACTGCGAGTAGTTTCTGGTCTATTGATGGCCAAAAGGTTTGAGCCTGTGTAAGTTTATGAGAAGGAAACACTAAAGGCTGTCAAGTTTGTGATACCCACTGTTACAGTGTTGAGACAAAGACTATTTGACTAGCATCTACTGACAGTGCTAATTGTATAGTGTGGCTTGGATGAATGAGTAAGGTCACCGTTGCCAATGCATTTTTTGAGTCTATTGCATCATTGTTTGTGCCCATGGTACCTTGTGTCTGTCAGTAGTAGTATTCCCTGATAGAACTGTATTGAGAGGGGGCCTAGGTCTGTGGTACTTTTGGCAAGTATCATTAATAAAAGCCCATTATGTCCATATGTCTTAACTCATGGTAATTTTGGATGGAGCATATTATGAATTGCTTGCAAACTGTTGTTGAGGGGTTTGATAACAGTGTATTTTTTCAGTTTCTCCCACACTTCCTTCACTAGTTTTAGAGTGCCAATCATCTCTAAGTAACGGTCTTCAATCAGCATTAGAATGATGCACAAGGCCCTCACATTTTTCTTCTTTTTCTCCACATCCAACTGACTGTAACATGTTCCAAATCTGGGTTCTGTGTTATCCCATGCCCCACAGTCTTGTATCAGTGAACAAACATGAAATTAACACACAGAATAGTTATTGTGGCACAGGTGATCAATTTTTACTGATGATTCCATCATACTGAATTGTTTCCTTTGTCATCAGCTGAGGTAGAACATCAGATACATCATCTTTGTCAGTTTTTGTAACTAATGCTATTTTTTCATCAAACTTTCATGCTCACCACACCCATGCACTGACCCCATAACCTGTTATAATTTTTATGTGTGCATGGACATTGGTGGGCGATTGAATTAAAACATGCACATCGTCATTCTTGATATATGTATTGCAGAAAATACATGGATAGAATACACAGAATGGCACCACCATCCCACTAAATTCTTTCCACAGAGATGTTTTTTGCACCCTACTCGAACTGCACCAAAGAAGCACACACAGAGAAGAGAAGCGTACACTAGAAGCCTTTGGCTTCCAAGTGCTTTGGGAATGGCACTGAATTCAAATGATTGTCACCACACTAAGTAAACATAATTGCAACAAAAATTTTCTAGGACATTACGTGTTATACACTGAATTAAATTCGCTGCATTTCAGCCAGAGGTTTTATAACTAAGTGAGTAACATTTTCTATTTTTTGTACTTTCTCCAAAATAATTTTAATTATATTAACACAATGTTTTTATATTAGTTTACTCAGTGTATATATGGTGCAATGCTCTGAAAATTTGAATGCTTTTCTCTAAGTAGTCCCTGAGATTTAGAGAAAAATGCAACTGAAAATGTGAATTTTCAGTATCAGCTTCTAAAGTTTGAAATGACTAGCTGTTTTCTATTTTTACCCACTCAGAAGCACACTACACTATGTATAATTTTCTTGATTATTTTATTCTCTCTACTGGATTCCCTAGTTATCATTTCTGCTGGATATTGCCCTTTATCAATTCAGACCTTGTCCATCTGTTGAAATTCTCCGATATATCGGTACATTACTCAAGGAATAATTCCCATATACTGTAACACTTTCATTCTACTAGTCTTTCCATCATTAAAAGCAATAATAGTATAACAGCCCCCCATCTCCAGTCAGTTTTAGTGTCTCCCTCCCCCCCCCACCCCCGCCACCCCCCACCCCATCCCCACCCCACCCTCACCCCCAAAAAAAAGGTATGCCAGTCTATATGAGATTGTTGACTCAGTTGCATTCTCAGTCTGCCCAAGTAGACATTTCAACACATCAAGATGTGATGGGTCTCTATAAATGATTTTTATGACTTCTATGACTACTACCGGAATGGAAAGTTTCTGAAAGGTCACTTGGCAGCCAAAAAGCATTTCAGCAAGTGTTTGGCCTTGGATATCATTCACAGATCAGACAATCCCTGGTTGTCACTGCTTCGTTTGGTGAGTAAAAAAGACAGTACTTACTGGACATGTGGTGTTTCTAGGATGTCAGTGCTAGGACTTTCCCAGATTGTTATGTCTTTCCTAACATCCAAGAAATTCACAAGTGCATTACGTGGTAGAAATAAAAACAAATAAAATAGTTTCTGGATCATTCTATGCTTTATAGACCTAGAAAAGGCATATGACCGGGTTCCTAGGAGGAAGTTATTGTCTGTTCTATGAGATTATGGAATAGGAGGCAAACTTTTGCAAGCAATTAAAGGTCTTTACATGGATAGTCAGGCAGCAGTTAGAGTTGACGGTAAATTGAGTTCATGGTTCAGAGTAGTTTCAGGGGTAAGACAAGGCTGCAACCTGTCTCCACTGTTGTTCATATTATTTATGGATCATATGTTGAAAACAATAGACTGGCTGGGTGAGATTAAGATATGTGAACACAAAATAAGCAGTCTTGCATATGCGGATGACTTAGTTGTGACGGCAGATTTGTTTGAAAGTTTGCAAAGTAATATTTCAGAGCTAGATCAGAAATGTAAGGACTATGGTATGAAGATTAGCATCTCCAAAACGAAAGTAATGTCAGTGGGAAAGAGATATAAACGGACTGAGTGCCAAATAGGAGGAACAAAGTTAGAACAGGTGGACGGTTTCAAGTACTTAGGATGCATATTCTCACAGGATGGCAACATAATGAAAGAAATGGAAGCGAGGTGTAGCAAAGCTAATGCAGTGAGCGCTCAGCTATGATATACTCTCTTCTGCAAGAAGGAAGTCAGTACCAAGACTAAGTTATCTGTGCACTGTTCAATCTTTCGACCAACTTTGTTGTATGGGAGCGAAAGCTGGGTGGATTCAGGTTACCTTAGCAACAAGGTTGAGGTTACGGATATGAAAGTAGCTAGGATGATTGCAGGTACTAGTAGATGGGAACAATGGCAGGAGGGTGTCCACGATGAGGAAATCAAAGAAAAACTGGGAATGAACTCTATAGATGTAGCAGTCAGGGCGAACAGGCTTAGATGGTGGGGTCATGTTACACGTGTGGGAGAAGCAAGGTTACCCAAGAGACTCATGGGTTCAGCAGTAGAGGGTAGGAGGAGTCAGGGCAGACCAAGGAGAAGGTACCTGGATTCAGTTAGGAATAATTTTGAAGCAATAGGCTTAACATCAGAAGAGGCACCAATATTAGCACTGAATAGGGGATCATGGAGGAATTTTATAAGGGGGACTATGCTCCAGACTGAACGCTGAAAGGCATAATCAGTCTTAAATGATGATGATGATGATGATGATGATGGATCATTCACTTGTTTATTTTACCACTATGCATTTTTATAGTTAACGTCATCATTATCGTGTGGAAAATTGTTTATTTATACAGCTGATGGTGGTGAAGAGTACAAACATCTTTTCACAGTCATAGACCAGGGATAGTGTAGGTTATATTGCATCTTTTGTGAATCATAAAAATTGTTTGTTTACAAAGGCACTTTAGAGGTTCAAAACATGAATTTCTGACAGTGAATTCTTTTTACAGGGACAGTATGTTTGTAAAAGGTCTGCATACTGTTTCCCGATGTATGTCCTCTCCATTGCAAATTTCATTTACACTGTCACTTCAAAGATATTGTAAATGTTACAGATATGTTCATTTACACTGGATACAGAAATAAAAGATTAAATGGTTTCTATGTAAATATGATTTTTAAGTAGATATGAGCAGGCTGCATAAGAATATTGACACGTGCACAACTCAGTTATTATATTAGCTAGCTATACATACATTAATTTTTTTAAAAAAATGCAGCATTGGATACTAAAATATTGATTAAATGGTTATGTACATAAACATAATTTTCCTTCCATTTTTTAAAAAACGTGTGCATGGGCTGCACTTTCTGGCAGTTTCCAGCGACTATAGGAAGCCGTGTGGTGCTGGTGTGCAAGACTCACACGTCCCCTTCATCATTGGACTTACTTTGAGGTACTTTACTGATCTTCTTTTTAGGATAGCTGGCTGTGTCGATCTCCCGACGCAAACAAGTTAAGAGTTATTTAAAGGTAGACCCGGGTGAAGCGATCAACCACTAACTGCCGATAGAACTACATTGCGTGACAAAATTAAGCATTTGAAAGAAGGAGAAAGAGAGCATATGGAAGAATTATTGTGGGAATTTAAGAATTTGTTTTTTTCCACAAGGGCCATTACCAGCAACTCCATTAGTTCAACATAGAATACCAACAGGGAATGTAGCACCTGTTTACCATAAGGCATACAGAATACCGAGGTACTTGCTGCTGATTGTGGAGGATTTCATTGATCAGCAGCTTGCGGACGGTATTATAGAGCATAGTAATAGTTGCTGGGAAGTGGGCACTGTTGTTATGCCTAAAAAAATCTACGGATGGAACTAAGATATACAGGTTCCGTTGTGACTACCGATACCTCAATAATAAGACAGTAACGGACGCATACCCCATTCCAAACATATCGGAGACTTTGGATCACTTAGGACAGTTCCAGTACTTTTCTACGATGGGTTTGACAAGTTGTTATCATCAGTTACTGGTGGCTCCAGAGGATCGTCCAAAAACTGCTTTCTCTACACCTGGAGGCCATTACCAGTACATAAGAATGCCATTCGGTTTGAAAAACGCTCTGGCAACGTTTCAGAGGTTGCTAGTCAGTGTCTTGAGGGGTTTGAAACTACAGCAGTGTCTTGTCTATTTGGATGAAATTATAGTGTTTTCAAGTAGTATGGAGAAACATAGACAGCGGTTAAGGGAAGTCTTTATGAGGTTAAGAGTAGCTCGTTTGACGTCGAGCCTGCAGAAGTGTCATTTTGCATTAGAGGCAGTAAAATATTTGCGTCATATTATCAGTAAGGACAGAGTGCAAACAGATCCGAGGTTTGTATAGGCTGTAAGGGATTTTCGGAAACCGAAAACAGTTAGGGAAGTGCAATCATTAATCGGAATTTGCAATTTATATCGAAAGTTCGTGAAGGGTTTTGCAGAATTAGCACAGTCGTTGACGTGATTGTTACGGAAGGGTGAGAAATTTGAGTGGACAGAAGTGTCAAAAACGGCAAACTGAAAGAAGTGTTAACATCAAGTCTGGTTCTTGTGTTTCCAGATTTTGAAAAGAAGTTTATGCTAGCATGCGATGCATCGAATCAAGCATTAGGGAGTGTTCTTAGTCAGGAAACTGATGGGAAAGAACATCCTGTAGCCTATGTGTCGAGGCAGTGTAATGCAGCAGAGAGGAATTACTCAACAACAGAGCGGGAGATGGTTGGCGTAATCTATGGAATCACATATTTTAAATGTTATTTACATGGGAGAAGAAGCGGTAGTGACAGATCATGCCGCGTTGAAGTGGTTGTTGGGGTTGAAGGATCCGTCACTAGACTCGCTCGATGGGCTGTGAGGCTTAGTAAATTCGACTACGAGGTGGTGCACAAGCCTGGGAAGAAGCACTGTAATGCGGATGCACTGAGTAGGAAGGTGGCAAAAATAGAAGTCATAGATTATGACCTAGCAGTGTGGCAAAAATTACAGGACTCTGACAACGATTGTAAATTGTTTCAGACACAGCTACAATACAATTCAATATGTATGTCGGTGCAGGGAAACGAAGTTAGGGTCAAGGGTAGTAGTGCCAGCGAAGTTGAGAGATAAGGTTTTAAAGGAAGCACATGATCATATGTTGTCTGGTCATGGAGGGTGTAGAGCGACGAATAGGAGAGTGGCGGAGAGGTATTGGCGGAGAGGTAGGAAAGGAGATGTGGATCAGTATGTCAAGAATTGTATACCCTATGTACAGAGAGCACATCTGAGTCGGGAACAGATACAGCTACAACGAATATCGGAAGGGACATGTCCATTTTCTTTGCTGGGGATTGATGTCTTAGGACCTTTTAGACAAGCACCATCGGGGAACAGATTCGTCCTGGCAATAATAGATCATTTTTCAAAGTATGTGGAGATGATGGCTATGCCAAATCAACAGGCAGCAATGGTCTCGCAAGCGTTGGTAAACAATTGGATTGTGAAGTTTAGTGTACCGGAGACAATAATTAGGCCTACTGACCAAGGAACCAACTTCATGTCGGATTCATTGAAGGAACTGTGTAAATTGTTGAACGTATAAAAGTTGAGGAGAAGTGCATTGAATCTACAGGCGAACGGAAGGACAGAGCGGGTACACAGAATAATCAAAAGATGCTGAGTTTTTATGTGGATTCTCATCATCATCAGTGGGACGAGTATTTGAGGCATATTGTATGCGCATACAATGCAGAAGTCCATACAAATATCGGCTTGTCTCCACATGAGGTAGCGTACAGACGAGAAATGCCGTCACTGTTTGATTTAGTGAAGCTACAGAAAGGAAGGACTGGTGAATCTGTACGTCAATTCGCAAGGACAATTCGGGGTGTTTGGAAACAGGTACAAAAGGCGAATACAAAGGCTCTGGAAAGGGAGGAAGACGCAGTAAAATGGAAAGGAAGTTTACCGCAGTATAGAGTTGGGCAAACGGTAATTTTGTCCAGCCCCTATATGCAAAAATGGAAAAGGAAGAAGTTCGTCACGGGGTATCAAGGGCCATACCAAGTTGTTGAAACTACATCCCCCGTTAATGTTAGGTTTCAGCTGCCAACTAGAGCAACAATAGTACACATTGGGCAGTTACGGGCATTTAAGGGTTGCCCGGTTGTGATTCCATGTGTGTCACAGGAAGGAAAGAGGAAGAAAGAGAGAGTGAAAAGAGGTGCTAAGTGCAGAGAAAACTAGGAAGATAGAGTACAGTATGAAGTACCGTATGCTTTGCAAACCAGAAAGTAGTAGAGTATGTGTACTTTTTTTGTTTTGTTTTCTTGTTATGTATCATTGGGTTTGCATAGATTAATCAGGCGGACAGCAGTCCTTTTGAAGAGTGAGGAAGAGTGATGGTGATCCCTGTCCTCGGGTTACTGAAAAGGGAAATGCAGCCTCTGACGTATGTGGAGTGTTGTTGGAGGGGAAGTAAATGCGTCGGAGTAAATTTTTGCGTACGATGTCAGAGTTGTACGATTTCCTGTTTAAATTTTTGGTTATCGACAGTGCTGGGTCAGGAAAGTCGTGTTTATTGCACCAGTTCGTATAATGTAAATTAAGGATGAAAGTAGTGACACAATCGGTGTTGAGTTTCGATCAAAAGTAGTAAATGTTGGAGGAAAATCTTTGAAGCTACAAATATGGGACACGTGCACGGTGCAGCCAAGAATAGACTGTCCAAGGTACATCGTAGAGCCTATATTGAGCTTGCAACAGGTCGGGATGCATTGGATCTTCTCCATCTATGAGAATTTGGTAGTAGTAGCAAGTTGTTTTGAGCGGGGAGTATTTGCAGAAGCGAAACGTATAGAGCTCAAGGGAAGCGGAATTTTAATCAGTGGAACTAAGTGTAACATAATAGGACCAACCTTCCATGTGCCTGCGTTAATTTCAGGAGTCACGCAATTGAATGTTATGCAGCCACAGCTGTACCGGCCAGAAGCCGCTTTAGAGTTTTTGCCAAGGCAGAATCTGACCTGTTAAATCAAACTCTGGAGCCAGGTCTGTTGAGATCCGTAGGCGCATATCAGCCGAACAGCTTGTTCAACATGTCGCTCAGTAGAGGGAAAGGCAAAGGCAAGTAACGATCATTATGAGTACCTCTGTGCCAAACGTCATCGCAGCCTTAACTTTGGTATGTGTTGTTTTCTTTCTGATCAAGCAGAGAGCTAATTCCAAGAGGGCACCAAGGGTAGTCCAAGTCCCAGTGGATACCGAGGGCGTGAGACGAGTAGGTAAGGAGTTGATCGAGCAATGGTCGTCCAGTAAGGAATTTTTACGTTTTGTTTCATGTCATGGTTTTAAGAGGCACTAGACCACATTTAAGTTTTCTAATAGTAAGGAAATATGCCATAGGTGCCGACGCAAACAAGTTAAGAGTTATTTAAAGGTGGATCCGGGTCAATCAGGTATTTGCAAATGGGGGAATAATGTAGCGACACCACTGTTTAGGATAGGGAAATTTAGTTTTGTGCAATGTTCTGAGCACAAGTTACAGCCAGGCGTGGGCTTGTTGACAGTAAGTTACGATGACCAGCTGTTCCGTAGAACAATGGAGGCCACAGGTCCGTCAAACCACTTAAAAGCGTAAATGCAGCGGTTTGTATGTCGCAAGTTACAGGCAGAAGGGGCCCACTGGCGCAACCCGGGTCTTGTGTGTACATGACTCGGAGCAACGTTTTAGCAAAACAGAGGGGAACAGCTGAGTGTAAATAGATGCTGTTTCCTAACGAGAGTCATTCAAGTGTGGCAGCTCTCCTGGACGGCGGGGCGTGTCACACCACCAGCTGCACGCAGTAGTAAATGGGGCGCCAGCATTCCAGTCCACAGTGGGTCGCTGGTTTGACCCTCTGAGGCCAACGTGGGGTCCGTAGCCAGCCAGCCAGTCAGTGGTGGGCCACTCCACGGCTCACCACCTGGCTTCCAACACACGCCAGAGGCATCCTGAAGGCGAGGCTGCAGATTCGGATGCCAGATTGCAGGCACTTGTGAGCGCCATGATCTCAGCTATGTCAGCGAGGAAGGAAGCAGCGAGCCACTTGGTGGATCCCAGCAGAGCAGCGCTGAGTCAACGGGGAGGAAGACCAATGAGCCAGCTGCAGGCACAGCCCTGACGATGTGGTCCTACAAGACCGACACACAGGAGCGCGTTGTACTGTGTCGCTGTGGCAGCGGTCTCAGCATTGTGGGACTCTGTGATGTGGACTGATGTGAATGGGCACTGTAGTGGAAACAAATAAATCATTTGGAAAGCTTGAACAAGTCTTATTAAGGCACCTTGTTGCACCAGCCTCTGCAATATAATGCTGTTTGGAGGAATTTCCTCTACTCTCAAAATGATTCCACACACTCAAGATACTTAAATCAATCCCACTGTATTTTCATTTCCACAAACAGAATACCAAATAACAGTTTTCACATAAATAAACAATATTTCATAAGCACAATGACTCGTGGATCGTCAGAACTATTAAGACTTTTCCAATAAATTCAGTTCCAAAAATTTCTCAAAGTTGCGCAAGCCCACCATCAGAATCTCAAGAGAGTAAGTAAGTAAGTAAGTGCCTTTTTCTTTTCTTGTAACATAATTCAACTGTCCACAATAATGACTGACGTAGCACTGTCACGGAGTAAGGCGCACTTGTTCCTTGTGCTGGGCACGTAGCTTTTGTGGCAAGTGTGGCAACCACTTGATCGCATCGGTCAACCATCCACATTGTAGCATTCTCTTGATACATGTCCACCCTGTGCCTACAGAAAACCAGTGCAAGGTAGACATTCTCCCATCTCTCACTCTCATACGTCAAATATCAGGTGGTCGAGACGGTGGAAAGCCGAGGGTCTCTAGAACTGGTGTCGAAATCCTTGAGGCACTACTACTTGAATACAGATACATGCATACTTCAATTATTACACTAATATCTTATATACAAAAAGATTACGACATATCATGCATATGTATTGTATGTTGAATGTACTGAGTGATAAATGTGGGTGGTTACATTAATTGCTGTGCACTGTAACTGTAAATTATTAGAATCCTTTAAGTACTTTGCCAATGGTTTTGAAAAAAAGTTGGTAGAGCCTTTTTCCAATTGCTGCTGAGTAGAAGTTCCTCAAATGTGTGTGTTTTAATTCAACTGACCACCTACACTCATGTGCCAATACTTGCTGCACACATAAAAATTATAACATGTTATGGGCCTGGTTCATGGGTGTGGTGAGCATGAAAGTTTGATGAAAAAATAACACGAGCTACAAAAACTGACAGAGATGATGTATCTGATGTTCGACATTTGCTGATGATGAAGGAAACAATGCAATATGATAGAATCACCTGGAAAGATTGACTGCTTGCTCAGCAATAACTATTTAGCGTGTTCATTTCATGTTTGTCACTGATACAACACTGTGGGACATGGGATGCCATAGAACCCAGATTTGGAACATGTTATGTTCAGTTGAATAAGAAGAATAATGAAAGGGCCTTGCTCATCATTCTGATGCTGACTGAAGACCGCTACCTAGAGGCGATTGGCACCCTAAAACTAGTGAAGGAAGTGTGGGAGAAACTGAAAAAAATATACTTGACACTACATCCAAGATCAGGGACTTAGTAAATATGAAGAAAGAAGACAATATGACTATGGATGACTATGCAGTGGAGCTACTGGTTGCCAAAAGATTAGTGAAGCAAGGGGGCTCTATCTTTTATGACAAAACTGTTGCAGGCTTTAAACTTCTAGGACTGCCTCTGGAGAAGTATGAAGACCTGATTACAAGTTTAGAAAGAGACCAAGACAGATTGACCACAGACCTTGTCATCATCAGACTGGAATTAGAAGAGAAATTCCTGGAACCAGATTCAAAGTCCACTAAGAGCTGAGAAAAAGCCAACAGATATGTAGCACAAGGTGTTAGTCATAAACAACACAAGTTTGGCTGGAGTCACTTCAAATATCATAAACAATACCGAGAAGGTGAGAAGAATGCACCCAGAAGTAACAGACTATGTTTCTCCTGTGGTGAAGCAGATCACAGTGCAGATGAGTGTCCACATTTCCATGGAAAACAGTGGATGCACCAAGCAAGCAGAATGTTCTCAAGAAATCAGCATACAGTGCAAGTGGGTGCAAGCTCAACAGTGCTAAGAAGTACCTAAACAGTGAAGACTCAAGTGCAAGTTCAAAGGAGGATGATGAAATAGTGGCCATGACAGTGACCAAAAGTGGAGGAGGTGCTGATGGAAAGGTGTGGGTTCTGGGTTCAGGTGCATCACATCACATGAGTAGTCACCAAGAGATACTGCAGGACTTTTGGAGAAGTGAAACTAGATGATTGGAAAGTTACTAAAGTGACTGGTAAGGGAAGTGCTACCATGTAAGATGAAAAGTCTTGCAAAGGTAAATTATTCCAATTAATAGAAATGCTTCTGGTGAAAGAACTGAATGGGAACTTGTTGTCTGTTAAGCAAGTTGACAAGATAGGAATGGATGTTAATTTCAAAAATTGTGATGTTCATGTGCCTGTTGGTGAGAAGGAAGTGTTGAGAGGGAGATCATCAGGTAGTGATGTCTATTTAGTGCACTGTGAATATTACAAAGTGAATAACAAGATAGTGATGCTCCAAAACAACAAAACACATTAACCAATGGAAAATGAAGCAACAGCCAGATGGACAGAAGTTTTGTGGCACCAGAGACTTGGACACAGACAAGCTTTACTCCAAGTATGTGGAGCCACTAAGTACGAAGAAAAATGTGAAGTGTGCGTGGAAGGAAAAATGAAAAGACAGCCTTGCAAATGAAGCAAAACTACTACTGAAAATGTTCTTGGACTGGCACATAGTGATGTGGGCTATATTAGACAGACCTCCTTAGGTGGAGCAGATTACTATGATACTTACCTGGATGATCACTCAAGATATTCAGCAGTAAAAGCACTAAAGCAGAAAAGTGATGCGTTTGACTCTTTTGTGGTGTTTAAGGGATGTGTAGAGTGTGAGACAGGTAGTAAATTGCAGAGTTTCCAATCGTACAATTGGAATGAGTACATCAACAGCAAATTTGAACAGTTGTTCAAGAAAGAGAGCATATTACGCCAGAAAAGAACAGTTTACTGTTCCCTATCCAATAGAAAAGCTGAGCATCTGGAGCAAACATTTATATCCATTGTGAGGTGTCTACTATTCCAGGGTGGTCTGCCAAACACTTTTTGGGAAGAAGTTCTAACGTTGGCCTGCTACATCTGAAATAGATGCCCAACAAGATTCCTTGGTGGAAAAATCCCTTATGAAGTCAGGAAGCAGAAAGAACTTACTAAAGAAGATTTGAAGATGCTCAAAGTGTTTGGCTGCAGAGCCTGGACAAGCACATTGACATCTGACAAACTTGGGGAATAAGCAGAAGAATATGTTTATCTTGGAGTAGAAGTAGGATCAAGAGGATATTATACGTGGAGCTTTAGACAAAGAAAAATACTTTTGAGAAGAGATGTCATCTTTGATGAGAGAGTTTTCCCTCTGAAGGTTACAGTAGACAAATAACTGTATCTTCAAGTGGAAGTAATCATGAAGCAGATGGTAACAGCTGATCCACACAGCAATGAGGTGACAGGAGACAACACCAAAATGGTGCATTTGTGGTTTCATGACCTATCGACAGATGTTGACAACACATCATTGAGGAGTGCAGAACCAGCAGCAAATGATGCGACTGAGTCAACAGCTATTCGAGGAGATGGGAGCCAATCCGAGGTTGGAGAAGAAGATGGATACAATATTGAAGGCAGTGTAGTGACCAGCAGTGGAGATAATAATGTGTGTGAGAAGTGTGATACCATGTTGGGAAGTGAAATTTCTAGTACAAATAGTGAAGTAGAGTTATGACAGTTTTCACTTCTGGCAAAACCAAAAAAGTGTGGTTCATGTCTCTTTATATGTTTTTTTGCCACCATGTGTCAAGTGAATTCATCTGATCCAACATCACTAAAAGAGGCTTTAGCTTCAGTTCACAGGGACAAGTGGTGTACAGCCATGGAGTCAGAGATGAGTAGCCTGAAACAGTACAATACATGACAACTTGTCGACAGATCAAAAGCTGAACATGTTATAGAAAGTAAGAGGTTATTTACAACTAAGGGAAACAGAGAAGTTGAGATTACTAAATTTAAAGCAAGGTTAGTAGCTCTGGGTTATAGCCAGATATGTGGAGTAGACCATTTGGAAAGCTACAGCACAGTAATGAGACAAAGTAACTTGATGATTATGGTAGCAACTGTTGTACTTAGGGGATGTAAAATCAAACTCAATGATATAGAAACTGCTTATCTCAATATCCCCATATGTGGCACTGTTTTCATGGAGCAACACAAATTGTTTAATGGGGGGAATAAATTGTGTTTATTGAATAAGAGTTTGTATGGGCTTCACCAAGCAGGTAGGGACTTTAATGATTTTTTTCTGCTTTGTGATGAAAAAGTTAGGTTTCAAACAATGTTAAAAGGATCCTTGTGTATTCTTCTCTAATCATTTGATCATTGGGGCTCATGTTGATATTGTTGTAATAATTGAGGAAGAGAGGATTGAAAAATTCAGGGATTATTTGAAATGTCATGTTAGCATTCAAGAAATGGATGACATGCTGTTTATTTTAGGACTTGAGATTGAGCTGTCTCAAGGGCAAGTAAAATTAAACCAAACTAGTTACATTCAGCAGACACTGAGAGAGTTTGAAATTCATGATTGCAGGGGCATAACTACACCATGTAATGGCAACCATTTTGGTCATGAGAAGAATGACAAGTCATCTGACCGAAAACTGTACCTAAAGGTGGTGGGTTGTTTATTGTATATATCCAAATGTACTCAACATGACATTGCCTTTATTGCAGAAAGGTTGAGTCAGTTCAACTCTAAACCAAGTGTTTCTCATTAGACCAGAGTAAAAAGTGTGTTTCATTACCTGCAGCAGAGTAAAGATTTGAGCTTATGTTTCAATGCCAGTTGTTCTGACCCTAGTGCATTCAGTGATGTTGACTTGGCAAATGACCCAGCTGATAGTAAATCTGTAACAGGGTATACAATTTTGTTAGGTGGATCAACAATCAGCTGGAAGAGTTAAAGGGCAGTCCATCATAGCCACCTCTACAGTGGAAGCTGAATACATTGCAATGTTCAATACACGCAAGGAAGGGGACAGGTTAGTAGATTTTTTAAATAAGATCTGGTGTTCTCCATTTCTTAGAGTAATCCTGCAGGTCAATACTATCAATGTAGGTGCCATTGAGATTACGAAGAAAAAGGGTGTGTCAGAAAGAACCAAATGTTTCAGTGTGTGCTATCATAAATTCAGGCAGACTGTTTTGGATGGTTTTCTTAAGTTTATGGTATGTGTCAACAGATGGTAAATTATTCTTGTATGGTGCCCACTGAGGAGAAGCATTATAATTATGTTTAGTTAATGTGGTGACAATCATTCGAATCCAGCAGCATTCCCAGAGCACTTGGGAGCCAAGCATTTCTAGTGTGTGCTTCTCTTCTCTGTATGTCCTTCTTCGGTGCAGTTCAAGTAGGGCACGAAAAACATCACTATGAAAAGAATGTTGTGTGATGGTAGTGCCATTCTCTGTATTCTATATATATATTTTCTGTAATACATTTATCAAGAATGACAATGTATGTGTTTTAGTTCAACCACCCACCAACATAAGAATCACAATTTTCATGTCCATTACTACAATGGTTTTGAAATACAGGGAAGCCAATTAACAAAATTTAACATTGTTGGTATATGGCATTCCAACTGTGTGCTGTGAACCAATTTTAATTCTGTCCATAATGCTGATGGTTGTGTCTGCTATGTATGTATTTTGGTCCTGTATCAGCATATTTGTGCCACAAGCAAACATCTCAGTTCACCAGTGTCCCTGTAAGTCATAGATGTAAGACAAATACAGGAGTGAACCAAGGGCTGAAGTCATTAGTATGAAATTTTCCATATTTAATCATGGAAACTAGCTATATGAAAGTCACTGTGTCTGTAGTAGATTAAGAAAGTAAAGTGACACTAGATAGAAACTAGGTGTAATGTACTAATAACACCAAAATAATTACAATGTAGTGTGGCCCACTGCCAGATGCAAGTCATTTCCACTGCTTGTGTTTCAACATAGTTGCTTATGCATTCAAATAATTTCACAGTTGCTTGCATGAGGATGAGTACATCTCTGTCAGACATTTCAGTGTTGAGAAAAACTGTTAAGTTTGCTGGGAAAAAACATAGGAACCTCAGTGTCAGAAGTTATCAGTATTAACTGTTAGGTCACCAAAGTGATCTGCATTTCACACTGAAACAGGGATGGTGTATGTGGATAGTTGGGGGACAATAAGTCATGTTCTGTACACCTGCATATATCCACGCTGTCCTTTACAGGTTACTTTGATAGGATGTAGTTGACATCTTGTCTATTGTTAGCTGTGATAATTCTCCTAGTGAAAAAATAAAACTGTCTATGTATGTGTTGATGTCAAGCTCAGTATTGTATATGGTAAACCTCAGGAGGCATAACATTTACACAGTGTTGGATTTCACCTTCGCCCCTCATTTCAATCTACAGCTATACTCTACAGGTTGCTATAATGTGAGTGGGAGAAATGAAATATTCATTTATCAGAATGGATACAAAAAATATCAGAACCTGACTTTCATGTTTGCATTTAGTGTGTAATATTCCATGTAAACATTCCAAATATGTGTCATAGTGTGAGTGAACTTTAAACTCCGTAAGAAGTGATTAAAGTGATGGACCTGTATGTAGAAGGAGTAGAGTTCAAATCCTCTTTGAGCCATGCTGATTTAGGCTGTTGTTAATTTCCTTAAATGTCTTAAAGTGAATGCTAGAACTGTTCCTTTGAAATGGTGCTGACTGTTTGCAGATTCATCCTTGTCAGTTTCAACTTGTCTTCTGTCTTAATGACTTCATTGTCAATGTATTAAATCCTAATCCTCCTTGAAATCTTTAAATTTCCACAACCCTACTTTTTCCCATCATTTCCAAACAGGGTAGAGACCATTCTGCAGAATTTACACTCCTGTGGAAGGCTACAGTGGAATCAATAACTGAATTACATCCTCAAGACTTATTAGAAAGAAGTGTTTTTGTTACAGTGGAATATGTGTCATTAATTAGATATAGGTATGAACCTAGGAGTTACGTACATAAGAAAACTGAGTTTCTAAGTAATGAATATCTAGAGGACTCCACTGGCTAGCTTCTGCTTGTCAGCATGAAGGACTCTGACATGAGCCAAACTGCAAGGTACAGACAAGTGTCAGCATTAGATGTTTCCTCTTCAGTGAGCGATAGGGAACAGTGGTTAAGGCACTGACCTCACATACAAGAAGGGTATGGTTCAAGTGTGCATCTGACCATTGAGATTTTTCTCCATATCGAATGATGTTGCTGTCAGTGGGTTGTTGAACAATAACCTTCCTTTTCATCCCTTCTTAGTCCTGCAAAGAGAAATAAAATAATACAGCTGCTGTTCATGATTTTAACTCTGGAAGTTAATTTTATTTCTTGGCATTACCTTCAGAATCTTTCAGATTCAACTTCAGAAACAAGTGTTCCCATACAATAGTTAGTAGAGTAGGGAGGGGGCATAGACTTGAGGGTGCAAAGTATTTCAAAAATTTTGGAAGACAAATGGCAGCCTGTCAGTAGCCATAAAAAGTTCCAGTTCTGACCCTGTTAGAAATACCAACGTTCCATCTTGTTTTTGGAAAAAACCTGTCCACTCTACGGTTTTTCCTTCCCCTGAGAGCTAGGGGATGGGGATTGGGATGTGCAGTGGCTAGAGAAGAGCAAAACTGAGAACTCTGAAGAATTGAGCTCTCTTCTCAAGAACCAAAAGCAATCAAATACACCATCCTTGTGCAACTCACACCCTTCGGGCATGGATGTGTGTGATATCCTTAGGTTAGTTAGGTTTAAGTAGTTCTAAGTCTAGGGGACTGATGACCTCAGATGTTAAGTCCCACTGAGCTTAGAGCCATTTGAACCATTTGAACAACTCGTGATCAAGAACTTTTAATAAGCAAGAAATCTCACCAGTTGAAACTTTGTGCAGTCAGTGCGAAACTAAGCCTCTAAGAAAAGGAGGACATTGAGTATGCGCAGATAAAAACGATATTAACAAATTTTCAAGCATTTTCTGTTGTTTAAAATGAAGGGTTCCATGAGTTAGTTTACAGCCGGAACTCAAAATACAAACTGCGTTCGCGAAAACAGCCCTGAAGTATCGCTGCCACACTTTTATCAATAATCCAAGAACAACATATTATCAAAGCCGAATGAAACCAATTTTCTGACTGTAACGATAGTCCCATGGTCTTCTGACAGCTCTGAATTGTATGTGGCAATAACACCCCATTTCATACGCCAATATGTTGTGTGCTCGAATTACATTTCAACCAAAAAGCTTGTGTCTTCTCATTCTGGAGTAAACTCGTACGCAGGCTGTTGAACATAACATTCAGTGAGTGGAGTATTTAGAACAAAATCGTAACTGTCATTACTGACAATGCAGCAAATAATAAAAATGTTGTTAATGCTCGTGTGAGGGAACACCACCATCCTTGTGTAACTCACACCCTTAATTTAACTGTGAATGAGGCAATGGAAACAAGTGACACTTTTCCAACATACGGAAAAATTGCTGGACCATTGTGATTTATTTTAAGCAGAGTATTCTGGCTTCAGGAAAACTCAAGACAACTGAAGAGACGATGGGCCACCAAATTCTTAAAGTAAAGAGAGGCTGTCCAGAAAAATGGAACTCAGTAATTACTATGATAGTGAGACCCTTTTCGTTGTGAGGAACTGTTTAATGACAGCGACAGATTTCCTAGACGCAGAAGAGTAGAAAATACTAGAAGACAGTGTTTCTTACTGAAGTCATTTAAGTCAGTGACACCGTACACGTCAGGTGAAACTTAGATCACTATGTCATTAATCCCGCCACTGATTCGTGGCTTACAACCTGCGGTGAAAACCCTTACAGCCCAGCAGCGAATGCGTTCAGCAACTCCAAACCAAACTTCTAGAAGTTATTGATAGAAGATTGGGAGACCTTGAAATCAACAAAGTTGTAGCGAAAGCAATATTCTTATACCGAATGTTTAAAAAAGTGGATTTTGGCACCGAAGAAAGTGCTATTAATGCGCGGCGATGGGTCACAGGAAAACGTACAACGATAGTAACCTCGGAGAGAAGCCATCTTGGAAACACTAGGAGGGACTGAAGTTACAAAACCAGCACCAGAAGATGCGGAAAGACCAGCAGCGGATATATCGGCATTTTTTGAAAAAAATGTAGCTCAGATAGTCACATGTTACACATATAGCCGAAGGCCTTGTGTCAGTCAAATAATATTTGGACATACCTTATTTGGTATGAGAGGAAATCCCAAATCATAAACTGTTTTTTTTTTTTCAGAACTGTATGCCTTCCAGCAACTACTGTTCCCTCTGACAGTGATTTTTCTAATGCTATTAATGCTCGACAACTCACTAACATGAGACGAAATTGTTTGTCACAAAAAACTTGAACATGATATCAACATTTAATTCGTTGTTAAATCGTTTTTGTGACGTGGTGGACTACATTACTTATAGCTGGGAGCGTTTTGAGGAAATTATCTGCAGAAAACAGACCCAAAAGACTTGCCATCTGATAGCTGTATTAATATTTACGCATCCAAACAATACTGGGATTACGCAAACTAGTTTCTTATTGTTTTAAGAAGTATTGTCTAGAGAAAGACATGGAGAGGTACCACAGTTTGAAGGTGGATAGTAGCGACTATATCAATGCAGCTAATTTTTTCGTGGTAACTCAGGAAAGGCCATTCCGTGAACCTACAACATGCAGGGTGGCCCATTGATCGTGACCGGGCAAAATATCTCACGAATTTTTATTATATATTCGTGTAGTACGTAAAGAAATACTAATGTTTTAGTTGGACCACTTTTTTCGCTTTGTGATAGATGGCGCTGTAATAGTCAAAAACATATGGCTCGCAATTTTAGACGAACAGTTGGTAACAGGTAGATTTTTTAAATTAAAATACAGAACGTAGGTACGTTTGAACATTTTATTTCGGTTGTTCCAATGTGATACATGTACCTTTGCGAACTTATCATTTCTGAGAATGCATGCTGTTACAGCGTGATTACCTGTAAATACCACATTAATGCAATAAATGCTCAAAATGATGTCCGTCAACCTCAATGCATTTGGCAATACGTGTAACGACATTCCTCTCAAAAGCGAGTAGTTCGCCTTCCGTAATGTTCGCACATGCATTGACAATGTGCTGACGCATGGTTGTCAGGCGTTGTCGGTGGATCACGATAGCAATTATCCTGCAACTTTCCCCACAGAAAGAAATCCGGGGACGTCAGATCCGGTGAATGTGCGGGCCATGGTATGGTGCTTCGACGACCAATCCACTTGTCATGAAATATTTTATTCAATACCGCTTCAACCTCACGCGAGCTATGTGCCGGACATCCATCATGTTAGAAGTACATAGCTATTCTGTCACGCAGTGAAACATCTTGTAGTAACATCGGTAGAACATTAATTAGGAAATCAGTATACACTGCACCATTTAGATTGCCATTGGTAAAATTGGGGCCAATTATCCTTCCTCCCATAATGCCGCACCATACATTAACCCGCCAAGGTCGCTTGTCGCAGACATCGTGGATTTTCCGTTGCCCAATAGTGTCATATTATGCCGGTTTACGTTACCGCTGTCGGTGAATGACGCTTCGTAGCTAAGTAGAATGTGTGCAAAAAATCTGTCAAAGTCCAGTAATTTCTCTTGTGCCCAGTGGCAGAACTGTACATGGCGTTCAAAGTCGTCGCCATGCAATTCCTGGGGCATAGAAATATGGTACGGGTGCAATCGATGTTGATGTAGCGTTCTCAACACCGACGTTTCTGAGATTCCCGATTCTCGCGCAATTTGTCTGCTACTGATGTGCGGATTAGCCGCGACAGCAGCTAAAACACCTACTTGGGCATCATCATTTGTTGCAGGTCGTGGTTGACGTTTCACATGTGGCTGAACACTTCCTGTTTCCTTAAATAACGCAACTATCCGGCGAACGGTTCGGACACTTGGATGATGTCATCCAGGATACCGAGCAGCACACATAGCACATGCCCGTTGGGCATTTTGATCACAATAACCATACATCAACACGATATCGACCTTTTCTGCAATTGGTAAACGGTCCATTTTAACACGGGTAATGTATCACGAAGCCTATACCGTCCGCACTGGCGGAATGTTTCGTGATACTACGTACTTACACGTTTGTGATTATTACAGCGCCGCCATCTATCACAAAGCGAATAAAGCGGTCCAACTAAAACATTCGTATTTCTTTTGCGTGCTACACGAATATGTAATAAAAATGGGGGTTGCTATTTAAAAAAACGCAGTTGATATCCGTTTGACCTATGGCAGCGCCATCTAGCGGGTCAACCATAGCGCCATCTGGTTTCCCCCTTCAAGTTAGACGAGTTTCGTTCTATATAGTTTTTTCGTTTGATGGTTATTTCGTGAGATATTTGGCCCGGTCACTATCAATAACCACCCTGTATATTGTAATGGTATATGTCATAACAGTACATCATTTAGAAAATGTACAAAGTGTAAAAACTGAAGTATTAGACAAGGTCCCTCAAAAGATACAAAATAAATTTGAAACCATTCACAAATGAAACCACACTACTTCTAAGAGAGGGATTTTTAAGTGCTCTGTTTGTATTTTTCTTTTTAAATTTGTCCTATCGAGTTCTACCGACCAAACTTTGAGATAAATACAATATTAGACATGTTATTAATCTGCAAAGTGATTATAAACACTATTTGTTTTCAGTTAATGTAGGTCCCCCACCAGCACCCTTTCTACAGGGTAACCCCGTAATGTTAAAAACTTCCAGCGATAATGGAGAAGGGAAAAATCTATCAATCTACGGTAAGAGACACTGGTTCGGATGCAAATGAATCATAGGATATAAGCGAAATCGTTCTGATACCTCTGACAGTGGACTACTTTGCTTTCCACATTTAGAGAGGAGGTAGTAGGAACCAAAAGAAGAAAAAAAATATGTAGTACACATGGCTGTAAAATGCATACCTTCTGAGCTGGGAGCTTTTGTTCAGTAGAAGAGACAGTTTCACAGTAATAGAGATGAGCAAGTGCTCATACCTTTTAAGGTATGCACTTTAGAGCACATGTCTACTAGACAAATTTGCTGGATAGTTTTTTCTTGTTTTGGTCCATATTACATCCTCCCAAAATATGGAAAGCAGAGAGCTTTCAGAAAAGAGGACAAGAGCTCCAGTGTTAGAGGTATTAGAACGATTTTCGCTTATAATTTTCAACTCAGTTGTTTCCGGACCATGGTCCGTTACCTGAATTGATACATTTACCCTTCTCCATCACCCGTGAAATCTTTTAACATCATCAGGAAATCACCCTCTGTAAGTGAGTCAAGACGGTCGCATACACGCACAGTAATTTGTCCACACAGTAAGTACTGGTAACATGTGACTCAAATCGCGTGAAATTACTGCAGCGCTACAAGAGACACGTCCGAAATATACGTGCATGCTATCGTTCAGATCTCATCATAATTGCTATTATTCCCTACATATTACGTATTACTAACATAAAATTTTGTTTTCACATGTGTACAAAACAACTAGTCTGATGTAGATTGACACTATTATTCCGAGCCATACCGAGGATGCACCCGGCAATAGCACATATAAATGTCCATGTCCGTCCGTCCCCCCCAAGACTACAAATGCCTACCTGGCTAACGACTTTCGACTCCTGCAACTCCTGCACAGATGTTTCTCGTGGCTGTTACTCGTGTCTGCGGTGCGCACTTAGAAACCGTTGCCGGTTCCCGTATCGTTAGTTGTTAAACATCTTCATTATTTCATCGCAACTTGTTTGCACAACATTTTCTCCACTTTCATTTTCACAATCATTTTTGAGAGCTAATGAAACACTTCATTAGACAATTCTGTGTATTTGGTGTTGCAAATACAATGTATTTTCATGCATTTTTAATTCGACATTCTAATTTGTTTAAAAAATGAAGATATCAATGACTTTGCCTGAATTCCGGTAAGGCAGCAGCCACAAAATGGAAACAAATACAAATCTGACAACTGGAAACTATCGACTCATTCTGGTCAACAGAAAAGAATATATGACGGAGAACTGAGAAGTGAGAACTATGAAGCGAGAACTTAGAAACGAGAACTGAGAAGTGAGACCAGAAAAGCGGGAACTTAGAAGCGAGAGCTCAGAGACGAGAACCGAAAAGCAACACCCGAAAACAAAGAAGAATTCAGAAACGAGAACTGAGAGGCGAGACCCGAAAACTGAGAACATAGAAATGAAAACTTAGAAACGGGAACTGAAAATCGACACCCGAAAACAGAGAATTTAGAAATGAGGCCCCAAAACCTGGATCTTTTGCATGGTAACTGTCATAAAAACATTTTAAACACAAATTCTTGTTGCATTATGGACAAAATGACGCAGATGAAAATTTAAACGAAAGGAAAGATTGTAAAACAATATTCGAGTGAAAAGAGAAATGTAAATAATGATTTCAATAATAAATATAAATGACAGAACTGAAGAAATTAAATCAAAGTTAATACATAAAAATTATTTCCAATGGAAAATAAAGTGCTAAGAAAAATAAGGAGGGCAAATCAAGTTAACACGATGATTAACATGATGCCGCAATGGATTAGAAATAAAAAGAAATATTTAAACCAAATAACTGAATAATAATAATTATCGAAGTTATTTCGACAAAGATTTAAAAGTCCTTTCAGTAAATATTTGAAAATATAAATTTCAAAGAACCAAAAACCAATAACCTTCAGCATGACACAAGCATTGATTAATCCCCAACGCTATGTGGTCTTTACCACATTACTATTAAATTTGATACATCGATCAAAATTCTAGCAAAACGCTACATTACCTGTAATTGTGCCAGCGGTAGTAGTACAAACGTTTGCATCAACAACTGAAGGCTCAAGTGCCAAAATCATAAATTTAAGTATACTAGGTAACAGTTGGCCATAATTGCACTATTAAAGAGTTTTACGTGAAAGTTAAGCATAGTATGGATTTAGTTAACAAATTACAAACGTTGTATTGTAATAGTATGTAAAACTTAATGAAAGTGGAAATGCAATGGAAACCTGTAAGTGCCATAGTTCAGTGGTCAGCAAAAATATAGTAAGAGTTTATACTGCTTTTGTAAAACTATGTGTGGCCATCATTTCTCAGATTCTGCGTTATTTCAATCAAATATTTCTTCTCATCTTCACATTCAGGGCAGATAGCTGCATTTTCTTGATGTACTAAACTTGTACATCTTTTCTCAAAATATGGATACTTTCCCAGGCATCAGTTTCATTTAAGCGTCTTCTGGCCTTAACTACATAAGGCTCACGTTTGTCCAACCATAGCCTCTGTACTTTGGATATATTTACATTCGCTGTATTTATATTACAGTCTGCAGCTTTCTTGAAATCTAAGAAGTCAGATGCATCGATGTTGCTGATGATAAACAACTTTGTCTTAATTGCTATATCAAATCCATTACATCTTCTTGAACAATACATTTGGTAACTCAGGAATAAACATTTTGTCCAGTTATGGTGCATGTTAGCGATCAGTAAGAGACTTGCTTCCTGTGCTGGAGAGCTTTTGCAGGAATACATTTATTACTTTAACTTCCGTACTCATTTTTCTCCTGTTTCCTCATTGATGCCAAACTACCTTGTCTTTGTCGTTTGCTTACACTCAAAATGCTACAAACATCTGCTGCATCCACCCTTTTATCTAACAATAAGGATTAAGCGAGCGGAAGATAGAGTCTTTCAAATGCTAACAGCAATGGCTGTAAGAACCGCATACTGGTACCATTGCATTTGGTGCTTGCTGCATTTTCATTCGTGGCGGTTTGAGCCTTTTATACGTTGTTGAGCTTGACATGTAGATCCCATTTCACACGAAACCTCAGAATTCCTTACTTGGCACTTACAGCCTTTTTTATTTCAACTCTTCAATTTTCTTGCACTACGCAGCGAGAACTGAAAACTGAGAACAGATGTAGGTTCTCGAGAACGACGAAAACTTTTTGAAATCGGAAAGTTTGTAGTTCTCGGTTCTCAGTTTGGTCATCTGTGTCATAGCTCCCACTTGCCTCCGGGTATATGCATTCTTGTTCAGAAACAGTCGTTACATAAGAATTACCAAGCGAATGAGGAAAGTTTAGTGCCTTAAGTTCTGTCAATGCGGATATCATTACCGAGGGAGCAGTAGCTCGGATTGAAGAGTATCTGGAAGGAAATACGCCATAGCACTTTCGAGGAAGTCATCCTTTCATTCGAGTGAATCGTTTGGATAAAACGTGGAAAACTTAAATCTGGATGGCCACATGTGGATGTGAAATTATGCTCTTTTACAAGTACCAATATAATTGAAATGCCTTAACCACAGTTTAACTCCAATTAGTGCTAGTTAATTTGTCAGATTGAGATCAAGTGCAGTTAGACATCCTGAAGATAGAGTGAAACACAATTTACATTACAGTTGGTGTCGAAGTGTCTTGTAGGAGAAGTAAAAATAATATCTCACTTTTAATTTTTATTAATAAATGGTACACGAATACTGCCAAAATTAAGTACTTATGTAATTGATAAAAGAGCTATTGGTTGTCACATTTTATGCCAAATATTCAGTTATTCAACAAAGTTAATTTTAGCAAATGGATTTTCTCCTGCGCGCCATCAGATGTGTCTGTAGATGTTGAAGGCACTGTGTTCCAAAGCTCTGAGGCGTGACTGTTCCAAAGAGAGTAACGCCGGGTTGCGCGCAGAAAACGTGATGTCTGCCACCTACGGGTCGTGCACCGTCTTGTAGGTGACCTTTCCGTTGTCGTTCACGCCGACGGTGGCCGTCTTGAAGCTGGTCTTCTTGCCGTTGACGTCGCTGCTGCCGCTGGAGCTGGACGTGAACACGCCGAACGAGTTGCCGGCTGGCGGAGAGATGTCGCCGCCGAACCGGGACGACAGCCCCGTGTCAGGGAACAGGCTCGCCATCTGCAACACGACGCAACGTTGTGTAGATTGTTATTGACTGACGATTTCACAATTAGGATTCACATATACACTGGAAACGTGCGTAGGCCTACTGCCACCATCGCTTTCAGACGCCAGCGAGTGTTTCCACGACAATGTCGGGATTCTTACAAGCACGGTGTCCAACAACTTGTCAACAGAAGTGCTTCGTGCAGGTGTCCAAGCGCTACCGCTGGTTTCAGCTAAGGAGCGAGGCGTCGACAGTGAGGAAGCGGAAATATTTCAGTATGAAAGTGAAACGTTTCATAGTTGCCAATCCAGAGACAGGAACATACGCGTAGGGACTTTTGGTTCGTTTCCCCAAAATGTAGTGGCGGATTTCCATCCCTCCGTAAAACGTAATTAAAAAAGAAAAAGTTGCCAAACTGCATACATTTTAAACATTGAATAGGTCTCTCACCATTGTGTACGGAAAGTTGGCCTATATGGACCTATTTCAGAGGCGAAATGAAGTGCAGAAGGAAAGTATTTTAGTCACTGTCTGGAGAGAGTACGTGACGGGGGAAATACTGACGTGTTTGCTGCTTAGGGCTCCTCGTGCCGACTAGTTCCTTCCTTCTAAGGTACAAATTTCGCACGAAAGTAACACAGATTCGGGAATGCGCATTACGAAACAATAATTTTCGATTGCGGTACTTACTTGTAGTAAAGAATGTAAATTAAACTGACGTTATTGCAGTGCAACGCGATGATTAGAACAAAAGTGGCCACTGTTGAGGAGACGCCGAAGCTAGCAATAACCGTAAATCGAAGAAAAGCAACGTAGAGTGCTCCCCATGGGGCTGACATGCGACGACCAAAACCAGAAGCCCTTCACAAGGGCGCCCATACTACAGTTTATAGGGGGGGACAAGACCTGGGAGTATGGTATATCTTTTGGAAGAGGAAAGGTGACTTATAAGTGTCAATAAAATGTTTTCAGATCTTGTCATGTTAAAAATATTGTGTAATACTAATTTTTCTTGAAAGAAAAAAAACTGAATGTACTATATTTTTTCCTCTCTCCTGGGTGGGGGGGGGGGGGAATCGGCTCCCCCTTGCCCAGATAAAAGGTATGGGGGCCCTTGACCTATCAGTCAACTCTTAGCGCTGCTACTGTAATCTTTGCACCATTGTTACTTTCATAGTTACGTTCTTAACTTCCGCGGCGGCGACTGTATTTCTGTCTTTGTTGTGTGTTCATATGTTGAAAATAAAGAATAACAGCTCGCGTGGATCATTAAATACTTTTAACCTTAACATAAAAGATATTTAAAATTAAAAATAAAAACCAAAAATGAGTCTTTTCTTTTCAGTCACCTCCAATGAAGAAGAACTGGAAATTGTGGGTCATTTCCAGAAGAAAGACTCATTTTCGCTGCGTCTGTTGGCACCTTTAGTAAGAACCACAAAGTGACGTACTGCCTCATATGGCGTAGAGACTAACGGCAGGAAGTTTCCCAAATAACACTGTGAATATTTTGTTTGAAAACAGTGACCGTTCCGTGCACGAAATTGTTAATAAAGGGGAAATGTTACTACTCAATATGTGATTTTTTCCATCAGTCTAGAGATTTTTACGGTTGTAGCGACTTTCAGGATGAACGTAGGACTTTTCACATGTCGTATAGGGACATATTCGAAAGTGAAATGGCAACACTGAAACGTTTACTGACGTCGAATACCCTTATGAACGAATTGTGCACCGACGATTGCCAATCATTTTTAATGTACTAGCTCTTCAGAGCAGGGCATCAACACGTGTAGTAAGTGCAGTCCATTGGCAGGCGTTAATAACTGAAGGGATTATGCGAAAAGAACATAGCTCCAGTTTTCGGTACACTGAAAGAAATCATTTTAAGAATCATAGTTCTAAGTTACGTGAAAACTTTCTTTCTGAGTACGTTCTGTGGTGGTTATCAGGGCAACACATGAGTATGACAATATTTTCACTCAAATAATACTATATATTTTCCTGATATCTTTCCACATGTTTCATTGCTGGAGCTACCTTTTGTCGCAAGTCAGATTTTATTCCTACTTTTATTAAACAGATGGTATAGGAAAATACTATCTAGAATAATAATAACTGTGCCGTGAAGGGATGGGAACGCCTTTTTAGAATTTTTTTTTTTTTTTTTTTTTTCTTTTTGCGAACAGATTACAAACGGCTCAAATGGCTCTAAGCACTATGCGACTTAACTTCTGAGGTCATCAGTCGCCCAGAACTTAGAACTAATTAAACCTAACTAACCTAAGGACATTACACACAGCCATGCCCGAGGCAGGATTCGAACCTGCGACCGTAGCGGTCACGCGGTTCCAGACTGAAGCGCCTTTAACCGCACGGCCACACCGGCCGGCAACAGATTACAGAGTATTGAGAAATCCTTAGACTAACATTCTCTCTCCTCCTAAAGAAAGGCCTTGTGCTCACTTTTCACCCCCACCTGATTAAAAGTATCTACTAGACACACTGTTTCATGATCGGTAAGTTTACCGGTACATTTCTACCTACACACAACAATTCGGCGTAATTTATGTATTTACACTTACGGTTTCTTTTTCGTCTTGTCTTCAGTAATTCACCGTCTCCTTAGTTTTGTATCGTTGTACCAAGTTTTAAAACTTATGGATTCTTTCCGAATGGGAATGCGATGGCTGTTTCACCATCTTCAGTAGAAGTGATTTCTTCCCCGTCAGTTAGTTCGAATAAATCTCTTGATCCAACGCTAAATCGTCTTTTACCTTCCGAATCAGTCATTCTTTCAACAATACCCTATTATGTTTGTTTGAACCAAAAATACAAGATGCGACTGAGAAAGATTCCGCTCTTTGTGAGATTGCTGCGTAGCAACCTTGTAAATAAACCAGTTCAGTGTCCTGATGCGATAAGGAGGTAACTCATGACCCGCCAATTTCTTGAAACGAGCCAACGTTTCGGACAGTTCCCAACTCTTCAGTAAGAAGTGAACCACCGAGTGGAGCAAGACCTTTCTAGGACAGACCGAAAGAGCTTTCGTTCCATCACAAGACGGGTACTTCAAACACTCTAAGAATAGAGCTACCTCCTTTTTGCAGCAAACCCTTTAATTTCTACCCGTTGAATCACCGTAAGCCGCCTCGGAAAACGTGTATTAATAACTTGGACAGTAGAAAGGAAGCTAGTTTTGCAGCATAACTATCGGAAAATGTAATATGCCTTGGAAGGAAAGTGTCTGTTAGCGATATGAGATGATATGTTAAATACCAACTCGTGGTATGTACCTCCAAAAGCTAGGTTCGTAGTATTACTGACGCAGGAACTCTGTGGTTTGTTCTTGATACCAGCTGATGTAACAGCAGACGGGAAGTAATTAGTGACATTGATCGCATTAGCAGCACAAAAATGATAGAATCGCTTCCTGGGCTCTGTGGTAGGACATCTGGTATGAATAGCATGCGACACGAAAAGGACGCCAGGGATGACCTTAGAATTTTGTACAGCGCTTTATTCAGCCTCTGGCACTGTTTAAAGCGCAGTATGTAAAAGAAGACACAGTAGTCTCACCGCAAAACTTCCGCGATTCGAATGCTCTATATGTTTACAAACAAAAACTGCAGTTCAGTGCATTAGCCACATGCTGCCTTTCGGTTTTGACGATCTATTTGTAACTATACCTCGGACTTCTTGGGTCGAGTGTATAAAAATGAAATGATCGTATGGCATTCATTGGCTGGGATATCCCCTAATGGGTTCCGCCGCCGTATTGCAAGTCTTTTTAGTTGACGCTCTTTCGGCGACTTGCGTGTCGATGATGATGGATACACAACACCCACTGCCTTCCGGACCCCTTTTCGTGGTAGGCGGTAACATTACCGCTGCGCTACGGAGGTGGACAGATCGACTGTATAAACATCGATGACTGGAGATGAAATATGACAGTAGATCAAAAGTGAACTGTGTTCAGGATTCAGCTCTATTACACAACACGAAACTTGGATCCTCCGAAGCAAATTCAGATTTGATCTTAGGTAGCACTTGACATGCTTGGAAAACACGGCTAAAATCGGCCATTGTCGCAATTATTGCGCCTCGACCGCAGACATTTATCGTACATCATAGATACGCAGTATGTATTATCGAAGGTCTGATGCTGTAACCATGGGAGCAAGTAAACAGAAAAGGGGGCCTTCATCTAACTTTTTTCAATACGAGAAAGATTTGCTGCTGGAAATTGTGTTGGGCCAGTAGGAAGATATAATTTAGTGAAAAAAAAAACACAGATAAAGTCAGTGTGGCCAACACGGTAAAGGCATGGCGAGACTTTGCTGTTGACTTTTATTCTCTGCTAAGGCTGATACCTTACAGACAGTTCTGCTTTGAACAGATCATAAACCATTATTTGAAAGGTCCCTGTGGCGTAAAATCTTAAGGTTAACAGCAACTTGCACATTGCTGTCAGTGGTTGGTTTTCTTTGATTGGTTTTATCGGATGGTCTCTGAGCCTTAGTCCCAACTGCTCTACAGTACTTTTCTCCAAACGAAATCTCAGTTTAAATGAGGGGTTATTTAACTCCAAGAGTGGGTTCAACTTTTCTCGGAACGTGTGAGGAACTCGTTGGATCTCGTCATAGTTGCCCTCTGTCCACACATCTGAATGCTCAGATGTTAGTAAATTAAACGAGAGGAAACAATGTAATTCACATCGGGTAGGGTTATTGCGCACAGAATGTTGCCCAACAGTGGTACAGGACCCCTCAGAAAAGGAAGAGTATCGTATGATTTCAGTGGTACAAATGACATGGTAATGTTATTATAATTATTTTTACGATCAATAATGCAGTGCTAAGAAACGGAAAAAATTTCTAGAACTGACATGGGTTCGAACATGCGATCGTTTGCGTTGTAGTGCACAACACAACCTACGAGCCAGAGAAACGAATGAAACAGATCAACATACTTGCTTATGTTCTCTTTATCGACGCACGTAAATTCTCATAGCAGTTCAAGGATGTGTTCGGTGGTTAACACTTTAATACGAATTACATAGTTACTGCTACTCGAACCGAAAGGGAACATACATAAGTGGTGTTGAATTGTTACTGGCTGCCTTCAGAATTACCACACTTAACTATTCACTGCAAATAATTCGAATTTTCCTTCCTCACTCAGCTGCTAAGTGTCTATAAAATGTCTTTGAACTAATCACATGAATTACGATTCGTCTCCCGGCAGCGATTATGAAATTGATCATTAAGTACACTCGGTAGCCGGTAATTTCCTTAACCTAATCTTCCAGATAGAAAAAAAGTACGTTGAACATCAGCGGCGTGGAAATGCCGTGTAGTCACATATTTACTTGCCATTTTTGTGTTAATCACAACTTTTTTAATTATTATTTCAATTGGTATCTGCTAAAAACAAAAGCGATGAATCGTAGTGCCACTACACTATAAACTGACGATTAGAGCTGAACCTGACTTTGAACCGCGAATTTTCGCCGGTCAAATACGACCTGACTTCACGGCGATGTGATCTAGGATTAACGTTTATATAATGCGTAGTTGCAGGTTAAGTTTGATCTAAGGTCATTTTTTCTCTTAACCTAAGTTTAAATGCTTTATACAATCGGCCCTTTAATGTTCACCACGACGTGACTTGAAAGCTTCTTAACTTTTATTATAACAACACCCTAAACTCTTGGAAAGCTGTTTTTATCTGTAATGTATGAATTAATTTTTCGTTTTGTGAATAAAGATCGCCTTTTCTTGCGGCAATGTATTTTATTTCTTCTAGACGCGTTTCGCCTTTTACTTTAAAGCATCATCAGTGGAATCTAGAATAATACAGTTTTGTTTTACTACGCGAGATTTGTAGATTAAAACAGTTCAAGTCTAGTTTTTTACGTAAGACTAATAGCGCTCCACAGTAATTATGGCAAGCAATATGAAAATTGTGAAGAAAAAAGTTCAGAACATGAAAACGTGCTTATGTTTCGTAAGTGAAGTTATAGTGCGACGTTCAGCATGTGACCAGATGAGAGGAAACGCAGATGCCAACAAAAAACGCGAAAAACTTAAGTAATCACTTATTTACGTAAAAAACAAGATGTGAACTGTTTTGTTATCTATAAATATCGTACATTAAAACAAAACTATATCATTCTAGATTTCACTGAGTAAAAGACGAAACATGTCTGGAAGAAATAAAATACCTTGCAGCAAGTAAAGGTAGTTTTTACTTACAAGACGAATATTTCTGTGTTTACTGGGAATGATGGTCACATAAACAAACTTGTTGTTCAGTACTTTTCTTTGTTACTGTGAAACAATACCTCTCCGGTACAAAGTATTTTTCCTTGCCAACACTGCTTTGAGCAAGCTCTAAGGTTTCAGGTAACATAGTCTGGAAAAGTCTGACAGATGCCGTTTCATGGCTTCGCGTCCGTTCCTTGATACCTGTAATATCCACGTGTCTCTTTAAACCAGTGCTGTACTCCAAATGTTCAGTCTACTTCGATCATCTCTTATCATATACACTATTTGATCAAAAGTATCCGGACACCTACTACTGGACATTAATATGAGGTGCGTCCACTCTTCGCCTCTATCACGACTTGATCTCTGTTCGGGACACTTTCAGTGACGTCTCTGAATGTCTGTTGAGAAATGGCTGCCCATTGTTTCTCAACGGTCTAAAACAGAGTACGTAGTGAACTAGAACGCTGGGGTCGAAGCGAAGTCGACGATCGAAGTTCTAACACATCCCAAAGCTATTCCATCGAGTTCAGGTCGGGACTCTGGACAGAACAGTCCATTTCAGGAATGTTATTGTCCACAAACCATTACCTCACTTATGTTGCTTTATGACAGGATGCTTTGTCATACTGATACAATCAGTCATCGTCTCCGAACCGTTCCTTTACTGTAAGCAGTACACAGCGCTGTAACATGTTTTCATATTCTTCCATATTTAGCATTTTCTTAAGCCAAGAAGGAGACCACAACACAACCACGAAAAACACCCGCATACCCTAACACCACCTCCTCCGTACTTCACTGTCGGCACTACACATGATGGCAGGTAATGTTCCGCAGGCATTCTCTAAACCCAAACCCTTCCGTCGGATTGCCGCGGGGTATGCGATCAGTCCAAATCACTCACTTCCAGTCATCCACTGTCCAGTGAAGTCACTCTTTCAGCACTACAGAAATGTGTGGCTTATGAGGAGCTGTGCGGTCGTTGTACCACTTTCTTCATAACAGCGTACACACAGTCACTGTATTCGTTGGGCTGCTGTAGCACTTTGGAACTCGTAACTGATTTTCTTCAGCTGATTTCTTGCGATTTTTTCCATGCAACCTCCGCAAAACAACCTCAGTATATGAACACATCACAAACATTCGACTCGGCCAGCTTTAGAAGGGTTGAAATGTCCCTGATTTATGCGTTACCCAGATGACAGCCAGAGACAAGCCTCTTTCGAAGTCACTGAGCTGTCCTGACTGACCCATTCTGCCGTCACTCCTTGTCTACTGACAATGCATGCAGACGCAGCAGCTGGACCATCTTTCTAAGCTCGGCCTGGAGCAGGCTACAAACAGTGCGCTGTTCCTAAAGTACCTGAGAGGATTGGCCTGACGGACTGAGGGTCCTAACAGTTGATTTGGGTTTGTCCTGAGTCTCCTGCAAAGCGGATCACTCCTACAGCTGGTCCGGCCAACGTTCTTGTTGGCTGGTAGTGTGGTTAGTGGCCCGTGTCCATGATGAGCCCGTTGCGGGAGTCACCCTCTTTCTCGTAGAACTTGCGTGCTCAGCAGCAAGACGTCTGTGTCTTCATGCAGTTGTTGCGTGGGGTAAGTCATGGGTAGGCGCAGGGCGATTTTAAGCTCCCTGTTTTGGACCCTATGCAGTGTGTCAGCGTCATTGCCTCATAACATGTCACTTCCTCCAGTACTGGACATATCAGTGTGAGGCAAAGCTTGATGTCATTGTGGGGAGGCAGGGTCGACGCCGGGTTGAGCGGAGATTATAAGATGCGGAGGCGCCCTATAGCTCTCTTCCTAATCCAAAGAATCTGAGGGACCACGAACTGATCTAGCTTGATGCCGAGATAAACTGCAGTCTTGTTCCACGGGATGTGGCTTCCTGCGATGGTGAGTGGCGCAAGGTCTGGCAGTATCCTTCTCTTAGCGCAGGCTACCGCCTGTTTCTTGGTGGGGTTGAAGTTGAGGCATCACTTTGTGGACCAAGCCCCCAGTGCATCACAGCTGAGTTGCAGAGGGCGTCCTGTGGTGTGAGCGTTCACGGTACATGTGAACAGGGCAGTGTCGTCAGCACAGAGAGCTAACTCCACCCTGTCCACCTGCAGTGCATCAGACATATAAAGGGACCCCTGAGGCACCCCAGCTCGGACGGTCGCTCCACACATATAATGTGTGGCCAGATAGGTATGACTTCAGGAGGACCACATGCGATGTTGGGACCCTGTGTACAAAGAGCTTGTATACGGGGCCGCCATGCTACACAAAGGCCTGGGAGATATCACTCGTCTCCAGGGCCCTCATGTTGGGCTCCACCAGACGTAATAGCTGGCGAGTGGTGGCATGGCCACCCAAAACTGTTCACCCCGGAGGAGACGTTCCTGATCGACATGTTGAAGAAGGCACTTCATGTAGATCCTCTCGAACACTTTCGAGAGGGCCGGTATCAGAATAAAGGGTCGGTAACTTGATGGTAATCGTGGGTCCTTGTTGAGTTTCAGGGTGGCCACCACTTCCACCTGCTTCCACATGGAAGGGAAGATCTCGTGTTTGGAGGCAACCCGGTCAGGTTGAACGCCTTAGACACACTGTCCAGCGAGTGCAGCAAGGTGGAGCTTCCCTGCAGTTTTGGGTTGGCTTTATATGGGGCCGACGTACACCACTGGTGTTCATGGAAGGCGCCATAACGGCTGTACGATACGTGCGACCATATCGGCAGCACATCTTGTGAATGACTTCCTTCAGGACAACGACATCGCTCGACTTGAGTGGCCAGCATGTTCTCCAGACATGAACACTATCGAACATGCCTGGGATGGATTGAAAACGGCTGTTTATGGACGACGTGACCCACCAACCACTCTGACAGATCTACGCCGAATCGCCGTTGAAGTGTAGGACAATCTTAACCAACAGTGCCTTGATGAACTTGTGGATAGTATGCCACGACGAATACAGGCATGCAGCAATGCAAGAGGACGTGCTACTGGGTATTAGATGTACTGGTGTGTACAGCAATCTAGAACACCACCTCTGAAGATCTCGCTGTATGGTAGTACAACATACAATGCGTGGTTTTCATGAGCAATAAAAGGGGCGGAAATGATATTTATGTTGATCTCTATTCCAATTTACCGTACAGGTTCCGGAACTCTTGGAACCGAGTTGATGCAGAACTTTTTTTATGTGTGTGAATGTGAAATCAGTGGACAAATTGAGTATCGCCTTTTTTAGTCGGTAGCATCCACTGGCCGGCTATATTATTACTTAAATAATTATTGAGGTCACCGTGAAATGTTATGACGTGATGGTAAAATTGGAGTAGCAGTACAGCAAACGCAAAATACAGTGTAAAAATGAAACTAAATTTATCTGCTAATGTGAGCATGGTTGAGTCTGGCCATTGTTAGGAAGTGTACTATTTAAGAAATAAAAAAACGAAGTAAATGGTATGAACTGCTAAATTTCAAAGCAATTTTTTCACTTAAATGTGAAGAAATTTAACATTCCTAAGGAAAAGAGTGCGATTTCGTTTTAGGTAAGGGAGGGAGGTACAACCGGTTACATGATGTAAGCAGTAAACCGTAGTCATGTACGTATCTGATGATCTGAAACACTTCTTCCTTGGATTTTTACCTTTGTTGCCTCCGATATCCACAGCCGTTGTCCTCAAATTTTCAGCACCTTATTCCTCTTTACATGGAAAATCTTTTCTCGGTTGAAACTTATCATGAAGACCTCTATGTTTCTTCAGTTACTATGTATAAACTGTCAGGTTTAAGTTCTTTTGATTACACTTCCCTAAATTACTTAAGATGAATGCCATAATGATACCTTGAAAGGCATGCTTCTCGGTTCGAATCCCGAAGCTGTACACAATTTTAACCTACGTACAAGTTTCAACCCTATTCCATACACCGTACACTGAATGGGCGACGTATCAGACGAACGTGCAGGCCGGGTAAGCAGAGGTACTTGTCGTTGCTATGCATCTGATGCCTCTGAAAAGGGTTGTAATCAGTGTGTGGAACAATTCTGAATATGGTGGTTAATACGAAAACTACCCAAAAAAAGAGAGTTGCTTAGCGAGCAATGAAGAGATGCTTGTTGGGAAAACAAGTAAATCGGTGGAAAAAATAGAGTAGTAAACCTAATATTGACTGGAATGAAAATGAAATTGAAGTGGATGGGTCATAAACGAGGGATACGAATATACTTTTAATTATCACATAGATAACTTCATGCACTGTCATTTGAACATCAAGGACCGATCCATATTGATTCCAAGATGTACTGAATTACTCGTATAAAAGGGGCAGTCAGATGAATATGAGACAGATGGTAAAATGTAAACTGTTAGTAATTTCAGAAGATATCGCCGTAGCAGTTAATATATTTATCCCACTGCGAAACAAGACCGTCAATTACTTTTTTTTTTAAAAAAAAAAAGAAAGAAAAGAAACTTTTGCGGTTGGCTATGGAACTGTAATTGTACCCAGGCGTGCCCATCTTCGACCGAAGGAAATCGACGGCTACGAATGACTTTCTTCATGGCTCCAATAATATGGAAATCACATGAGGATCTGTGAGGGCTACCCAGCAAAACGTCTGCAACGAAGCTGAAAAAACCTTAGGAACAAGCAGGCGGGCAACATGTGTGCGTCCCGCTGTCAATGCAGCGGTGGATGGTGCCGTCAGAAATGACCGACGGTGGAAGGTGGAAGTCATTCTTCTTTTCCATGAAGGCAATGACTGTCTTGTCTCACAGTGGGATAAATGTATTAACAGTTATGGCGATTACTTTTGAAATAATAAATAGGTTACTTACTTTCTTCCATCTGTCTCTTTACATCTAACTGCCCCTTACTTCGATTCCGTCGAAGTTACATGTAGCTTATTTTGCGTCTCTTTGTTATTTCGATAGAATGAAGTAAGCTCGGTTTAATTTTCCTTTTCGAAGTCTCCATTTATGGAAGTAATCACTCAATATCGTCAGCTCACTTGTCAGCGCATTCTTAGAGTGCGAAAAATCTTTACTCTGAGGGACTAAATCTATCCCACCGGATTTTCATGGAGTATGTGTTTGGCATGTGATGGACATACAGGTTAAACAGAATTGGGGCCAGAACCGGTCACTTATGTAGGCCATTATTTAGAGTCCTACATCTGCTGGCAGTTCTTCAGGAACACCTTAAAGCTCCTTTCAGAGGGCATATTATTCACTAGAACCGCCAGGTTCTGACGGGGCATGATTTCAGTAAGCTTCGTCATCAATCTCTCCCTCCACACAGTGTCATATGTTGTCGTGAGAACCACAAAAACTAAATCTGATTTGAGACCTCTTTGCAGATCAGCTTCTACTAGAGTTGTCAGTGTTAAGACCTACACGCAGATGCTCCGTCGCTGCTGAAAGCCTCTTTGTTCGATGGTGATGAAGTGATGTCGGCTTCTTGAATACTTTTTAGAATAAGCCTTTCTGGTAGCTTTTGTGTATTCTGCCAGTGAGTATTGCGCTTCTATGCGGGAAAACAGCGGCCACATAACAAAGATTGATGACAGCTTAATGAAGAGCAGGACCGATTCGAGAACGTTTTTCCACGTAGGACCTCGTATACTTTCACCAGCTTTCACAACTAATTGTGATATGTTCTGTATACAACTCTTGCAGCTGTGGTGCCCCTGGTGCCCTCTCAGCTTGGCATCCCAAGGGGCCGATGCTCATTGTGACACGTCCTGTATAAATATCTTACAGTTCTAGCACATCTGGCGCTCCTGTCAGCTTGACACCCCAAGCGCCGACTTCGGTCACTTGAGCCTTAAACCGGCTATGCACGAGAGTCATCACTTGTACGTTGCTATTAGACCTGGACTCATTCAGTCACTAGCAGTCCTAGCTAACATTGTTCCGCGAGATCTGAGGTAATCCTGCTCCAGAAGATCACTTCTCATTGGAACTCAACCTTGTAAGATTCCCTACAAGATCCGCCAGCAACACGTCCGAAATCACGCAAACTTCCCTGGGTTTATTCAGAAAGCATCAATTCTTCTGAAGTGACCTCCAAGTCGCGACAACGACGGAATATCCACCCAACAGTGCTCACCTGGTTCACAACCCTACAAATAAGGAATTACAACCACCGTGCCAAACCTGATTTAGGGCAGATCGAGGGAGGTCTGGTTACGTCTTGATGAGAATGGGGTTTCGACTCATCTACATCTACACCTACATTTATACTCCGCAAGCCACCCAACGGTGTGTAGTGGAGGGCACTTCACGTGCCACTGTCATTACCTCCATTTCCTGTTCCAGTCGCGTATGGTTCGCGGGAAGAACGACTGCCGGAAAGCCTCCGTGCTCGCTCGTATCTCTCTAATTTTACATTTGTGATCTCCTCGGGAGGTATAAGTAGGCGGAAGCAATATATTCGATACTTCTTTCAGAAACGCACCCTCTCGAAACCTGGACAGCAAGCTACACCGCGATGCAGAGCGCCTCTCTTGCAGAGTCTGCCACTTGAGTTTGCTAAACATCTCCCTAACGCTATCACGCTTACCAAATAACCCTGTGACGAAACGCGCAGCTCTTCTTTGGATCTTCTCTATCTCCTCTGTCAACCCGACCTGGTACGGATCCCACACTGATGAGCAATTCTCAAGTATAGGTCGAACGAGTGTTTTGTAAGCCACCTGCTTTGTTGATGGACTACATTTTCTAAAGACTCTCCGAATGAATCTCAACCTGGCACCCGCCTTACCAACAATTAATTTTATATGATCATTCCACTTCAGATCGTTCCGCACGCATACTCCCAGATATTTTACAGAAGTAACTGCTACCAGTGTTTGTTCCGCTATCATATAATCATACAATAAAGGATCCTTCTTTCTATGTATTCGAAATACATTACATTTATCTATGCTACGGATCAGTTGCCACTCTCTGCACCAATTGCCTTTCCGCTGCAGATCTTCCTGCATTTCGCTGCAATTTTCTAATGCTGCAACTTATCTGTATACTACAGCATCATCCGCGAAAAGCCGCATGGAACTTCCGACACTATCTACTAGGTCATTTATATATATTGTGAAAAGCAATGGTCCCATACCACTCCCCTGTGGCACGCCAGAGGTTAATTTAACGTCTGTAGACGTCTCTCCATTGAGAACAACGTGCTGTGTTCTGTTTGCTAAAAACTCTTCAATCCAGCCACACAGCTGGTCTGATATTCCGTAGGCTCTTACCTTGTTTAGCAGGTGACAGTGCGGAAATGTATCGAACGCCTTCCGGAGGTCAAGGAAAATGGCATCTACCTGGGAGCCTGTATCTAATATTTTATGAGTCTCATGAACAAATAAAGCGAGTTGGGTCTGACACGATCGCTGTTTCCGGAGTGTGACTGCGAAACGGAGGAGCCAACAATAGAACACATTAGTAAGGATTGCCCACTTCCAGCATTTGACGGTGGTCTGAGGACTCTACACCAAGTGCCTCCGAATGGTCTGGACTGGTTGTAGAACTTGGACATCTGCGTTTGGTTGTAGCTACTTCATGTACTTGTTATATGTATACCACTTGGAAAAAATAATGATGCATAATTAGTTTTTCGTTTATCGAAATTGAACTTACTTTTCACAAGTGATTGTTATTTATACAAAACAGATTTAATTTCTGCGTGATTGCCTGTCATTTTGGAATAAAAACAGCAATCAATAGCGAAAATAAAACTACTCTGCAATTTTTTGGTTTGTTTGCAATGGTACATGGACAGCAGGCATGTAACTGCAATAATAATAATAATAATAATAATAATTACGTAACCTTATTTTTTCGAGGTGCTAATAAAAATTTTATGACTACTCAATAGCAGGAAGAAGTGCAACTGTTAGTTTGTTTACCTGGAATCCTCCCTGAGGCCCTATCGCAGCAGAAGCGGCAGCTCCCACAGCTCCATCACCACCTCCGGCTCCGCCACCGAAGCCCGGGTAGCCGCCTCCGAAGCCAGGCTGGGCCCCGAAGCCCTGACCACCAAACCCTGCAGGCCCACTGCTGCCGAACACGAAAGGCTGCCCACCGGCACCACCTCCTCCAAATCCTGCCAAAGTTACACAAACGCCACATTAAAACCCGAATTTCTGCCTCATTTCAATATAAAGGCCTCTAGTGTATAACGTACTGGACCACAAACTAATAATCCTCAACAGACATCACACTGATAGCACGTAACACTGTGTCTACAAGTTTTTCAAGTACTAATGATCAGACCCCATCGGTGTACCAATCTATACATAACACTTGCCTCGTTTCACCTGTTATTCCAAATACCCCTTCCTTCTAAGTGAGATAGTGTGTCTGAATGTTCGTCAGTCAAAGGAAGTAAGGGTGCATGCAGCCCATGAGCTTGGAAGATGGGAGTGGTGCACAGCAAACTCATAATGAAGATGTAGAAGAAAGAGCAATTCTTGGTTACTGAGAGTGTTCGAATCACCAACCTAGTTCGTGCTCATGGCAATGTAAATGAATGGGCTCCCCAAGTTATGACGTGAAAGGCACAACCAAAACATCCCCAACCTGTCTCTAGCCTGAACTGCACATTACACACACATTGAATCACCAGTGCACCAGACTTCTTCCATCATCCACACAATCACAACAATCACAATTAGTCGGACCACGCTACATGGCTCCATTCAGTGTTCGGCCAGTTTAGCCCATTCAAGGCATACAGCCTGATAAGCCTTTGGTCTTTTGCGACGAACTAGATTTCAAACGCCCAGCGTATGGAGTTCCCGTCGCAGCGTTCGTTCGGAAATTAGTTGAGATGGAGCTGTTTTCACTGACAGCAGCAACTTTTATCGTGCTTGAAACCTATGTTAACTAACAAGGCACGATACTCATTTCCACTTGGTCAAAATCTTTTTCGACCACTATCTTTACACCATGTTACACGGCTGCGAGTAGTATACCGTTTCTTCTCTACATGTTGAACAGTAGGTGTTGATATAAAAAAAGTTGGACAGTTATTTATCGTGTGATCGATAGCTGATTTTTACTATTCTTTCAGATCCCTACCTCGATGCATCTTACTATGCTGACTCCATGTAAAAACCTGGCGTATGCACCCCATTTCACTGCCCTGAGTTTCGTCAACAGTACATAGAGGGTCACATGGCCCCATGACCACCTGTACAGTGCCCGAAAGAGACCAATGTGGTATTTTGAGGGGGTAACTAGTATGTTGTCTGGTGAGGATCCTGTTGTGAGTGAACCGACCATTTAGGATGACGATAAAATTTTATTCCGTTTTGTTTTCTTTTGTCTGGAGTTTTCTCTGCTTCTTGTATTCCGTCTTGCATTCGCTGTTTCCTTTTTTCTCTCGTCTAAGTTTCTCAACTCCTTTCAGCTTTTGCTTCACTTTGAATTCCTCCCAAATTTAGCACTTCGTTCTTAAATGTGCTGTTTCTAACATTTGGGCCTTTGTGATGCATCCTTAACCAAATTGTCGTGTCCTGTAACTTCCAGGGACAGCTGAATATCTGTTTCTTTAATATATTTTCGTTCATTCTTTATAGATGTCCAAAAAATATCAGCCTCCCCTTATTTACTCCCTGAAATTATTTCCAATTTCTAATAGACTTCTCTGTTCCTTCACACTTTCTACTCATTTTCAGTCTGAATTGTGTCCATGGTATTGCTTACAATTCTGTCCGCCATGACCTTCCGCTTCTCAATGCTACAGTTTATCATCAGGTATTCTTTAATGTAGAGATATTCTCTTTTAACGTCAGTGCTGTAATGCTTTATTTTGACATTGCAGGAGATGCACTTGTTACTATACTTAATTTAATTTAATTTTCTTCAATCTATTTGCTCTTTCTGTCTTTAGCTGAGATCTTGAACAACTATTTTTTCTAATCTATTTTTTTCAAGAGGTTGATTGTGTCGTTTGACACTTATAGGAATAGGGACATACTTCGACAGTGGAATGTAGAAAATATGGTTGCCACAGTAGAATATAGAATGAAGGCTTTCACGACCAGATGACATAGCTGCTGGACAACGACCTCACATTCCGAAAGGTTTACCAGCAACATTAGAATATATTGACGAAAATAGGAAGCTTCTTGCTACAGCTTCAAAATTATTCATTACACCAATCAACATTTCGCATTCAAGGCTGCTCACATGGATTTCGAAAATCCAACCTGGTAAAGGCACAATTCTGGACAAATGCCTGGAAAAGCAGTTAGTTCGTCATCTTTTTGGATTACATTCGAGAGGCTTTCCTTTAACAGCCATGGAGGAAAAGAGACGAGTTAAGTTTGCTGCCATGAAAAGCCTCAGGAAGAAGGTTAACAGTAAAAATTGGACAGCAGGATATGACTAGCTGCATATTTTAAAAAAAGAAATCTGTAACTGTTGTTCAAAGCACAATGGCTTGTGGTAAACGTTGGGTGAAAAAATAGTTGCATGTGAAGGGAAGAATGACACTATCTCATTTGGTCACTACAAAAGAGTCCAAGTTAAACAAACACTCAGGCTTCAAACGGTATAGAGATCACCTTCATTCATGAAGAAATGGACATTTAGACGCGTATTATAACTAAATAAAATACCCATATGCAATAATACTACCGTATTTGTCTGACAAATAATTTAATTACCATGTCTAAAATTACCGGCGCTATAAGATTTAAAAAAATGTTATAAATTACGTATGTTTTTCTTAATCTGTTCAGATGTCCTTAAACTATTGTACTTCTTTTCGGTGTTAACTAAATCACAGAAATACACCTTTTAGATGATCTGTGTTAGTAGTGTTCATGGGTTCCCGTTCAGACGGAGGAACCATTGAGTGGAACATGTGTATGCCTCACCTCCTGAACCGAAGCCTCCAGAGCCGGAACCAGAGAAGCTTCCGCTGTAGGCGCCGCCGGCAGCGCCGCCACCGGACGCCGCTCCAAACCGCTCAGCCAGGGCGTTGCTGTCTAGGTCACTGTAGCCACCAAAACTGCAAGTGTTGCAACTCTGCGTTAACTCCAGAAATGTTACACCACACAAGCACTAACATATCTTTGTTTCCCTTTTGAACTGAATAAACATTTATTTTACTTTAGAAGAACATAAGCTTCAGTAATAATTACATCAAAGATGAACTGGTAAAACATATTCCAACAACAGTCGTGAGGCTCATTCTGTCATTACTGCATTGATGCATATCTGTCTCCAGAAGGTCTGACGTTACACAGAGAACCTGAGTCCATTCTCAGTTTTGACGAGCCATTGATTAAAAAGGATTGGAAGGGGGCGCACTCAGCCTTATGGAGACAACTCATGAGTTGGAAGAAGAAAAATAAATAATGGTTACCATTTCGAGAATTACTGTAACGTTAACGGCTTTTCTCAAGAACCCTTGTCCAAAGACACCGAACGGAAGCTGTAGCCATGGAATATATATATATAAAAAAATGCCTTGCGCTACAATAGAACTACTGTTTGATTTATACATTGTCGTTAGTAGTTGAACATTAGTATCTTTAGCCGTGAATTTATACAACAGATTCGCACACTATTCTGACACTTCCTTGACAGAAACATGTCGATTTGCGTTAGAGTCTAACCAAGTTATCTGTGACCTATGATAGTCACAACTCATGTATGACGTTCAATTCATTCGAAACAGCAATTTTGGATTCTTACAGATTTGCATTTAATCGATTAACCCCTTTATCGGTGGCATCTATAGCAACAACTGACAAAAAACTGAATTGAAACCTTTCTTTAGGGGTAACATCTAGTCTTTGTCTTCAATAACGATTTGTTGCTATGCTGTTGATGAATCATTAAGTAAATCACACACTTCTGGCAGGCTCTTATACAGAGCAGCATATGAGTGACTTCAGGCTTTAAGAGAGCAATGAAGCTGAATAATGCAATTCCTAAGATCTTACAGCTTTTCTTTGGCCATGATCGACTGAGTGTTGTGTCAACATCACTTGTTTGTCAGAGAAAATATTTTCTTCAGATATTATCTTCATCTCTCCTTCATTTATCAGATCTTGCTATTGTTATGCTCATGCTCAATCTTATACTGGATAACAAGGGCTGATGTATGTCAATGCTTTATGTGTTGTCAGATGAATAAAAACAATTAGAATTTACTTTAAAATGATCGAATATTGATTCTTATTAATTTTAAATGATGGTAAAGGTTGATGTTTTAAACTCAGACCAAGACCCAGTTGTTGAATGATGTTGAGAAAAACGGCGATGGTGCCGGACAAAATATTGTTTGAAGTAAGGCGAGGTGAGTGTATTGAGAGAGGAAAGAGTGATTAGTTGTATGGAGTTTTTAAGCTTGACGATATGACAAAGGAAGAGAAATGATTTGGGGAAACGTGTATTATGTGAGGATCTGTAGCCGAAAAGTCGCAGATGATGAAACAGTGTAATGTAAATCGAATCACGTTTGGAAGAGGCTGAGGAAACAGAGACCTGCTCATATAGCTCAGTGTGCAGTGTGCTACGTTGTGATACAGAAAGGTGTGTCGGATCCAGATCAAAACCACATAATGTACTAACCATCTTTGGTCCGGCACACTGGCCAGCCTGACTGGTTTTTAGGCATCTCCACATTAGAAAGTATGATACACAAATATAATAATAAACAGAACAAAGTTTATATACTTCAGACACAGATGCCACACATGACTTCTCTATCTTATCTTTGCTAGCGAGGTATAGCATACTGCCACGAAGTCAAAATAAAATAAATTTGCAAATACACTAGGAAAAACCACGATTTCATGGCCTGAAATTGGAAGACATGTGGTGTAATGGTCGCACTACGGTGGGAAAGAGATCATGTGGCAAGAGTGACCTGTCATGGCGTGTATGCTTTTTGGAAGGAATTGATTTGGATGGGTTTTTGTTGGAAAGTGGTTACATATTATATGAAGTCTTCAGCCGATTGGCAATGGACCAAAGCTAATGGTAGTATATGGAGAGATATCAAAATGTTGGCTAGAGGGATTGGTGGATAGAAATTTAGATTTGTTTTTGAAGGATTATTTGGGATTGGATCAGGTGAGAGACTAAGTGAAGTAGGTACATGGCAGAGAAACAAGAATCTTTACAGTCAGAATCCTACCCCACGCTAAACGGATCTGCTTTTTTTGCTTCATTTCATTAACACATTAAGGTGACACTACTCTTTCCACAGAGGCGCATCATCTGGTAACTAGAATCTCTGACAAGTCTCGCGCAGTGCTGTTTGCATACTTTTAGCTAATCAGACACTTTTCCACAAAGAGTTCGATTGACAATAGTGAAATTTCGGAGTCTGTCATCGTCTGTTGGTCGATGGTTATGCGGTCTGAGGTAGTGGTTCGTTGGTTGTCCCGCAATCGATCAATCTGCCACCGCCTATTGATGGTGAGATAGCTACACACTTTTGGCTTGGAAATGCTTTGGTGCTGCTGTATGCTGCGCTCCCTCATGAAGAGCATATACACTCAAATAGATCTCACAGTTTCGCGTCAGCCGCGCGGAGTGGCCGCGCGGTTTGGGGCGTCACGTCACGGACTGCGCGGCCCTTCCCGCCGGAGGGTCGAGTCCGCCCTAGGGCATGAATGTGTGTGTTGTTCTTAGCATAAGTTAGTTTAAGTAGTGTATAAGTCTAGGGACCGATGGCCTAAGCAGTTTGGTCCCTTAGGAATTCACATACACGCACATCACAGTTACACTCAGTAAATTCTTTCATTTTTCTTTTCATTTTTAATTGAAACTGGAACTTGATTTTAGAAATGGGCTTGAGTCATGTGGTTACGTGGGCGGGATACCCACTCATTCCATCGGCATACGCACATACCCTTTTCCGACTGCTAGCAAGTGAGGTCGATTCGAGGTAATAGTTATTTAAAAGTCTTTCCTTCAATATAACCTATTTTGTATTTGTTTTATATATCACTTCATGGGTTCACGTACTATCGATTAAAAACACTAAAATGCACTTGTTTGTCTCGTCAAAGATATTTTCGCAAAGAATTTCTAACAAATCTTGCGTCCATATAACTGGTTTCTTTCTAGATTGCCCTTGTATTTCTTACGCCATGTGTTTAACTATCTTCACAACCTGCACCTGTCTCTACAAATATTCCGCACACTTCCCAGCACTGCACCTTTCTCCATTTTTTTATATTATATGGTTTCCAGCAGTGAAAGGAGAGTCGTCGAACAAGAAAACCGATGTCAATAAGCAGCAGCACACTCAACACTCATTACAGGCCGTGATTTACCGAACATTCTGTTAATAGCTCCCATTTGTACTCAGGGACATTATGCGATTTGGGTGCTTAAGCGATGTTCATAGATGTTGCAGTTTATACAAACAAGGTCTATATTTGTGGGGCACAGACGATTCGTATAAGGAAGGCACGCCGAAAGTTGTAATTCATTTTCTGTGCTAGACGTTCATTTTTGCAATTAATTATGTCAAGTGAAACCTGACAGTTTGTGTCTGTTGGACTTTATACTACGAAGGTTTACTGTTGTCGCCACATTATATTGTCAGACGTGTAATTAAATGGGCCTGACGTGGTAACTACTTCAATCAAATAACAAATATTGCTACCGGAAGTTGAAGTAGTAGCCAACAATTGACTTTCAACAGGACGTCTTTTTATGGTCAAACAGGCTCAGCAAGTAACTCATTTCTGGCAGCTACAATACTGCTGATATTTTAGAAGATTCTAGACGTCAGAGCTTTGGCGCAAAGGGTCGTAATTCCCTGGTAGACTGCACGCGCTTTGTGTCGGTCGAGAGAGAATCCGTGGCAAGTAGTCAAGCGTGACGGTCGGGCTTCGGCCCAAATGCGCGAATGAAAAGTTGATCTTGAGAAAGGAACGGTTTAATAGTAATAATAAGAAATGTTTCGAGCCGTGGAGGTAACAAAGTATTCACGGGAATTATTTTTTGGGAAAATAACTGTGCATAATCTTGAGTTGTTTTCAGCTGAAGCCCACAAAATGATGTGTCACTTATAGCAAACGGAAAATTAATATCTTTATAGGAGACCGTATTTAAAGTGTTTCATACGGGAAGAAGTTTTAAACAAATTAGTGTGGGCAACGAAATAATCATTATTTTCCTAAAGTGTATTTAATGAAAGTGATCTATGTGGCTAACCAACTAGTGTGTTGCTGAACTGTGTAAAACTAATTAGGGGTAATTTATTTGATGTACCGGTGAGTGAAGAAATAAACAGTGTTTAAATTGAATAACTTGCTATTAATGAACAGTTTTTGTATATAATTCCCTATAATTATAGGGTGCAGAGCACAGGATGATTGTATGCACATAGTACTGTAGTACAGCCACCAGTGTATCTGATGTAAAGAATGTCTTTGGTTCGATTCCCGGCCGGGACGGGGATCCGTCCGGGGACTGGGAGTTTGTGTTGTCCTCATCATTTCATGATCATTCTGAAAGTGGCGAGACTGGAAATGGAAACATTATGAATTTGTACTGACGCTGATGACCACGATGTTGAACGCCCCACAAACCAACATCATTATCATCATCATCATCCTCGCTTGTCTGAAAGCCATAAGCTTAAGTGAACATTTATGAACTTAGTACTTACAAATAAGCTGCCTAACAAAGAAAAAAGTAAAACACTCAGAATGGGAGGAGAAAACGAAATGAAACTTACCACGTTTGGAGGAAACAATACGTTATTTCAGATTACAAAGTGGAATAATTTTACAAAGAACTTCACAGTATGAATCTACTTATTATTATGACGTTGGATCCCCTCTCGCCTGGATGTCTCCACTGATTCGGCTGAGAAGGACGTCATGAAAATGTTGAATCGTCTCCTGAGGCAGGTTGGCATACGACTCTCGTAATTTGTCCTTGATACCCTGGGTACTGGCACTGAGTTGATGTTTGACCTGATGTCACACACATTCTATTGGAAACATATATGTGGAGGCTGCTGGCTATGGGACTACTTCACCATCACACAGACAGTTCGTACAGACACATGCTGTGAGTGGACAGGCATTGTCCTGTTGAAAAGTAGCACCTCAATACTGCAGCAAGAGACATAAAACAGGTGTCTGTGACGTATCGCGCTGTCAGAGCGCCTCAGTCACTCCCAACCATGGCCTGATGTCAAGCCCAGAGGCTCCCCACAGCATGACATGAGGAGTAACACTGCTGTGAGTCTTCCAAAGACTGGAAGAGAGGGGTGTTCCCCAGGGTGCCACCATACTCTCTGATGACAATCATCTGATGCAGAACTGCGATTCATTGCTGACACGAAGCGCTGTCATTCGTCAACAGTCTATGTGTCATGACCGCAGCACCACTCGAAATGCAGTTCGTGTTATGATGTTAATGGCAGCTTACACATGGGATGGTAATTCCCTAGCCTCGGTGCTGCTAGTCACTTTATGATGTTGTGGAATTACACTGAATATTGCTGGGAGTCTGTTACTTGTTCTTGGAAGTCAGGCACAGATGTGAAGGGGTTACGATGTGCTTGGTGCATAGTACAGTGACCCTCCCTTGCGTTGATCAGGTGCGGTCGACTGGAGCCCTGACGATGACTGTGCCTGCTCTCGTGTTCCCATGCAGTCCAACTGTCAAATCTCAATGTACCAGAAATCTCGATATTGCACAATTCGACTAGATGGCTGAATTGAGACCCTGAATGAGCCCTCTTTTAATTTCTGTCAGGTGCTGACAACACAGTCTCACAGGAGTATGCGCCATATCCATGCCTTTCATACTGACTACTCAACATCTGATGCTGTTCATGTCCATTGTGTACTACAACATGCCTGGTAACAATGCTAACACAAACAACATTGATGCACTCTGGTAGTTGCTCTGCATGCCACAGAGAAGTGCAGTCCTAATTATTTACATACCTGTCGATGTGTGTGTGAACACCAAATTACACTGACATCCAACCATGTCTTCTGGGGTGATTCACTTTTCCTGTCAGGCAGTGTACTATGTAAGAGGAGTTTATAGCATCACAGTAGAACCTTCAACACATCACATTATATTGTACACTTCTCAAATGAAAGTACATGCTGTAAGGTTATGATACAAATTAATTTAGTGCACAAAAGTTTGTTCATGCTGTAACAACGTTATTGTTTTGAAAGCCCAGCAACAGGAAGCATTAATATCAAAGCATGGCGTTAGAAGCCAGTCTGCAGCTTTTGCCGCAGTGCAGAGTACACGATGCGAACTTCTATTCCAGTCTGTCTGTTAGTCTACTGGTCATCAACTCACACTGTCAGACTAGATACAAGATGCGTGGTTTGTGGCTGGGGGAATGTGCGGGCTTGGTCAGTGGGTAGACAAGCGGGCCAGTGGGCGTGGGTCATGCTCGGCTGGTTACCCTTTGTTGAAGAACATAGCGTTAGAGTGGGCAAAGGAGGGCGTCCTCCGCCAGGGGTCGCCGGCGATAGCGGTGTGCCAGGAGTGGACTCCGTGCGGCCGTGGCGCCTCCCTGCGAGCAGAAAGCCCTCAGCTCAGCTACTCAGCAGGGCTTCTAGTCACCGGCGTCTCGGGCAGCTCCTGTTCTTCAAGCTATACCTCAGTGTATATTTGTGTGTATGTGTTTTGTGCAATCAGGTATTCAGAGTCTGTTTATTCAGTCACTTTTGTAGCAACTTTGTTCACAATATGTGTACGGTACGTATCATAATAGTGAAAAGTAAACCTGGTGAAAGTGTACTACAATAGAAGCAGATACCTACCAGTAAACATGCTTCCACAAATCAGCCGTTTGCGATATAACTACAGATGTGTGGTTCCAAGGCGACACTGACTACAGTATGATTAAGTGATGATCTAACTATCGTCATATTTCTCCCATGGCTCATGATTAGGGTGTATAGGAGACTCGTTTTTGTGGCATCATGCTGATGGAAGTTGAAATCTAATGCCCCAGCATGATCCAAGATCGGTAAATCGAACAGGATATGAACCTTAGCATTCAAGATCGCCTGACCTCAATAAAAAAAAGGTTTAAATGGCTCTAAGCACTATGGGACTTAACATCTGAGATCATCACTCCCTTAGACTTAGAACTACGTAAACCTAACTAACTTAAGGACATCGCACACATGCATGCCCGAGGTAGGATTCGAACCTGCGACCGTAGCAGCAGTGCGGTTCTGGACTGAAGCGCCTAGAACCGCCCGGCCGTAGCGGCCGGCTTGACCTCAATCCTCAATATTTTTCTGTCTCGGGTAACCTCGGAAGTGAAATGTACAGGACTCATGTTGATACGGCTGAAGAACTGGAGCAACGAGTTATGCGGTCTTGCCAAGATTTACAAGATAATTTGGGGATGTTTGAGAGAATACATAACTCACCACCGCGCCTACAGAAGTGTTGCATCCAACTGGGAGGACATTTGTGGAACACCTTCTTTCACCGGTACTACAGTAGTGGAAATCAGTATAAAGGCATGGACGTTGGTTCGACAGTTAAAATGTCGGCTGGAATAGTTGTGCACAGCGTATATGCAATAGTATGAGATCCACTACACTCACAAATTCAGTCAAATAATATCAAGTTTGATATATATAACAAGACATCAACGATTCTGGTGGTAGAGAGTGGAATTCTGTGGTGTTAGCGTGTGTGTGCGAGTGTGTGTGTGTGTGTGTGTGTGTGTGTGTGTGTGTGTGTGTGTGTGTGCCTTTATTGCAGATAGTAAACTGTGCGTGTTGTGTATATAAAACATGATTGTGACAATGCCACGCAGAGAACAGTTATAGTGAGATGGAAAAGCAAAAAACTATGCTTATTAGGAAATGGTACTCTCTAATCGTCAAATCGCTAACAAGATCAACCGTTCAACTACAATGATTGATAATTTCGTTAGATTGGCGCACGATATGGGCAGGACGGAAAATATGGGCAAAGTAGAAAATTACTGGAAGCACCGAAACGGTTTCTTTTGCGCGATGCAAAGGGCACAAGCTATCATTCTTCTTTTACTGATTTACAGTACCCAGTAACTGCCAGACGTATACGACAAATTTTGTCAACATTTCACATTCAAGAAATGACTGCAGAAGCCTTCTCTAGCAGCTAAACACAACCAGGCTAGATGGGAGTTTGCTGAAAAACATGTCATGGACTTCAGAATGGGATTTCAATATTATTGGCATGATCTGAGAACAGAGTAGCAGGTATGGATGAGCAGAAATTTTGGTGGTGAAAGTGTTATGATTTGGGCAGCCTATTACGCTGAAGGTAAATCACGCGTTGCTTGGCTGATCACCACAATGAACTCTAACACGTACACTGAGATGCTATAGACAGAACTGATTAGAATGTATGAAGATTTAGGGAGTGAAAGTCTAATGTTTCAATAAGTTAACGCACATGTGCATGTTTGTGCTACAACCAAAAATGGTTCTAAGATAAAGATGTCGGTGTCTTGCCATGGCCTGCACATAGCCCGTATATGAAACCCACGGAAAATGTTTGGGGAATAGTTCAGGGCGTGTTTATCTCAATGGAATGCAATTTGAGGTCGTATGTGAGCCGGAAAGTGCGATGCAAGAAAACCGGGCGACAATTCACTCCAAGAACTACAAACCCTAACAAAATAAATGCTGAAGAGAATTTTTGAGGTAATTAGAGAAAACAGTGATTGGACAAATTACTGATAATGCAATAACACTATAGGACAGTGAGTGTCTTTATACCAATTTCCACCCAGGAAATGCAAACGCCTTGTTACTCGTGCCGCGAAATAGGCTATGTCTTCCGTCGTGACTGTTTATGTCTTATATGTATCTACTAATTTCATAATAAATTCGATACAGTATGTTACGAACATTGTACTACCACATTCGTAGGAACCCTGCCTTCATTTTGATTTCCACTGCTGTAGTGTACTGTAAACTGTAAAACTGAACTTCATAAAGTAGTGTTGTATTTATTGTTGAGATCTCCTTTGATGTAATTTGAGCCGAATGAGTTGGGAACTGAAGCAAAATGTCTACATTTGAGATACATTTGTACTGACGAGGTCAACACTTCATACTGAAGTCACTGGCGACTCGTAAGTACACATCCGAAATTGTTTCACAGACAGCTCTTTTACGGACCCTTGCTTAGTGAAATGCTTTTGCGTCTTTTACAGTTTACTTATTAACCTTGTCAGTCTTCGCAATTAACTGTGATATGTCGTGTATAAATAACCTAGCGGGTAAGTGGGGAGCTCCATGAAGTTGTATACAAAGGATGTCCTTCCTTATAGAGGAGTTACAACGCTAGAAAATTGTAGTGAAATGCGGGTATTGGCAGAAACTGTCTGAAAATCTTGTAAGAAAATTGGAGAGTAGGTTGTGCTGAGAAATAATTGGTACAAAAAAAATTAGATACCTTGCGCCGTTTCCGAGTTACTTAGCATTACAGTTAATCACTGAGGTCAAAGGGTGTGCAAATTCAAGCTGTCCGCCAGAGACGGTGTCGCCAAACGTGTTCTTCGTTTAGCTTCCTAACCCTGAATAAGAGAGTGATACAAAACATGGACGCGGGACAGCCTGATTGTCTAACTTCAATTCTAATTAACTCGAAAACGGCGCAAAGTACCGAGTTTTTTCCTTAACAGGTATTTCTCAGCACAGCTACCCTCCAACATCCCTACAAGCTTTTCACTCTGTTTCTGTCTAACTGGTACATGCCATTAAAATTACATCGCCACGAAGGTGGCATGCAACGAACTTCAGATTGGTATGAAGTTAACTATATGCTTGGATAAGCATACGGTTGGTATTTCAACGCAACTGTACTGTAAGCCACAGGTTTCTCCTTTATAAACAGCATTTGAATGTTGTTTGTTTATGAGAAGATTGCGTTGTACGTCGGATAACAAGAAGAAACGACCAGCAGCAGACATCGGAATTTTATTTACTGGTTTAGCTACCCAGGCTTTCAATGTGACCATAATCCTCTCCTCTATGTACCGAAATCTACAGCTGTCGCATGCATATTTTGCTGGACAAAAATTCTAGGGAAAAACAATATGGCGGGAAAGAGTGTAAACTCAACCCAAGCACTGCCCTACAATATTTTACTCCGCGGGACGGTGTACTCTCAAATAAACTTGTGTGTTGAACAGATTTGAACCTGCACCTTTGCCGTTCATGCGCACTGCCCTAATCGAGTGGGCAATATATTCATCACTCACAACTCGCCGCAACAATGCTTTCAGTTGAGCCGTAAGGTGTGCTTCAATAACTTCATTGGTAACGACAGTGTGCGCAAAAGGCAAGGTTCCACACTGGAGTCTCTTTTGCAAACAGTTTTAATCTCCCAGAAAACTCCAGACTGGTGGTTATCAACATGCAGACTGCCATGACTTTGGTAGACATCGCATCTTGCAAGCGCATTCGAACTCAAAAAGCAGCTACGTGGGAGACCTATTCCATTTACTAAAGAGTGCACTTAAGCGCTAGAACGCAGCCACATAGAAGACGCTATTCAATTCATAGTGCGCAAAAGGCAAGGTTCCACACTGGAGTCTCTTTTGCAAACAGTTTTAATCTCCCAGAAAACTCCTTACTGGTGGTTATCAACATGCAGACTGCCATGACTTTGGTAGACACCGCATCTTGCAAGCGCATTCGAACTCAAAAAGCAGCTACGTGGGAGACCTATTCCATTTACTAAAGAGTGCACTTAAGCGCTAGAACGCAGCCACATAGGAGACGCTATTCAATTCATAGTGCGCAAAAGGCAAGGTTCCACACTGGAGTCTCTTTTGCAAACAGTTTTAATCTCCCAGAAAACTCCTTACTGGTGGTTATCAACATGCAGACTGCCATGACTTTGGTAGACATCGCATCTTGCAAGCGCATTCGAACTCAAAAAGCAGCTACGTGGGAGACCTATTCCATTTACTAAAGAGTGCACTTAAGCGCTAGAACGCAGCCACATAGGAGACGCTATTCAATTCATAGTGCGCAAAAGGCAAGGTTCCACACTGGAGTCTCTTTTGCAAACAGTTTTAATCTCCCAGAAAACTCCTTACTGGTGGTTATCAACATGCAGACTGCCATGACTTTGGTAGACATCGCGTCTTGCAAGCGCATTCGAACTCAAAAAGCAGCTACGTGGGAGACCTATTCCATTTACTAAAGAGTGCACTTAAGTGGGAGAACGCAGCCACATAGGAGACGCTATTCAGTTCATAGTGCTTCGCTCTATCCTATTCGGTCGAAGCAGTCCACGAACAATGGTCCCCGCGCTCTTTGTCATAGCTACGAGCTGCGCTGACGTGGTGGAACTCCCGCCTCTACAGCTGGCGGCTCCGCGACCTATGCTATCCCAGCGTCAGGATCGAGGACACGCCAGCCGGTGACGTGCCGACCGAGGCGTGGTCGCCTCTAGCTTGTGAGTGCGCTGTGTGGCTAGCGCGGCTATCCACAGTGGCATCTCTACACTTTCCCGCTTCCACTATAAAGTGTGTAGACTAAGGTGACGAAAGTCATGGAATAGCGATATGCGCATATACAGATGGTGGAAGTATCGTGTACACAAGGTATAAAAGGGCAGTGCACTGTCGGAGCAGTCATTCGTACTCAGATGATTCATGTGAAAAGGTGTGCGACGTAATTATGACCGCACGACGAGAATTAACAGACTTTGAATGCGGAATGGTAGTTGGAACTTGATGCATGGAACATTCCATTTCGGAAATAGTTACGAAATTTAGTACTCCGAGATCCACAGTGTCAAGAATATGTCGAGAATGCCACAGTTCAGGCGTTACCTCTCACTACGGACAATGCAGTGGCCAACGGCTTTCACTTAACGACCGAGAGCAGCGGCAATTGCGTAGAGCTGCCAGTGCTGACAGACAAGCAGCACTGCGTGACATAATCGCAGAAATGGTTCAAATGTTCAAATGGCTCTGAGCCCTATGGGACTCAACTTCTGAGGTCATCAGTCCCCTAGAACTTAGAACTACTTAAACCTAACTAACCTAAGGACATCACACACATCCATGCCCGAGGCAGGATTCGAACCTGCGACCGTAGCGGAGGCGCGGTACCAGACTGCAGCGCCTAGAACCGCTCGGCCACCTCGGCCGGCATCACAGAAATGAATGTGGGACGTATGAAGAACGTATCCGTTAGGACAGTGCTTCGAATTCCGGCGATAATGGGCTTTGGCAGCAGACGACCGACACGAGTGCCTTTGCTAATAGCGCAACATCGCCTGCAGCGCCCATCCTGGGTTCTTGGCCATAACGGTTGGATCCTAGATGACTGGAAAACCGTGGCCTGCTCAGATGAGCCCCGATTTCAGTTTTGTAAGAGCTGATGGTAGGTTTAGAGTGTGACGGAGACCCCACGAAGCCATGGAGCCAATTTGTCAACAAGGGACTGTCCATGCTGGTAGTGGCTCCATAAAGGTGTGGGCTGTGTTTATATGGAATGGACTTGTCCGCGTGAACCGATTACTGACTGGAAATGGTTATCAGAATGAAATTTTTCACTCTGCAGCGTAGAGTGCGCTGATATTAAACTTCCTGGCAGATTAAAACTGTGTCCCGGACCGAGACTCGAACTCTGAATCACTCGGTCCAGCACACAGTTTTAATCTGCCAGGAAATTGGAAATTATTATGTTCGGCTACTTGGTGACCATTTACAGCCATTCATGGACTTCATGTTACCAAAACAACAATGAAATTTTTATGGATGACAATGCACCGTGCCACCGGGCGACAACTGTTCGTGATTACTTCGAAGAACATTCTAGAGAGTTTGAGCGAATGATTTGCCCACCCAAATCGCCTGACATGAATATCACAGAACTGGGACATAATCGAGAGGTCAGCTCATGCACGGAGTCCCGCACTGGTAACATTTTCGCAGTTAATGGACGGCTATAGAGGCAGCATGGCTCAGTATTTCTGCAGGGGTCTTCTAAGGCGTTGTTGAGTGCATGAAACGTCCAGCAGCTGAACACGCCCTGCGAAAGGAGGTTCAACACGACATGAGGACTTATCGCATGACTTTTGTCACTTCTGCGTAGATTAGTGCCTTGTGGGCGAGAAGGTATGCGGGTTGCTGAGTAACAGCTTATATTCAATCGAGTGGAACAAAGTTGCTACAAACATAAAGTAAGTACACCTGGCAAAAATTAATCACCACTAAGAGAGATGATGATAATACCGTGTTGCACCATCTCTAGCCGTAATAATGGCTTGAACTCGGATACAGTCTACAAGTTTCTTCACGTATGCCATATACAGGTCAGCGCCTCTTTTTTAATTAGATCCCTTAAAGCTAACATATTGTGGGGAAGCTGAATGCTAACTGGCTGCTCCAAATACTTCCAAACCTTTTCTATTGGGTGATTTAGCGAACGGTTCGAAGTACGATATCGAGCCAGACTGTTCGTCAAACCAGAAAAGAATGTGTCCAGTCTTGAGAACAAGGCTATTGTGATCTTAAAAGAAAGGGTCACAGTGTTGTAATGGCTGATAGGTAGCACACCGCGCCTACTACCCGTCCACCGCGGCGCTCGGTGTCCACAGCACAGTTGCGACACCTGAGGATGGGCTTGTGAGAGCCCAAACCGGTCGTTATGATAAAAGAAATTTACAACTGAAGCGGTATTTTCAACTTCTGGTAATCATGAAGGTATAAAAGAATCAGTGACACTTGGTCGTTGAAAATATTTAAATAAACATCCCAGTTCATGTTCGCGGTACCCTAAATGAGAGGGACCAAGCCCCGGGTCGAAAAACACCCATAGTTTAACACAGAACAACCTCTGAGATAAATTAGATCCTCCACAGTGGACAATCAATGCACTCGACATTTTGCACCAGTAAGGAAGAAGCAAAATCATGACTGATTAGACCATATTACTTGACTCCAGCCAGTTACTGTCCAGTTTCCGAGTGTTTGGGTCACTGAAGACGTAGAGCTTTGTGTGTTGCTGTGAGCTATGACTTTTGCGAGATATCTGTTTCCAAATGTCCTTTACATGCAATTCCCTTCGCAGCTATGGATTGGTAACGGACTAAGATGAACCTGCGTTCACCGACAACACCATTTCTGTGGAGGCCCGAACGGGTTGTCATGACGTGACACTCGTCTCTGCGCCCTGTCGTGTAGGATCGTTTTTCGTCCGCCCTCCAAACGCCATGTTACAAGGGTGCGAGTGGTGCAGCATCCATTGCAGAAACGTAAATACACCAACCAATAGGACCACTTCATTTACAACATGACTATGTGCGTGTCCAAACACGACGGCTCGTTTCTGCCATTCTGTCACGCTCCAGGTCGACCCGCCGCGTGGGATTAGCCGAGCGGTCTAGGGCGCTGCAGTCATGGACTGTGCGGCTGGTCCCGGCGGAGGTTCGAGTCCTCCCTCGGGTGTGTGTGTTTGCCCTTAGTATAATTTAGGTTAAGTAGTGTGTAAACTTAGGGACTGATGACCTTAGCAGTCTGGAGATGTCTGATATGGTCACAGGACTGAGCTGAAGAGAAGCTGAATACTCGCCAGTGCATGGCAAGAAGTGCAAACCCTGTTCTCATACTCCTCATGACCAGGATACCATATGGCATATGCCAGCGGGTTAACTCCAAAGCACTCACCACAGTTCACGCCACAAATGCTTGAGGAATGTACGGATCATCCACTATCTTGCTCGGCCTCCTGATCTGTCACCCATGGAGAATGTCTTCTATGAAATGGGAAGACTTAATCTTTCATATGAACCTCTAGCCAGCAATCTTCGTGAACTGACACACCATGTGTTTCAGGCATGGCAAGATATGCCTCAAGATGACATTCAGACTCTTCGCGCCTATGTAATATAAAGGGTACAAGAGTGTTTTGCTGCCTGGGGGAGTCGCACCTGATAATGCTGCTGATGGTTGACATCTGTTCCATACTGAATCAAAATTTAATAATTTGATGCTCGTTGTGTGACGAACGTGCCCACCAAGTTCGATAAATATTGGGCTGATGTATCACGGTGCAACATTTTGCAGTTCCGTAAGTGTAGTTAAGTGACGACGCAGTGTGTTTCGGCGTAGCGTGTGAGTGTGTTGCGGAGGCCGGCAGAGCTGAAGCAAGTCGCGCGTCCTCACCCAGGCGCGTAGCCGCTGAAAGCGAGCTGATGCTGTCGCTGCTGCTGCTGGACGATGGCCTGCAGCTGCTGCAAGTACCGGAACAGCGACGCGAAGTCGAACGGCTGCGCCACGGGCGCCGTGTGCACCGTCGGGTAGTACGGGTACTGTCCGCCTCCTTGATAGCCGCCGCCGCCTCCTTGGTAACCAGTGCCTGTTCCTTGGTAACCGCCGACGCTTCCTTGGTAACCACTGGTGCCTCCTTGGTAACCTGCGCTGCCTCCCTGGTAACCTGAGCTGCCTCCCTGGTAACCTGCGCCGCCTCCGTGGTAGCCTGCGCCGCCTCCCTGGTAACCAGCGCCTGTTGATTGGTAACCGACGCCTGTTCCTTGGTAACCGCCGGCCGCTTTGTAGCTCTTTGTCGCCGGCACGTGATGGCCAGTTCCTACCGCACCAACTCCTACAACACAAAAAAACAAAGCGTCAGTATGTTGAGCTCACTTACAATTTTGTAATCACCAATAATTTGACGCGTCTGATGCAGTCATCCCTACTATGAAACGATATCTGAAATCTCCAGAAATACAGAGGGGTCCAAAAAAATGTATCCACTGTTTACATCTACATCTACATCCATACTCCGCAAGCCACCTGACGGTGGGTGGCGGAGGGTACCTTGAGTACCTCTATCGGTTGTCCCCTCTATTCCAGTCTCGTATTGTTCGTGGAAAGAAGGATTGTCGGTATGCGTCTGTGTGGGTTCTGATCTCTCTGATTTTATCCTCATGGTCTCTTCGCGAGATATATGTAGGAAGGAGCAATATACTGTTTGACTCCTCGGTGAAGGTATGTTCTCGAAACTATGTATTCGCAGCACATTACGCTTGTCTACATTGAGATTCAATTGACATTGCCTGCACCATGCGTCAATTCGCTGCAGATCCTCCTGCATTTCAGTACAATTTTCCATTGTTACAACCTCTCGATATACCACAGAATCATCCGCAAAAAGCCTCAGTGAACTTCCGATGTCATCCACAAGGTTATTTATGTATATTGTGAATAGCAACGGTCCTACGACACTCCCCTGCGGTACAACTGAAATCACTCTTACTTCGGAAGACTTCTCTCCATTGAGAATGACATGCTGCGTTCTGTTATCTAGGAACTCTTCAATCCAATCACACAATTGGTCTGATAGTCCATATGCTCTTACTTTGTTCATTAAACAACTATGGGGAACTGTATCGAACGCCTTGCGGAAGTCAAGAGACACGGCATCTACCTGGGAACCCGTGTCTATGGCCCTCTGAGTCTCGTGGACGAATAGCGCGAGCTGGGTTCCACACGATCGTCTTTTTCGAAACCCATAACTGGCAGACTAATTGACGGAGTTGTCTCATCTTTGGTAGTGTAATAGTTTGTAGTTCCGGCAATCGCCACACAAGCGTTATATTGCGTTGTTTTGTTTTGTCAGATGACAGTCGCCAGATAGTCAGTGTTTTGTTCTTAGTTGCACCTAGTTACCTGAGTAATCATGGCTGGCGCAAGGCTTACATTCGATGAAAGGAAGTCAGTTTTGAAGTGGTATTTTAAGTACGAAAACATTAATGAGGTTCAACGGCAATGGCGAATTGAGTATCAGACAGAGTCACCGACACGTTTAACGATTCGTCGCATTCGAGACAAATTTGAAGCCGAAGGCTGTGTTAAAGATGTACACAAACAACGATCTGGACGACCTGTAACAGTAACAAGTCCAGCTAACTCCCGTCGTGTGTTACAACAATTCAATCGCTCACCACAGAAGTCTGTGAGACAGTGCGCCCGTGAAACTGGAGTGTTCGGCGAATTTTGAAGGCAGCAAAGTGGAAGTGCTACATCCCCCGATTGCTAGACGCAATGAACGAGGACGACCCAGATCGTAGAATGGAGTACTGCGAGTGGTTTACTAAAATGGTGCGCAACGATGAAGAGTTTGCAGAGATGATTGTGTGGTCTGAGGCACAGTTCAAACTCAATGGTAAAGTAAATCGCCACAGTTTCATCTACTGGGCCGCCGAAAATCCGAACGTCCATGTAGACAAAGCCGTGAATCTACCAGGATTAAATGTAAGGTGAGGGTTGTCTTATCGGGGCTTGATTGTGCCGTTCTTCTTTGACGGCACAGTTAACGGTGAGGTGTATCTTCAGAAACTTCAAACATCCATTTTACCTGCCATCAGAGACTTGTATGGAGACGGAAGAGTTTACTTTTAACAAGATGGTGTCCCAGTCCACTACCAAAATCGTGTTAGGGCGTATCTCGGCGAAAATCTACCAGGAAGATGGATAGGCCATAGAGGTGCTGTGGAGTTTCCATCACGTTCCCCAGACCTAACTCCTCTGGACTTTTACCTGTGGGGAACACTAAAGGACATCGTTTATCGACAAAATGCACGCACATTGGATGAACTTCGAGAACCCATTGTACATTCATGTGCAAATATCCAACTGAACACGTTGCAGTCAGTAGTACTGCAGTTCGGCGGCATCATTTGTGTGTGGATGTTAATGGTGACCATTTCGAACACGGTGATATCTTTAAGTTGAACTTTAAGCTACACTTTCACAAAAAATGAGACAACTCCGTCAGTTAGTTTGCAAGTTATGGACTTTAAACAGTGGATACATTTTTTTGGACCACTCTGTATATTAATTTCAATTATTACGTATTAATTGCTCTTTTTCTCCAGGTTTGGCAGCTAATATACAGACCAGAAAGTTTCTACCACATTTGGAATGCATACTAAATTCGCAATTATTAGGGAGTTCAGTTTCTTCAGCGTATCTGCTTCTATATCTTCCACTGTATTAAAGCTTCTCCCCTTTACTGGATTTTCATCTTAGGGAAGACATAGAAGTCACATGCATCTAAGTGTGGTGAGTACGGTGGGTGGGGAACAACTACCTATTTGTTTTCAGTCAAATTTCCTGAATAGTGTACGCCACACGGCTGTGCATTTACATAGTAGAATATCCAGTCGTTTGTACTCCATCCTCGTGGACGTTTTTTCTTCAAGTTTTCACTTAAACGACTTAAAACCTCGCGATAGAACTCTTTATTGACTGTCTGATCAGGAGAAAACAACTCGTTTTAACAGTCATGTTGTTCACTACAGGAACAATGTCAGCATCGATCACAGTACCATGTCTTTTTCTATTGCACTGCAGTTCTAGGTTTCGATTGACGATGCAGCTGTCAGTTGAAACCTAGATCTGCAGTGCAATAAAAAAGCTACGACAGATGCTGACCTTATTTTTGACCTAGATTACATCAAGGTCGTGGGGCACAACCACTCCCATGGATTCGGACATGATGAATAATTCTGTTGTTGTTTAACGTTCCTACATACTTCCAAGCGAAATTGCTTTTGATCTTCGTAAAGCAGTCAAACAATCGTGGCACAAACGCCACGGCATTCTCATGTTCAATTTTTCCGACAGAATACGTTCATAGATACCATAACTTATACCCAAGGTGACACGGAGGTCTTGAACGGTTTGTCTACGATCTCGCATAATCACATCGCTCACTTTCTGGACGTGCTAGTTGACGGCCGACAGGAACGGTCATCATCAGTTAACATGCTCCCGTTTTTGAAACGCTTGTATCAGTCATAAGTACCTGTATGACATGAGGCTTTGCCCCCAAAAGTTGCTTCAAAATTTGGTCGTTCCTGCAGCGGTTCTGCCAAGTTTAAAACAAAACTTTGTACGCCGCTCTTTCATGTGGGCCATCGGAAACTCACGAAAACATGACTATGGGAGTATTTTTGCCAACAACTAATCAAGCCAATCAACTCGCAGCCACTTGCCATACAGATTCAAGAAGGATTTACGGGGTAACGTGTGGCGGTTTTTCAGTATGTTCTTAACCATTTGTGCGGGAAATTCAAATTTCGGGAACCTTTTGGAACCATCTCGTACCTTGATTTTTACATGCATGTGAATCCATTTCAAAACTAATTTAAATATAAATGGCATCTCACGAAATGGAAACACACCTAATATTCTTAAAAATATCGAAACAATGCTTGTTGTAAGTGATAATACGGAAAGAGGTAACTATTTTTCCATGTTTTTGTCTATTGAAATGTTTAAGATACTATTGCTTTTTTAAAAAATTTAATCTTAACAAAACTGGATACCAAGGCATGGAAAACAATGGTATAAAACGCACGACGGAGTTTCGAAAGAAATGATTCGGAAAAATAACTGGGAAACCTGAAAATACTGATGTGTAAGCAGATTTTCAGGCTTGTTGTGCGATGATAACGTGGTAATGGTAGTGAAACTATGCTGTGCTAGCGTCCTTCGTAGCAAACATTTACTTTTGGAATGTTCCGTCATAACAATGACATCTACTACGCGAGGGAACGCTTCTTCCTAAGAGCTATCGAATGCTGTTAGAAATACATAGTTGTACGCTGAGGTAACAAAAGTCATGGGATAGCGATATGCACATATACAGGTGGTTGTGTCGCACACACCATGTATGAACGGGCAATTCAGCGGCGGGACTGTCATTTGTAATCAGGCAATTCATGTAAAAAAGTTTCCGACGTGATAATGACCGATCGACGGGAATTAACTGACTTTCAACGCGGAGTGGTAGTTGCAGGTAGAGGCATTAGACGTACCGTTTCTGAAATCGTTAGGGAATTCAATATTCCTAGATGTAAAGTGTCAAGAGTATGCCGAGAATACCAGTTCTCACAACGGACTACGCAGTGGCCGGCGGCATTCACTTAACGACCGAAAGGTTCGGCGTTTGCGTAGAGTTGTTAGTGCTAACAGACAAGCAACCCTGCGATAAATAAAGCCACTGTAAAAGGTACGACGAACGTATCCGTTAAGACAGTGCAGCGAAATTCGGCATTAATGGCTATGGCAGCAGACGGCCGACGCGAGTACCTTTGCTAACAGCACGACATCGCCTGCAGCGCCTCTCCTGGGCTCATGACATTGGTTGGACGCTAGACGAGTGGAAAGCAGTGGCCTGGTCAGATGAGTCCTGATTTCAGTTAGTAAGAGCTAAAAAAAATGTTCAAATGTGTGTGAATTCGTAAGGGACCAAACTTCTGAGGTCATCGATCCGTAGACTTACACACTACTTAGACTAACTTAAACTAACTTACGCTAAAAACAACACACAAACCCATGCCCGAGGGAGGACTCGAACCTCCGGCGGGAGGGGCCGCGCAGTCCGTGACATGGCGCCTCAAACCTCGCGGCCACTCCGCGCAGCTGGCAAGAGCTGGTGATGGGATTTGAATGTGGCGCACACTCCTCGAAGCCATGGACCAAATTGTCAACAAGGCACTGTGCAAGCCGGTGGTGGCTCCATAATGGTGTGGGCTCCGTTTACATGAAATGAACGTGCTTCTCTGACCAAACCGAACCGATCAGTGACTGGAAATCGTTATGTTCGGCTACTTGGAGACCATTTGCTGCCATTCATGGACTTCTTGTTCCCAAACAATAACGGTGCCACAATTGTTCGCGAGTGTTTTGAAGAAAATCCTGAACAATACGAGCGAATGATTTAGTTGCCCAGATTGGCCAACGTGAATCCCATCGAACACTATGGGACATAATCGAGAGGTCAGTTCATGTACAATATCCTGCACAGGCAACACTTCAAGCTATAGAGACAGCATGGCTCAATATTTCTGCAAGGGACTACCAACGACTTATTGAGTCCATAACACGTTGAGTTGCTGCTCTACGCAGGTCAGAAGGAGGTCCGACACGACACTGAGAGGTATCCAACGATTTTTGTCATCTGAGTGTATATCACGCATGTAATCCAACACTGGAATGGAAACTAACTTCACTGTGCGAGGTGGTTCACGCACTAGCCGCACATTCGAGAGGGCTTGGTTCAATTCCTTGTCCGGCTCTGCAAATTTAATTTGTCACGGTTTCTCCGCCTAAGGCAGATGTCAGGATGATTTCCTCCCCAATCCGAGATTTGGCTTCGACGTTAATTACGCGACGTATTATGAACAGAAACGTTAAACATGTGATACAATAAGAAGCACTCGGTGTCACACACAAATAAAGTTATTTTTAGAGTGTAGATGCAGATGTAGATACGGTAAAGAAAGTACAACGACAGTGTACATGAAAGAACTGTAATACTGATGTATGTCATAGCACTGGTCGTGATATTAAATCACGAGAGAAAATTTACTTATTGGAATCAGCCGTAACTATGTTACACTTGCTGAGTCATATCGAAGAGAGTAACTGTTGGGAAGAGGGACAGGGAGGAAGATGCACTTGAAACGTCCCCTTTGAACAATTATACACGACTGTCCTTAACCTGACACACAATATTTTTTAGCGCAACGCAATTTTGAAAGTCAGATTGCGTTGCGCTAACAAAATATTGTGTGTCAGTTTAAGCACAGTCCTGTAGAATTGTTCAAAGGGGACGTTTCACACTGAAAGAGCGGTAAAAGTGGAAATTTCAGATACCTATGGTTAGCGTGACATCAGATGTCCTAACTCTCCTGCAGGGCATGCACGTGTCGTGATTGTCGACAACTTGCACTATCACACGAATGCTGCCGCTGAGGTAGGCGGCTTCCGAAGGCCAGACGCGTCATCAGTGTACATTACGCGTGTTTGTCCTGGTGTTTACCGATTTGCTCGTCCACTGTCACGGGGCTTTTTCCGTGACGGGCTTATTAAGCAGTGACGAAGACTGCACCCACCTGTGCAGCTTCCCTTACAAATGCGATACAGCCACTCTGCGCAGGGAAGTCTGTGCGTGACGATATCGTGAGTGAAAGAATATTGTGCTTTATTTGTACGTCTCTGATGCGCAAGAAATCTTATGAAAGTTCGTCATATGTATACACACATATACTTCAGTAACGAAACACTTGATAGTCTGTAACTTTCGGTGTCTTTCCCGTCGTCAGATACAAATGAGCGTTGCAACCATGTATAAAAAGACTTGTGAGCTATAGAGATGTTTAAGATACAGAAGCCGAATATTGAAAAATCCACTTCTTTATATTATAAATGAAATCGTTACGTTTAAAAGTGATTATTAACGACGTTGACTACATATAAAATTTGCATATTTGAAACTCAGTTTCACATTGTGAATAAAGAAAAAGTGTTTGGACGTTTAAGAATGAACTAGCACGCAGTCAAATACGTCAGCTGATTTCAGGTACCTGCAGTAAATTTATTTTGAAATTATTAAGCATATGAGACCGAATGCAGGCTTAGTTTCAAATTACAAGCCACAGTTTGCCTCTTCTCTTTTTGTGAAATCAAGTTTCAGTTATGCAAATTTTAAATTATAATAATACAATCAATTTTGTTGATAATCTTATTTAAATGTAAAGATCTCTTTATTATAACATAAAAATGTAATACTTTCGTTTGCAAACATCCTTTATCAGGATCACCAATACCTGTGCAAACCGCACGACTCTTTATCTGTGATTGTGACATTCAGTTGCCATCTGACACTGGCTTAAGAAGACGAAACCAATTTGTGATTACATAAATAACAGTTGCAGAACATAAGGAAACCCTTTTCCTCCTTGACGTTGTTTGAAGTTTTGTTTCGCATCAACTGTGAATTAATTAAATTAATTATATAAGTTGTTTATTTATTATCAATCTTTAAGCATTTAAATGCAGTCGGTGTCGTCGCTTTTTGTACATACACAAATTTATACAGGTACATACGTACATAGTGAAAGGGTGTGGTAAGATAATTATATTAATAGCCTACCAGGGGAACTGTGCGAGACTTTCGAACTTATGTAGTTTTAAATAATAACAGTAGTTGAAATAAATATAGTCGCTGGGATAAGGATAATTGTGAGAATGAAGAGAAAAACATGTTTAAAAATAAAGCGAACGACGTGAAATAATAATCACGAATTTATGATATATCCTCATATTTAAATTTCCATATGTCCAAAACTGTGTTTTGCGATCCGAATGTTCTTCTCGCCTTGTACAGTAGGTAGAGATCAGTAACTGTCAGTAGGGGCATATAATCTATAACTTCAATTAGACAAACATTTTCAATTACAGTAAACACTTTAAGCTGTACTAGCAGTAGAAAAATCAGAACTGACGGCGACAATGACTAATATGTTGGTCGTTTTGGAAAGGATATTAGTTTAGTAAAGTCAGCTTGTTCGTTGGGCAGGGATAATGGACTACTGCAGTGGTCACAGCTGTTATCTATGACAATGCCGTATATAAATTATCCAGTTAATAAGTACTTTAAAACAAGTAAAATGGTATTCATAATGAGATAATATGGAAAGGCAATCTCTTATTTGTGATTAATAAGTTAGCTTCTTAAAATATATATATAAAACTGGACATCCATGACGCTGTTTTACCTATGTTAGTTAAAAGTGTCTTTTATGCTAAAAGTCTTCATGAACAGGGTGTTTTAGCGAAAAATCGCCTTGCAATGTCAGAAGCTGATTAAAAAACCTTTTTAACGATACCTGAATCATCCCTGTACGAATAGCATCTGTTAACAAAAGCAGGTGCTAACTTGAGAAACAATATGAATGATTACTAATACAGGTCAAGATACTTTTCGTATCACACGCATGTAGACAAATATGTGCGGGCCTACATCATAAATGAAAAAGCCTTAATAATTAAGATCCTCTTTAGGACAATTTTTAAATCTTCCCCTCGAATTAATTTTTTTCCTCTAAGGTATGTTTCTGAACGCACTCAGTGGCATACCATATACCTGTGCTGGCAACATGTTACATAATTGTAGATCCATACATGAAAATTTCTTAAGTCTGGCAGAGTTCTAAGACAGAGACCCTTCCATCCATCCTGTCACCCCTCTGTGGCCTGAAGATAACCTATAGCGTGCGTCGTAAGCGTTCATGTTGTTTCGAATTAGAACTTTCATTCATAGGCTTAGATCATGTATTTAAATAATATTGTAATTAATGAAAAATAACGTTTATAAGGAAAAAAATTTGAGTCAAAGTTGTAATGAATGTGCGTAATTCTCAAAATAAGTTGTGATATATCAAATGATTGATGTGCGTTGTGGATTAAATTTGAAGTAGACTGTGATTCCCCGAATTTCTAACTGAGACGTATGCAGCCTATTTGCACGGAAGATTTCACCTCGATATAACACCTCGACATAACAAAGTTACATGATTATTTTTGTTGCTTGCAGTCCTATGTCTATATAACTTCATTTATGGTACACCCTGAAATCCTTGCGTCGCAGTACCATAGCACGCTGGTCGACTATCCAAAACAAAACTGCACAGCCCATGAATAAACTTGAGATTGGCTCTGTCATTTTGTATTTGTTAGTCTTGCGGCGAGCTACGGTATCACGCCGCGGGGATTTCAGTGTGTACCAGAAATGCATACCTATGTCTATAATTACTTACGTAACATCTTTCCGAAGTGAAAATTAAACCTATAAGACTACTCCTAATAATGGGCTCATTTTTCAGTTGATTATTCCATGTATGGAACAGATATTTTACACTTTGTTGCTGTATTGAGTGTGAGCAGTATTATGAAAGGTCCCGTGAAGAATCAAGCCAGCATTATTCCTTCAGAGAATGACTGGAATGAAGACTTCATGCTCTGTGAGTCAGTATCGTACAATGAATGCTACAATACACTGCCAGAAAGAAAATAGTAGACCCTTTTAGAGGTTCCCAATTCACTCAATATTCATTGTTGCAAGTGTGTATATGGGACACATGAAATGATTACGCTCACAGTAGCACAAGCTGTTCTGAGGTACCAGGTATCGACCCATGCTGAAAGACCCATATTAGTATGTGGTTTAGCCTCCTTTGTCAGCAATTCAGTCGATCGTACAAATGGCCACTACTGTCCGAGGGTACGTTATTCTACCCCTACTCTACCTCTTCACGTAGTTCTTTAAGAGTTGTCGGTCGACGAGTCGCACGAGTCACTTCTCGTCGCATCATATTCCACACGCGCTCGATTGGACACAAGTCCGGAGATCGTGCTGCCCAGGAAAGTTGCCCATGTCATGGAGAACACGTTGAGTTTCACGATCATTGTTCGGGCGAGCATTATGCTCTTGGAACAACACATCATCTTTCTGTTGCAGGAATGGCTAAAATATGTGTCAAACTAAATTCTATGCATACTGAGCTTTGTTTAGCCTTCCCTCTAGCAACACCAAACGTGAAAGAGAGCTGTAGCTTATCGTTCGCTAGACCATAAGGCCTGGGATGGGCCAGTGTATCTTGGACGAATGCACTCTACGAGACAGCGCTCAATAGCTCTATGTCGTATGCGCAAACGACCATCACTTCCATGCGGGCGGAACCTGTTTTCACCGCTGAAGACCACAGCATTCCATTCCATCTTCCAAGTGAACCTCTGACTGCACCAGTCGATGCTGTGGCGTACGTGGAAGCCGGGCTAGAGATGTGCGCACCTCTAGACCCACTGCTATTCGTGTTGACAGCCCTCTTATCTGTGCTGTTGAAGCTGTACAATCTGTCACTGCCGCCCTTACAATTCGACGATCCTGGCTGGTTTCTGTGCTGCATGGACAGCGAGAACGTCGTCTACTGGTGTCACAATGTTCACGTGACCACTGACACCAGTATCGTTGCGCAACTGACGCAGCACGTCCATCTTTTGAGGCAGTTTTCAGAAGGGACCATCCTGCCACTCGGAAAACCACAATTTGACCAATTTCAAACTCGCTCAGTTGACTATAGGAGCACTAGTGCGTCTCCGTGGCGTGATTGCTTGCGTCTGCACCACACTGAGCCTTCTGGCTATGAGCATTCCTCCGTATTAAAGGGTAGACACAGATGGCGCTCTGGTATTTATGCCTCTACGCTATCTTTTGGAGGACGACGCTGAAACTATTATCAGTACATCTATTATCTCCCAGGTGGCATATGTCTTTATCGGAGTAAAATCGACGTCTTCTTTCCAGGTGTACTAATTTTTTTCCGTCGGTGTGTGTCTCTTGGCTTCACAAGCTGTGTAATCGATGTTGAATTACGTCCATAGGTGTGATCTGTTTAGGCATTTCACTTGAAAGCTGCATGAAAAATTAAACAGGTATTTTGAAATGAAACACTGTTCATTAAAAAATAAAAAATGATTTTGTAACTTTTTAATTCTATTTACTTATTTATTTTAAACTGGAGGAGAACGTGATGACTTCCCGTATGGTCAAAGGAAGCGTGAATAATAATAATATAAAGATCTTTGATATACAGCTACCTCTAAAAGTACATTTCGTCACAATTTCGAGCAACAGCTACTAACGATTTTCTTGTAATGATATCGACATGTAGTGACTGCCATATTCGAGTAGTTTCTTGCTATTGAAGCCGAAAAAAAGTGATCGCGACAACGGAAACTATGCGATGGTCACCTACACGTTTAGAGTTGTGGTAGTTCTCATTTGCTACACATACACGCACTTACAAATTCGCTTCACCACGAGATTTTATTCCTGGATAGTTTTTTAAGGAATTTTTATGCATTCAGTAGTTTGATTTTTTTAAGGAAACTCTTATGATATGCAAGGATCCGTGAAATGGATGATATTGCCACATGCTGCATATTGCAGTATTGTACGCGGCTACAAGAGACGTCGATACATCAATTTCTCTTGGTTACGCATTTCTTTGACTTGACATGTGTAAAAAATGTAATCTTATTTTCTAGAATTTAAAGTCCATTGAAAAGCGATGCCGTTTCCGGAGGACGAGTAGCTAGTCAAGGACAAAAGATATAGGACGTAATGGAAGGAAAGTTAGGAATTAACATTTCATCGACATGGAGATCGTTAGAAACTATAATGCAATGCTATATTTCATATGAACAAATCGGAATTTCTCTAAAGCAATTTACGGGTAATTTGGGAAGCCTAATCTGCAGTGACAGAACAGGTTGGTAATTGATGTTAAGAAACATGCACTATAACGGCGTACAATCTGCAGTTACTTAGCTATTGCTACATATGAAAGTGTTATCGGCATTAATGTTTTTATTATGCGACTCATGTGTCGGAACACGATGTAACACTGTAATTCAGGGAAAAATAATTAAATAAAATAAGTTCTGTCCATCGGCGAGCTCTTACAGTTTGATAGTGACTGGTATTCGACTTACCCTGTACAAGAAGTATTATCTCTAGAGGGACTAATGTCACATAAATGTCTGTAATTTGTAACCGTCACACGTAAGCCGACTGACGTATACAAATAATGTTTCACCAGTTAAATGTTGGGAATTATGGATGTTCGCCTGAAGACGAGTCGGGTAGTATGCAACACACAGGAAAAACGCAGTAATCTCAGCTGCGTAAAGGATGAGGTTATGCTTGCCGTGCAGACAGGTTGCAACACGAGATACTTTCTCTCACACTTTTGACGTTTTATCATCTAGGAAACTAACCGATTTTTGTAAACTGCGCGTATTATAATATGATGTCACAAAAGCACACTAGTACACACAGTGCGCTAAAGAATCTTAGCGACTGAACTCTGCAAATGTAGGGTTCCGAAAAAAGTAGTTACATAATATCACTATTAGGTCAGTAATCCACAGCACAGACCCTTACACATCTTATATACTGAGACTGAAGCCATTAAGTGTGTAGTTGAAGTTTAAGAGAATTTAAAAGTTTCGATATTGTATAAGTAAAGCTTAGTATACTAATCTAATTGCTGAAGATACATTAATGCGAGCAACAGAACATCTCATTAGGGAAGTGGAATACAATAAGAAATGCTTAAGTTTTCGGAAAGTGAGAAATGGCTCAAAACACAATGTTATGACACAGCTTGCGAACACCAGTACCTCTTCAGCACAGGAGATGACTGTCGGAACAGGCAGTGGCTAGCGAGAGCTTGGTCGTGGTGATGTGTGTCGCCTCCTGGAAGTCTCCGTCTGCTATCCGAGCCGGACACTCACTGGCCTGAGAGCATCCAAGGTCCTGTTTGTAAGCCAGCGCTAATGGCCTACGTACCTGCTGACTCATCGCCTTCCCAGGACACCGCCCACGCAAGCTTCTCACCTGCCGCCGTACAATGCCTGGCTGGCCGTTGCTGACGCTTCTCAGAAAAGAGACGTAGAAAACGAAAACTATGGACTCCTCAACGATAAGCGTCATATTTACTACAGCCCTAATAACTCAATAACATTACACGTGCCGCGCTTAGCCGCAACATTATGACCACTCCCTCTGCGAGACTGAACGGCACCTGATGGCGCTCCGGCTAAGGAAAGTATATAAGCGCAGCAGAGACGAAGGGGGAATCATTCTCTCGGCGACACGGACCGAAAATGGGGATGTCCAGCGACATAAACGACTTTGACAAAGGGCGGATTTCTACGTCCCGGCCGCGCTGGATAGCAGCGTAGTCTCAGGCGTCTTGCCACGGTTCGCGCGACTCCCCCCATCGGAGGTTCGAGTTCTCCCTCGGGCAAGGGTGTGTCTGTTGTCGTTAGCGTAAGTTAGTTTAAGTTCGATTAAGTAGTGTGTAAGCCTAGGGACCGATGACCTCAGCAGTTTGGTCCCATAGGAACTTATCACAAATTTCCAAATTTTTCTACGTCCCGGCGTCTGGGAACGAGCATCTCGGAAACGGCGAAGCTGGTCGGCTGTCCGTGTATTGCTGTCGTGAGCATCTATGGAAAACGGTTGAAGGACCGTGAAACCACAAGGAGAGGAGAAGGTGTTGAAAGTCCACGCCGCAACAGAACGTGGAGGTCCGAAGCTTGCCCCCTCTGTAAAGCACAACAGACGGTGGTATGTGCCAGGTCTGACGACAGAGTACAACGATGGGGCAGCCACAGGCGTTTCGGAGCACATCGTTCAGGGCATATTATTGATGGTAGGACATAGCAGACATGTTGATCCAACGGAATCGCCAATTGCGGCAACAGTGATCAGGGAATCATCGAGTCTAGACAAAGGAGCAATGAAACCGAATCATCTGGTCAAATTAATCACGTTTCTTGTTACACCAGGTCGACAGTCGAATCCAAATACACCTTCAACCAGGAGAACGGCCGCTCGAAAGCTGCACCGTGCAAGAGACACACATTGCTGGAGTCTGTACGTTGCTAATGGGGACATCCACTTGAGTTCCATAGGACCTGTAGTAGTAATCGGAGGCACCACGACGGCCATGGAATAGGTGAACACTGTTGCGGACCACCTACATCCTTTCATGCTTGAAGACTTCCCCATTGGTGATGACATCTTCCACCAGGATAACAGTCCTTGTCTCAAGCTCACAATCGTGCTACAGTGCTTTGATGAGAGCGAAATCACATTGATGTCTTGGCCATCAAAATCGCCTGAAATAAACTCTGCGGAACACATCTGGAACGCGACAGCTCCGCACACTCAAGCCACCAGTCTGTACGGGAACTGCGTGACCAGTGTGTAGAAATCTGGTGCCACATATCTCTGGAAGCCTACCAAGGACTTTTTGTTTCCATGCCACGCCGAATCGCTGCTGTATTGCGTACCAAATGCGGACCAACACGCTATTAAGCAGCTGGTCATAAAGCTTTGGATCATCAAAATGGTTCAAATGGCTATGACCACTATGGGACTTAACAGCCGGCCGGGGTGGCCGAACGGTTCTAGGCGCTATAGTCTGGAACCGCACGACCGCTACGGTCGCAGATTCGAATCCTGCCTCGGGCATGGATGTGTGTGATGTCCTTAGGTTAGTTAGGTTTAAGTAGTTCTAAGTTCTAGGGGAATAATGACCTCAGAAGTTAAGTCCCATAGTGCTCAGAGCCATTTGAACCATTTGAACTTAACACCTGAGGTCATCAACCCCCTAGACTTACAACTACTTAAACACAACTAACCTAAGGACAGCACACACATCCATGCCCAAGGCAGGATTCGAACCTGCAGCCGTAGCAGCAGCGCGGTTCCGGACTGAAGCGTCAGAACCGCTCGGCTACAACGGCCGGCTTGGATCATTAGTATACAGGCAGATCAGGCTTATGTAACCGAGGTCACTCATCCATACTTGTGGAGTGGCGCCTAGCCTGGACGTAGCCGACTCCAGTATGATGCTAGTAGAAATTTTCAGCACTTTCATCTCCATTATTTATCTGGCAGGGAAAGACTGTGGCGGAAAGATACTGATCACCTAACTTTCCGTGACTGTCTTACTTTAAAGTCCAAACATCCCCACAGTGTCTCGCAAAGTAAGGCCCTGTGATGTTGCTCGTGTTGGCCTGCCCGTCGGATCAGGACGTTCGGCATCTCCCTTGCCGGTGTTCGAGAAGAATAGGCTATACGTCGTCGGCACCGGATTTTACCCCCTCCGTTCGCTCATCGTCGCAACACTGAACTGTATACGTATTAAATACCTGTGCAAGACAGCTACAATAACGACGCTGGATATGCAAGCCATTCGAATCTCTGTTCGGTACAGAAGGTGACTGAGCACGCTAGGGGATAGCTAAAGCTTGTTGCACCAGGCCGACGGCTACACTAGTTCACCCTTTTTCAGTGGTGTACCGTGAATATCGCAAATCGTCTGGATAAAAACCCGATAGCGATAACATGTTGATAACAGGGGTCACCGTCGACTACCAAGGATTATACAGCGAATAGACGGCCAGTAGCAACGCAACACGTGAACGATCAGCGAAATCTTCCAAAACCACCTTCTCGTTTTGTGATACAGACACCAGCGTCTTACACGTGTTTCTGGTCGACGAACAAAACAGCCCATCGAATTTAGCATGGGCAGGAAAACTGCCAGCGAACTTTCCGAACAAGAAAAAGTATTTCTTGAAATGATGAGTCACGATACAGGATGGTTCACGCCGGAAGCAGGCTACGAGCGTATCGAAATACATAAGTCTGGATGATCAGTCTCGGTGAGTTGGTACCTTAGACGTATGCTGCATACATGGAATTGGAATTCACAAAGATATCTTTATTAGTGTGTCCGCAATCCGCTGAATTACTCCTCGGGCGTGTCTGCAAGGAGTAATAGGTTAACGTTTTGGCTTTGTTTCATTAGTTATCGCAAAAAAGTTACCTAACACATACGACAAAACACATCTTTGTTTGAAACGTCCACCATTTTATTATTTTGTCAAATTAAAAAAAAAGACTGTAGTATTTCTCGATGTGCAGTATTCTATAGATTAAGAAAATTGTTTGTTTTTTGATTTCAGATAAGATTTGCAGGCTTCAGTCAAGGACACACCTCATTTTGGACAATGCAACTTTAACTCCTCAGCTGGCGGGCTTCATGATCAGTGAATTTATTTAGAAAAATCAGAAAATGTTGTCCCAGATTCAATAAATAATGTGTAAAAAGATTTACGTTGATTGTTTCATTAGTTTTCCAAAAAATCGAAAAATAACTTATATTACGGATGGCTAACGAGAATGGGGCCTTAATCCCTGCAGACATACACTAATGAGCAAAAACTTTACGACTACCTGATTGATAGCTTGTTGGTCGCCCTAAGAAAAGTTTTACAGCAGTAATTCTGCGTGTCATGGGTCTGACATGTCCTTGATGGCTTCTCGGAGGTATGTGGTACTAGATGTCTAAGCACATGTCGCACAATTCCAGTAAATGATTTGTGATGTTCGACTGTTTAATCAGATTTCACCATCATATGCACATGTGTGCAGACAGAGCGGAAATTTCCGTAGCCTCTGTCTTCTGCACTGTCTTACCGCTGAACACTGTCCCTACTGTCCCTCCTCGACCTTAACGCTCTTGCCTACTCAACATGGTGGAAACACCTGCTCCAATCAGCGCAAAATCTTTTCTGTCCAACTCTATCGGTCAGCCACTTTGTCGAAGCCCCTCTCAGTGGCAGGAACCCAACTCTGAAATAACCTATCGCATTATGTCAAGGGACTGAGTAACATCTCCTGCTTCAGAAGACAGTTAACGGCACGTCTATTAAAGCAACAATAATGATTACCACTGTTCCTATACAAACTCGTTACCCTTGTACAACACATCCAACCAAATCTTTCTCTTTTCCCAGTATTCCTAGCCTATCCTGTTACTTAAATTTCCTTTTCCCCAGAACTCGCTATATCAGCTAGGCAACACGGCCCACTGCAGTCGTAATTTCAAATTAATACAACACGCTGGCCAACTTCTAACCGCACTGTTGCAAATACTGGGTTGGTGTATAACTTCGTAGCGTAAGTTTAATAAACACAACAGATACACATAACAGGGACAGTAGTCACCAATAACAGATTAACAGATTCTCCTTCTCTATTTACAACAGTCTGTCAACGCTGGAGGTACCTTTTCCATTCCGCGACTGTAGAAATCACTTGGTTTTGAGGCGATAAACTCGTCGAGCCATGTTCGGAGCGCATTTTCATCCGGAAAGGGAGTTCCTTGAAGGTTGATCGATAGAGAGCGGAAAAGGTAAAAATCCGAAAGCGTAAAATCAGGTGAATAAGGCGGGCGCGGAATGACTTCCCAACCAAACTCCTCTCTAGTGTATTTTGTCAATCTAGCAGAATACAGGCGAGCATTATCGTGGAGTAGCATCACTTCACGCAGTCTTCCTGGTCGATGGCCGGCCGTTGTGGCCGAACGGTTCTAGGCGCTTCAGTGTGGAACCGCACTAGCTCTACGGTCGCAGGTTCGAATTCTGCCTCGGGCATGGACGTGGGTGATTTTTTAGGTTAGTTAGGTTTAAGTAGCTCGAAGTTCTAGGGGACTGATGACCTCAGATGTTAAGTCCCGTAGTGCTCAGAGCCATTTGAACCTGGTCAATGTTTGTGGACTTCGTCTGCAAGATGTCTCAGCTGCCGGCCGCGGTGGTCTCGCGGTTCTAGGCGCGCAGTCCGGAACCGTGCGACTGCTACGGTCGCAGGTTCGAATCCTGCCTCGGGCATGGATGTGTGTGATGTCCTTAGGTTAGTTAGGTTTAAGTAGTTCTAAGTTCTAGGGGACTGATAACCACAGCAGTTGAGTCCCATAGTGCTCAGAGCCATGTCTCAGCTGTTGACAATAAATATCAAGAGATGCATATGTTATGTAGTGTGGATGCGCGCAGGTTTCTGTACGGGGAGTTTCTGCTTTGTTTGGGCTCAACGATTCCTTTCTTTTCTTTACCTTAATATAAATACACCATCTATCGTCGCCAGTAACGATGCAGAATACGGATGGTCGGTGTTGTTCACGAGGTAGTTGATGACGAGCAGACAGGGCTGTACATATGGCCACCCGCAGATTTGTGTGATTTTGGCTTAGAGCATGTGGTACCACTTACACCCGATTTTTGAACCTTCCACATTGCATGCAAATGTGGCACGATGGTGGAACGATCACAGTTCATCGCATTTGGCACTTGTAGAATACATTGACGTAGATCTTTGTGCGTCTGAACGATCTTCATCAAACACCGAAGGTCTTCCTGAACTTGGAGGGTCACTAATATCAGAAGGATCCTCCTTAAAACGAGAAAACAATTTTCTTGCCGTGCTCTGTCCAATGGCATTATCTCCATACATGAAGCTAATGTTTCTGGCTGTCTTTCCTGTTGTCATCGTTCTACTGAACCCAAACAGAAGAATATGTCGGAAACTTTGCGCTTTCTCCACTTGGCACTCCATTTTCTAGAGTCCACAGCTCCACTCACTATCTCCAAATGACAAAATGGCAACATGCAAACTCAAATAGAAATAGTGATCTACAAATAAGGAACGAAAATCGATAGATAAATAAATCCTTAGCAACCGGGATACCAACATGCAAAACAAAGATGCTAAGGACTTACGCTCTAACGTAATAAAGCAAATGCAGCGATTCGTGGCAGAAAAAGAAAAAAACACAGGTTGCTAGCTATATCGACTAAAATATTGTCACAGCTTCACACGGGGGTGGGGGTGGGGATGTATATATACGAATCAGAACAGAAGATGTTTCAGTGCAAGAAATCAAAGTAATTGTTTGATGCAATCTGTAGAATAGAATGAAAAATAAATAAAACTACTTGTTATGAATTTCAAGCGACTGAAGCGACTGACGACTCGTCCACTGAAGAGTCGATTTGAGAGCCGAATCGCTTTAAGCTATCTGCGGGTTCATGAAAATAAGACAGTAAAGCAATGAACGAGAGAGGAAAAAGGAATGAGTTTCTTCGGGCCTGAAACAGTCGACCGGAGCTTCCGTTTTTTGTAGATGAGCGCAGCATGACCCAGCGGGAAAGGCCGTCGGGATCGAATTAGACGCCGCGCAGCCATAATTTACGGCGCCCTCTGGCGGTAAACATCAGGTACCGTCGTGCACGTTAGTTCTGTGAATCTGTCTGCGATTCGTCCTAGGGTAATAGTCGGTCTGATTCCAGAGATAATGATGCGTACCAGCTCCATTCTTGTGCCTTTGTTTTTGTTGTGAACGCGGACGTTCGTCGTAGTCATGCTGGCTTATATGTAAATGAAAATGCTGCATCCCTAGACCGGTTTTTCTGGTTCCGCTGTGAGCTGCGTCTGTCATCTGACGTACATCCTGCTTAATATGATGTTTTCCTTTTCCATGATTTAATTTCCTTATTTATTTAAGAATTTTATCTAGCAACTAACCAAAAATTTGCTTCGTTTCATGGTGCACAATGATTGGTTTCAGATACAGAAAACCGCTTTCAGATGCAGAGATTTCGAACTGCGGTGTGTCACCCTTAGATGTGTACGACTGAATACGTAAGAAATGAAGGAAATACATCAGTTTTCCACAGTTCAGTGTGTCTCTCCACAAAGATGTTTTCTTTGGCCCTACCGCTGTGGTAACTATGGCAAAATGACTGTCCATAGTCGCTGTGCGAGCCCCAATTTTCCTGCACTTATTCGTGTGGTCACTGTGCGAAATAAGCAGTCCCAAGGTGAAAACTGCTTGGCACAGAGAAGGCGATGATGTACATAAAAATTTGTTTTCTTCACCTTGATACCCGCCGAGCTGGCCGTTGTAGCCGAGCGGTTCTAGGCGCTTCAGTCTGGAACCGCACTGCTGCTACGGTCGCAGGTTCGAATCCTGCCTCGGGCATGGATGTGTGTGCTGTCCTTAGGTTAGTTAGTTTTAAGTAGTTCTAAGTCTAGGGGACTAATGACCTCAGATGTTAAGTCCCATAGTACTTAGAGCCATTTGAACCATTTGATACCCGCCGAGCAAAAACTAGAGTCGGGTGTCAACTTGAAGTGCGTGAATAAGATTTTAAAAGATAAAGATAATACGACAATGAATACAAAGAAGAGCGAAATTATCATATACAACGGCAGTAAACATTATATTTAATCATATATCCTCAGACAGGTAACTACCTTTAACTAATTAGGAAATAATCTCAGTCCAGGTAGTAAACGTTCAGCCAACATAAAGGGCAGGACTGCACAGGCTAAGGCATCCTATTACAACAAAACAGTGCTGCTTACAGCAAGGAACCTAAATGTAGAGACCAAAAAGACATTCCTTTAGGTATTCATGTGAAGAGTGGTCTTGTATGGCTGGAAAAGGGGACTACCGGTGCGCGGGGCAAGAGACGGCTGGAGTCATTTGAAAGATGGTGCTGGATGAGAACAGAAAAGATTTCACTGAGAATTTTTTTGTAGGAGAGGTAGTGGAAAGGTGTCTGCCACTGCAGGCACCGAAAAGAACAGCTCACTTAATTTTCCACCTCCATCGACATAATAATTTTCTTGTTTATGTAATGGGAGCAGGGGTAAAATACTTGACGCGGGCAAGCTATTTACAATTTGTACAGAAGGCAGATCGCAGTTATAAGAGTCGAGGGGCATGAAAATAAAGCAGTGGTTGAGAAGGGAGTGATTAAGGGTTGCATCCTGTCCCCGATATTATTCAAGCTGTACATTGAGCAAGTAGTAAAGGAAACCAAAGAAAAATTTGGGGGTAGGAATTAAAGTTCACGGAGAAAATTTTTTTTTGAGGTTTGCCGATGACATTGTAATTCTGTCAGAGACAGCAAAGGACTTGGAAGAGCAGTTGAACGGAATGGACAGTATCTTGAAAGGAGGATATAAAATGAACGTCAACAAAAGCAAAAGGATGTTAATGGAATGTAGTCGAATTAAATAGGGTGAAGAAAGGGAATTAGATTAGGAAACGAGACACTCAAAGTAGTAGATGAGTTTTGCTACTCGGGAAGAAAGTTAATTGATGATGGGTGCAATAGAGAGGGTACAAAATGCACTCTGACAACGGCAAGATAAGCGTTTCTGAAGAAGAGAGATTCGTTAACAAAGAATATAGATTCAAGTGTCAGTCTTTTTCCAAAAATATTTGTATGGAGTGCAGCCATGTATGGAAATGAAACATGGATGATAAACAGTTTAGACAAGAAGATAATAGAAGCTTTTGAAATGTGGTGCTGCAGAAGAATGCTGAAGATTAGATGGGTAGATGACGTAAGGTACTGAACAGAATTGGGGAGAAAAGAAATCTGTGGCGCAACCTGACTAGAAGACGGGATCGGTTGATACAACACATTCTGAGACATAGCGGGGGCACCACTGGAAGGAAGTGTGGTGGATAAAAATCGTAGAGGGAGATCAAGAAAAGAATATAGTAAGCAGCTCCAGAACGATGTGATTTGCAGTAGTTATTCGGAGATGTAGAGGCCTTCACAGGATAGCATGGACATACGCATTAAAACCAGTCTTCGGAATGAAGACCACAACAAGAACATGTAATGGAAGGAACGATTGAAGGCAAGACTGGAAGAGGAAGACCTGTACTGAAGTTAGAGATGATGTAGAGGCAGAATCATACTAGCAAATGAAGAGACTAACAAGGGACAGAGAGGAATGGAGAAGAAGACTCGCTGCCAACCAACTTTCACATTAAGTCCTAAGAAATATGACCGCGTATGGAGTTCCAAACTTGATTATGTAATGCAATACGTCAGGGCCACATACATGCAAAGTGACAAATAATCACGAATTACATTTTATAGATGTAGATTTGCGGTATTTATCATGAAAATATTTGAATTTTACTTGATAATGATTTCAATGCTTAAACTACTCGTAGTTGCAGGATAATAAAAATAAAATTCTTTACCAGCTTGTTAGTTACTTCCAACTAAATATCTTATGAAAGCTGTACAGCACGAATTTAAGAAGATTTTACGAACACTATTCAGTTTTCATAGCAATGCACTACGTAATTAAATTTACATTTTTAATCTGAAAATCTGTAGGAGTCTTCATTTCCCCATTTTTCTATAGCTTCCAGGCAATGTAAAGTTGGCCATTCAGATCTTACAGATAAGCCTAAAACGTATTTCACCCAAGAAAATGCGACGTAACGTTTTACAGAAATTACGGCCGATACCGTAAATCTGGTACTCAGGATATGAACGGTGCCAACACGCTTCTTTGCGGGCCAACGGACATTACGTTTTCCATTATAAATACTCGCTATGCATAATAACTCCCTGCTTTGTATTCTTCGAGCACCTTACGTAATAAATTTACGAAGCATTTTCGAATCTTTGTCGTCACCGTAAAATACAGGCTTACGGATCAAACTCTTTGTCTGTGTCTATGCAGAACGGGAATAATGTCTAATAAATAGTCTAATAAATATTTAATAAGAAATACCCCTGTCTTGTTTCCTGCTGTGCATTAAGCATATTAGAAGCTCAATCATGATGAAGAGTCTAACTATTCGACGAAATTTACATTCAATGAATCAACATTGCAAGTGGAGAATCTGTTATTACGAAATAGCGACATGGCTTCTGAGGAACCTAGTGCTTACCCACTACATTACTAGCATGACTGACTCGAGATACGGCGTGAAGATGGGCAGACTGCGCTTCAAGGGAGGGTGACGTCAGGCAGTTAGGTGAATTAATTGGCGGAAACGTACTAGCGTGTATCACACCAGCTGCGCATCAGGATGTGGCGGGCACAACACAGCTGTCCAAGGCCGCGGACCCGTTTGGAGCTTTCTGCCGAAGATAACCACAGGAACGCTTTCCAAACAAGTAATAGCGAGTGATAGGTGTCTCACAACACACAGGTTTTCGTTCATTGATTTTTCACTTAAATTTTGACAATCATTTGGCAGTGCACGCAATGTGAAATTCGAAGCCAGATATAGGAGTCCTGTGGGTTAAATCTCACAATGAATAAGTCGATACTCTTGCTGAAGAAACCACAAAATCCCGAGCTTTAATCGATCTCATACTTTCGTGGTCACAACTGTACCGTCGGTAATGTTTCATTCCTTTGCTCAGTCTGGTATTCGTCACAAACCGTCGTTTCAAGAGTTTTTCCTGCCGAGATGGCTGATATTCACTGTCTGCCGTGTGAGATGTTTACTGTTACTGCACTAACACTACAGAAGGTGACATCAGTCGCATACTTTCTGCAACAGCTACGTCGCCTGACGGCAGAGTTTCCCACGAGTATCGCCATTCAACCTTTGTTGAGTAGTCCCCCATATAATAAATAACTTTTTAAATTTTTACAAACTGCCTAAATATCTTTTTAATAAGAACGAAGCACTGGGTACATGTTAACTGTTGTTTAATGTTACTTTTTATTTTGTTTATAAGTCTACCTGAACTTAGGTACTAAACATTTGCACCTCTGTTGTTCCTATATTATTTTCCTTTTATGTCTTAAATTTATGTTGCCTGAACGATAAACTCTGTTAACCTGCTCTGTGAAATAATACACGGTGTATCAAAGGCCATTGTTAAACATGTACTTCTACGATTATTTATATTTGTGCCATGATACCAATGTTAATTGTTAATGTTGTTCTTCCATCTTTACAAAACCTGTTGTTCAATATTTTACATGTATGCCAATCAACAGCAGGCTTCTAAAGCCCTCTGTTTAACTTATGTCCTTGTGCTTTCGTATAACTTTGTCGCATACTGTATGTCTATCACTCTAAATGACCGTTAGATCCCGCGGCCAAATAAATAAATAAAATAAAAAAGTAACATAGCCGAAAAAAAGGTCGCAAACGCACGCCTGTGAGGTCCACCTCTACTTGGAGGTACCAGTTCGAATCCTGATGGTGGAATAAATTTCGCCTACCTTATTTGAAGAGTAGAAATGGCAAACATATTAAGAGCTTTTTTTTTTTTTTTTTTTTTTTTTTACCAAACGCGTGTTCAGTGCTATTGTGATCCCACCACTTTGTTACCTGCCCCTGGACTAGATTCAGATGCCAAACAGCGGAAAAAGTCTTTCAAACATGCATTTGAGGACTTTTTTTGTGCCTAGCCGTGCTTACTTCTGGAATTACAAAATTTAAAAGATATGAGAAATGGGTTTTGTTGACTATAGCTCTACAACTTAAAAAACTAATGCTGTATTTATTTTCTTGCCTCATCGCAAATAAAACGTAGTATCTCAGTGTTAATCGCATCTGAACAATATTTATTCCTGCTGTTTTGTCAAAAACCGACATTTTTGAGACCGTATCTCTATATAAAATACAAGCCCTGATTCCTGCAACGAAGAAAATAGTAACCAGCCGCTGTTAATATTGCTATTTGTTCGCACAAATAGCGCCATTACCTGTTTCAAAACAAAAAGGTTCATCCTCATCTACTGTTCACATCTGTGTTCCATTTTGACGGCCGGAATGGCCGTGCGGTTCTAGGCGCTACAGTCTGGAGCCGAGCGACCGCTACGGTCGCAGGTTCGAATCCTGCCTCGGGCGGGGATGTGTGTGCTGTCCTTAGGTTAGTTAGGTTTAATTAGTTCTCAGTTCTAGACGACTGATGACCTCAGAAATTAAGCCGCATAGTGCTCAGAGCCATTTGAACCATTTGTGTTCCATTTGTTGTTGTTTGCGTAAGATGTTGAACAAAAACAGTCAACGACTTACACAAGCAAACAATGTAAAACTAAACAGTCGTCTGAAAATGAAGCTGTCGGCTCGAACCGGTAACGGCGCAGTTTGTGACAATAAGCAGCTGTATTGATAGTGTCTGATTGTTTTCTTTTTGCATCCAAGCAGTCCGTTTCCCGGTGTGACACTCAGAACGTCCTTAAGAAAGAAATTATTTTCTAATTTGCGTCATTTTTTGAGGTGATGCGGTGAGCAGCATATTCTAGGGTACCAGAATACCTTTTCAGTTGTTTGAATGCAAATCAATTACGTACAAACAGAGATGCATTGTTTTTTGATTCTCCCAACAAATTCAGATTTGGGACCTAGAACATTTTCCCTTTTCCACTAGTTATTTGGCCGGTAAGGTGATGGCATAACATCCTTGAACATCATACTTCGCGCCAATCGCCTGGATTAACTTTTAAACATCTCCGCGATGTCTTGTGGATGGTGGACATGTGACACTGTTGATGGTGATCCGTTTGTTGTTGTACAGGGACATTTAGCCTGTCGGCCCCTTGGTGCTCTTTAAGCGGAGCTGGCTATGTACCTGCACCGGGTTTCGCCATCTCTCTTCTCTCGTCGTCGTGTAACACAAGAATGACGTCATACTAGACACACACACACATCCATTAGGCCCCTACACCCATTTACTCTCAAGAGATACGCTAACGACTCAGGCCTCACACATCGCAGGAAAAGAGGTGGGCGAAGAAAGTTTCCGAACAGGCGGCGGTGCACACAAACTGGCTGCCAAATGACTCTTATTTTTTCCTCGGGTTTCGTTGTACTGTCTGTAATCTTTTCTACCTAACAGATCATTGTTTTCCGTTGTAGAAACTGATGACGAAATGAAAGTGTGCTAAGTAACACACAAAAAAGGCAGCTAAGGTAAAATCACAAGAAACAAAAAAAAAAAAAAAAAAAATTGGATTCAGGAATCAAAACTCACGTGAAAGTAGAGGGGGATGTCATTGGAAACATGGTAAAGACAGGCAAATATATTTTTATGAGAGCTGGGAAAGTAAAGAGTAATTTGTGTAATATATAAATAAGAAAGAGATTGCCGCGCTTATAAGCTGGGTTATTAAATTTAACAAATAACTGTAAGAAATAAAGTGTTTTGTTAAGAACAAAGAAGTGGCAGAGATTAAGATCTTATCAGTAGCGGTACGTTGATGTGCATTGTCGGCAGTTAAGAACGCTATTAGCGATGAAATTTATAGTTGTAAAAATTTTTTTGTGGAATGATCCAAAAGATTTCGGTAGTAGGTAAGATAACAAAAATAATTTCCTTACAACATAAACCATAAATGTGTTTTTTGAGCTCAGTATATTGCGGATGCAGTTAAAAAAAATTTTTTATTATGTTGTAAGAGTGGAGGACACAATTGAAAGCCGTAACCGAGGGTCAAAGATGAAGAGCAAAGTCAAGAGATGATACCTAGAAGACGTCGTAGAGAGCATTGCACATCCCGGAGGAAGGGGAGCAGCATTTTGTGTAACAAGGCATGAAATCATACAAAGTGCCATCCGGAGTTGTAAACTATCTGATGCCGCATAAAAAAACTGTCCACATTAAGTCTGTCTCAATACCTTAGCTACATTTTCAAGATTTAGTATCTCTAACAGTTTCAGTTTCCTAAACTTTTGTATTTGTGGGGATCCACAGCCTCCACATGCTTGATAAATGTAAATATAGTCCGTAGCAGGCTGTAAAGCGATGTTTATTTAATAGTGCGATTAGCTAATTTCGACTAAGCGGCCATGAAAGATGTCACAGTAGTGCGAATCCTTTCGTAAAATGACGAAAAATGGCTACTTTTTACTTGTAATTAAGAGTGGCTTCAGAAAGACATGAGATACAGATGTTACAAATGTGCTTCACAATGACGCTTAGTCGAAATTAGCTGATCGCACGGTTAAATAAACATCGCATTACAGCCTACTATGGGCCACGTTTACGTTTATTAAGTTTCAGTTTCATTTTAAAGATCAATTACATATTGTTTGCGGAAATACATTCAAATTCAAATTCAATTTCAAAATGGATGCTAATTCTTAATTTTTGAAAGTTAGTACAAAAAATCAAATTAAGCTGCAATTTTTTTAAATAACCGTATGGTCAGTAATTGCAGAGTATCCATATGCTTTCTTTGGAGTTTTTTTTGGGATGAACATCAGCTTTGTTCTGACTTACTACTAGTGATAGTGGTACTCTACATTCCGACCTGCTTCTCTAAACACATATTAAATAACGTTAGTCCAGAATAGCATATTTCCTTATTCATTATCATTGTAAATATTATTAATGTGACGAAAAAGGGATAGCTACCCCAGCGCAAAGGTTGGTCTGAATATCGCAGTTCGTAACTAGTGGTGTCTCTATCGAAATAGTATGCTGTTGTCTTCCTCCGAGCTTTGAACTGACGCACTCAAGCATTTATAAATTAGTTTTTCCATTTCTGAGAACCACAGAATATGAAAACACAAATTTTTCTTTTGCGTTTGAGAACCATTATATCTATTCCTAGGTTATTATGTTCTAGTACTGAAACAGAACTTAAGCTCGTTCAGTGTTAGACTGAGGACAAAAATGGAATTATCGACCAAGAGACGCCGCCTGGGGTAGTAGTAAGAACAGAGAGATTTCAACATCCCGAGTCTGCTACAACTACTTCCCACTCCCGCACTCGTACACATTTCTAGTGAAAGAGTAAGGAAACAAACCACAGTTCTCCTTCCGAGGTTCAGGTAAACAACGAAAATTGATGCAACAGAGATATATATTTTCCTTATGACTCTGAATACTATAACGTTGCTTCCCTTATACTGTTAATAAGAGTTTTACATTCATTTTTTGACATTGTTAATTCTCAAAACCTACAAACTGTGAGAGTAATCTTCATCCGTATCCACAATCTTCACAGGTGTATCATACTGTTTACCATAATGGTTACAGACTTCGTAGGAATGATGTTCAAGGTGTGCGCTGCAGGGATTTGCTTTGTTAGTAGTGTTAGTGTCATGACATACCTTTGGGCGCCGCTACTGGTAACGTGACGCAGAGTTGAAACACAAGCATCAGTGTGCATTACATTTGCAAACAGTCAACATGGGTCTGGACAAGGTGAGCAGGGCTTTACTCGTAAAGCTGTTTTGCCAATACAAAAAAATAGTGTTGCTGCTCTTCGACATATTAAAGACGCGGCCACTTTCCGCACCAGGACTGAGAAACATGATTCGGAAGTTTGAATTAACTGGTAGTTTGGGAACTGCTCCAGGGGGAGTCCCATGGAAAGGTGTGCCACAAATTATTGAAGAAGTCACTGTTGCCATGGCTGAGAATGCTGGACGCAATGAACGATTTTCCAGCATCACGCGAGCTATGTCACAACAGCTGAACATTCTTTGGCCCATCGTTCGAAAAGTGCTGCGAACAACTGTGAAACGCTATGTCTAGTGTGGTTCCAGGCCGTCGTGGATGAGCATGGTCGTCACATTCAGCATCGTTTGTAAACTGGTACGCAAAAACTGTACGCAATTAACAAATGTTACCCTCTCACGTGGAAATTAAAATGTGCTCCTTTCAAAGGTTTATTCGTTATTTCTCTTCCGCGTGGCCTTATAAATGTTTCCACAAAGTTTCATTATCCTACGATCGTTCGTTTTTCGTGAGCGCCCTCTCAAGCAGCGAAAGTTTAATTATAACCACCCTGTATAAACGTAGGCACGAAAAATAAAGTTTCACTATTTCCTGCCATTTTCAAATGGAGCTATATTCGCCTGCAAGTGTTACTGTTCATTTGCTTACATGTATACCGCAAATGCGTTTCCGTGTACACACAGTGTTTGTCAGTTCCTATTACAAGCTCATAGTGGTTGCAGAGGAGAGACTAAGTAGAAAAAATTTCGTAACTAATGCACGTCCGGAAATGAACGTTTCGGTATAAAAGAAGTTTGGAGATCGGATCACTTTCAAATCTGCCACTTCACGGTACGGTAAGCTATGGTAAAGCATCGCAACGCATATATCGAGGACATCTTCCAGATCGCTTTAATCAATCACACACCATTTTCGTCCGACTACACCATCGGCTGCGAGAAACTTGTACGTTCGCTACTAGAAGGGCTGACTGTCGTACTCCACGGAGGCGTACCAAAGTACACTCATGCTCAGAAAAAGCAGAACGCCTTGAACGAGATAAGACGTTCATATTCACAGGATTTGTATATTAGTATGTTCTGCAGAAATGTTGAACCATGTCGACCCGCCGCTTCAGGGTCAACATCGATATCGCGACGCAACACCACCTACTGGTGATATCTGCCTACGGTTCTCGCTGTCGCAAGAAATCGCAGGTAATGGATCAGTGTGACTTGAGCAGACGTGCAGGATGCCTCGCAGACGTATGCGTGAATCGTACCGACAAATCAGTGAGTTTGAAAGAGGGCGCATTATTGGCATGAGAGAATGTGATGCATCCATCCAGGTATTTGCTGCTCGTGTGGGACGAAGTGTTTCGGCAGTGCAACAGGTGTCTGCAGAATCGGTTCACGGAAGGCCGTGAAACACGAGGAGGTATGTCAGGTTGCACCACCCACACCAACCTCTGAAAAGATCGATACCTCATCCGAATGGCGTTGTAGGACAGATCTGCGTCCTCCTCGGCTCTGGCGCAACAGTGATACAGTGTAAAACCATCGTACTCTATCAGGGGTGGCAGTCTGTCACCGTTTATTACGGCATGGGATACGTGCGCGTCGTCCACTTCTCCGCCTGCCTTTGACGAATGTGTAGTAAAATGATAGACATCAATGGTTCATAGAACGACGTCACTGGGGACAGGAAAGGCATCTGATAGTGTTTTCGGACGAATACAGGTTCTGTCTGTTTGAAAATGAAAGTCGCGTTTTGATTCGCCGCAGGGATCACAATGACTGCATTCTCACAAGATATACAGCGCCATCTCGAGGCCTTTTAGTGTGGGGTGCTATTGGGTTCAACCACAAATCACGGTTCGTGCGTGTCCAGGGCACTGTGACCAATGGACGGCATCCTGCGACCCGTAGCCATACCCTTTCTACACAACACCCCAGACGCCACTTTTCAGCAAGACAACACACGACCACATGTTACTGCAACGAACACTTGACTTCTTGGTGTGACAGGCTGTCAGCCTTTTGCGCTGGCCCGCCAGATCACCAGACTTATCGCCAGTCGAAAAGGTGTGGAATGGCAGGTGCAGGCCTGTGACCCAATGCCAACCACCAGAGATGAACTTGGAACCATGTGCATGCAGCATAAATGGCTATACCACAGGACGCCAATCGCACCTTATACGCGTCGATGCCACCATGCTCAAGTTGTCAGGGCCCATGGTGAAACGAGTGTCTACCAGGCAACACGGCACATGCTGGTCCGAGGTGACTAAAGTGCTAATTCTGCAGAATATACTAACATACAAGTCCTCTGAATACGAACGTCCTATCTCTAGTCGTTCAAGGTATTCTGTTTTTTTCTGAAAATGAGCATATGTGGATTGTGTCGCAAACACACCTCGTGAAACGGGAAGCCGGTTCCCCACGTGCAGCAGAGCATGTAGAGCAAAAGGCTGACAACCTGTGACACTAAGAAGACAAGTGTTCATTGCAGCAACATGTTGTCGTGTGTTGTCTTGCTGAAAAGTGGCGTCTGGGGTGTTGTGCAGAAAGGATGAGTGCTGTGAAGCGAGGGATTTGAAAGTGATCTGATGTTCAAACTCATTTTACATGCAAACGGTAGATTTCTGGACATTGCTCCCTATCAAAACTTTATGTACTAGGTCCCCGTCTACAACCCCTAGAAGCTGGTAATAGGTAGTGTGAAACAATCTCTGAAAGCTGATGAAATCTTTTCGGGCTTCCATCCGGGTAGCTGCGTCGAAAATCCGCGACGTTTTGATGAGTGTCATTCTCATCATCTTCGCCATAAGACGATCAGAATGACACTCATCGAAACGTCGCGGCTTTTCGACGCAGCTACCCGGATGGAAGACCGAGAAGATTTCATCAGCAGTATACACCGGGAAAGCCTACATTCACATATAATCTCTGAAAGGTACCGAATATAGTGTGTTCACTTTTAACTTTTCACTGGCTATAAACAAGGATAACAAGTGAAAGGTCGGATATTTTACCGTATGAGAAATTTCAAATTTTTTCCTCCAGAGAGATCACGAAACGATTACTTTTTTTAATTGCCCAGGAAAAGAAAAATGCGCGAAGTGTGAACGCCTAAATTGTTATAAAAGCAGAATTCCACCTCTAGTACCACATAAACGTTGGATCACCTAGCAATGGCAATATGTTAAAAGCGTTGACTCATTTTCCAATCCGTGCCAGAGCGTAGTCGAAATGAACACGTTAACAGGCGTTGTGGGATGTACGCTGAGGTGACAAAAGTCAAGGGATATGCACATATACAGATGGCTGTAGTATCGTGTACACAAGGTATAAAAGGGTTGTGCATTGACGGTGCTGTCATTTGTACTCATGTGATTCATGCGTAAGGTGTCCGACATGATTATGGCCGTCCGACGGGAATCAACAGACTATGAGCGCAGAATGATAGTTGGAGCTAGAATCATGGGGCATTCCATTCCGAAAATCGTTAGGGAATTCAGAACTCCGAGATCCACGGTGTCAAGAGTGTGCCGAGAATACCAAATTTCAGGCATTATCACGACCAACGCAACGGCCGACAGCCTTCCCTTAACGATAGAGAGTTGCGGCGTTTGCGTATAGTTGTCAGTGCTAACAGACAAGCAACACAGTCTGGAAAACCGTGGCCTGGTCAGATGAGTCCCGATTTCAGTTAATAATAGCCGGTGGTAGGGTTCGAGTGTGGTGCAGTCCCCACGAAGCCGAGGAGCCAAGTTATCAACAAGGCTTTGTGCAAACTGGTGGTGGGTCCATAATGGTGTGCGTGTGTTTGCATGGCATGGACTGGGTCCTCTGGTCCATCTGAACCGATAACTAACTGGAAATGGTTTTGTTCAGCTGCTTGAAGATCGTTTACAGCCATCCATGCACTTTATGTTCCCAATCAACGATTGAAATTTTATGGTTGGCAATACGTAATGTCACCAGGCCACAATGGTTGGCGATTGGTTTGAAGAACATTCTGGACGATTCGAGCGAATGATTTGGCCACCCAGGTTGCACGACACGTATCCTATTTAACATTTTTGGGACATAATCGAGAGGGAAGTTCGTGTGCAAAACTATGCGCCAACAACATTTTTGCAACTATGGACGGCTATAGAGGCATCACGGCTCAATATTTCTGCAGAGGACTTTCAGAGACTTTTTGAGTCTATACCACGTCGAGTCGCTGTGCCACGCCGGGCAAAAGTAAGTCCGACACGGTATTAGGAGGTATCCCATGACTTTTGTCACCTCATGTGTTCTCTTTCCAAGACCGCTCGACTGTCTATGAAAACAGGTACAACATTGCATCAAACAAAATGCTTAGTTGTTTAGTACTCTTGTCGATAGAAAATTTGCAGGTATAACCAGTTCAGTTTAATAATCTCTCGTATGAGAACTGTAACAAGTCGAAAACCTTATACTGACAGCCTGAACCGTTACATGTATAAGCACGTACGTCGTCTACCTGAACAAGTGATATAGCCGTGGTGAAATAAACCTTTCGACCACTACTGCAATCAAAATTGGTGGCGCTTTTCATATTCCTCGTGTATGTTATACAATGAAATGTTTGAGGTCTAGTGACTTTGGAAAAAACCACGCTGTCTCTGCTTTAGGTCGGCGACGATTTAAAGAAATTTTTGCCATCTCATCATGGCCAGTGAATCACTGGAAGTTATCAAAGTAGTGGTGGAATAACTTTCTCTCTTTCTCTCTTTTCTGTCATTATACCCGTTTCAGGATCGACACATAACAGATGTTCTTCTTCCTGGATTTAGCATCTGTTACATGTGTAGCGGAACCCATTTGTCACCACATCACCATTCACACACAGGTGGAAAAGGATGGTTTGTCCAGTTTGTTTCGATCAATCGTGTGAACTCTATTCTGTCAGTTTTAGTGTTCCAAATTGGTTGTGTTGAAGATGGAAAACCAGCCCTGCATTTTCGTAGATAAGTGTTGGAATGCGACCTGAGAATCACACTATGACTGTCCAGAGTACATTGCTGTATCAGACTAACAGCCGTCAATCCGGCGGGCGGACTTGATCTGGAGCTGTATCACCTTTCCTCTTGTAAACTAGTGCACAATCAGTTACGCTCATGAGTGCATTATCAGAAATGGAATTAAGGCACAAAGCAATGACTGACATTAGCTACTAGAGGGCGCTGATCAATGGACAACTTGAAAATTTGTGCTGGACCGGGACTCGAAGGCACGTCTTCTGCTTACTAGGCGGATGCGCTGACCACTGCACTATGCGGACGCAGTGGTCATAGTAACTGCATCGACTGCTCCACCAAGTCACCTGTCACATAAAAATTCTCAACTTATCCTCACACTACTGATGTAGTGCCCCTTGTCCATTATTCTCATTTCTCGCGGCATTTCGGGTATACCAGGATAGTCAGTGTAGCTACAATGACCTCTGTGTCCGGATGTCAGCACAGTGGTCAGCACATCTGCCTTGTGAGCAGGACACCTGGGTTCGAGTCCCAATCTGGCACAAATTTCCGCTTTCGCCATTGATTTAAATCAGTGCACATTAGCAACTAACGCCAGTCATTTCTTTGTGTCTAGATTCATAATAGCTTTGGGATTAAAAATACGTCCGTTCTTTCGGACAAGACCAGAAGGACAGACACTGTATGCAAAATTGGAATTGATTCCTCAGCAATAAAGTATGGAATATCTTTGAAAATACAGACCCGTCACCAATGCAAAATCCTAGCAAATCTCTTAGACTGGCTTCAGCCGAAACAACCGACATCTGTGTCCTCAGCATGAAGTGATATTCAACACTACCGTGCATATGGTTAGGTGTCGCCTCAAGCTGTTGATAAATAAGCAAAACCCGCATCCTGGAGACGTGAGTTGGCATTTGGAGAACCTGGTGGGCGGGGACGAAGTGCATCGGTACACAGCAGCCTATACAGGTACCTGCGTGCTTCTCTGTCCTCTGGGACTTTTCTGACGCACTCAGTTGAGTCACCGCCAAGTTTAGAGGCTGAGGTGAAAGCTTCGACGTGCCAGTGCGAGAGATACATCTTGTTAACAATCCTTTGTGCGCTGGAAGCACGATGTACTGCTCAAATGTCCTGATGTTTTTACGATGTAACCTTGCGTCATGCCGACAACTGAACAGATGTCTTCTCAGTCAGAAGAGTTTTACCTGATACATTTATGCACATTGTGCTTCTGAACTACAGTTTCGTCACTTTGCTCCAGTGCCAGTCATAATGATGACCGATGCACAAAAAATAATAAAATAAAATAATAAAGTAATAAAAAAATAGAAGAACATGGGGGAAAGTAGTCACAGCGGGAAAATTGCCACTGCATTATTTTTTGCCTTGAACAGTGCTGCTGTATGCTGACAAGTGGCCAGACTCGCTCTAACGTACCTCATCATTGATGCCAGTGAGTTTGACAGATGAAGCTTGTTCCGTTATCTTTCAGTAAAATTTTTTCTGTTTTTCAGTCGTCTGATGTAAAGTATATCATTTATATTATTCTTGTTATCTCATTCGTACAGCAATACTCTTTTACAATGTCAGCGTTTACACACTGTCTTTTGGGCTACAAATGTAGTTTCCTACTTCTTTCCGTTTGATAGTTTCATCCGTGAACCTCTAATGCCGAGACGGAGTTCGATCGGTAAAAGTAGATGAACCAATTGTCGGGAAAAGTGGCCTGGATTTTTACTTCCATGTATCGCTCGTAAAACATCTAGGTTCGAGTTCTGGCCCAGCACAAATCTTCAAGTTTTCCCGTTGATTTAAATCAGTGCCCACTAGCAGCTAATGTCAGTCATTTCTTTGTGTCTTAATTCCAATTCTGATAATGCACCCATGAGCGTAACGGACTCTGCACTAGGGGAGCTGGTACAGATACAGATCAAATCAGCCCGCCGGATTGGCGGCTGTTACTCTGATACAGCAATGTACACCGGACAGTCTTAATGCGGGTTTCAGGTCGCAGATCAGGTTAATTTCTGAAACTGTCATCCGTCTCTGTTCTGTTATATTTTTGGCCTAATATAGAAAATCGACTGCAAACTATCTGCGTCAACCGCTTAGTACGGTTTGAAATACTAGAACATCAACATGCCTATACAGTACCTGTCGGGATATCAGAACAACAGATATATGATCCCGTTGCGATGGCAATGGGTACATAATCTGTAAGCAGGGGAAAATGGTCACGATATGCCTTGAGAAAAATGAATATAGTTCCAGCACTCATTTCTCACTTAAAAATATTTGGTGTGGTACCTTATAGATTCAAACTGTGAAAGCAGCAAACTTCTACCAGCAACCATCAGTCGGGAAAATTTAATTACCTACAGAGCAAAAATTTTAACCCACCATTCCTTGTGATACAATGTGTATAGAATTTAAACATATAGAATTTAAACAACGGCACTACACTCGCTGTCTTGATTTTGTGGTATATCTCTCCAAAACGATTTTGAGCCGATCTACCCAATCCTCAGACATTTCATTGTGCAGATGTGCACGTGGTGTCTGCCGTAGTTGAGCCATACTGACCAAGAGGAAGGAAGATTACGATTTAACATCCTGTCGATGACGTCAGACGGACCACAAGTTTGGATTGCGGAGGTCAGAGAAGAAAATTAGGGGTAGCCATACAGAGGAACCATTCTAGCATTCATCTCAAGAGATTTACGGAAAGCACGGTAAACCCAAATCTGTATGACAAGGCGGGAATTTAAATCGTCGGCCTCCTGACTGTGAATGCAGTGTTCTAACACTGTACCACCTCGTTGGGTATCACTGGGTCGAAACTTTTAGTACAATACAAATTGACGGGTTTTCTCTCCTTAGAGTTGTTGCCGTTTTTTAAAATTGGATTCAGTGCACCGAGGGATTTCGTCTGTCCTTGGTTTGGAATTATTATACACTCCTCTGCAAAATTCATGGACAAGATAGATAAAGTAACGAAACGTATTGAATACTCGCTGGAACTGAATAAAAGTGCGGGAGCATGTTGACAGAGGTCTCCCAGTACTGCACAGAAAGCTGCATGTCACATGTAGTGTGGTCAGCGAGACTATAGCGTCGTATGGGGCCGGCCCCACAACACTAGGCAACTGAAGGAACGAGAAAAGACAGTGTCTATCAATCAGCGATCAGTTACGATGTACTGTGATGGTGGTCTTGATTACAACATTGACTTCATACGGGGAAGAATCATAGGGAAACTGGAAGATGTACGAAGTGTGACGACTCTTGCCCAGTGCTTTGGTGTTACTCACAACATTGTTTCAAGTGCAACGAGTGTGTTACAAACCGCAGGCACTGTTGCCTAAAGGAGAGGAGGGGGCTGATCACGGTCAACTAGAGAAGCAGACGGGAGCTACCTTGTGCAACAGGCGGGAAGCGACTCATGTCAAACAGCGGGTGGAACTGCAACCACACTTAACAGGACTGAAATGCACACAGTCTCACTCCCCACAATGCCACGGCGACAGCATAGGGGTGATCTCTTAGTGTGACGACCAGTACGTTGTGTTTCACTGAGACCTGTTCATCGGCGGTACCGTTTGCGATGGTGCCAAGAGCAGAGGGACTGGACCTACGTAGAGTCGTTATTCTGAACGTGCCCTCATGTGGTGAGAGATGGGAACAAGTAATGGACCCAGGAACGTTGTCGAACATGATGGTTTTGGTCGTCCAAGTTTTATGGTGTGGGGAGGCTTAATGCTGCATGGGTGTACTGACCTGCAGGTCTTTGAACGCGGTATGTTCGCAAATAAAAATGGCATATGTGTGTGAAATATTATTGGACTTAACTGCTAAGGTCATCAGTCCCTAAGCTTACACACTACTTAACTTAAATTATCCTAAGGACAAACACACACACCCATGCCCGAGGGAGGACTCCAACCCCCGCCGGGACCAGCTACACAGTCCATGACTGCAGCGCCTTAGACCGCCCGGCGCGGTAAGTTCGCCAATGAACGCTATTGTGGCACTGTGGTCCTTTCCCATGTGCGTCTTTTCACGGATGCATTCGGCTCTGACTTAATTTTTATCGATAACAATAAAGGAGCACATCGAAAATCGCAGGCGGAGGAGCTCTTGGGAAAGAGGATATTCGATGAATGGACTGGTTTCTCGTTCCCCGACTTGGAGAGGTGTATTATGGCATGTCTACAGGCATCTACATCTACATCTACATCCATACTCCGCAAGCCACCTGACGGTGTGTGGCGGGGGGTACCTTGAGTACCTCTATCGGTTCTCCCTTCTATTACAGTCTCGTATTGTTCGTGGAAAGAAGGATTGTTGGTATGCTTCTGTGTGGGCTCTAATCTCTCTGACTTTATCATCATGGTCTCTTCGCGAGATATACGTAGGAGGGAGCAATATACTGCTTGACTCCTCGGTGAAGGTATGTTCTTGAAACTTCAACAAAATCCCGTACCGAGCTACTGAGCGTCTCTCCTGCAGACTCTTCCACCTCAGTTTATCTATCATCTCCGTAACGCTTTCGCGATTACTAAATGATCCTGCAACGAAGCGCGCTGCTCTCCGTTGGATCTTCTCTATTTCTATCAACCCTATCTGCTACGGATCCCACAATGCTGTGCAGTATTCAAGCAGTGGGCGAACAAGCGTACTGTAACCTACTGTAATCATATAGGAGTTGTCGACTGTAGTGGTCGAGGAATGAAACGCCGTAGCACAAGAACTCCTTAGAAAACTTGTGGTCAGAATCGGAGCGCGTTGCATATCATCCACTGGCGTCCGCGGTGATAGCACGCCCTGTTAAGAACCGTGTCCCACCTTTTGTAACGTACAGGGGACCATCACACTCGTAAATCGCGGTGATTTTAGTGTAATTACTGTCTACGAATAAAAATGTCATTTCTGTGCGTCTCATAAGGTCTTCGTTTCAGTTATCTTCTTTCTATGCGTGGTCGAGATTTTATCGTACTACTTTACATTGGCAGTGACATGTCATGGAAATGTCAGTTTTGCCTCTAAGGTTTGCACACCAACGTGCATTTATTGCCAAACGCCATGCCATTACAATGACCCGAGAAAGGAGAGAATCGGGGACGGGAGTAGAGTCGACAACAGAAGCAGAATTGTTCCATCAATCATGTTCCCGCAAACGGGCCGTTTGTGAGGTAACTGTGATTGTGTGGTTACTTCAGCATGAAGCATTTTCTTAGTACAAATGTATCTGAAATATAAATATTTCAGTTTCATCCCTATCTATGGTAACTGAAAAAAACTTCAAAAGCCAAGGTTGCTAGAAAAAAATATTATTGGATGAATGGTTTCGACGGAGCTATGCTGTTATCATCGGATCTTCCACTTTGATGACATTATAGCTCTGTCGAAACCGGTAATCCAATAAAATTGCTTTTTTAGCGATCTTGGCTTGTGAAATTTTCTTCGGCTACCACACACTACAGATCGCCTCCAGCTTGAGCATGTCAGGAATATACAATGACGAAAAAAAAAATCGCAACACGAAGGAGTTGTACGACATAAACGAAAGTTGGTAGGAGTGTTTCTACACATGAAAGTTGACGTCGAAACTTAGGCCCGATCGCATAAGAGTGGCGTTCTATGAGGTTGCAAACTACGTGTCCTGTAAGTAGCCGCTGTAACGGTCGTGAGAGTAAGTTACCTTTTAGACTGGTCGCCATGAGTTGACGTCAGTCAAGAATGCCTTCAGGGTGACAAAGACGCCATTATCGACACCTCACTGAATTTGAACGAGGTAGCAGGCATCCTAGAGAAAGCGTGAAGTGGCAATGGATCGGACACGTAGCTCAATAAGATAACAGGAGGTGGACCCTTAGAATTGTTCACTGGAGACCACGGGACCACAAGAGAGGCACTAGAAAATTCCAGAAGAGATGGCTTGATGAGGTGAAGCCGGTAGCTGGAACACGATGGTACCAGGCGGTTCAAGATCGAAGACAATGAAAAGGTATGGAAGAGGCTTCTACCAAGCAGTCGACAGAGATAGGCGGAGGGATGAAAAGATGAAGAAGAAGTCAATGTAAGACCAAGTGCCCATCATAAATTAAGTTAGAAGCTAAACAAAGGGAGTGTATGTGGCTTTTCGTGACAATGACGAACTAATGACTTCACCAATTGTTGTAACTGGGAAATGGATGCTTCACATCAGAAACCGATCATTAAATAAATCTGAGACTGTATACTGTGCTATATTACTGTAATAGTATTCAGTTGGACCACATACTCAGTCAAAAAATAAATAGTTATATACGGGATGCTGAGTGCGTCACACAGTAGCTAAGAAAAATAAGCACTTTACGTTGTCTCTTTCCTTGTTTTCACGCTCGACGTTCAAAGAAGCCAGAACTTTTTCGAAATGTCAGTAGCTTGTTTTAGAGTGAACTCTGGCTACATCGTCCTGATTTTTCTCTTAACTCAGTAATATATCTCCTTGTTAACTCTATCACATTTAGTTGGTGTTAACTCAGTGGATGTCATAACAGCTTTAAAGTGCCAATAATCCTTCTGATAAAGTCAGAGTTCATTGTTAATAATTGGCTGTCAAGTGTGATTACTTCTGTGTGCAGTCCAGAATTGTCACCACTTGTTCTTTTCACTGCGCGCAGTTCGCGCCGAGGTTGACATTCACGTTGCTGTGTTACATGGAGAACGATGGTGAGTGACACGGTTTAAGGAGACAGCCGACTGATCGCGACCGGCGCAGAGGTGTGTCAGCGGTCAAAGCGAGGCCCGGAGGTCGGCGGCGGCTTGGCAGCTGCTCCGGCCAACGTGCGCGCAGTTCATCGTCACACATCTGGACTCTCCGTCTCGGCTGTTTATTTTATATCTGGGGATGCGTTTTAACGCTCAGTAGCTCGGTAAACAGAAATCTGAGAAATTCTCCAAATATTAGTACGAAAAGCTTGTAACTTGTTCCTCGGTTGCGTTAGTGCTACGTGTACAATTTCTGGAAGAACCCTCCCGAACTCTGCTTTAGACGAGCGCGCCGTCGTCTTGTGGATTCCTTTCACTGTACTTTTCCCTTCACCTGCCTTCTTTTCATCTCTTAGAGCCCAGCGTTACACTAATGGTACACTTGACAGTACTGGACTTTTATCGATTTTTGGACAGCAACGAACTTCTATAACCTTGTTACTCTTATTTAAGGATTGTTGAACATTTGTTCTTTCAGTTTTGTGTTAGTAGTTGTGAGAAGCAGTCCACTATTGGCAACAATTGGCAATTGAATTTAAACAATTTTTGTACACCCAGAATCTCACCCCGCCATCGATTCAAGTAAGTAGAACGATTAAAACATTTTATCATTCAGGTTCAAAACCGCAGATACTTTCTTAATAAACTAACAGTCGCTTGGTATTTATTGAAATTTGTGCAATATTATTTGTATCGCAGGGTCATGTTCTACAGTTTCAGCATTACGTAAAAGTAGTATTGAGATACTCGTAGAACTTGAGATATTTGTGCAACTTGTTTGGAAGTTTGACTTTGTTAACCTTTTGTAAAGAACAAAGTTTTGGGGGTTCAGAAACTGTGACAGAAAATCGTATTGTCCAATGCTGTCTCCTTCCACAGAGGAAAGAAATAGAATACGATGGTGGAGGTACTATTCATTCTGAAAAAAAAAAAAGAAAAAGAAATACCCCACTGGACAAGTCCGATAGGTCTCGTGCTCTAAGGGTTCAATTCAAACCTAACTATGTATATAGACAGTTCATCTATACGTTTTGATGGGTGAATTTACGAATATCAAAATATGTGACATTAATGGCTGTATCTTTTGATTTTATTAACTTCGAAGCTTCACTTTTTATACCCCCAACAGACCGCACTCCCTAGTAGTCGACGTAAATTTCAACATGATACAGAAACAGTGGTGTTGATCGACGGCCAGGCCGACAACAGGGTGATACTGTAATAGTATGACAGTTCGATTGTTTCTGCAGCATCAAATACAACTGGTGTGAACGTAGTAACGATTGTTGAAAGCTACTCTCAGCGGTCAAGGAAACACATCCTTGACAAAATACAACATGAGTGGAATTGATCTAATGCATCAAAATGTGAATCAGTGCAGGACAGAATCCGTAAGGGGAAATTGTACAAGACTCTTTTTCACTTGGTTACTGGTATCACCTCACAAAAGTCTGGATTTTCTCTTCAAAAATGGAAATACAATTTCACATGCGAATTTTCGAAGGGAAACAAGGCTGGTGTACTTGAGGAGGTATGCGGCGCCTCTGGAAGGACCTGGGCTTATACCGCACTCCACTAGTGTAACAGATGAGTTCCAGATTAACAGCTACTGAACAGAAGACGATGGGCTGGAATAAATTGTATAACATCAGCACATACCCAGCGGAGAAATGTAATGTGGAACTGTGTGGTGACTGCTTTGCTGCTTATCATGCCAAGTAATTTGTAACTTCTGTTTCTGATTTTTAATGTGTACTTGTGTTCAATTTATTTCACTCGGTATTAAAATGTCTAACTTTTCAGATAAATCTATGTTTTGGTCTCTCTAGTGCCTAGTAGTGCTCACAGGCTGATTCAGCTGCCCCTACCTATCCGTTTTAAGTAACCTGCAATGCCTTCAAAATCTGCATATGACATATTCCTATTCTTTCGCTCGTTACACAGAGTCAGTTAGTCATACAGAAAAAAAATGAACTAAAATTTTTTGTAGGAAATTTAATGTAGTTAAATTTTGTACTGCGATATGTTGTCGCTAGAGGCCGTAGTTTTCGAATTATTCAAGAGAAATGTATCTGGAAAAGTTACCTTCAAACGCATTTTTCTTGAATAATACGAAAACAATGGCCTCCAGCGAAAACGTATAGCAGTACAAAATGTAACTACATTAAATTTCCTACGAAAACGTTTAATTCATTTTTTTTGTAGGATTAATAGTTTGTGAATGACGAGGGAGGGAATATGAAAATCTTGCTCGTAGTATTTGAAGGTGTTGCGAATTGATTAAAACCCATAGTTAGGGGCAACTGAATCACCCTCTATATGATATGTATATTATACGAGTATTAAATCTAGAAAGGTAAAATTGTTTTTTCACTGTAAATGCTCGTTTTTCAGTGAAACAAACGGAGCATAAACAATATACGTCCAATGTGTTAATTACACACACAAAAATAACATAAACTGACGGAAACAGAAAGTATTATACTTTGATCGAACGCTACCAAGCTGATACTCCAGTATTTCCAAGCCTTCAGGGTTCGTTGCTTAAAATTTCAACCCTATGTGAGCTTTTTTCTGTACAGAAAACAGCCATTTCCCCAGATATGGATAGTTCCAGACTACACCGCTAGAAGATCGTAGGCCTGCTCGGTTGGCTCTGACGAACAGAGGAATGACGAACAGCTGAAATCTGGACGGGGCTTAGAGGTAGAGAGTCACAGCGAATCGTCGGGAGCAGATTAATGAAAGCTGCGTTGCCATGCATCGTTTTCTGTGCGACAGACAATAGTCAACTGGAAGAGTGAATGGCGTTCTGGAGTGTTCAGCGATGAGGGTCACTTTTGTTTCTGGCGGTCAGGCCGAAGCCAGGGTTTCCATGGACGGCCTTGTGAAGTGTTACAAGAAGCAGCGATCTTCAAGAGCCCTAGCTCTCCATTTCCTGGATTCATGGTGTAGCCAGTTATTGCTCAGGACAACAGGAGTGATTTGGTATTTGTTGAAGGGAGACTGGCACACTGGACTGTGGCAAGACATGGTTGGTGAAGGGATAACGAGGATGCCAGTAACTTATTCCAGCATGACAGCGCTAGACTAACTCTGCATTTCACATCACAAACACTTTTTTCGATAAAGAGAAGTTCACCGCAAAGTCGGGCCTCTTACCTGCGCCGGAATGCGAGCTGGAGCTGGAACTGGAAATGGAACCGGAGCCAGAGTAGGCGCCGCTGGGAGATCTCCGGACCCTGATGTAGCTTCCTGCAACAAACGTGAGAAAAGCATCTGTCAGACCACGCGCCAGACCCCATGTGCCAGTATAACAGCGTACGCCTCGATGTATTTTGGCCCTCAAAGGAGACGGGACAGACGCCTCAGCTGTTGGAAATTGCTGTATCTTCCCTTTCTATGCAGAAGTAACAAATGGGATACCTTTCGCCTATTTTCAGAAATTTTTTTTAGGAGTGCCGTTTATTTATAACGAACGTTCCTCAGAAATAATACTACTAATATCATTTGAGTGATATTTCCGCAATTTGAGTGTACAGAGCCAGAGCCACACAACATGTACAGCAAACATGGTGTGAAAATATACCGTATCTTTTCAGGCCAAGTTCATTGTGTGATCATATTATTTTATGGCTGGAAAACATGTTTGTTACCTGTCTGCCACAAATTGCGGTGATTTTGTACATACGTATATGCTGGGACACCCAGTTAATAGATCTTGACGATGATTTCTCTCAATAAACTCTAATTACATTCAACACTGTTGTATTGATAAAGACTTAAGGCCGAAATCGCGATGGTGATAGAATAGAAAGAAGTTTGTACAGTCAAAAGACTATGGGCTAAAAATATGAAAAGGTTATCTATTACTAATATCGTTTCTAGATTACTGGCTGACTAAAATAAAATACGCTGCCTGACAAAAGAAAGAGAACCACTCAGGAGGGGAGGAGGAAACGAAATGAAACTTCGCGAATTGAGAGGGTACGTGATGTTGTTTCACTAATCACAAATTCGAGCCAAATTTACAAAGAAATTAGTGGTATGAACCCACTTATCAGTATATCGTTGCATCCCATCCGGGCTGACCGCATGCACTGATTCAGTCGGGAAGGGTATCAGAACTGCTGTAACTGGTCCTTGATATCCAGGATGGGGATGATGTTCAAGTTGGTCCCATACTTCTACCGGGGACAGATTTGCTGATCATGCTGCCCACGGAGGTAGGCCCCTCTACCTTAGCATCATGCAGACAATTCTTAGGGACACGTGCGATGTGTGAACCTGCCTTGTCCTGTTGAAAAACGGCACTGCGGACCGTCACCTGAGAGGCAACACAAGACGACTCAGGATGTCTGTGATGTACTGTTCCTTCCTCAGTCATTACCACCCGTGAGCTGAAGTCATACCGGACGACTCCCCACACGATGACGCCAGGAGTAACCCCGCTGTGCCTCTCCCAAACACTGGCAGAATAGGGCCTCTGTCCAGGTCACCAACATACTCGTCGTGTGGAACCTCGAATCATCTCCGAACGCAATGCGAAGCAATTCATCAGCAGTCATTGCTTCCCGGTCACGGCACCTCTTCCAGCTCAGCCGCTTGCCTTGTGGAGTAAACAGCAGCCTAGGCGTGGGATAATAATTTCCTAGTCGTTCTGCTGGTAGTCTCCGAACAATGGAGAGGAATGACACGGAACGTAGCAGGCAGGCCATCACTTGTTCACGGATGGCAGGCGTAGCTGTGAATGGAGTGCGATGTGCTTGTTGCACAGTATGGCGATCGACCGGAACCTTGACGACCAGTATGTCTGCCATCACGCTCACATGTAGTCCAACATCGACCAGCGTTACATTAGAATACCCCATAAATCTGTATATTGCACGATTAGAGCAGCTGGCCAAATGGAAATCCACAATCAGGCCTCTTTGAAACTTAGTCACGTGCACTGATAACGTTCTATCGTACGATTACCACGATTTTTGGTTTCTGGGGGGCTCAACTGCGCGGTCATCAGCGCCCGTACAAAGTCCCATTTTGTTCACTGTCCAAATTTTTACACAGTCCAATCTAGCCACTGTCACGAATGATGATGATGACGATAATGAAGTGATGAGGACAACACCCAGTCCCCGGGCAGAGAAAATCCCCATCCCGGCCGAGAGTCGAACCCCGGGCCCCATGATTCAGAGGCAGCAACTCTAGCCACTAGACCACGAACTGCGGACGTATCGTACGAGTACGCGGTGTACAAGTGTCCTTCACAGTAATCGCTCAATACCTAACGCTGTTCACCTTTCTCATAACTCTTATATACCCTACCAGGCCTGGCTACAATAAACATGAACAATACTAATGCCTTCTGGCGGTTGTTTTACCTGTCACAGAGGACTGTAATCCCAATCATTTACGTACACCCCGATGGTGTGAACGTTACAAAGTAACCCTGACCTCTGACCGTGTTTTCTGGGTGTTTCACTTTCCTTGTTAAGCAGTGTATTTCTCGTAGTTTTACGTTCACTTTAACTTATTCAGCCCATTTACACGCATCTGACTTGCAGAATTCTTTCACAGGAATTCAGCTTTCTAGCCATCTAAACAAGAATACATGATGGAATGTCACCGAGTATCACCACTGCCTTGACGCTACCAACTTAAAAATATCCGATGCACAGAGCCACACGTGCTTTCATTCTTAAAAGATTCGCCTGGTCCGAGGCATTTTCAGCGCTGCCTTTTCGTTTCCTAAAGAATGTTAAATAGCTGAGGGTTTAAAAAAATTCAGTGAACTTTGAAATGCATTCGCAGTTGCGAATACGGACAACCAGCAGCTGTATAATGGCATCACGACAATGAAATCTTTTCCGCTCCGGGACGCGAAGCCTATTTACAGTTGTACGTGAGCGGTCGGCTTAAGCGCTTTGGCTGTCCGTGCAAGGTTCACGGCCAGACCCAAACTTCCATATGTCGTCTTTCACTTGTCAGTACATGCACTCGTTACACGCTACGTAATTCCCGTACACGCGAAGGACACTTTAAGTTGAAAGTAGCTACCCGATATCGGCGAATAATTGCGATACTGTAGTGCCTGTGTTGTTAAGAATTACAATGCAATGTTCCTGCGGTCATGCACGCATGTCCAAAAGAACAGGCACCATGGCGACTACAGCCATCATGAAATACATAAAATGTATTAGCAGCTGCGAATACGGACAACGATCAGCTTTGTAGTGGAATGACGTAAATGAAAATTTGCATCGGACTGGGACTCGATCCCAGATTTCCCGTTTTACGAGGTTAGTTGCCCTAACTGCTTTGGCTATCCGTGCAAGACTCACGGCAGACTAATAATTTCATATGTTGTCGTTCATGCGTCACAACCTGCGCTCGTACACATTATGTAACTCCTGTGCAGGGAGAGGACATTTTTTGATTGAAAGTCGTTACCTGGTGTCGACGGATGAATACAAAGTATTCATTGTTGTGCAGCTGAACTGTTCTTCTCAAATATTTCCAATAGCTTTAAAGATATCGTTATTATTTTTGCTCTCAGAGCAACTGTGAGGGAGTTACCGGTAAACAGTTTATATTCTCTTGTCATAGCTGTGCTACTTTCTCAGTTCTACACAGCAGGCCTAGTTTCGCTTTTTGAAACTGGACTGTAGTAATTTCTGATGCATCTAAAAAGAGACAATTTCGATTGCATTTCACTTTCCGTTATCTGACAAGTGCTTGGATTTATCTGCCTTGAACATCAAATCGATTGCCGTCTTATTTACAGTACGTTATCGTACAGAGCTGTCGTGTCCGCTTCATGGAGCACTCCGGCTTGACGCGGTTAGGGAACTGTACTTACAAACCGAGAGCAGCTAAGCAAAGTTTAATTTAAAACTGAAACTAATCACATCTGACTAAATGTTTCCCTGAAATACTAATCGGATTTCGGAGGAAGATGTTCGATGTCGGCTGCAGAAATTATCACAGTACCATATGAAGACGTGGATTCGATACTGACGCCTCTATAATCAATGTAGCTATGACAATATACTATACATCGTTTAATGAAGACTTCCTTGCAATTAATCTGGATGAAAAAAGAGTTGCTATACCTTAAAGATTAAACGGTTTTGGAATGATGTAACATTTACAGCTTAGTTGTATAAAGGGCGATCGAAAATTAATACACCGACTAGAAACGGCTAGAGCTATTTAATATGTACTGATACATGGATAAGAATTACAAAAAATTTAAAAGGAAGTTCAGAATTTCGCTCGTTGTGTAAATAATCGAATAAATGAAAGGTTCCGTGTCATGAGTGAAAATGGTGAATCCTGTACAAAAGGTATTCTATGTTTAAGGATTTACAGTTGAAGTTCTGTCATCAAAGTGCAGAGCAGATTTCAGGAAAGTTGGGCACCCTCACATTTTGGCATGGGAGATGGGCACATGTTTAAATCAGCAACTTCCAATACCGTTGTATCAATCGGTCGTGATGGACATGAGGACCCTGCTCTTGGCCACCTATAACTTCTTATCCAACAATCGTGATCTTTCTTTTTTGAGAAATATGAAAAACCTTGTGTATGTGCCTCTTTTGCCACAACAATGCCAGAACTCAAAATCTGTACTTCTAATGTGCTGGAGTCGATGACTTCACATACGCTAGAGAACGTGTAGCGTGAAATGGATTATTAGTTATATGTTGTCCGTGTGGCTTTGTGGAGCCATAAGGAACTTTGTTTTACATTCACTGTAATTACCATCAATGTATCACTATGCATTAAATAGTTACAGCCGTTAAATCAATGTATTACCGCCTTTTAGTTGGCTCGTATGGACATTTTATGCACCTGAAAATGGGATAGTTGCGCTGAAACCTGGTTATGCTCTACTTTTATCGGAAAATAAAATTTATTACAACAGCATGTGGATAATGCAGATGAGTAATCTATGTAACAGAGTTGTGGATGTTCTGCCAGGAAAATCAGTGTACAGCTCTGCACTCTTTTTGTTGACGGAGAGAAAAGCAGTAGTCGAGCGACCGGTGGCGACGTTCAGGCCGAAAGGCCTTCGCCCTCCTCGGCGATCATGTTCAGAAAATCGTGTACCCAGTGGGTGCCGATCAGAGAACTTACGGTAGAGGCTGGAATCTCAATTGGTTCACTCCGAAGCGGTTCCGTGAGAAAATACGCAAAACGAGTCCACGGTTGGAGCACGACAATTCGTGGTACTTTCACGATGATAACGTGCCCGCCAACTCTGCTTTGTCAATTCGCTCGTTTTGTCCAAAATGTATAAGCCGTTCCTCTCTTGCTGTTCTAATACTCAAACCTTCTTACGTGTGACTCTTCCTTGTTGATCACGTTTTGACGCGATTGATGACGTGAAGAGAATTCGGCACAGACAGTGAAGGACATTCCCACTAAAGCTTTGCAGCGGTTTCTTGATGAACTGTAAACGCCAGTGAGACAAACGTGCAGATACAGCATGGAAATACTTTCAAGGATATTAGAAGTACACGAGCATTGCCCGAGAAAGGAAATGTTCCACGTTTGAGTCCCGATCCGGTACACTGTTTTAATCAGCCTGGAAGTTTAAATACTTCTTTAAGTTGAATAAAAATATTACTTGAAAGAGTTCAGTAATTTTTAACTGATTGCCTATTTATGCAGGTTATAGTCCGTACGGCGTCTGGGAACAAAATATAGAACTGAGTTGTAATTTAATAAGATATTTTCACTATAAAGTTACACGAGTCTGTACAAGGATGACCGGTAGTTAGCATTGCATTAACGGCTGTTCGACTTCAAGAGCTGTTGTTGTTATGGTCTTCAGTCCGAAGACTGGTTCGATGCAGATCTCCACGATATTTTCTCCTGTGCAGGCCCCTTCATCTCTGCATAACCACTGCTGCCCACGTCAATTTGAACCTGCTTGCTGCAGTCAGGAATGTATGCCCCTCTACAGTTTTTTACGTCCCTCACTTCCCTTATTATTCATTGATGTTGCAGGATGCGTCCTCTGAAGCGGGTCCCTTCTTTTAGTCAACTTGTGCCATAAATTTCTTTTTTCTCCTACTCCCCCTGAAGTGACCAAGCAAAATCTCATCGCGAAAAGTACTCTCGCCCCGCCGGATTGGTACGTGAGTTCTGAGCCAGAAATCAAAAGAATGAGAGAACACACTCACCGAGACAAATATTGTATTATATTCAACTTTGGCACGGATCGTCCTTGTCGAAATCCATGTACAAGTCCTTGGCAAAGCCGGAATAAGCGGAAGTGTTTAACTGTTCACAATACAGGAATAACGTAAGTCTTGAGACCATTTCAGATGAATTATCCAGTGCAGAGAAAATTGCGACTGCAATATGAGGATCCTCGGCTGCTAACTGGAGTTACTCGGCAAAAACTGTCTAGAGCTGTAGCCGGGCGATCTCTTATCCACGTGGTCCGTGACGCCTCAGCGCAGGGGGCGTGGCACTCGTGCGTCCCACTATTGGGCGGCGCCGGTCGCTGCCGCTGTCAGATAACAGCGGAACCTCTAGTGCCAACCTCCGTACACTTAATGGTTACTCCTGTGTGGTGCCGACTGGCAACTATAGCACTCATTAGTTATTCGATATATCCACCTAATTTTCAACATTCTTCTGTAGCATCACCTTTCTAAAGCTTCTGTTCTCTTCTTGTTTGAAGAATTTATCATCCACGTTTCACCTCCGTGTAAGGTTACATTCAAGACAGATACCTTTAGAAAAAAATTAATAATTGAACTTCCTGGCAGATTAAAACTGTGTGCCGGACCGAGACTCGAACTCGGGACCTTTGCCTTTCGCGGGCAAGTGCTCTACCACCTGGTGACCCTAGCACGACTCACGCCCCGTCCTCACAGCTTTACTTCTGCCAGTACCTCGTCTCATACCTTCTAAACTTTACAGAAGATCTCCTGCGAACCTTGCAGAACTAGCACTCCTGAAAGTAAGGATATAGCGGAGACATGGCCTAGCCACAGCCTGGGGGATGTTTCCAGAATGATATTTTCACTCTGCAGCGGAGCGCGCTGATATGAAACTTCCTGGCAGATTAAAACTGTGTGTCGGACCGAGACTCGAACTCGGGACCTTTTCCTTTCACAGGCAAGTGCTCTACCAACTGAGCGACCCAAGCACGACTCACGCCCCGTCCTCACAGCTTTACTTCTGCCATTACCTCGTCTCCTACCTCCCAGGCTGTGGCTAAGCCATGTCTCCGTTATATCCTTCCTTTCAGGAGTGCTAGTTCTGGAAGGTTCGCAGGAGAGCTTCTGTAAAGTTTGGAAGGCAGGAGACGAGGTACTGGCAGAAGTGAAGCTGTGAGGACGGGGCGTGAGTCGTGCTTGGGTAGCTCAATTGGTAGAGCACTTGCCCGCGAAAGGAAAAGGTCCCGAGTTCGAGTCTCGGTCCAGCACACAGTTTTAATCTGCCAGGAAGTTTCATATCAGCGCACACTCAGCTGCAGAGTGAAAATCTCATTCTGAAATTCATAAGTGCTTAAATTTATATTCGATATCAGATTTCTCTTTTTCAGAACGCTTTTCTTGTACTGCCAGTCTGCATTCAAAATTCTCCCTACTTCGACTATCGTCAGATGTATTACTGCCCAAATAGCAGAACTCGCGATGACTAATAGTATGTCATTTGCTTACCTAATCCTATCAGCAGCATCTGATTTAATTCGATTACATTCCATTACCCTTGGTTTACTTTTGTTGATATTCATCTTATAAACTCTTTGCAAGATAATATCCATCCCCTCCATCCCCTTCAACTATTCTTGTCAAACCTTTACTAACTCTGACAAAATTATAATGTCATCGCAAACCTGGAAGTTTTTATTTGATGCTCTAGAACTTTAATTCCAAATTTCTCCTTGATTTCCTTCACTGTTTGCTCAATTTTCAGAGTGAATAACACCGCAGAGAGGTTATCCTCCTGTCTGATTACTCCTGATTTAAGATCTGCGCGGTTATCAGCGCCCGTACAAATTCCCAATCTTTACTCTGTCCAACCTCGCCACTTTCATGAATGATGATGAAGTGATGAGGACAACACAAACACTCAGTCCCCGGGTGAAGAAAATCCCCAAACCGGCACGGAATCGAACCCGGGACCCTGTGATCCAGAGGCAGCAACGCTAGCCATTAGACCACCAGCTGTGGACCCCCGATTTAAGAAAGCGAAGTGTCAACGGCGACGTCAGCACAGTATTAGAATCATTTAGATATGTTTCGGAAAAAAATGTCTAATGTGGCCCGTCTAAAAGTATCTAACAAATTAAAGCCGTTTCTATTTAGGAAAGGAACTGGCCTCAAAATGGACCGAGATTCTGGAGTTGGTGGCCATGTATGCATGAGGTTTGCTTGCTTGTGTGTATGAATGGTGTCTGTTTCTCTTTTGCTGATTAAGGCTGTGGCAGAAAGCTTTTTGTAGGTGTCTCTTAATTGTGTCTGTCTGCAACTTGGCGGGTCTCCTTTACGGTAAGGAGCAATCTGTCTCTTCCTCCATTATTGTTGATAATAAACCGAGACTCATAACTAGAAAGCTCCAAAACTGTGAGTGGCAGTCACTGCTCTCTCTCTGTTAACGTGGAACATTTGGGTTAAAGAAACCAGCAGGAAACGTATACGGTGTTTTGTCTCGCAGTTCCTGTAATTCCACCTCGCCTCAAACACAAAATCACGCTGCCGCTACACCAGGAAATGGCTTAATTACACGCCCGGAGGCACGCCGTGGTAGACTTGGTACGGGATCGTATCGCGCTGGGGTGCTGGAAAATCCGAAGTGGAATCTCATTTCCTGTAAACACTCGAGCGCGAGATATTTCCACCGCAAAGCAGCCACGGGCGCGGGAACGTTGTGGTCGCCGTTGCTGCGTCCCCTTCCTGGTGACACGGATTCCGTATCGCGGAATCAAGGAGTGTAGCCTGCAGCTGGTGAATAATCAGCCCCAGAGTCACATGTGGTAGCTGCTCAAAATCTTCTTGCACATGGTGACACTTTTCCGAAAGTATTTCATTATAAGTTGCCAACATGTATTTTCGCGAGGCATCCTATCTCAATTAAACAATACTTGTTCTCATTTTTGCGCAAACCGCTCCCGTAATCGCTTTGTAATTTGAAGGTAAAGGTTCTAAATGGAATGAAACTTTCTGGTAAATTGAAACTATGTGCCAGACGGTTGTCTACTGACTTTGCTATCCAAGCACGCCTGGCAACCCAGCTTAATAGCTTCACTTCGCCCTGTACCTCACTTTTATAAGGAACAGTCAAATGAAAACCGCACCGCAGCGGGACTATGAAATGTGTCCATTGAAAAGTAATCACTAAACGCCTTAAGACACTTATACTTCTGGGACACGAGACAATCAATTTCTGTTTCGCAAAACGCGGCCCGGCCGCTGACGGATCCGCTATTGCACTTGCTAATTCGATTGAAGCCGACGACCACGCATATCTTTCTTCGAGCGCCAAAGCTGTGAGAACTACATCGTGAAAGATCCGAGCTGTCGAAGGATGTCGCAGGGTTTTCCAACAAAATCGTTGAAGAGTAACCTTCGTCCGATAGGCAGTGTTGAGTCCGGCATTATCGTACAGCAGCATGATTCCGCCCGACAGTATTCTCGAGTGTTTTGACTTTATGACGCGTCGCACTTTCTGCAAAGAGTCTTCATAACGCTGCGCATTGACTGTGGTTCCACGCTCGAGGAACTCGACGGGCAACTACGGTCGCAGGTTCGAATCCTGCCTCGGGCATGGATGTGTGTGACGTCCTTAGGTTAGTTAGGTTTAAGTAGTCCTAAGTTCTAGGGGACTGATGACCACGGATGTTAAGTCCCATAGTGCTCAGAGCCATTTGAACCATTTTCGACGGGCAAAGATCATCATGGACATGTGTGAACAGCTTTGGATTTCTTTGAGGGCGGGGGAGGGGGGGATGTCTCCACTGTTGAGGCGGCCGCTGTGGCCGAGTGGTTCTAGGCGCTTCAGTCTGAAACGGCGCCACCGCTGCAGTCGCAGATTCGAATCCTGCCTCGGGCATGGATGTGTGTGATGTCCTTAGGTTAGTTAGGTTTAAGTAGTTCTAAGTTCTAGGGGACTTATGACCTCAGAAGTTAAGTCCCATAGCGCTCAGAGCCATTTGAACCAATCCACTGTTGACTTTGATGCTTGCCCACGGGCTCGGAATGGTGGCGACACGTAAGGTGAAGATGATTTTTTTGTCCGACTGCAGGAGCCCCATTGTGGCAGGTGTTTGGTTTTCATTTGAATGCCCCTCATACCTTCCAAAGAGTGCTAGACTCTCAAAATATGCAGGGAATCTTAGGTGAAGTTCAGAAGGCAGCTGAAATGGTTCTGGTGGAAGTGAAGCTGTCAGTGAAGGTCGTGGGTCGTGTTGAGGTTGCTCAGCCGGTAGAGCGTTTGCCTGCGTAAGACAAACGTCCCAGATTTGGATCCCAGTCGAGCAAGCACAATTGTGGCATGAAGTTTAAAATCAGTGCACACTCCGCTGCAGATTGAAAATTCATTCTGGTACTGAATGACGCTGAATGATGTTTGTGCACAAATAAATTGACGCAGATACACAGTTGCTATTCCCTCACCATAAGCAATATCAGTGCTCCAATTATTGCTTCATATGCCGGACTCTTGTTAAGAAACCAAATGAGGTGGCGCATTGGTGGTCTCAATCTCTATTCCATTACAGTACTATGTAGACATACTGCCCGATTTTCTGCATTGGAAACTAACACGTTCTGCTTCGCCGGAACTGGAACAAATCCAATCCTTTTAGGTAGTCATGAGACCGAAGACTCGTTTTATGCAGATTTCTAGGCTAGACTATCTTGTGGAAGTCTTTTCATATAGCTATTGTACCTTACATTTCAATCTGATTATTGTATTCAAGCGTTTGTCTCTTTCGACAATTTTCCCTCACGATTTACTCCATTAACAAATTAACTACTCCTCGACTCTGCAGAGTGTGTCTTATAACTCAATCCCTTTATCTAGTCACATAGTACCAATAATATATTTTTTCTCTGGTTCTGAAAAACTTACTCCAGTAACTTTTGACTTTGCGGGTGATTAATCTGGAAACCCCACTCTCAAAGCTCGGTAGGGACTCCCATTCGAACACCTGCATCGAAAGGGATCCTCCGTTCCATTCATAGAAAAAGTCAAAAGTCGTCATTATTTGCAGCGCCTCCTGCTCGTTCCAGAAAGTGTAGCACTCTCGGAACCGAACATCAAAATATTTTCTGGGTCTAAGATTTCCTTGTTACAGAACATTTCCTGGTGGTTAAGTGCATGCACCGGAGCCTGTGGAAATAACTGGTGACCTATTAGCATAGTTTCTCAGATCTGCAAAAAATATCCATCCTTGCTTCCTTGTATCGATTTTAAGGCCACCCAAGTGGCTCATTAGTAAACCAACGAGTCACCCACACTGGAAAATCTCCAGCATCTGGACTGGTTACCATATTGTCACGATCAAAAATTTCACACACTGTATTTGTGTACACTTTCACTCAGTAATTTAAGTCTGCAGATAAATCATAATAACCCTTGCCGGAACGGAAAAGACAAGCGGATGACATGTATAAGAAAAAACAATGAAGGAAAATGACGTTAAAAGGACTGTGGAGAAACGAGGTAGGTATTTGGCGTTTTCTGAAAGTCGTTCAAACAAGCTATCTCTTGCCGCTGCTACATTGCCTTTGAAATTCGTGCTGTCTTCTTCACTTCACGATCATTTTGATATTTTTGATTACAGCCTATTCACTACATAATTACAGCTGATAGATTGGTCGTTGGATAAATTTTTAGTTTGTTACAAGCTTTTCCAATTGTTAAAAACTATTATATTTATTTTCCGTCGACTTTCCAGCGATAAGTGTGTGGATGTAGACAAGCTCTTATACAACGCTAGCGTCTCCGAATTCTTCACTCTGTATGAAGCGGTCAATCAGTGAATTGAAAGTGAAAATCAAGAAGCAGCCTTTTTAATGCTCCCCTGTCTTATTGTTTCTCCTAGAACTGTAAAGTTCGTATGGACGAAAAAATAAAGAGAATGAACGTAGGGTCAATTGCCAATTGTCTTAAATGTCTGACAAGCTATGGCACTGACTCTGTACGTATTTCTCATACCTGAGTCGACGATAAGGGACGTCATGTAGAGTGACTTCAGTAACGTAAGTGCGCATAATTTGAATATAGTTTAAATGTTCGATGAAAAAAATGTTATTGTAAATTTCTTCCTCTCTTTTAAAATTACTTTCAAAAGACTTTTCACTGTATATCACAAAATACCGCTTCCAGGAACAAGAAGTTTTCCCTCGTCCCTCATTCCTCTATGTCAATAACAGATCTTTCCTCACACGTTTGAGGCCATCGTTGTCACAAGCGTCATAAACTAGTCGAGGATGGCCATTTCCTGCTTCTCCACTGCCGCTTGAAGGCTGTTCAAGGATGTTGTGAGGAGCAGGCGTCGTATCTTCGCATGACACATGACTCCACTTGCAGGCAGGTTCTCTAGAGGCCTTTCGAATACAAGAGGAATCCCTTAGTATCGTAATACAAAGCCATCAGATCCGGTTCCTCAAACTTGCAAACATTTGGATATCAAACTGAAGGATCATTAAAAAAAATTGCGATCTGAAGAGTTCTGTTGTTAAGGAGACGCTTGGCGCTTGCGGAACCACTGATAAAATTTTGCGAAGCAGCATGGTGGACGTTAGGTAAAGCACGCTAGCCTACCGCTTCAGGAAACGATGGTGCTTTCCTAGAATGTTACCTACCTAACTGTAATAGTTACTGTGTGGGCTGGATATTCAGCAGTGCATGGAGGCCCGAACAATAAACGCGCTCTGTCCATAAACACTATCTAGTCTAAAGCGATAGAATATTAGCTCTCTCATAATACATTTAACATATATTGTGTCATTCAGCCACATACGTCGTTGAATTTCGTTAGACCCAGTCCTGTAGTTCTGTTTCCTGATTACGCAAAGAAAATAGGTCCGGTGGTAAGACGTTGAAGTGTACTCGTACATACCATGTAACAACCGTCTGCAGCAGCATGTAAACTATATCTGTGTGCAAGCCATATTCTCAGTCTGAGCCTAAGCCAACGTAGAGGTGGAGAAGAAAATACACTTGATACAGTTCTAAGAAGCAGGCATAAACGGGAGGCAATAACTGAAGAAGGACGTGAAGTAAGTTGTAGCCTATTCCTCGTTGAGCTAGGGAATGAAGTAGAAATCTGAAAGGCAGTGAATGTTCAGGGAAAAGAAATAAAAACTTAAAGGTATGCAGATGACATAGCAATTCTCACAGGGGCAGGCTCTGAAAAATCAGTTGATCGGAATGAACAGTGTATTGAATACAGGTTATAAGATAAACATAAAAAGGGTAAAACAAGGGTATTGGAGCGCAATCGAATTCAGATGCTGAGAGAAATAAATTAATAAAAAGGAGGCTGAGAGTAGTTGCTGCGTTTTGCTATTTGGGCAGCAAAATAACTGAGTACGGAAAAGAAAAGAAGTAGTAAACTCTAGTTTTGTACAACGAAAATAAATTTGATTGTTAGGAAGTCTTTGCTGGAAGTATTTGCGTGGAATTTAGAGTTTGTGTGGACAATAAACAGTACAGGCAAAAAGAAAATATAATGAATTCATATGCAGTTACCGACGCTGATCATCAGATCGAGAAACTAATGAAGAGGTAATTAATCCAATTGGAGAGAAAAATATCTGTGCCAACTCGAATGGACAGGAGCTACAAACCCCAGACTAAAGAAGTGATAGGTTGACTGGATATTCCTTGAGGCATCAAGATATAATTGATTTGGTAAACAATGGATGTACGGGTGGTGGAGGAGCAAAAATTGTAGACTGAGACCAAGGCGTGAGTACGGTCAGCAAATTCAGATGGGTGCAGCAACTACGCAGATGAATGTAAGAGACTTGAACAAGGTGGACTGGTGCGGGGAGTTCCAGACTAGACTGCAAACTGATTGTTCCAACAAGAACTACATTTCGAGCTGTAATAGATTAAGATCCTAGGTATCACGCCCTGCAGCCATTCACCCTGGTGGGCCCTCGTTTGCGAGTAATTGACGATGCTGTGAGGGATAGGATAATAGCTTCTGCAAGAGGTTCTGGGTTCGAATCTCCGCAGATGCAACAATTTTTCTTGTTTTTAAATCTTTTCCGAAATGACTCTGATTATTATTTTTCTTCAATTGATTGGTTACGTGTAATTTTTGTTATTTCTATTACTTTGTCACATTATGTTAATCACCCTGTGAAATTCTTTCATTTGTTTCATTTTTACTTTATATAATTCTTTTTCCGATTGGGATTTTTGTGCATATGAATTAAATTATATTTATCTGTGAAATATTCAATTATTCCGATCTATCAGTTAAAAAACAAAAGCTCAAATAATCTTTATTTTGACTGTGCAGTGGTGTGAAAAATGTATTTTTTTACCATATGTGCAATTTTTTGATGGTAATCGTCATACAAACGATGTAAAGCATAATCTAAATACCTATTGCACTATTAACAAAATAACGCAGATGAAGATTTAAATGAAAGAAGGGTTCACAAGTATATTCAAACAAAATGAGAAATAGATTTAATGAACGCAATAATTGGACGAAGAATCAGGATTGTAAAACAAAAGAAATTAAATCGAAATTAATACATAAAATTAATTAAAAACACTTATACAAAGATTTCAAGTGGAAAGAGAATGATAGGAAGAAAAATGAGAGCAAATGAAGACGTTGATTTTATGATTAAAAGAATGTGACAAACGAGTGAGAATAAATTACATTTAAATCAATTAATTGAAAGAAAGTGATGATCCAAGTCATTTCGATAAAGATTTAAAAATAAAAATAAATTTGCTGCAACTGGCTAGATTCGAAATGTCATTCTCCTGCATCTGAAGCTACTCTCCTATCCATTACTCCACGTAAGCAAACTGTTTGATATAAGTATTTTAACGCTTTTGTGCTCAGTAATTTTTCGTAAATTACTCGCAAATGAGGGCTCGCCAGGGTGGCTGGCTGCAGTGTGTAATACCTAGGATCTTAATTTAAAAAACCGTATAGATGGTTTGAAGAAGTCGATCCCACGCATATGGACCTCTACTTGTGACTAATTTCCACTGTTGAAGCTTGTTAATATGTTCTTCAAAACTACGTCTCATAGGAAGAAAGTACTGTACTGCATTATGTGCTACATTGTTAAATTATCTGTAAAATGAATACCTACTGAAAACCAGAAATCAGTTGTGCGTAGCAAGTTGAAGACTCAAATATTCTCAAGCGAACGCTAATGAACCAGTGCCGAGCGAACACTCCAAGGAAACACTCGAGAAAAATCCATAACCCATACGACAATTCGCCACATTTCTGGATTCTTTCATGGTCGTTACTCGCAAAGTATTGTAGACACATTCTCTAATTATGTTCCTGGAGAACGATTCCAAAGGAGACAAAACACAGGTACGATGTAACTAACTTTTTATCTCCATACTCCTTCACCGTCTTTTTTGATAATATTCTGTTTGAATTCTCAAGACCACGGCTGTATCAAGAACTGATTTTTTCTAAACTCCAACTACTCCGGGTTGCAATGCGTAAACAGCCAAACTTGTTGCAAAACATATATACAGATGAAAAGACAATAGTTCTCATATTACATTCTGATAAAGCATGGAAAGAGACTAAGCGATACGTCACCTCTTCTATGAATTAGTGCCTAACACCAAGAGGAACAGGCACGATGACACATGCAGTTCCTTAAATAGCGTTTTTCCCACTTCGCTTCCAGCTATTAAAACAGTTCGCCCGAGCAGTATTCGACCCTAAGTCCACTTTTCGTGATTACGTAAAATTGATGCATCGAGGCTTGCGTGAAGACTGGTATCAAAGTTCCAATGTGCTAAAAACTTTATCTCCCGCATATGGATATTTTTCAATCATGGCAGTTAACCCCGTTAGGCAGATAATCTGCTGGAAGCTAGAGTGCACTTTTTACCTACTGCGACTTGCACTTGGAATGAATTAGTTGATGAACGTTGTAATTACCAGCAAACTTTTCCTTTTCTGTCGTTGCGGCTTCTCAGTCGTGAGTGCTTGGAGCAGTTTTTCACGTGACATAGTGATCGCCAATCGTGGTTCCATATTGCCCAGTTTTTCATATTACTCAAACGAAAGCAGCTTAGCCGCCTGCTTTTCGTTGTCGATGACGACAGAACCGTTAATCGACCAGCGTTTCCCTCACATTGTATGACGGGCCTATCGCTTATGAGTCACTGGTTGCCCGTATCGGCCATTGCTGCCCGCGCGTTCATGTAGCAATGACTGAATCACTCTTGGGCTGCTCAAAAGAGGCGATTGTAGGTATACCAGTGACATATAAGGATTTACCCACTTGTTTCATAGCATAGTCGTAGGGGAAGGTCACCGGACTGTTCCGTTAGAGGTTCTACTTCTGATCTGCAGGATATCGCTTGACTCTACAGGGTGTTCAGAAATATCCGTTACAAACTAATAGAAATTGTAAAGGGAGTGAGTACATAATATTTGGAATTGGAACCCAAGTCCGGAAAACATACCTTTTCTGTTCTACGACGGTTTCAATTCAGATGTTTAACTCACCCACTTCTGTTTGAGGAATTAAATTAGGCGTGACGCAGTACAGTTAGTAGGTAACAATTAGGAAAGAAACATAATGAAACATCCATTTATCACTTAAGCGCATTTATTTGTGTTAACACTTAAACTTTCATGTATACATTATTAAAAAAAACAAGAAAGAACCTAGCGTACTATACGTACAGAACATAATGTTGAACTATTAATACAAAAAGATTTACTTAAGTGATAAATGGATGTTTCGTTATAGTGCCTTTCGAATTGTTACCTAATAATTGTATTGCGTCAAGGCTAATTCAGTTTCTGAAGCAGAAGTGGGTGAGTTAAACATCTGAATTAAAAACGTCTTAGAACTGAAACGGTACGTCCCTGACATGAATTCCTAATCAAAATATTAAATACTCACTCCGTTCTACAACTCCTAGAAGTCTGTAACGGGAATTTCCGAATACTCTGTAGAAGAGAAACGTAATGGGTAAGTCGACGAACACCGGCAAATCGTAAAGATAGCAACAAGAGGGCATATCACATGTCGCTCACGTTTTTCTCTATAAATCGCAACTATACACCAATACAAATGTCTGTCTGTGTCTACATTTGAATATTATCGACAACTGAAATATCAGAAATGCGGAGCAGAGATAGAAAAGCGTGAATGTTAATCGGATATTGGCTTCCAGGAGGCGTTCGTTACACTTCCACATCGCCGCATTATGAACGAAATACGAGTGTACGGAATAAATGACCAGCTGTGTGATTGGACTGAAGAGTTTTTTGTAAGCAGCATGTCATTCTTAATGGAAAGAAATATTCAGACGTATAAGCAGCTTCGGGCGTTCACAAAAGCAATGTTGTAGGACCATTGCTTTTCACAATATACTGGGTGTTTCGCAATTCCTGTTACGGGCTCCTAGGGATTGTAGAGGTAATGTTGTAGACAAAGCTTTAACAACGAAGCCATAATCGGAAATGTGCCGTTTGGATGTAAAATAAGTTTGAATATTGGGTCACTTTCAAATCTCCGGCTTCACGGTACGCACACAGCGGAGACAATGAGCTCCGAGTGCTCTGTTCTATAGGAACCCATGGCTTGGGCACTGTTTCAAGCACTCGTATTCTCCCCTACGTCAAGAAGGACGGCCTCTTCTAAGTCCAGAGCGTGGAGCGTCCTTGGAGTACCACAGTCAATGCGCGCAACTAACTGGAACGCACCAGTTTCTCGCTGCCATTGTTGCAGTTGGGCGAAAATGGCCTGTGACGTCATAATTACAACACTGTCAGAAGACTGCTCTTCTCATTTTGCGTGAGTACCATGAAGCGCGAGATTCGAAAGTGATCAGATCTTGAAACTTATTTTATATTCAAGCGGCACATATGGGGACAGGAACTCCTTATCGAAGCCTTATCTACTAAGTTCCCTCTAAAAAGCACTAGAATCCAGTAGCAGGAATTTTGAGACACCCTGTACGTAAATGAGCTAGTCGGTACCGTGGGAAGTTCGATGAGGGTTTCGTGGATGATGCTACTGTGTACAGAAAAATCGCAACGCTACAAAAATATAGCAAAATGCATGAAGATCTGAAAAAGATCAACGTTTCGTACTGAGATTGATAGTTGACCCTCAACATAAACAAATGGAACGCACTGCACTGAAGCAGGCTGGAAGACCCATTACCGAACGATTACACAATTGCATAAAAATCACTGGAGTAGTCACATTCGTAAAATATCTAAGAGTATGCGTACATAGCCATTTAAAACGGACCGAACGACCACATAAAACTGAGATTCATTAGAAGAATCCTATAGAAGTGTAGTTCACCTACACACAAGGTAATTGAGAAAAACTTCGTTCAATAGTTAATTTGTATTCTGCTCGTCAGTCTGGGAAACGTACCAGACAGAGTTCCTGGTAGAGGAAACAGAGAAGATTGAAAGAACGGGCACAGCGTTTCGTTGCAGATTCGTTTAATATCGGCGAAAGACACACGGAGATGCTCAGCCAACTATATGGCAGACGCTGCGGGAGAGGCGTTCTGAACCACGATTTGCTTTATTGTTAAAGTTCCGAGATCGTACGTTCCTAGAAGAGTCATCCAATATGTTGCTGCCTCCTATGTATATCTCGGGGAAAGACCGTGAAGGTAAAATTAGAGACATTCGAGCTCGCTCGTAGGATTATCAGCAATTACTCTTGCCGGGGACCATTCGCGACTGGAACAGGAAAAGGAAGAAGTGACAATGGCACTCGAAGTATCCTCCACCGCGCATAATAATGTGGTTTACGGGGCACAGATATAGATACACATGAAGATGTAAAGTGTTTTCTCAAAGTTGTCGCCGAATGCAGCAATGCGCAATTATTTTTCAAATATTTTGTCTGCAAGTATCATGAGATGCAATGGTGTTCGCAGCTGCAGTAATTCAGAACAACTGAACAGCTCCTCTAAAGCACAAGTTTGCTGAAAGCAATTTTATTGGTATTTGGTGTATATACAGTTCAACCAACATCTTATAACATTATTTGTATATCACATGGTTACAACAAACTTATGTGACTACGGCAGTGTCACATTGTAACTCACAATTAAACATGTGCTTTAAAATTGCTTAGCAAGCCAACGATTAATTAATATTTTTGTTTTTCCTTCTATTGCTGGTGTAGTTGTGGTACTGGAAGGAAAATCTGTGTTTCAGTTTGCCTAGCTCTCGCACGAAGGTACTTGCTGATCGCCGTGAACTATAACGAAAAGAACTTCTGATTTAAATCTCTTTTGGGCGTCGGGTCTCACGAACAAGCTGAAGAGTCTAACCGCTATCCTGTAGTGGAAACGGGGGATGTTTTTCTGATGAAAACACACCCTATCACTGACGATCGTCTGACGCATGTCGAATTCGTAAACCGCGATCTCCTGAGGATTCAGGTTTCACATTATAGTACTGGTGATCTCTCTGTCATCTTGTTTCCTCGCAGTTTTCTATCTATAGTTACCTGCAGTAACTGTAAATTCAAAGCAGAGCCGGTTTAAAGCACAAGCGACACGAGCTTTAGGGACGCGAAAGGAGCTGCAACTGTAAGGTTTGCATACAGTGTGGTGTCACCGCCAGACACCACACTTGCTAGGAGGTAGCCTTTAAATCGGCCGCAGCCCGTTAGTATACGTCGGACCCGCGTGTCACCACTATCAGTGATTGCAGACCGAGCGCCGCTACACGGCAGGTCTAGTCTAGAGAGACTCCCTGGCACCCGCCCCAGTTGTACAGCCGACTTTGCTAGCGATGGTTTGCTGTCTACATACGCCCTCATTTGCCGAGACGACAGTTTAGCATAGCCTTCAGCTACGTCATTTGCTACGACCTAGTAAGGCGCCATATTCAGTAATTAGAATGAATTCTGAACAGACAATGTTGTGAATCATGTACCGTCAAGAGCGACGTTCATCATTAATGGATTAAAGTTAAGTATGAAACTAATTACGTAAGCTTTCTGAATTCTCATTCCTTGTCATGTTCCAGACCTCACGTCAGTATAGTTCTTCCCTCCTCACGCCAGCCTGCGTGAGCTAAACGCGTGCATTTCGGCCTCCTCTAATAACACGGTGTTGGCTCTCCTGTCAACACATCATACAGGACGTATCACAGTTAGTAGCTCCCGCAAGATTTGCATACAGTATCACAATTAGTAACGAAAACTGATACAGGGGAATGTGTACAAGGGAAAAGGTCGGTGATGGGGAAGGGGGGAGGGGGGAGGGGAGAGTGAAGGCGCCAGGCGATAAGCTACTTGTGTGGAAAAGTTTTCTCGAAACGACCCTGGTTCAGATATACGGTCGGAGGCATTGAACTTGAGGATAAGCAAGTGACTGTTGTACGTTACGTCCTTTGCTATCCACGTATTGGAAGTACACTGCACAATCAGCCAGTCGCTAGTCAGTGTTATTTGGCCCATAAAATGTCTTTCTTTTAATAAGTGTCGCTTTCAGGTTCTGCATCTTTTTCGAAGCTGACACATACTTCACAAACAATTGTGGCGATGTACTAATTTCTCAGACACTTGCTAAATGTAGAACTGTTCATGAAACATGGAACATGGGTAATGAAAAGCCACTAGTGGAAATCAATAATGGGAACAAAACGTCGTGGAGCTGCTGGTAACTTATAACAATTTTTCCGTTGCTCTGATATTTAGTTTTTATGTCTGTCGTTAAGCCTATAGCGAATGTGGATACACCTAAAGAAAGCAATCAAAGTTCGTGCAATGGAACGCGCAATAGACGTAACATGGAAGTACAAAGAGATGTCGATATACAACATCTATGTCAGAAGGACGCCTTTGCGGTTGGATCGGAGCACAGACGATATTTCAGTGCTTGTCACCGACAAATCTGAATGTTTAAAACATAATGGCTGCAGGAAGCGAGCAGACAGGTGCAAACAGCGGCCGAGGGCCTGAAGTATGACGCCCAGGAGGCGCAACGTAACGGCCTGGACTCGTCCAACCGGTCTGTCCGGCTGTGCTCGTGCCGTGGGTAATCCCGGATGGCGTACGCCGGGGCCAAGGCGATTGCCTGGCTGGATCCATTGCGACACAGCGCCTCTTCTCTGTACCGCGGATCCTGAACGTTGACCTCGGCAAAGTGGAGGAGAGGACCCTACAAGAGAGCTCCAGCATGGCAGTTGGGAGATGCAGACGCGTGGATGGAAGTTCCAAAGACAAAGCCACAAGCCAGTATTTCCAGTTTGTGTAGGAAGACCTTCGGTACAGCAACACTGTCAATGTAATACACTGCGGGACAGTTGACTTACATTAGTCCTATCCAGGTGCAGTAAATTACCTGTGGCACTGCAATATCCATGGTCTCTACTTCTCAAGTAAAGTGTTTCTTACGCGAGGCTCAGCATACACTTAGAATGATAGCCCTGCCTTTCTTTCATGGTCACTTTCACTCGTAGATCTTTTTTTACTTGTTCATTCCGTACGTCCGATCACAGAATCTATAGAGCAAAGCTTCATTTGTTGTAGTTTCAGTCCACCCAATTCTCAACAGCCTTCTGTAGCACTACATCTCAAGCGCTCCGATTCTTTTCTTTTCTTGTTTTCCCAAAGTCCATGACCCATTTCCAGATATTGACAAGAATGGCGAAAAGGACGATAAGAGACAATTGTGGTAACATATCAGAGAATAACTTCGATGGTACTTCAGGGAGCTATAGAGGACGAAAACTGTATGGGAAGACAGAGTTATGGGTAAAGTATAGTTACGGTTCAGTGATTCTCCCACTGCTTGCTGCTGCAGGCAATTCGTTTCTACAAATACACAAAATCCTTCAGTCTTGGCCATACTTCATTATTTCTGATTTGATAACGCATTTCAGCTAACTGCTGTTATCAGATCAAGTAGTTTAACAATTTAGTGTATCTTTAAATAGTACACACTCATACAAAGTGTAGTTTCCCCTAGACTTTGTACGAATTTGACGATACATGTTGTACTGATGTTTTTAAGTATTTGACCCGATGATGGCAGTTATCCAAAACGCGGTATCAAATAAGAAATAATAAAATGTGGTCAAAGCTGAAGCAAAGCTTCATTTGTTGTAGTTTCAGTCCACCCAATTGTCAACAGCCTTCTATAGCACTACATCTCAAGCGCTCCGATTCTTTTCTTTTCTTGTTTTCCCAAAGTCCATGACCCATTTCCAGATATTGACAAGAATGGCGAAAAGGACGATAAGAGACAATTGTGGTAACATATCAGAGAATAACTTCGATGTTACTTCAGGGAGCTATAGAGGACGAAAACTGTATGGGAAGACAGAGTTATGGGTAAAGTATAGTTACGGTTCAGTGATTCTCCCACTGCTTGCTGCTGCAGGCAATTCGTTTCAACAAATACACAAAATCCTTCAGTCTTGGCCATACTTCATTATTTCTGATTTGATAACGCATTTCAGCTAACTGCTGTTATCAGATCAAGTAGTTTAACAATTTAGTGTATCTTTAAATAGTACACACTCATACAAAGTGTAGTTTCCCCTAGACTTTGTACGAATTTGACGATACATGTTGTACTGATGTTTTTAAGTATTTGACCCGATGATGGCAGTTATCCAAAACGCGGTATCAAATAAGAAATAATAAAATGTGGTCAAAGCTGAAGCAAAGCTTCATTTGTTGTAGTTTCAGTCCACCCAATTGTCAACAGCCTTCTATAGCACTACATCTCAAGCGCTCCGATTCTTTTCTTTTCTTGTTTTCCCAAAGTCCATGACCCATTTCCAGATATTGACAAGAATGGCGAAAAGGACGATAAGAGACAATTGTGGTAACATATCAGAGAATAACTTCGATGTTACTTCAGGGAGCTATAGAGGACGAAAACTGTATGGGAAGACAGAGTTATGGGTAAAGTATAGTTACGGTTCAGTGATTCTCCCACTGCTTGCTGCTGCAGGCAATTCGTTTCAACTAATACACAAAATCCTTCAGTCTTGGCCATACTTCATTATTTCTGATTTGATAACGCATTTCAGCTAACTGCTGTTATCAGATCAAGTAGTTTAACAATTTAGTGTATCTTTAAATAGTACACACTCATACAAAGTGTAGTTTCCCCTAGACTTTGTACGAATTTGACGATACATGTTGTACTGATGTTTTTAAGTATTTGACCCGATGATGGCAGTTATCCAAAACGCGGTATCAAATAAGAAATAATAAAATGTGGTCAAAGCTGAAAAAGTTTTACGTGTTTCTGCATGATTTTGGCCATTGACCTATGCAGTGTGGTCAGAATCAACCCGAAAAGTTTGTTCAGCATAACGTGTTCTGAGAAGTAACTGTTAAGAAAAAAATCGATACGTTGCGCTGTTTCCCAGTTAATTGGGTTTGAAGTTAGCCAGTCAGGCCGTAGTGCGCACAATGTATAAACACCTTCTCTCTACTATTTTCACTTTGCTTTCGTTGGTCATGGCCAATCGGGCGATGGTACCTAGTACTCAATGAGAAGCGCTGAATCTAATGATTTAATTCAGCGGAAGATACTTTTGTTTTCGACATGGGTAACGCGAGATTAACGGTTACTGATATAGCTGTTATGGTTTATAAAGTTGTTTACTGATTTTCGAACGTTTTTCTTGTATGTTTCTCGGAACATGACAGTATTTCTTGGTATACTGTTTCTTATTCCAACTCTGTAGTTTGGTTGTGAGTTGGCGAAGGCAACGAAGGTGACAGGCAGAAAAGTGGCTGTGGTGACGGACGGCTCTGTAGCGTAGCCCAATGGTCGTTTCCACAACTTTGTGAGGTCTTTTCGAAATGTCTCGATTTCCGAGGTTGTCCTTACCCAGGATCCTATCAGAGCACTTTACTTTTTACGAAATATTCTATTTTGTGTGATAACATTCTTCACGATATACAGGGTGTTAGGCGCGTAAGTGCAGATATTCTGATCATTGGTACCTTAATGTGTACCTACTTCAGTTGGTTAGTTGTTTTTTTTCTGCATCCAACACGTCACATAAGTTACTATCTAATGTTTTCTGCATGATCATAACTGCACCAATAAGTGGACTACGACTGTCAGTTTCGCGTCCACACACCCACACTTCAACGCCTGACGTGCTGCCCAGGGGAAAATAAGTAATAATGGCTTGCTCCTGCCACGTGTACTTGGAGGTACTAACCAACCTAAAAACATTATAGTCATAATAGTTATAATTATTGGTCTGCAAATGAGGTAAATACTGATGTACTGTTGTTCAGTACACTGTCTTCGGTCACAAAAAAAAAAAAAATATCGGCACTTATACCCTAACATCCTGTTTTCCATTATGCCGCCACGTTCCACACCATGACGACGTTTATCGAACACTAATTTCTACTGGTTGTGGCATCTTGTCTAATCGTCCAGATGGTCATTCGCCATGTGCACTTCCCATCATTCTCCGCGGATACATCTTCATCTGCGTGATTACTGTTTTATTCACAATAAAGTGCCTGGCAGAGGGTTCAATGAACCACCTTCAAGCTGTCTTTCTGCCGTTCCACTCTAGAAAAGCGCGCGGGAACAACGATCACTTTAATTTTTCTGTGCGAGCCCTGATTTCTCTTATTTTATCGTGATGATCATTTCTCCCTATGTAGTTGGGTGCCAACAGAATGTTTTCGCAATCGGGAGGAGAAAACTGGTGATTGGAATTTCATGAGAAGATCCCGTCGCAACGAAAAACGCCTTTGTTTTAATGTCTGCCACTCCAGTTCACGTATCATGTCTGTGACACTGTCTCCCCTATTTCGCAATAATGCAAAACGAGCTGCCTTTCTTTGAACTTTTTCGATGTCATCCGTGAGTCCCAACTGATGCGGATCCCACATAGCACAGCAATACTCCAGGATAGGGAGTACAAATGTGGTGAAAGCAGTGTCTTCAGTAGACTTGTTGCACCTTCTAAGTGTTCTGCCAATGAATAGCAGTCTTTGGTTTGCTCTACCCACAACACTATCTATGTGATCGTTCCAATTTAGGTTATTTGTAATTGTAATCCCTAAGTATTTAGTTTAATTTACAGTCTTCAGGTCTGAGTGACTTATTGCGTAATCGAAATTTAGCGGATTTCTTTTAGTACTCATGTGAATAACTTCACGCTTTTCTTTATTCACGGTGAATTGCCTTTTTTCGCGCCACACAGATGTCTTATATAAATCATTTTGCAATTCGTTTTGGTCATCTGATCACTTTACAAGACGGTAAATGACAGCATCATCCGCAAACAATCTAAGAGGGCTCCTCAGATTGTCTCCTATGTCATTAATATATATCAGGAACAACAGAGGGCCTATAACACTTTGTTGGAGAACGCCGGATATTACTTCTGTTTTACTCGATGACTTTCCGTCTATTACTTTGAAGTGCGACTTTTCTGACAGGAAATCACGAATGCAGTCGCACAACTGAGACGATATTACATAGGCAGCTTGTGAGGAACGGTGTCGAAAGCCTTCTGGAAATCTAAAACTATGGAATCAAGTTACCAAACTGAAGGAGGTGGAGCAGTGATTAGCACACTGGACTCGCTTTGGGGAGGACGACGGTTCAAACCGCATCCGGTCATCCTGATTTAGGTTTTCGGTGATTTCCCTAAATCGCTTCAGGCAAATTCCGTGATGGTTGCTTTGAAAGGGCAGAACCGATTTCCTTCCACATCTATCCCTAAGCCGATGGGGTCGATGACCTGGCAGTTTGGTCTCGTCCCCCAAACCAACAACAGTTAACAACTACAGCACGCAACACAAAAGCCGCCGACATCGTTCTGCACTATACCGAGATTGGAGTACATCTAGCTAATAATTGAGGACGTTTGGTGCAAGAGCTATTTTGAACTGAAGAAAGTCGCATAGCAGGGGGATTTTTGGCGGGCTTCATCATACCAGTCAGAGGATTGATGCACCTCGCTCCCAAAAAAGGTCTCGATGTTACGTGTTTACCTCATCATTTGACTTACATCTTTCGAGCGAAAGTAACAACAATTTCGCCTTCACTGAACGCCGCACATCTGACTAGCCCTTTCGCCCCTTCCCGTCTGAAATATTTTCTGATCAGAGCGCTATTAGCTTTTCTATCCTGGCCTCCGTTGAAATACGTGCATTTGCTTATCTAGGCTGCGGGCGCCCTCGGAACGACGTCAATGCCCGGTGCAGCTGACACGGCGTTTGTTTGCTATGTGTGGGAGGGAGTGACGACCGTGCTGCGTATGCAGACTGCCTGGCTGCACTCCAGAGAAGCGCATCTGCCCAGGGCCCTCCAGGCGCTGCGATATTCCGGGAGCCGTCCTTGCATCGCCGCGGAGTGGTACCCCACACATGCCGACCAGCAGGCGGAACTCGGCGGCCAAGGTCAGTGGGGAAGGGGGGGAGGGAGTGGGGGCGGGGGGCGGCACAGTCTCGCGTATCACATACGTCACAGCGTCAGGGGCCTTCCTCAACCAGGAACTCGGAAACGACCGTCTGCGCGAGTGGTTACATGCTGCGCCACAACGCACAGCACGAGGCGCCAGTAATGCTCATTCAGTACAAACACGAGGGACTAGTACATTCTCAGATGTGGCGGTAGTGAAGAATACTGAAGATTAGGTGGCTACATCGAGGTAATTGATGAAGAGGCACGGAATCGAACTGGGAAGAAAACAGGCGTACGGCACAACCTGATTGAAAGAAGGCGTGGGCCGCGCTTAGTAGCCGCACAGTTTGAGGCGCCATGTCACGGACTGTGCGGTGCCTCCCGCCGGAGGTTCGAGTCATCCCTCAGACATGGGTGTGTGTGTCGTTCACAGCATAAGTTAGTTTAAGTAGTGTAGGGACCGATAACCTCAGCAGTTTGGTCCCTTAGAAATTCAGACACATCAGAACGTGTGAAAGAGGGCGTGGGTTGATAGGACAGATGCTGAGACACAGAGGAATAATTGGAAGCGTGTGTACGAGACTGGATTGATAAGTCTGGTGAATTTCGATGACAGAATTGAACATTTTTGTTGCGCCTTTATGGCTGGTAAGCTTGATTACTCCAAGTATCGTACAGAATTTCAGCAATGTAAGGCGCGCAGTTAACCGTCGACAACCGTCTGAATTGATCAGCGTGCCGACTGCCATTGAAAATCGAGAAAACCAAGTTTTGTGCTATTACTAAACATTTTAATTTGAAGGGTTCGATTGCCACACAAGTCAAAACAGAACTGGATGAAATTCACGCAAACTCAAACACCACCACTGAAGACCATTTACTTTCGGATTAACGAATTTAAATGTGGTCAGACGAGAACCTAAGACTTTCCCGCTGTCCAACTGAGATCACCACAAAGGAAACCATCGGCAAAATCCATGATATGGGAATGCAAGACCGCCGAATAAAAATTCGTGAGATTGCTGAAACTGTAGGCATCTCAACTGAGCGAGTGCATAATATCCTACACCGAGAATTGGCTACGAAGTAGCTGTGTGTTTGGTATGTGCCACAGCTGCTCATAGTCGACCAAAAGCGCATCCAGCACAACATTTCAACACAATGTCTGGCAATGTTAACCCAGTCCGCAAGACTTCTGGTGTCGATTTGGTGACTGTTGATACAACCTGGATCCATCATTACACAAGAGAGTCAAAACGGCAGTCAAAACACTGGACAAACGCTGGTGAAAATACACCGAAGAAGGCGAAGATCACTTTGTCAGCCGATAGTACAGGTGTACATACCGACGTCGCAAGCTGACTATGAAGAGATACAGAAAGTATATGACGATATTGAAAGGGTAATACAGTATGTAAAGGGACATTAAAATCTAATAGTCATGGGAGACTGGAATGCAATTCTAGGGGAAGGAGTAGAAGATAAAGCTACAGGAGAATATGGGACAAGGATTGAGAGACGAGAAAGATTAATTTATAATAGGTTTGTTTATAAATAAATAAATCTTCTGCTACCAGTCACGATTTTTCTTTATTTTACTATTCGCACGACGCGTTTCGAGAAATAATTCCCATTTTCAAGTGCGTTTTTTTATGTGTGTTAAGCCATTTCTTTTGATGTTCTCAATGTGTGTGAGTCTGCTTCATTTTGTTGACTTTTAAGTTTCTAATAGTCCATTTGTGTAGAGTCTCACACACACTTAACATCACACACAACTTTTACACTTTACACATCGAAAATATCTTATATATATCTTATATATCTTTATATAAGATATTTTCGATGTGTAAAGTGTACAAGTTGTGTGTGATATTAAGTGTGTGTGAGACTCTACACAAATGGACTATTAGAAAACTTAAAAGTCAACAAAATGAAGCAGGCTCACACACACTGACAACATCAAAAGAAACGGCTTAACACACATCAAAAAAACGCACTTGAAAATGGGAATTATTTCTCGAAACGCGTCGTGTGAATAGTAAAATAAAGAAAAATCGTGACTGGTAGCAGAAGATTTATTTATTTATAAACAAACCTATTATATCTACAGTCGCAGGCTTTCAAAAAACCATTTATAATGGATCAAATAAGATTAATTTAGTTGAGTTTAAGCTAGTAATACTATAATTTTTGCCTAGAGTGAACTAAGTAGGCGCAAATTTCTATCACAGTGATAATTATCACTTTAGAACCGTCTAATTGCAGCTGTGTAAAACGAATTTGTCGTGTCACACGCGTTTCGCCTTTATTATTTGGGAGGCATCTTCAGTGGGCTGAAATATAGACATATGTTTGTTTATACAGGATTATTTTGTTTTATGTATCGGACGTTGTATACCAACGTTACAAGGATTTCTGCCACTTTCATGTTTTCGGTGACATTTAGATTTCTACTTACAAATTTCGTTGATGCTGTCCTACACGTGTAGAGCCTTAGAGCTATTCTTCTGCTTACTACCATTCGAAATTTCATTTGCATAGGACTGGGAAATGAACTCTCATGTATTTCATATTGCGTTTTGGATGCATTTGCTAACTAGCGAATGTGTGTGTATGTGTGGGATTTTGTATTTGCTTAAATATGGTTAGATGTATATAGGCTGTAAGGAGTACAAGTGCAGATATTTTTAAGTGTTGTACCTTAATATACACACACACCAGTGTGCTGGTTGTTTTTTCTCTGCGTCGAACCGACTCCTCACAAATACTTCACGTAATTTACTACCTGATGTCTTCTCCATAGTCATAACAGCACCATTAAGTGGACTACCCCAGTAGTATAGACTAACCGCTTTATGCCCATACATCAATACTTCAACACCTGACGTGCTGCCTAGGGGAAAATAAGATTGACGGCTTGCTCTTGCCACATGTACTCGGAGATGCTAATTAATCTACAGGGTTATTACAAATGATTGAAGCGATTTCACAGCTCTACAATAACTTTATTATTTGAGATATTTATGTGCCCCTTTAGTGATTCGGCAGACATCAAGCCGATAATCAAGTTCCTCCCACACTCGGCGCAGCATGTCCCCATCAATGAGTTCGAAAGCATCGTTGATGCGAGCTCGCAGTTCTTGCACGTTTCTTGCTAGAGGAGGTTTAAACACTGAATCTTTCACACAACCCCACAGAAAGAAATCGCATGGGGTTAAGTCGGGAGAGCGTGGAGGCCATGACATGAATTGCTGATCATGATCTCCACCACGACCGATCCATCGGTTTTCCAATCTCCTGTTTAAGAAATGCCGAACATCATGATGGAAGTGCGGTGGAGCACCATCTGTTGAAAGATGAAGTCGGCGCTGTCGGTCTCCACATGTGGCATGAGCCAATTTTCCAGCATGTCCAGATACACGTGTCCTGTAATGTTTTTTTTCGCAGAAGAAAAAGGGGCCATAAACTTTAAACCGTGAGATTGCACAAAACACGTTAACTTTTGGCGAATTTGCTGCACGAATGCGTGAGGATTCTCTACCGCCCAGATTCGCACATTGTGTCTGTTCACTTCACCATTAAGAAAAAATGTTGCTTCATCACTGAAAACAAGTTTCGCACTGAACGCATCCTCTTCCATGAGCTGTTGCAATCGCGCCGAAAATTCAAAGCGTTTGACTTTGTCATCGGGTGTCAGGGCTTGTAGCAATTGTAAACGGTAAGGCTTCTGCTTTAGCCATTTCCGTAAGATTTTCCAAACCGTCAGCTGTGGTACGTTTAGCTTCCTGCTTGCTTTATTCGTCGACTTCCGCGGGCTACGCGTGAAACTTGCTCTCACGCGTTCAACCGTTTCTTCGCTCACTGCAGGCCGACCCGTTGATTTCCCCTTACAGAGGCATCCAGAAGCTTTAAACTGCGCATACCATCGCCGAATGGAGTTAGCAGTTGGTGGATCTTTGTTGAACTTCGTCCTGAAGTGTCGTTGCACTGTTATGACTGACTGATGTGTGTGCATTCCAAGCACGACATACGCTTTCTCGGCTCCTGTCGCCATTTTGTCTCACTGCGCTCTCGAGCGCTCTGGCGGCAGAAACCTGAAGTGCGGCTTCAGCCGAACAAAACTTTATGAGTTTTTCTACGTATCTGTAGTGTGTCGTGACCATATGTCAATGAATGGAGCTACAGTGAATTTATGAAATCGCTTCAATCATTTGTAATAGCCCTGTAAAAACATGTACTCCTAATAGCTGTAATTATTAGTCTGCAAATGAAGTAAGTACTGACGTAATTTGTTCTGTATACTACCCTCAGTCCCCAATAAAAATATCTGCACTTACATCAAGTACACCCTGTGTATGGATACGGTTTTTTTTTACCTTATCATTCCTGTTATTAGGTTTAGCAGCGAGTTTGTGTTGATATGGTCTGGACATTTATCATCTGCTCATTCTCTGCAGTGGATTTCTGGATGTATTACTTGGCCTACATTACGATAAGGTATTAATTGTGGTTATTTTTTGTTGTTATTTATCATGATGATTTACATGTCTTTTTCTAAGTTGATAGGATCATCTTTCGTTGGTAGGATGAAGACATCTGAAAGGTTAGTTCACAAATACTTGTGCCTTTACCGATATTGTAGTCTGTCGTCAAACCTCCAACAAGTAACCGCCTGTTCTGATTTACAGAGCGGGAAAGCTTCCTAACTCCACGTTCCGTGATGAGCCGTGAAAATCCGACACCTTGTCGCCTACTCGTGATTTCACCGTCCTTCCGTAGATGTTCACAACATTATCACGTGAAGAGACGAAAATTTCACGGTTACAAAATTTTCGCTTCCAGGCACTGGGCGATACTTATCTGGTCTTTGTCATCGTCGCTTAAATCATTGGATTTCCACGTTTGGGCCTGCGTCGTCGCCATAATGATTCCCCATTAGTGTCTGCTTCCCTTATATACTTTCCTGACCGCTTCACTTGCAACGCCAGCAGCTGGAATTCACTTTCGCGATAGGCGGCGATCATAATGTTTGGACTCATCAATTTACACTGTCCAGTCACATTAGTGTGGACACCTGTCAAAAGCCTGAATAACCATCTTTTGCAGAGCTGATCGCTGCGAGACGTGCAGAAAGAGGGTTAATGCGGTTCTTGGAGGTACCTACATCTACATATATACTCCGCTAGCCACCAAGCGGTTTGTGGCGCAGGGCAGAATTCGCGTCAAAGTCTTATTTCCCCTCCTCTGTTCCACGCGCGAGGGTAAAACGACTGTCTGAACGCCTCAGTACGGCTCTAATTTCTCTTATCTTTGAATCGTGATGATTAGGCGATTTGAAAGTTGGTGGTAATGATATATGCTCTACATCCTCAGTGAAGATCGGATTTCGGAATTTAGTGAGCAGTCCCTTCGGTTTAGCGCGCCGCCTATCTGCAAGTGTGTCACACTTCAAACTTTCTATGAGATTTGTAACGCTCTCGCGGTGGCTAAATGTATCAGTCACGAATCTTGCCGCTGTTCTTTGGATCTCCTCAATCACTTGAATCAGACCCAACTGGTAAGGGTCCCATACAGACGAACGATACTCTAAGACTCTACGAACTAACTTATTGTAAGCTATTTCCTTTGTTGACGGACTGCATCGCTTCAGGATTCTACCAATAAACCGCAATCTAGAGTTCGCCTTACCCGTTACTTGTGTAATCTGATCATTCCATTTGAGATCATTTCGAATAGCCACACCCAGATACTGGACGGATGTTACCGCTTCCCAAGACTGGGCATTTATTTTGTACTCGTGCATTAATGGGGATTTTCGCCTTATTATACGCAGTAGGCTACACTTACTAATATTGAGAGATAACTGCCAATCATTACACCACCCATTAATTTTCTGCAAATCCTCATTGATTTGTTCACAACTTACGTGTGATACTACTTTCCTGTAGACTACAGCATCATCGGCAAACAGTCTAATGCCGCTGTCAATACCATCAACCAGACCTTATGTGTAAATCGTAAAAAGCAGCGGACCTATTACGCTGCCTTGGTGCACACCTGAAGTTACGCTTGTATCTGTTGAAGTCACCCCGTTCAAGACGACACACTGCTCCCTGTCTGTTAGAAAACTTTCTATCCAACCACATATGTCATCGGATAGACCGTAAGCGCGCACTTTTTGTCGCAAGCGTCAGTGCGGAAGTGAGTCGAACGCCTTTCGAAAGTCGAGAAATATGGTATCAACCAGGGAGCCGATATCTAGAGTCTGTTGGATGTCATGCACAAAGAGGGCCAGTTGTGCGTCGCATGACCGCTGTTTCCTAAAACCATGCTGGTTTCTGCAGATGAGCTTCTCGGTGTCTAGAGAGGTCATTATCTCTGTACACAAAATATGTTCCATGATGCTACAACAAATCGATGTCAATGAAATTGGCCGTTAATTATGTGCATCCGATTTTCTACCCTTCTTATAGATTGCTATGACGTGGGCCTTCTTCCAGTCCCGTGGAACTTTCCGCTGTTCCAATGATCTCTGATAGACGATGGATAAGAATGGTGCTATATTTGTAGCATAGTCAACATATAATCTCACGGGGATAACGTCTGGACCAGATGGAATGTGGAGCCATGCCGACTGTAGTGCCGTGGTGAGCTGTGCTAGGTTTCTCGGTGAGGATCCATGGCGATCGAGGTGGCCGCGCACGTCCTCGATTGGGTTTTAACCCGGGGAGTATGGTAAACTCGCCCCGGTGAACAACGCATCGTCTCGACGAGTTGTGCTACACGTTGCATTGTCCTGCTGGTAGATGTCATCATGCCGAGGAAAAACAATCTGTATGTACGGGCAGACATGGTCCCCAAGGATGGATGCATACTTGAGTTGATCCATTGTGCCTTGGAATGACGAGATCACCCAGGAAATGCCGAGAAAATATTTCCCAGGCCTTAAAGTTCTCTCCTCCGTGCTGGACATTTCCGACGAGTGTTGCAGGATATTTGCTTTCAGTCCGATGGAGCATAAAACGTGCTTCTTCTGAAAAGGTCACATGTCGCCAGTCAGTGGACGTCTAGTTGCGGAAGGGCGTGCAACTTCCTTCATCGCTGATGAAGTCAGCACAGGTGGATGAAACCGGCGCCTGCTGCGGAGACCCACACACAGCAACGCTCGCTGAACGGCCATTGAGGAGAAACTGTTGGTAGCCCCTCGGTTCATCCAGGCAGTCAGTTGCGCAACAGTCGCACGCCTATTCGCCCGTACACATGTGCGCAGCCCTCATTCGACTCCTACCATCCATGGCCCCGTAGTGCGCCACAGCTGCCTCGGAACCGTTTTGGATAGCGCCATTTTTCCGTACGGGTATACTTTAACCATGGCGGCATGCGAACAGCGTACAAACTTAGCCGTCTCAGAAATGCTTCCGCCCTTGACACGAAAGTCAATGGTCATGGGCGGCCGCTGTGGTCGAGCGATTCTAGGCGCTTCAGTACGGAACCACGCCGCTGCTACTGTCACAAGTTCGAATCCTGCCTCGGGCATGGATGTGTGTGATGTCCTTAGGTTAGTTAGGTTTAAGTAGTTCTAAGTCTAGGGGACAGATGACCTCAGATGTTAAGTCCCATAGTGCTTAGAGCCATTTGAACCATTTTGAACCAATGGTCATGCCCTAATGGACATACAATAAATCGCTCCGTTTCCGCAATAGATCAAAGACTGCACTGTTTCCGCATCCTGCAGCCACGCTTTGTATACCTTCCACCGCTAGTGCTGCTACCTGCCGTCTGTGAGTGTTTTCTGAACATTTACGTCGAACATAGGTGGTGGTCACATTAACGTTACTGAACCGTGTATGTAGTTGTAGGCGGCCATAAGCGATCACCTCCGACCACACACTGGAGATGAATCGCATTACATTGGACTGCACAGACGTGCAATCGTGGAGAAAAGACCGCTCGCAAAAACGACCGCTTCTCTTTATTTAGCACCTATCACTTTAACGGCCAGTTGTCAGATTCTTTTGTAAGGTAACGATCGGGAGAAGTTATGTTTGAAGCGGTAAGAATGTAGTGGGTTGCCAGAGAATGGGCGTCTGGGCGCTCCGGAGAGCTGAGTGGGCAGCCACTGAATGCCAGCAGAGCGAATCCGAAAGGTCGACGGCGCCTTCTGCAGCTGTCGGCCGCCAGCCACGAGCACCCGGGCTCACCCTGACACGGAGCCTCCGCGCTGCGCTGAGGCGTCTTCTGCCGTGCAGGCTGCCACAAAACGCGCCGAGCGGGCAGCTCGCCAGCCCGTGTTAAGCGCTCGTCGAGGTCACGCCTCACGCCTCTGCCGGGAGCTTGTCGGACAACAGCAGTGGGCACGTGCAACAGTGATCACTGTCTCTGCGTCTCCGTTTACAGGATGACTGGACAGTAGGAGCACTGCATCTCTAAACTAGCTTACACCAGACAACGGAGATATTACTGAACACGGTCAAGTATTTCGTTTCGGTCATGCGCATCGACAAATTGTTATTGCTGTTGCACCATCCTCGCAAGGAAAACACCAATCTTTTGGCGCTGAGCACTACGGTACTTAACTTCTGAGGTCATCAGTCCCCTAGAACTTAGAACTACTTAAACCTAACTAACCTAACGACATCACACACATCCATGTCCGAGGCAGGATTCGAACCTGCGACCGTAGCAGTCGCGCGGTTCCGGACTGTAGTGCCTAGAACCGCTCGGTCACTCCGGCCGACACCACTCTATTCCTGTGGACTACGGTGGAGTGCGTGGTACCACACGCTAGCGTTTCTTCCGGTTCCAGTGTAAAATAAACTGGTCGCAGAATCTATGTCTACATCTCCATGCTTCGCAAGCCACAATACGGTTTATGGCGGAGGTTACTTCTACCAGTCATTCCCCTTCCTATTCCACTCGCAAACAGAGCAAAGGAAGAACACTGATGTGACAAAAGTCATGGCATATCTCTTAATACCGTGTCGGGCCGCCCTTTGCCCGGCATAGTGCAGTAGCTCGACGTGGGATGGACTCAACGAGTCCGTGGAAGTCCCCTGCATAAATTTTGACCCATGCTGCCTCTATAGCAGTCCATAATCGCGAAAGTGTTGCCAGTGCAGGATTTTGTGTACGAACCGATCTCTCGAGTATGTCCCATAAATGTTCGATGACATTCATGTCGAGCCGTCTGGGTGGCCAGTTCGCTCGCTCAGACTTGCATGAATTGAGAACAATTCTGACCCGGAGACACGGCGCATTGTCATCCATAAAATTTCCATCGTTGTTTGGGAACATGACTCCTTGAGTGGCTGCAAGTGGTCACCAGATAGCCGAACATAACCATTTCCAGTCAATGATCAGTTCAGTTGGACCAGAGGTCCCAGTCCATTTCGCGTAAAAGCAGGCGCTGCAGGCGATGTCGTGCTTTTGGCAAATGCACTCGCGTCGGTCGTCTACTGCCATAGTGTATCAACGCCAAGATTCGCCACACTGTCCTAACGGATACGTACGTCGTACATCCGTCATTGATTCCCGCGATTATTTCACACAGTATTGGTTGTCTGTTAGCACTAACAGCTCCACGCAAACGCCGCTGCTCTCGGTCGAAAGTATTATCCATGGTGAGAGGTAATGCCTGAAATCTGGTATTCACGGCGCGCTCCTGACACTGTGGACCTCGGAATATTGAATTCCCTAAGCCGCGCTGGATTAGCCGAGCGGTCTAGGGCGCTGCAGTCATGGACTGGGCGGCTGGTCCCTCCGGAGGTTCGAGTCCTCCCTCGGGCGGGTGTGTGTGTGTGTGTGTTTGTCCTTAGGATAATTTAGATTAAGTAGTGTGTAAGCTTAGGGACTGATGACCTTAGCAGTGAAGTTCCATAAGATTTCACACACATTTGAACATTTGAATTCCCTAATTTTCCCAAAGTGGAATGTCCCATGCGTCTAGCTGCAACTACCTTTCCGCATTCAAAGTCTGTTAATTCCCGTTGCGCGGATATAATCACATCGGAAACCTTGTAACATGACTCATCTGAGTACAAATGACAACTTCGCCAATGAATTGCCCTTTTATACATTGTGTTCGAGATACTACCACCATTTCTGTATGTCCGTATCACTGCCATTACTTTTATCTCCTCATTGTACATCTGCAACACTTTGCACACCGCAGTACAGCGAGAGAGTACCTTGTACCGCTACTGGCCATTCCCTTACCTGTTCCTGTCGCAAATGGACCGACGAAAAGAACGACTGTTTCTATGCTTCTGAACGAGCCCTGATTTACCTTATCTTGTCTTCGCGCTCCTTATACAAGGTGTACGTTTGTTGCAGTACGACCGTTCTGGAGTCTGTAAGAAATACGTAAAAAACATTTTCTTCTCCTTCATCTCACTTCAGAAGCGTTTCGTAATAATCGCATGTTGACCAAATCTGCCGGTAACAAATCTAACAGGACTCCTCTGAATACTTGTCTTTGAATGACTGCTTAAATGCTTCTGTGCGTGGTATGATTACTCTACTCATGTGTTCACGATCACTACGGGAGTGAAGAAAAATGCCTCTGTAATTGGCGTCTATTTTCAAGCGTCTGACGATTCAAGTTTTTCGGTATTTCCATGTCGTCCTCCCGTAAATCAAACAGACCTGTAACCACTTCCCCTCCCCCCCCCCTCACCCTTCTTTATTACCGTTCAAGATCTCCTGTTGGTTTTGATACGTATCTCATATTCTAAGATTTGAGGCACAAGTCATTCGTACGCAGTGGCGTATAGACACTGACTGCATTTTACCTTTATCTTTCAGTGAATCGAACTTTGCCACCTGCTTTACCTTTGACTGAGCCCGTGTGATTATTCCATTTCGTAACCCATCAAATTGCTACACGCAGGTATTTGTGACTCATTAATATTTTAGTCACAGGGCGATTAGCTTTTCGTGTCTTTATGTGTACAGGTTTACATTTATGAATATTTAAAGCAAGTTTCCAATCTCTCTACCATTTCGAAAATCTTATCAAGGTCTGATTGAATACCTGAGCAGCTTTTTTTTTTTTTTTTTTTTTTTTTTTTTTTTTTTTTTTTTTTTTTTTTTTGACAGTACTTTATTACAAATAACTGCATTATCTGCGAAAAGTCTGAGGTCGTTAATAGGAAATGTGAGCCATAGGGGCCCCAGTACACTTCCAGGCCCATGCCTGATGTTAATTTTCCACGGTAGTATACTGGCTACGATCCCCCTACCAAGAAATCCTCAGCCTAATCACAAATTTTGTTTTATACGCCATACGCCCGTACTTTTCACAATAGTTATTGGTGTAGTACCGGGTCAAATGCTTTTGACATGCCAAATTATATGGCATCCACCCGACTGGATTTTAGGATGTCACGAGAGAAAAGCGCCTGATTGATGTTTCCGGAATCCAAGCTGGTTGGCAGCGAGGAGGTGATTCTGTTCGAGATACCTCGTATCTCCCCTATAGTTCAATTCACGGAATCAATACCAGGAGAAAGAATAACCGTTATGAAGACTTCAGGTCACTCACTTTGGTCCACAGACCTTTCCATTATTTAGGAACACATATTTTCAGTAACTTGCCAGCAACCATAGCGTGTTTAGTTACCAATAAAGTACGGTTTAAGAAGGGGGTAAAGAACTTATTGGTGGCCAACTCTTTCCACTCGGTGACGAATTTCTTCATAGGACCAATTAATGTACTCATTATTAACTACATCTCATTCTGTGACTTCAGTGTAACTTCAGTGCAACAAAACGATCTATGTAAGTAAGGCTTGCCAGTTGCTTTTGTTTTTGATAATGCTCGGCTACGACGGCCTAGGAATTATCTTCCAACATTCAATACGTATATATTTAAATGTTCATGATAAGCTGCCTGATTGTCGAGTGCTGTGCCTGTATCGTTCTGAATGGTAAGACAATGAAAAGAAGGGACAAACTCCGGTCTTGATTCATAGCCTATTCCTCCGGTCACCGAGCGGGGCTGTACAGTGTTTAACACACTCTTTTGGGGAAGAATGAGGTTCCATTCCATTCCGGACATACATGTTTAGATTCCTCGTGATTTCCTAAAATCTACTGAAGTGATTGCCTAGTTGTTTCCTTTAAAAAGACTTTGCTGTTTTCCTTTTGCAGCCTTGCCCAGTCCGTGGTTATACAGCATTTAGTTTCTAAGAATGTTGTCGCCAGGATGTTAAACACTGCACTTCCTTACCGAACTTCCTCGCTGTTTCCTTCCTGCATACGAACGAAACCAATACGCGGATCACTATAACATTTTCATACGACATCACTGAAAACTGCTTAGCGGTCAGGAATGCAGGAAAGAAATCTGAAGAGTAGTCTGATGGTCAGAAGCAATTACCGCTCCTCCCACGGCTGGTCAACTTCTGTTGGTGGAAAGTTGTTTCAGCAACAGGAATCGAATCGGTGATCCTCCCCATGTTGGCGATCTTCATAACAGAGGCAAAACGGGTGTCTTGATGAAAATACATCTCGTAACTATGGAAGAAACAGAAAGTAAGGCAAGCCTGATTTACAGGCCATTGTATTCTGCAACGAAAATTGTCTTTGAGAACAGAGTATTATTTCTGCTTTAATAAGAACACGGAAAGGACTTGGTCGCCGTTTTACATTTTATTGCGTAGCAAGGATCCATCCAAAGAGCGTATCAGGAAATACAACATCATCGTAATGTTCAGGCAGAAATTTAATCCTAGATTCTCTTATTTCCTTGCCGGCCAGGGTGGCCGAGCGGTTCTAGGCGCTACAGTCTGGAACCGCGCGACCGCTACGGTCGCAGGTTCGAATCCTGCCTCGGGCATGGATGTGTGTGATGTCCTTAGGTTAGTTAGGTTTAAGTAATTTTAAGTTCTAGGGGACTGATGACCTTAGAAGTTAAGTCCCATAGTGCTCAGAGCCATTTGAACCATCTTATTTCCATTTCCAGTCTATTACTGTCATGCAGCTTTCATGAGACAAGCTTTCGGAAGAGCAAACACGATAATTTTTATTTGTACTGTATGTTAAGTTATTAAATGTATTTTTTCAACTGTGACGTCGTTTTAATACAACGAGGGAATCTGTTCAATAAACAGATTTTCAGAGGTAGCTGACGCTTATTCGTTGAGCGTTTCCTCACGGTTTCCGTTGGATTATTTATAGAAAACTGCGTTGCCTTATATTTTCTTGAGCTCAACTGCCTTGATGTGTGTTTACAGTAAATTTCTTTCATTTTTCGTTTTAAATAAGCGGTGCACCATACGGCTAAGCCCTGTACAAGTTGGTCGGAAGTAAATCTTTTGTTTTCCGTAGTTTATTGGATCCCTCTGTGTGACACATGGTGAATATTTCCGACGTGAAGACACTAGTTAACGAGACTCAAGTTGAAACACTCATGGATCTAGTTATCTGGATCGTCAAGGCAAATAGAGACGTCAGCCTCCTTGAACACTGAATCGTGTGTTTAACTGTGTGATGCTTACAGCTCCCCATGATGATGGATGGCAGCACTTTAGAGAAACAAATATACTGAACACGGGCATGCATTCCTCTCTGACACTTGTCTTCGGAATGTTTCAATATATTTACACTTAAGAAAAGGAGTATTGTTTATTTGCCGATAAAGTCGCACTCTAATCACACATAATAAACGGTTTTGGAATGAGGTTTTGATGTCGCGTGTCCTTTATAGTGCCAAGGCAATATCTCATGATATTTGCTGGAGTTAACCGTAAACCAAATCTGGTGGTTGTGTGACTATAGTATGATTGTTTCGGCGAATAGACAAACTTTTAAAGTGAAACGGTTTATGCTTTAATCCTGTGCAGCGTTAATAGATAGTGCGTTTTAAGATTTTGATGCTGAAGGATATGTCTTACGACATTTTTTTTCGCGTATAACATCTTTTTTGCCGCAACCTTTCGGGTGGTCTTAAATTTCTGTGAAACTGATTTATTCTTTGACGTCGCCGAGAGACAATCTCTAAGGTGGTGTGCAGCGTGTTTCGATCACAGGTTGGTTCCATTCCAAACAGTGAGCAACGAGATTTGCACCTGAAGAAGACAATTAGGGAAGCGCTCCAAATATTGTAAAAAGAAAATGACAAATCGACTGCAAACTCAAAAAGTTGTAGATCATCCCTTTAGACGATCACTAAAGATCACACGCAGCACGAATGCTCCGCGATGTATGGGACGCAGCCTGTGACGTTTCTAGTTACTCCAGAAGGTCGCCGTGCGTTGTATTCAGCGCGGCTGGTTCTCTTATGCAGCTGTTTGCGCCGTGACCTCCCAGCTAACGTATTCCTCCTACACGTGTAAATATTTCAAAGGAGTAGGAAAAGAGCCTGGCGGGTCGGCTTTCTTTCTGCTAGCATCCCTTCGCATCCGAACGAGAGAGGAGGAAACGTATTATGTAAATCTACAGCGCACAGCCTCGCAATCTAATTTGAGCACAGAACGTGACAGGAATCGCAAACCGAGAAGACTCTTGGCAACACCTTATTCTTTTCGCTAACACGTTAAAATGCCAGTTTTCGATTAGTTATATCTACACAATGTGCAACTGTAATTTATCGATCAGTAGTCCAATTCATGCCAGTTTTCTGTTACTTCTTTTTCTTTTTACTTCAACACAGCGACAAAAGGAATTATGGCGGACTCGTGGTTTTACCAGGCTGTTTGCTGTAATAAATTCCACTTCAGCTTCCACATGAAGGGCTACTAAATTTCAAATACCGAAATCCTGACAGTTCCTAAATGAAATATGATGGTCTCATGATTTTCGGAAACTGAGAACATAAAAGCCTTTAATATATGTTGTTCCTCTTTTTTAAAGCTAAAACTAATTTTCCCTAAGTGCTTAAGGATATATGAAGTTCATTATATACAATACGGAACATTTCCAAAAATTGCAACACCTAACAACATGCATAGTTCTCAAACTTGGTGGTGTGGCGTTGAAAAAGATTGCTTTAAGAAAAGTAATAAACAGCAGAATTGAAATTAAATGAAAAAGAAGACCTAAAATGGCAACTGAATCCTTGCAAAACTTCATACTCTAAAAGGATAAGACATTATCAACCGGAAAGACATTTAACAGCAAAGAGCATTAATTTTTAATTAATTTATTATTTTTCAAAGAATCCATCTGCACCGGAGTAACGGTTAAACATCTTGTAAGTGCCAGATTTGATTCATAAGGAAGTTAATTTATGTTTTGATCTATGTAATAAAAAATTTTTCTTTGTAAAACTTAAAACTCCTTAAAAGTTTCATATCATATATAGCCTAAACATGAGACAGGCAAGTAAGGCTGTACGTAGACCGAAAGTTCATACAGTGACCTACAATAAATCGCATTTATAGGGAAACGATACCAGGTGGCAAATTTTTCTATAAATGGTGTGTTTGCAAAATTCCCTTTGCGCACTTTAACTGCAACCAGGTAATGAAATTACTACTGGAGCCGAGAAGATGTCACGACATCTGTCTGGAAGCGTACTATTTTCTTGGAACAGGAACAAACGTATAGAAAGAATAATAGCCAAACATATATAATCCACTTCGATTCATCTGCTGGCTGAAACAGAGATAGTAATTTACTGTCCCAATTAACTGTAGCCAGATACTGCAATTACGATGTTCAGCGTTAAGGGACAAACGAAACGTTCAGTATTTACACGACACAGCGTTCATTCTACGTATGTTTTTCCATCGATAGCTTGCATCATATTGCGCTTCTACGACAATGGTTAGCATTGGGCAGTATTATAATGCGTGTCACTTGATTCTAACGGTAGCCACAGAGAACTAATATTGGTATTACACCAAACAGTTTCTCTAAAGCTGAATACATTTTTTTCTAAGCTTGCCCCTGTATGAGGGAAATCGCACACGTGCTCAAAATGCAGAAAATATTTATTCGGTCCTTGCTATAAGCCATCGTGTATGGGAATATAGAAGCACTCTATACGTAAACCATATTGAGCAAAGGTGAGATATTTCTGCACCGGATAAAGCTAAATTAAAAATCCGAACACGCATTGGTAACCATTTATTTTCAGTTTCGAAAATCTTTATTTCACCTTCCGTCTTCGTTGATATTACTTAATGGGAAATGTTTAAAATAGCTAGAGATTGATTTGATAGGTCAGTGTTTTTTGATTAGCAAAGTTTATTATTAATTAAGATACGCCGAACACGAGAAGGGCTTACGTCCAGACGAGTAGAACATAAAGCGTTACGGTGGCCGTACCTTCAGGTGGAGTGAATGCGATAGTCGAAGCTGCCGCGACGAGCAGCAGGAAGATGGTGCTCGTTGTCATGACGATGTCGTCGGTAGCTGCCTTGCGATGTACAGACGGCGACGCACAGACAGCCAGTGTGCCGAGGTCGCAGGCGCGACCCGTTTTAAAACCTGGCGCCTGCGCCGAGCGCTGACGACGCTCGCCGGAAATTCCCGAGCTGCATTGACCGCGGTCGTGATCGCACAGTCGTGCGGGATTCGTCAGGTACACGCAGACCTCCGACCTCCCATCTGTTTGCACGTGCCAGGCCGACTCGTCTTCTTTTTACTCACTGTGACCACCTGTGGACAGTTTTAGTCATAAAATATTGGCATACGAAGTAAATAACCGTAACGTAACAATCCACGCAACGTTTAGCGGTTTCAGTGGTATTGTATTACTTTTTAAAATTAAAGTCTACATTAATGAAAGGATCGATTTTGTTCTTTTTGATGTGTCTTTTTTACAGCACTAGTACTGCTATAGATCTACTTCATTTGAAATTAACGAAGCATGCTGTTGATGTATCCTTTCTTCAGTAAAGGTTACCTTGAGAAATCTAAACCTTAAAAAAGGCATTTATTTAGTGGCGTGACTGTTTCAGTCTTGCGTCTCTTCGTTGTTATTGATACAGTCTGTTTAGATATTTGTTATTATTATGAATGCTAATCACCACTGCAAAACATGTGATGTTAATATATAAAGGTTGGCGTGAAAGGGTTTGAAACGAATCAACTAAATTATAAAGCATTCTTAGGGTAGAATGTATATGTCGAAAAAGAGGTTACCTAAATAATACCATTTTTGCAACTTAAATAATATTAAGCAATATAGGTTACAGGTTCTCCATCTTTATTAATATACAGAACGGTTAGGGGTTTCTGCATGTAGTAACAGTTCATAAATATGAAAATAGATGAAAACAAAATTATTCCGAGAACCTTTCAACCCTTACCGAAACACACGAATTATCACTCACTTCCAACAGTCAAAGCTTTCTTTATCATAAGACCCAAAAAGCTTCAAAACCTAAGTATTGCTGTCAACTGAACCTGAACTCGCAATTTCTCTTCTTTTTGAGGTTTAAACCAAACACTACTCTTTACCTCCTAGAATGTAATCAATAAATTTTTGTTCACAGATGATTCCAAAATTCCTTGAGCTCTAAAAGAAAAGTTACATACAGCTATGAGCTGTGTATAATTACAAAATCGTACACATAAATTCACTCAAAACCTGTTCTGAAGTTGCCTATCCTAGGATGTAGTCTTGGTACGTCTGATATCAAATAAATATTTTTCATTTGATAAATGCTCGTCTTGATAGTGTGGCTAATATAAGATCTAAAAACTTCGGCGGATTTTGTTATGAAACGAAAGAAAGAAACGTATTTCCAAAAACCTTCATTAGTCTTTCAAAGTTATTTCCGTTGGTGACAATTTACTTTGGTAAAGTTAATACAGCTGGAAGCATTCGTTTTCGAAAGCTTTTTCTGGTACCATTTGATTCAGTGGATGTCATGGTTGCCTGGTCTACTCCTGATAAGAATGGTAATACTGTTCTTATCTCCTTTGACGATGCTTTGGAGAAAAGTGAGCCTGGGTCTTATAACGCCCGTTCACGTTTTCTTGTGCGACATCTCAATTTTTGTGACACTGACTGGGTACATATCTTCCACATATACAGACAATTTCGAATATTCGAGTTAATAATGTCCTTGAACATTTCTTGTGTATGCTTTTCTCAGGACTTAACAATTAAAAATTAAAAAAAGCAACTCTGGTGGGTTATTATTAAAAAGTATGCAATTCATACAATATTGTCCCTTGTACTTTCTCCGTAACCCTTATCAGATAGTCCTCGATGTTCTGATGGTACCCATCTCAGTTGCTCCACATGGAATGTTATAATAAACTTGTTGAGTGTCAAACCCAATTGTGACTTATCATCAGCAGTTCCTTTTTCTGTCTTACCTCGTCTCAATTGGTCAGTGGTTCCTAACCTTTTTTAGACCATTACCCTTGTGTGCAACCAGATATTAGACAGTACCCCCCAATTTTTCCCATCCACCACTCTCCCACCATGACCAACTTTAGCACCTGACTAAACTTTAGAATGAAAAATAATCTTCATTGAACACTTCTATTTTAAAAATACTGAAAGTTTTGTGGGAATTTTATTAAGTCACAAACTAATGAGTCACTGAGGCAGTTGGTAATGCTTATGTCTAGCAACCATTTTTATATTTGAGTTGTTTTCAGTAAGTGCACATCACAAGTCATGCTCCAGATCCATTCAGTTACTTGTTTTAACAACAATATTATTATTCAGTCCTTGACTTTGCCATTACTTTTTTTATTTTTTTTGCTTTCATGAGTAGTAGGACAAAGAGAGCGTGAGTATGTTTGTTAGTGTGGATTGCCTACATCAGGGATAGGTATGCACTCAGGGGCAAACCTATTGTTCACCTTTCATTGACAGATCATTCGCCTATTTTTCCCCTTTGACAGGTCCTTAACCTATTGTTCTCCCATTCCCTCCCACTCCCACCCACCCCTCAGGAACCATACAACTCACTCCCTCCCCCTCTCCCCTCACTGCTACAGGTACACTTTCAGGTCTGAGTCATTCGAATACCCCCTCTCACTCTTATCAATTTGACTGACTGCTTAATTAAGTTGCTCAATTAATTAACATCTCCCCCTCTAGTAAACTCCCTCACCTCCCACCCTCTCCTAGAAATTGGCGGGAAAAGACTCAGTTGATTGGTCATTTGGAGGGAACTAGATTGCAGTGTATGGAATATTGTTTAAACAATTTAGACAATGTATAGAATATTATTTAATTATTTATGGCAGTGTATGGAATATAGTTTTTTATTTAGTTAAACAATTTGTCCAGAAATCAGTTGCAATATATGGAATATTGCTTAAACAATTTAGACAATGTGTGGAATGTTGTTTATTTAAACAATTTAGGGGATTCAAGCCAGTGTATGGAATATAATTTATTTACTTATTTGAAGAATTTTTCAGGAAATCGGTAATAGTGGGACAACCTTCATGTGGCCCTACTCTTCATTGTTGCCACTACTATAGCCGCCATCTTGGATCCGCCATCTTGAATAAATTTGGCAACAATGCAGTGTGGGGCCGTACGAAGGTTGTCTCACCACTATCATGGTCAAAAATCTGCTTTCACATCTATAAATCTTGAATCCCACATTACTTTTCGACATGTCATGTGTTCTGGTCAGATAGAGAGAAAGAGAGAGAGAGAGAATGAATGATGAAGTAATTTCCAGTGCATTGCGAGTATTAACGGCTCCTTCTCAGATAGGAAAGCTAACTAGTAACAGTGAGGCACTTGCTACAAATCATGCTTCCCCTGCGCTACTACGTTCCCCAGTGACACTCGCTTCAGCTACAGCTCTGTTTAAAATGAACCAAGTTAAAATGTGTTGCTGGATTCCTTAATTCTGAACTGGCAGAAACTGGAAGACTTCATGCCTTTAACGCTTTGTGTCTGACCACTCTAATAATAATTAGTAATAGTGATAATACTGTGTATAGCGCTATAGCAGTTCTTATACGGGGTGTCCCAGGGGGAATGGTCAATATTGAGGGATATGGCAGGAACGATCATTCGAAGCAGAAAAGTCTGGTAAGCATGAGCTACAAAATGTTTGCCTTAAGAGCTACGAGCACTTCTTCATTTTCGATACGGTGAAACAAATCTGTTTTACTGCAAGTTCCTTGCTTGCCATATTTTGAGAGGAGACAGTATGGAGCAAAAGAAGAAAAAAATGTTTAGTACACTTGGGCTTTAGAATGCACGTGTTCAGTAAGAGAGATGTTTTTCACACTAGCACAGATGAACCAGTGTTGATAGTTCGTAAGATATGCACTTTACAGCCCGTGTTTACTGTACTTTTATCCTTGTTTTGGTGCATGCTACCGCCTCTCAAAATATGGAAAGCGACGAGAATGCAGTAGAAGAGGTGTGTTTTACAGTATCGAAGATAAAGAAATGCTGATAGCTCTTAAGGTACGCATTTTAAAGCCTATGTTTACTAGACTTTTCATTGGTGTCATATTCTTGAATATTGACCATTCCTCCTGGGACACCCTGAATACTGTTGTCGTGCTGTGAATTAGTTTATTTGTCTGTTTCTAAGTCAGCAATGAAGCAATTTCTGGTCTATTGAAGAAACAGTCTACAACTAGGAGAAGACACTTTCATGAGGTATTTAGCATTTGTTACATATATGTCTAACTTTTACCATGATCAACATGTGATATGAAGCACAAAGTATGTGTGTAGTTGGTAGACTATATGACAAACCTGTAATCTTCATAATGCCAGTAACTGCGAAAAAAAAATGATTATTGATAACTTACTTAGTTAATATTAAGCTTACAAAATTGTGATAGTGATAAAGACCTTTAAAAAATAGTTTAGTTTCATGACTACATCAAAACCAAACCTTTTTGTTTTTACCCCTCAGAAAATTTCATTTTACCCCTCAGTGGGTAATTACCCCCAGGTTGAGAACGACTGCAGTAGGCGATATCAGCAACACACGCTTGTGCTGTGTCGCTCGAGTGGGGAGTCTCTGTTTCGAGTTTCTTATGGTGGAGGAAATTTTCATCGGCCACAGCTAATGGGAGATTGGGTAAGGTTCCTGATTATCAGATTTTGCGTCATTACCCTGGTTTAAATTGTTAGGTTTCCACAGTGTTTCGTGGAGTGATGTTGCGTGTCTCTGTTAATGAGGACCCGTCCGTCGGATGGAGACGACAACCCCGGCGGTCCCTTTGGTGCTAATCGAGGAGACAGACAGTGTTAAGGCACCAAGTTTTACCCTCTCCCTTCTTACTCTCATCGTCATTATCAAGACAAACACAACACTGACTGCCCACATCGACTCTTCACAGTCACCTACACTGGTCACCGGAGATCGGAATTTTGGAAGAATCCTTCTTTAAACGAGCTAAATCTATCTACAATTTGAACGCGAATCTGAACGGTTTACATCTTCGTGACTGAAACGCCTCATTGTAACATTGCTTTTCTCAGTCTGTTCATATAAATGTCCTAATTTCCGTAATAAATACCTTTTGTGTCCTTTTTATTAACATTTATTCTTTTATTATTAAACAGAACAAGAAGTGTCGCCACGAAAAGAGGTAACAGTGGGTGCCTTTTTCGTTATTATTTATTCCTTTGTTATTAAAAACGATAAGAAGTGTCGCCGTAAATAGACATAACAATAGGCAAGGGTTTTAGTTGCAATTTGCTCACTTGGCTTCCTACCGGATCATACCTCCTTCAAAATCAGCCATAACTGCCGGAGCTAAAACGAGGTTTCGTTATTCTATGTTTCTCTTTCTTTCGGTTTCACTGCGTTCTTGTTGTCCAATGCAGCTAGCAATTCAGTATTGCCAGCCATTGTGGCCGAGCGGTTCTAGGCGCTTCAGTTCGGAACCACGCGGCTGCTACAGTTGCAGGTTCGAATCCTGCCTCGGGCATGGATGTGTGTGATGTCCTTAGGTTAGCTAGGTTTAAGTAGTTCTAAGTCTAGTGCTTACAGCCATGCGAACCATTTTAATTCAGTAGTCCTTTACGTAGCAAATTGAAAAATTACATGAATGCTTTCGAATCCAATGTATTTTCTACTGACGGTAAAACACTTTCATTTCTTGTCACATCACTACAATCAAAAGCACAATGCCCTTTCCAAGATTGTTGGGAAGAAGATTTGTTCACTTCTGACGGCGACAGCGACATCGAATCGAAAATCGTTATTCGCATTCGACTAATGTTAAGCTTTTATTGATGCCTGTGTTGCTTTATGGAAACTGCATACTACTAAGTTAACAGTTTTTCAAGAGATATACGGACGAATCTGTGTCCAGTCGGTCAAGTTTGCGAAAATGTTACTTAAGCGAATGTTACCACGAAGTAGTGACGATCATTTAAAGTAAAAAGATAAAAAGATCTGGATTTCAATCGACAAGCCAACGGATCCTACTGATCATTTTATTGCCAATGTTACTGTTGGGCCATTAGGTCCTTCAGAAGGTGAATAAGCAAAAGCATTCCTGCTTGCAACAGACGATTCAGCTACAAGCATAGTTATTTACTGATTTATTAAAGTTCGTGTGTCCGGAAGAAATTGAGTACGACGACGTACCGCTTTTCATCTCAGACGCTGCACCATAAAAGAGAAAGGCTGGCACAACTTAAAAAATTCTGATATCAAACACCCTTCACACGACATACGTATCACATGGTTTACACAGGGTGTGAGAAGAGGCACAGGGTGTCAGAAGAGGCACGAGGCTTATTTTCGAATGTCGACAGAGTGATTTCCAGTATAAAGAAGGTCTTTGTGGAAACCCGCCCGGATATACGTCTGCCTTAAAGCGTCGCTTTCGGGATGGGGAGATGCACAGGTCTCGGATCGAATCTGCCCCACTGACTAACGTCGAGGGTCTGTGTGCCGGGCGGCCAGCGTTGACGTGGTTTTACGGCGGTTTTCCACATCCATCTAGGTGAATGTCGGGCTGGTATCCAAGCCCCACCTCATTGACACGATTCGCACTCATTTGGACAACTTTCGCTCTCTTTCATGTGGTTAACACTACACACAGACAGATGGAGTACGGACATTCAGTCCCCAGCGGTAATGGGATGGCGACAGGGACTTCATAAACTAACCATGCCAAATCCATTAATAACCACGCCGACGCAGGACAAAGGCACAAGAAAAAGAATTAGATATTTGTGAAAGCCCCGTCAAGAACTCAGACATTTAAAGATATAATCTGCCCCCACAACCTCTGCTAACGAGATGGTGCACACGGATTTTACCGTTAGTTCACTACACTTCAAATTTCTCGGGTATAACTAAGCTGGTCATCGCTCTGGAGGATGAATCATCTTCAGGTGTAGCAGCAAAGAAATTTCTCGAACCTTCGGAAGTGAGAAATGACTTAATTTTCATTAAGGTCGAGTTCAGCTTCCTGCCACGAGTGATCTGCCAGTTTCAAAAAACAGGGCAACCTTTGACGAAGTCAGTGAAAATTGTGGACTATTTAGTGCAAAGATTGGAGAGTATGCAAGGGAAATGGGGTTCATTAGTTAGGGAAAAGTGTAAAATGGTGTTTGAGAAAAATTATGTTCTTGACAAACTTAGAGACATTTCAAAAATTTTACAAGGTGACAACTTTATATCAGCAGAAATAGACCCTACAATAGTTCAATGTCTTAGCTTTGCTCCAATTACCTCCGTAGGTGTTGCAATATCATTTTCTAAGGTGGAGAATGTGTTATCTGACAGGAGACTTAACATGACTGCAGAAAATTTAAGAAAGCACTTGTTTATCATGTGCAACCAATAAGCTGATAAGGCATTGTAATCCATAGGCGTTCTAGAAACTTCTTCATTTTTCTGTTAAGAACAAGTAGCATATTGTTTGAAATTTTTGAGTTACTGTACTTTAAAAAGAAATTTAACACCTATTAGCGTACATATGCTGATTGCATGATTGTCTGAATATTTCAATATAGTAACTAAACATGCATATGTAAGGTTTTTTTGTATTGTATTTAATTGCCTGTTTTACCTATTTGTAACGCCATTTTGCCTGTCAATTTTAACGATTTATAATGCCAAAACTTCCGGTCTGTGGTCATCACGAACAAGTAAGTCACAATTCCTGAGGGTATTTTTGTCTTGTCGTTACAACTACAAGAAAATGTGTTTTTCTCATCAGACGCGTATCGGTTTATTGAGGTAAAGCATCATAACTGGTCAGTAATTAAATATATTTACAGTTTGATTTGTTTTTAGTTCAAAATGATTCCAAGCACTATGGGACTTAACATCTGAGGTTATCAGTCCCCTAGACTTAGAACTACTTAAACCTAACTAACCTAAGGACAGCACACACGTCCATGCCCGAGGCAGGATTCGAACCTGCGACCGTAGCAGCAGCTCGGTTCCGGACTGAAGCGCCTAGAACCGCTCGGCCACAACGGCTGGCTTTGTTTTTAGGATCAATAACAGTTCGTCAACAGTTTGTTGGTTTTTACTTACGGTGATTTCTGCTTGATTTCTCGTCTACATTTTTCTGTTTAGTTTGTCTACCATTGTTCCTTTATTTCCATTTTCATGCTATTTTTTCATAATGGCCAGCACTTTTTGGTAATCAGAAGTGTTTAGGCGGAACCTGTTCAGTCTGTTTAACATTTATCTGAATGCAGCCTGTAACCTATTCTGTGGGTGGTTTGAGGTTGCATTTAAGATTGTGGTTCTTGTATATGTCAGATGTGTGTTTGTGATTGTCTTTTCATATGGTTATGTGTGGAAAGTTGAGTGTGTTTTCTTATTCTTCTTCTATTGTCAATTTTATGCTTCTGTTTACATGATTTATATCTTTGTGTGGTTGCTGTATTCGATTTTTAGGTCAATCTACCATGTCTATTATGTCATCGACGTATCTATAACAGTAGATGAGGTTGTAGCTCTTAGTTGTTATTACGTCTTCAAGTACCAAGTTTTCAATATGATTGATATGAGGAATACCCCAGACCAAGCAATACTGAAACAGGTATGAACACCATAAGAATCAGTAAAGACAGAAGAAACTTCCTTCCTCCCTTTTAACTACAGATCACTGACCATGCTTTACATAAATAAAGCAAAACGCGTCTGGTGAGAAAAACGCGCATTTTCTTGTACTTGTAACGACGGAACGAAAGTACCGTCAGGAATTATAAAGAAACTAAAGGCAATATGGCCACACAAATGAATAATTTAATTAAGACACAATTCCCGCGCTCAAGGAGAGATGCCATTGTCCTCAAGGAAGAAAACATTTCCAGTTTAACTGCCGAACAACCCCTGGGCGGTCCCCAGCGAATAATTCCACACGATTTTAGTTTTTCTCGGGTATGCAAATTTTATATCGGCCGTAAACACTTTTCTATTGTGTACAGTTGCACCCTCGTCGCCATTGCCATTTTTCGCAGTTTGTTAACAGAATGTGATATTTATTAATTGTTGCAAAGCACTGAAATAACTATTTTCCTCTCATCACTTCATTTGGCTGACCTCTGCTGACGAATCTGCAACTTTTGAACCTGAGTCCAACTGAAGACGTACAGTGCTACAGATGCATCACATCTGTGTCATAAAATATTCTAACTGAAGCCTTTGTAATGCAGTTTTATTCATTTTATAGATTAAAGTACTCATGTATGTTCTTTCACAAATATTGAAAAACTTTTGTTGAAATATGCCAATAGTATGTGAATAACTAGCCAGTAGCAGCCAGGGAATTAGATGTTATATGTAGGACCCCCATTCATGTACTGTATATTCAGTACCAGGGAGATTTCGTCAATGGTTTGAGTGAAACAAAGCGTATGTTTTGTGGCATGACATTCTTTTATTTTTATTTTGACGTAATCTGCTAAAGTCCCGCTTTAATTTTTAAACTTATTTGTCTTGTAGATCTGAGGAGGGCCGTCTAATTTCCTTTGAAATTAATGTGACTGTGCCGGACAATAAATTATTTTCAACTCTTCATCTTCTCACAGCATGGCACTTCTTGAAATAACTCTGTCTTTACTTCCATATGTACGCAATTTTGACGCATGATGTCGTTTACATATTGCTCGATTTTCCGAAATTTGTAGACTCACTTTGTAACTAGCGCTGTGTCACATAAATCATCCACCCAGTATGCGCCTTTGAGAGAATACTTTTTTTTTTAGTCATCAGTCTTCTGACTGGTTTGAGCGGCTCGCCACGAATTCCTCTCCGTGCCAACCTCTTCATCTCAGAGCAGCACTTGCAGCTTACGTCCTCAATTATTTACTGGGTGTATTCCAATCTCTGTCTTTCTCTACAGTTTTTACCCTCTATAGCTCCCTCTAGTACCATGGAAGTCATTCCCTCATGTCTTAACAGATGTCCTATTATCCTGCCCCTTGTCCTTACCAGTGTTTTTCACATATTCCTTTCTTCTCCGATTCTGTGTAGAACCTCCTCATTCCTTACCTTATCAGTCCACCTAATTTTCAATATTCGTCGGTAGCATCACATCTCAAATGATTCCATTCTCTTCTTTCCCGGTTTTCCCACAGTCCATATTTGACTACCATATAATGCTGTACTCCAGACGTACATTCTCAGAAATTTCTTCCTCAAATTAAGGCTACTATGTAATCTAAAACGCTGTGTTGGACCAGAATTCGAACGGCAACATTTAGCTTTCGCAGTTATTGCTGTATGAGTAGCACAGTTGGTGGAGTGTTGCCCATGAAAGGGCAAGGCTCTTCCTGGAATCGCGAGACGGCACATGGCAGAAGTTTCACTCTCTGCTTATAATGGTTCTGTTCTCTTGGATATAAAAGTATAAAATTTTTAAATTCTGTGGTGATCTCACCGAATTTATTAGTAGTTTGCTCTTGTTCTTAACAGATACTTTCCCCATCTAGAGTATGATGCTATTTTACTACCAGTGAACAACAAATTCATAAAATTTTTTTCATGCAGTTTTATAAAAGGAGTAGAAAATCGATTAATATTAGTTCTACATAACAAAATACAGGTTTGCGACATTCTATAAAACTGGCAACTGTTTCTGTACTATTACGTAATTTATTTTCATTTAGTTTTGAAACTATTCCATATTCTTGTTCCAATACACATTTACGAAGATTTACCAGATTTCATAGCAACTGTCAACGTGCATCTGAAGTAACGGAATTAAATGACTTTCCATGTGACTTCTGATATTTTCCCGGCGTATTTCTTCTTCTAATAATTTCCGGGTATGCAGCCGGATCCCGTCGACATTCTGCCACGATATTTCGGCCCAGAGACGTCCGGCGATCATCAGGTGAGTACACAACTACTGAAGAGCCCAGGTACAGTCGCGGTATTTATGCCGAATCTCGCGCATGCGAAATGTACTGGCATCCTACAGCGCATGCGTCAGGTGTTGACATGCGCAACATAGCCGAGTTGTACGTGTTGCCCTCGGTGGTGAAAATAAAGGTTCATCTAGTCATTGAGTATCGAATGACACTGTCGATTCCGCTGTGATTGTATAATTTTAATAACAGGATTCCAATTTTTATCCAGCTGAAAGCCGTTGTCACGATTTATAAGATTATTGGCAAGACGTATTTCCACTGATTCCTTGATTACGGAATCCCAAAAACCGGAAACCGGGGCTAAAATTTTTGTTCCATTGTATTCCATTGTATGTCCCAATGAAATACAGTGCTCTGCTACTGCCGATTTTGACGGTGGCCGCAGACGGGTGTATCTTTCATGTTCTACACATCGTTCATGGACAGTTCTTGTCGTCTGGCCAATATATGCAGAGCCACATTCACAGGGAATTTTGTAGACGCCTGCTTTCTTCAGTTGTAAATCGTCTTTAACGGATCCAACCAGGGCCCGATTCTTTGCTGGTGGACGGAAGATAACCTTGATTTTATTTTTCTTTAGTAATCTGCGTCCTCAGTGCGTTGCTTCTTGTCATTCTTCAAAGAGAATGGCTACACTTCTCGCCAAATAAGGAAGGCCATGCGCAACTATCATAACAAGAAGCAACGCACTGAGGACGCAGATGACGACTTTAGATCAACTGCGTTCCTTCCATACGCCGGGAATGTGTCTTCGAAAATAGGCCGATTACTGTTGTGTACTCACCTGATGATGGCCGGACGTCTCTGGGCCGAAATATAGTGGCAGAATGTCGACGGGATCCGGCTGCATACCCGGAAATTATTAGAAGAAAAAATGACTTTCCGTTTCCTCTTTTTAAACGGCACTTGTATAGCACCAAATCGAGAAATATCATGGATATGTAGAGAAACATAAATAAAAGTATTCATGTTAAATTAATTTTGTAATAAACAAGTCATATGTAACTGGTGCTTTGTTGTTGATGTTCAGATTCAAAATTTCTCGATAGAACGACGTACATTCTTGTACAGCCCCAGTCACATTCGATTACATTTATACTATTACCTTGACCAGTATGAAACTTGAAGCTTTTTATATTTTTCACTACATTGTAATTTATGATATTGTATTCGGACCAGTGAGTATCTTTGAAGTGAATGTTGCTTGAGTCACTAACTTTTATGTATTTTCATGTCGTGTTTCATCATTCATCGTGTTTTCGGTAAGGAGAGCTTTGTTTCAGTTGTGTTTGAATTAGTCCTCCTTCTTTATGATGCTCCTTAGGAAATTTTTGGAAAGCTAACACTTTTTATGCCTTTTCGATCAATATTTGTTTTCGTATAAGTGTAAATGCAGTTTGTGTGTCATTATGCTTAGATGGGGCTCCCAAAACCTGATTTCGTAAACCGATTTCACAATACCGTTTCTGGTTGGTCATGTAGACACTTCAGAATCTGTTCTGGAAATCCGTTTCTAGCTGCCAGTTTTCCACTTCCTCAATAGATTTTATCTCGCATGTAAACGCACAACCATTTTTGAGACACGTTTGGATTGTCAGGCTGCGTCTTGTTTTAAAAATATTCGATGGAGTGACGTATTGTGCAGTGAAGGAGAAGCGGAAGTATTGGACTGAGCGTGAAATTGTCCCCCTCAAATATTTAAGTGAAGAGAAACAGCGATATTGTCGACTAAATAGGAAACCGAAGCATCTGTTTTTCAATCGCCATATCTAAATGCGCTAGCAAATCCGCTTCAGACCTTAACATGTAAACATGACAGCGAAAAACTGTTTCCAAAATTCGATTTTCGTCTTTCGGAAGATGTGTCGCACGTAAACGTAGTCTTTATTAGCCGGTTTCGTCTCTAGAGTGTTGCATGTCACTGATATATGGTTGGTCGCTTGATGTGCTGATGTCCTTTATGAATCATTATAAATCGAGTATAATTTCAGAAATTCAAAATGAGATACGGTTGTTTTATGTTGTAAAAATGCACGTGTACTTTGAAGACTTCTTGTTAGGTAATTGATTTCATTCTGTTTTTTTTATCGTTGCCGTTTAGAAAAAAAAATTTGAAAAAAGTTAATAATTTTATTCGATTTTTTGTGAAGTGTCATTGTTTCTAAAACAGAGTCAAAATTCCGATATAGCAGAATTGGCGTGTCAGATAAAAGAGAAAGCCGCAGGTATTTCTAAGGAAGTTCCCGATAGTAGAAACTATATCTGGATTAAATACACACAGCAGTGCTGTCGGCGGATATTCATCGTAATACATCGAATATGCGTAGAACAGTTATCAACATAATGCGCAAATAACAATACAAACTTAGAGAATGAGACAGTGTGTATCGTTCTGCACGACAGAGTAATGTTAAAAGGTATAAGTCACTGACGCTACCGAAGATATCAGCCCTTTCGCTCAATATTTCCGAAATGTGAGACGGTATCGTCGTCGTTGGTCCGTATGTAGCGTGCCTCGCATTCAGGAAATGTCTACCAAAACTATTAGTAGCTTGTCTTGTGCGAAATAATTTCGTAAAAATGGTTCTAAATTACTGCCTAAGACTATGATCATAGAACTGATAGGAAACGATAAGAGTAACCACTGAGAAGCAACGAAAGTCCAAATGTCAGCGCTGAAATCAGTTTCCGCCGAGTTTCATCCTTGTAGTATGTTTATTTCTTTCATGAACCGCGTTCAATATGAACCTGTTAAAAAAATTAATACCTTAGTAGTATCGCCTTCACAAGTGAATACACACGGATACGGAATGACCATTAAATTACGCCGACGTTACCAACTATGTAGTTGGCCTGTGGCCACGTCATTTCTATGACGAATTAACACGCAACTCATTTCTTAGAAGGAAGTTAACGTTCGAATGTAGTGGCTGTTTGATAAAGCAAAGGCCGTGATGACTCGGTGGGGACTTCCGTTTCCATCTCGTTATTGTCTACAATCCTGAGGTACCGTAGTTAACGTACAGCGAGACTGGTATCACGTAGGAGAGGCGATGAATCGCGGACACGGCTTATGGTGACAGTGACAGGTTCACAATTTAGCCGAGAATTCGATTCGTGGAGTAGGCTATGCGCAGAAGCTTAGCTAAAACTAAAGCGTTTTTTAAAATATATATATATATAGTTCCGCCATTTGGCTGTATATATCGATTATTCTACTGTACGATCATGATTCCGGTCTTTGGTTATTTTCAATTACCGGAATATTTGGCATGACGAGACTTCTATAAGCGAAGTCATCATCGAAATATATTTCTCGCTGGTGTAAGACAGAAACACACTGGAGATTTTTGATATGAAAACTGTAGGACAACAGGAACTTACCTGTATGTTCCGTAATTTGACATATTCCGTTCCTGAAGTCGTGAGTTTTTTTACGTTTCAATAATTTTTGGGCCGTATTAAAATTTATAGGGTGTATTTTAACTAAGAATTTACAAGATTTTTAAAATTATTTATGTTTATTAATTACTATCGTGACTTTTACAGTAACTTTAATATCTATACGGAGTTTCCGTTTCTTATGTAACCGTTGTTCCGTTGCAGTTCTGAGCTAAATATTTAGGCACTTACACGGTAAAAATTAGATACTTCAAAATCTCACTCGCAACAGGTCGATGCCTAAAGGAAGAAGAAGAAGAAGAAGGAGAAGGAAGATTAGAAGAAGGAAAACAGGTCTAGCACTGCCTACATGGGTAACTTAGGAGTAGGTATTGTCGGTGTACCGAAGCAGTTGAAATCACTTGATAAAGTCAGCTCTTTCGGTCCAGATAGTATGCAAATTAGGTTCCTTTTCGGAGTATGGTGACACAGTTGTCCCATACTTACCTCGCTCGACGAAGGATCCGAACTAAAGATTGGAAAGTTGCACAGGTCATACCAATACTCAAGAAAGGAAATAGAAATTATCCGATGAATTAAAGACCCATATCACTGATGTCGAATTGCAGTATGAATTAGGAACTTTAGGAACTACTTCGATGCAAACTGTCTATTGAGACGTAGCACGGATTAGGAAACTATCATTCTTGGGAAACACAACTAGCTCTTTATTCGTAAGAAGTAATGAGTGCTCTCTACAGGAGATCAAAAATTGATTCTACATTTTTATGCTTCCAGAGGGCTTTTGACTCTGTTCCTCATAAGCGACTTCTAATCAAATTGTGTGCCTATGGAGTATCGTCTGAGTTGTACGACTGGATTTGTTTTTTCCTGTCAGAAAGGACACAGTTCGTAGTAACTAACGGCAAGTTATTGAGTAAAACAAAAGCAATATCTGGTGTTCCCCAAGGAAGTGTTATAGGCCCTCTGCCATTCCTGATCTACATAAACGATTTAGGAGACAATCTGAGTAGCCTACTTAGATTGTTTGCAGATGCTGCTGTCATTTACCGTCTTGTAAAGTCATAAGGTGAGATTGTGCAAAAAATGATATTTGACTCTAAATAGTCAAACGTATGAAGTCGTTCACATTAGTATTGAAAGGAATCTGCTAATTTTCATTTACACGATAAAACACACATATCTAAAGGCTGTGAATTCAATTAAACACCTATGAATCAGGGATGGCGGTTGTCGATAAAACAACCGTTTTCTGTTATATCATTTTTTTCACCCTAGTATAACGCGACTGTTATAACCGTTCAAAATAACCGGTTTTTGGAATATACGATCTTCAGTTTTCTATTCTTGCTATTGTTGCTGTTGTGGTCTTCCGTCCTGAGACTGGTTTGATGCAGCTCTCAATGCTACTCTATCCTGTACAAGCTTCTTCATCTCACAGTACCTACTGCAACCCACATCCTTCTGAATCTGCTTAGTGTATTCATCTCTTGCTCTCCCTCTACGATTTTTACCCTCCACGCTGCTCTCCAAAGCTAAATTGGTGATCCCTTGATGCCTCAGAACATGTCCTACCAACCGATCCCTTCTTCTAGTCAAGTTGTGCCACAAACTTCTCTTCTCCCCAATCATATTCAATACTTCCTCATTAGTTATGTGATCTACCCATCTAATCTTCAGCATTCTTTTGTAGCACCACATTTCGAAAGCTTCTATTCTCTTCTTGTCCAAACTAGTTATCGTCCATGTTTCACTTCCATACATGGCTGCACTCCATACAAATACTTTCAGAAACGACTTCCTGACACTTAAATCTGTACTCAATGTTAACAAATTTCTCTTCTTCAGAAACGCTTTCCTTGCCATTGCCAGTCTAGATTTTATATCCTCTCTACCTCGACCATCATCAGTTATTTTGCTCGCCAAATAGCAAAAGTCCTTTACTACTTTAAGTGTCTCGTTTCCTAATCTCATTTCCTCAGCATCACCCGATTTAATTCGACTACATTCCATTATCCTTGTTTTGCTTTTGTTGATGTTCATCTTACATCCCCCTTTCAAGACACTGTCCATTCCGTTCAACTGCTCTTCCAAGTCCTTTGCTGTCTCTGACAGTGCTGTGAAAAACATAAGAAATGCTATTATCTGTAATAAAAGTGGAAATCGAAAGACATCTCAATACTTTCGACTCTCTCAGTTTCAAGATATAAAGAATCAAAATACTAAATTAAGTAGACAAATAAAACTTTATCTGCTCACCATTCACTGTTTTCCTCGAAAAGTGGTAAGTGGTTGGCTGACACAAAAATCACCAGTATTCTCCTATTGATTCTAATTTTTTTAAACTCTGCTCGAAAATCATGTTGTAATGGGATTGGTGGATATCGCTATTTGGGCATTACGAATAGTCAGTGCTAAAGGGTGAAAACTGAGATTGAAGAACTCTTTTTTTCGTGTTAATTTGGCTGTTTTCAAGGGCTAGTAGCAGATAATGGCATAGTATGTAGACACAGGCAGCAGATCAGCTCTTCCTATTTTTATTGTATACTGTGAATGAATTGTTGTTAAGTATTTTTATTTATTACTGTTACCATAATGTTCTTCAACTTTTATTATTTCACAGGAATGGCGAGCAAATCTCAAATCTTTTAAAGGTAATGAAGCATCGTACTTCATTGCTATGTCACTTGGTAAAAATGTTTCCGGGCTGTGGTTAATGCCATTCTGCAATGCAGCGGATGTCCGGCAATGACAGCGAGAAAGTACTGTGCAGGATAGGTGGGAGCGAGCCTTGCACACTGCACGTAAAAGCATACTTTAAGCCACGACACACAGCAACAGGAACATTTTCGTCTCAGTAATGCTGTATCTATTCTTATACCATGTGTTTGTTGCTCGTTCCTGTGGGCATTGTTATTAAGATAGCACTGATCGCTTTTCCCATTTTCTCTCATAACGCAAAAGGTTTATTTAAGAACGAAACATTTTAGCACTAATACTGTGGCTATTTAATATTTCATTTTTTTACTCGGTTAATAGCAAAAAAAAAATAAAAAAACACCTGTTATGACCGGGACTAAACAAGTACAACAAATACGAGTTATTCAGAACTACAAAAACAAACAGTGGTGTGCAAAAAATTGTGTTGTGAAAAACGTAAGAAATGCGTAGTGCTGCAGAAAAACTAAAAATTAGACAAAAATTATCAGTGTGCAACGCAGACAAACAACGATGTGCTAGCAGACGGCATTTCCCGATTTAAGCGAAAATCACCATAAGTTCAAATCAACATATTCTTAACGAACTGTTTTTCGATCTAAAAGCAAATGAAAATGTAAGTAGCTTAATTACAGACTGCTGATGATGCTTTATCTCAATAAAGCGAAACGCGTCTGATGAAAAAAAAAAGTCGCACATTTTTGTAGTTGCCGGAACGTGATAAGAACAATTGTGAAGTGCGGCTACCATGGTTGATTACCCTAACTTACTCTGGTTAGACTAGCAGCTTCAAGTTTGGGACCCTGTGATGGTGGTTTACGGAAAAGGTGGATACCGAAGTTTGCATTAGTATTGTCTTTCATCGTTGGACTTCTTTTTAATATTTTTTAGTCATCAGTCCTCTGTCTGGTTCGTGCGGCCCACCACGAATTGCTCACTTGCGGCAATCTGTTAATCTCTGAGGAGATCTTGAACCTTCGGTCCTCAATTATTTGTTGGATGTATTTATGTATTTTAATCTCTGTCTTTGCCTACAGCTTTTACCCTCTACAGCTCATTCCAGTACCATTGGAGTTATTCCGTGGTGTCTTAACACCTGTCGTATCCGTTCTTCTTGTCAGTGTTTTTCGTATGTTCCTCTCGTCGCGGATTGTGTGGAGAAACTCCTCACTCAAAATTAAGTCGACTGATAAGATAAGGACTTTTCTCTCAAAAATTAAACAAAATCTGTAACATTTCTAATTTATACTGGAAAGTCACTAGGAGGGTTTATTTGAATATATATAAGAAATTACAGCCGCTAAATTTAATCGCTATGCATGTTTCCCACATGCACAATGCGTTTTAACGTACTGCCGCGTCTACTATGGCGTGGCACCGTAACTTACACGAAACTATATAGTGTCTCAAAAGGCGAGTTACAAGTTCAGTGTGTTATAGTACCAAAAGTAATTAAGACATTCACACTATATTTGGCTTATGCGGTAGACAAACTCACAAATTTTGCTTGTCTGCGTTCCAGGTTGTCGTGAGTGAAGAATAATGACAACGGTTCAAGTAAAGGCACAAATGTCTACTGGAATGGTTATTAAGATCAAATAGAATTCGCAAGTTTAATGGAACTTCCAAGCACAGTGCAGGAAGCAACCAGCCTCGCAGACGACGATACACTAGTGGTACAGGAATTTTATGCAGACAGGAAGCGTTGGTATGAAGCATCATACCGGATGACCTGGAACAAGTGAAACAGACATCGAAGGGATTGACAGGGGTGGTCCAATTCCCTAGCCTCCTAGGTCGCCCAATATTAGAACGATAGACTTCTTTCTATCGGGTTATGTCAAGTACAGTCTGCCAAACGCCTCACAACCACATCAATGATTAAAGAACCAAATCGTTGCTGCCAGCTTGAATACAGCCTGGATGCTGTGCGTGCCACCAAAGGCGCACATGTTGAAATTGATTGAATGGCATAAAACCATTCTGGGATAGTGTCACATAAGCCAAACATGGTGTTATAACACTTTAAAGTTGTACTGTTCGTTTTGCAACAAGCTGTATTTTGTCTTAGTAAGTAGAAATGACTTCAGTGTAAAGTTTTTTCCCTTTCCTTTTGTTTTGCGTGTATTAGCTCAGAAGACGAGCAATGATTGATCGAAACTACTGAACACTTGTGATATTGTACAGTGACTGTGCCAGTGAAATAAATACTATAAAAAACCTTAATCAGTCGGTTTTCCTCTTAGCACTTATTTCCTTATATTTGCTACTGTTTCTCTGAAAGGAAACGGGAAACATTGTCGGTATTCGTACGAAGAATTCTGCTTTTCTCTACACTCACAAAATATTGGAGAAAATTTTCAATAGGTCTTGTTCTGTCCAACCTCCACTACAGTGCTAATGTAAGCACGCCAGAAATATTCAGAACTCTAGACTATAAGAACTAAATATGATGCCTGTTTCTGTTACGCCTGGAACGCACACCTGGTGGCCAATGTCAGTGGCTCACCTGCCTAGTTGTGATGGTTGCAGTCAGATAAGTTACGTGACGCTGTCTGCTTCGTAGGCTGCCCATTGTAAACGCTGCCCCGTATCTCGCATCTGTCATTTCATGATAATCATTACGCAATGGCTCATTTATATAGTATCTTAGCTGTACACATGCAACAAAATTATCATCAATAAGCACTCGTGAAATGGGTACTTACAAGACATTTGTAGAGAACTGGAAGTGCAGCAATACACTCCTATCGTAAACAACATAAACAGCTGATAACGACCGTGGCGTGTGACTGTATACGTTGCATTATGCGATCATACTGAATTCGACATGCCTGCAGTAACACACACTTTAAAACGGTCTGGAAACTAAATGTAAACCGGTCGTGTAAGTAAGAAACGGCTTGATAGGCAATTGCAGCACACATTTCAAGACACTTAAACGCTTAACGATAAGAAACGTATCAGTCTACTAAAAGATTTCTGCAATGAAAGCATGTAGAAACCTGTTATTTTTCTGATCGACTATTTGAAGTACTCATCACGTCGTGTTTAACCAAATCGTCCAACGCATTCTGATACGTTCGTGCTGGAATTGGGCAATGTATCCGATAACATTATACGGTTTTCTCAAGGAACTTACATGCAGACCGTTGGAAGAAAGACGAATTTGTTTTCACGAGATGCTTTTGGACGGATTATGTGAGACAGACTGAAAAAAATACCCTTGTGCTTTCATAATTTATTTCTCACTATGATCAGGAGAACATAATAGGAAGGATTGAGATGTGTAAACAGTTACGTAGACGGTAACATCTGCAAGAGGAATAATAAGGGGAGTGACAACAGTACCACGCAGTCAAGTTGCCCCTAACTATTGGTTTTGCACAACCCACAACACCTTAGAAAACTATGTGCAGTATTTTCATATTCTGCCTCTTGCTACGCACAAACTGTGAGTCCTATAGAAACAAACGAAGAGGACTTTTTTGTTGGACATTCAATGTAGTTAAATTTTGTAGTAGCATAAGCATTCTCTGGGGACCACTGTTTTCGAATAATTCATGAAAACCGCATCTGTTGACACTTCTGTTCGTTTTTCATGAGTAATGCGAAAACTACCACCTCTAGCGAAAACGTATCCCAGTACAAAATTTAGATACACTACACAAAAAGCCGTGTTCACCTTATCTGCACGACTAATAGTTTTCATGTAGAGATGGAGGAAATATGAACATCTTGCTTGTGTTTTTGGAAGGCGTTATGGGTTGCATAAAACCCATAGATAAGGGCAGCTGAATCACCTGGCATATGCAGATGAGATACAGAAAGGAGAGCACGTTTCTAACTTTCGTTAGTTGTTATGGTTGTTGTGTATCGTTTCAGCACTGCGTTGCTGATATGGCAGACATTTGTCCTCTTCTGGGCATTACACTGTCTTCCATAAACTGCTTTCGTTCGACATGATTTGCAGAGGCTACTTATTTAAACGAAGCCATTTTCTCCCGGCCGTACTTGCTGCAGATCTGTAGTCCCAATTATCTGTTGATCTGAGACATAATTATCACGTGTTTCACAACAATTTGGTAAGGACGACTCTACACTTACGTTTGTTCGTTGATGATTCCGAAGCTTTCTCCATCTTAGGATGTAAAGTAAGGCATGTGCATTACCTTACTCGTCTGCTTCTCTGTATAACTATCTGCTTGTTTTTGTCTCAAAAGTTGCTTCGCTTCAAACGTAAAGTATTTGTAATGGTATCAATGGTATAATCAAGTATGAAGGCCGTTTCGCTAGAGACGGAATGGTAAATAGTTGCAAAAGTCATGTTTTTGCCAATGAGAATCTTGGCGCTACAGTTGTGAAGATCCATCAACATAGACTTTCAGTCAACGTGTGGGCAGGGATACGTACTAGGCCCGCTTATCCTTCCTCCTCGCTTGAATGCACCCGTACACACAGTGTTTATCAGAAACATACCACCCCGATTTCTGGAACATAACCCACTTGTTATTCGTCAACAGACGTGGTTCCAACTTTGTGGAGTTACACCTTACGTTGGATTGAGCTTTGTGAAGCCTGGTTCGGATGTTCCCTGAAAAGTGGATAGTTAGAGAAGGTCCTATTTCGAGGTCAGCACATTCATACGCTCTAACCACACTTGATGTCTTCTGCATTGACGCTGAAGGACGCCATTTTGAACAAATGTTGTAAATGTAGCAGCTTGTGAAATTTGCGCAGGTAAATGGAATTCATTATTTCTCTACCGTAGACTTAGGAATTTCATCTCTCTGACATCAAGTTACACGAGCCGTTATTAGTCCATCAACCGGAGAAATTGTCTATGGGTATTCGAGGGTGTTCAGTGGGAATTCTGTACGTCTTGATATGGTTCGGAAGTTGGGGCCCTCAGTTTGAGCGCTGCAGGAAGCTGATGTGGAAATTGAGTAGGTTTTCACTTTTAGCTTTCGAATTTGTCGTTTCTGGACTACCGTGCCTTACCACAAATTGATACAATTATACCTCTACATCATCTGTGACATCATCACGGAATCACTTTGTATCGTCCGCAGCTCGTGGTCGTGCGGTAGCGTTCTCGCTTCCCACGCCCGGGTTCCCGGGTTCGATTCCCGGCGGTGTCAGGGATTTTCTCTGCCTCGTGATGACTGGGTGTTGTGTGATGTCCTTAGGTTAGTTAAGTTTAAGTAGTTCTAAGTTCTAGGCGACTGATGACCATAGATGTTAAGTCCCATAGTGCTCAGAGCCATCACTTTGTATATAATCGACATGACAGGCAACGTTCGTTGCTTTTCAGTCTACGTGCAGACGAGGTAATTATACACAGGTAGATCACGACGTTAAGAAATTGTTATAAAATGAGGAAAGGCTTGTAAGTGATGAGCACTTGATGCAAAGATTGACAACTGGCTCTCAACAGAAACAAATAAAACTTAGTGAGAGTAAATAAACGAAAAGGTTAGATATTGTTTCGCAGTTGGATCAACAGCCATTTCGCCGGAGTCAATCACAGTCGTACGTATGAGTGTCTGCTGGAGTCATTCGCAGCCGTCGATAATCCAGAAGTGTCTGCAAAGAGAAGTCTGAGGTGGAAAGACCACAAAACGTAATCGCAAGGAAGGCAGCAGTTAGATCCTGAGTTATCTGGGTAAAGAAATGTGAGTCAGCCACGAAGGAAGTTGTATACAAAACTCTCTTTCAACCATTTCTTGAGCATTGTTTGTAGATTGACACTCTTACCAAATCATCGCGCGTTGACTGTCAACGCAGAGATGCTCAACAAACACTGTTGGGAAACACCTCAGGATAGTACATACTCATACCCTAGATTTTAATACAAGTCAAGAAACATATACTTTCTCCGATTTATTTTTACGGTGGAAAATTTATGCAATTTATTTCATTTTTATTTCTGTATCTAAAAAGCTGAAATTTAGTGCTTTTCACTTCACCTGCAATCGATTTTGAAGTCGTAAGTATGTTCAGGCACATGATAAGAAGATAGAAGTACACTTCAAATACTACATCTGCACTTGAGGCGGCTCTGGAGTAATATTACTGCTGTTAAGCCACATTTTCAGAGAATACACTTGCAGATATACTGTACGTGTATTCCAGTACTATCTGAAGATGGAGTCTCTTTTATTCGAAATCTGTTGCAAATAAAATGGGAAGTAATAAAAATACAACAGTTCAGATATAGAAAAGAGAAGGGAATAAAAAGAATATATTTTGGACTGTGAAAATGTTAGCATCTGACGTCCCCAACTGTTCCATCACTTTGAAAGCTACAAGATTCTTCCGTAATGAGCTTGATGGGAAAATTTGAGAAATTAGGGCTTCTAAAGGGGTATGATGACAAAATTTCTTTCCATAGATGAAGTAGGGCCTGTGGAAAATAATTGTGGCACAATATACATATTCTATCTCCTACCTTGCGATGGATTTTATAGTGTAGATGTAGATCTGAGTTACCATCCATCAGCTTCTCTTTAGCCCCATTAGTCGCTTCAAACCAATGCTGAGATGTGAACCTACTAACAAGGGAACCTCCCCATCGCACCCCCCTCAGATTTAGTTATAAGTTGGCACAGGGATAGGCCTTGAAAAACTGGACACAGATCAATCGAGAAAACAGGAAGAAGTTGTGTGGAACTATGAAAAAAAATAAGCAAAATATACAAACTGTGTAGTCCATGCATAAGGTAAGCAATATCAAGGAGCGTGCTAGCTTACGAGCGCCGTGGTCCCGTGGTTAGCGTGAGCAGCTGCGGAACGAGAGGTCCTTAGTTCAAATCTTCTCTCGAGTGAAAACTTCAATTTTTTATTTTCAGATAATTATCAAAGTTCAGGCACTCACACATAATCAACTTCGCTCTCCAAAATTCCAGGACATGTTCAGATTTGCTTGGATATATGCAGGATTTGACGGTCTACGCACGGAAACATTTTAAAACGCAAAAAACATGTTTTGACAGAGCACAGGGAAAACTGTGCGACTGTGAAACTGTTGCATTCATTTGTTGCAGTTTATGTGACAAACTCTCATGTTTTCATCACTTTATTGGGAGTGATTATCACATCCACAAGAAAACCTAAATCGGGCAAGGTAGAAGAATCTTTTTACCCATTCGCCAAGTGTGCAAATTAGGTGGGTCGACAACATATTCCTGTCATGTGACGCACATGCCGTCACCAGTGTCGTATAGAATATATCAGACGTGTTTTCCTGTGGAGGAATCGGTTGACCTATGACCTTGCGATCAAATGTTTTCGGTTCCCATTGGAGAGGCACGTCCTTTCGTTTACTAATCGCACGGTTTTGCGGTGCGGTCGCAAAACACTGACACTAAACTTATTACAGTGAACAGAGACGTCAATAAATGAAAGGACAGATCGTAATTTTGCGAAAATAAAGAAAGTAAAATTTACACTCGAGAGAGGACTCGAACCAAGGACCTCTCGATCCACAGTTGCTCACTCTAACCACGGAACCACGGCGCTCCTCAGCTTAGATTGTCTTTGATGTTGCATATCTCGCACATGGACTACTCAGTTTGTATATTTTGCCTATTTTTTCATAGTACCACAGAACTTCTTCCTGTTTTCTCGATTGATCTGTGTTTAGTTTTTCAAGGCCTATCCACTGTGTCAATTTATAACTAAATCTGAGGGGGGTGCGATGGGGAGGTTCCCTTGTAAGCACGAACGATGGCTCCAAGTGCAAGTAGAGTGTGTGTCTGCCGCTGGCCATCCTGTATCGTGGCAGCAGAGGGCGCTCTTATACCAAAGCCACTGGAAGTGTGGCTCAGCAGGCACAAACCACTGGGTCCGCCAGATCCTGTGTAACCACAATCGGCATCAGACGGAAACTTGCAGTTCTGTTGCCAACAGTGATTCCCCTGGGATAGTATCGATACGCGATACCACAGCTCAGCCACATAGTAGGATGTGTAGTGAAATATATAAGTCACTGTACCTCGGAACTACATAAAGATGTGTGGACTATAGATTTAAGCCTTGTAGAGTATCACGGAATAGGTTAAATTTCTGATATGAAGTGTAGTTTCTGTACATATGTACAGCTGAAATATGTGATGGATTTGGGTTCATGTAAAAATAATTCCATCTAAACTTATCAGCAGTTAGTGTGAGCTATTCTTTCAGTTATGATTATGTACAATACGGCCCGCCGGGGTGGCCAAGCGGTTCTAGGCGCTACAGTCTGGAACCGCGCGACCGCTAAGGTCGCAGGTTCTAATCCTGCCTCGGACATGGATGTGTGCGATGTCCTTAGGTTAATTAGGTTTAAGTAGTTCTAAGTTCTAGGGGACTGATGACCTCAACAGTTAAGTCCCATAGTGCTCAGAGCCATTCGAGCATTTTTTTTTTTTTGTACAATATGTAAACACTGTACAGTCATCCTATCATTAATTCTTGAATAAACAAATGAAAAAAAAGGGGAAAAAATAAATTACCTGCAGTCAACAATGCGCTTACTTTTACATATTCTTCTAAATTTAAAATGAAAAAACGAAACTTCGAAATTATCAAATTGTTACATAAAAGGTACCGAACAAAATTTTATTGCTTAACACTTAATTACATGTCTCATGAGTCGAACTGCGAAATTCGTTTGGTGAAAACATGTTATTTAAACAAATATATCAAAATAATATAGTAAAATATCTCACTAATTTTCGGAAATTTGGAAATTCGTGGTAAAGTGCTATGAGTCGAAACTGGTGTGGTCATCGGTCTCTGCTTACACACTACTTAATCTAACTTAAACTAACTTACGCTAAGGACAACACGCTCACCCATGCTCCAGGGAGGACTCGAACCTCCGACGGGGCCAGCCGCTCGAATCATGGCAAGACGCCTATGACAGCGCGGCAACCCCGCGCGGCCCACTACTTTTCGAACCTTGGTTTATAAATGAGAATTTAATTTAAAAAAGCAGAAACTGTATTTTTTGTTACAATTAGACTGCAGTTTGAAAACATGTCCATATTAATGGTAATTCAGTTTTCTTCAGAAAGTTGTTTGTAGTGGGATATATTTTACCTTCTTGAATGTTCGCACGCGTAACTATATGTTGTACATAAGCAGAAAGCGCGCCAACCGTAGGTGGTTCAGCATGTCAGTTGTTATTTTGACTGCCATGTAGATGTTAAGAATTATTTATGTGAATTTTCCTACAAAAAATTCGAGTATCTGATCTGTGGGCTAAATTTTTAGAAAATGTGTTTAGAAGAAAAATAAAAAAGAATGGATTAGCTGCAAATTAGTGTTCTAATGTCCACCTACAACCCAGGACTTCTTGACAACAAGATTACAAAAGCATCTGTAAACTAATTTCAAGACGTCAGCATAGAAGCGAGTACCTGCATTAAATGTTATTTATAATTTTCACTTTCCAAAAGGACACATCAAGTGCTTAACCCTAGAACATTAAAGGGGGGAATATGTTACATTGTTACTAAACCATCGTAAATTTTACTATTCCATATTTTATTCAAAGGAACTCATAATTGGCCGCGCGGGATTAGCCGAGCGGTCTCAGGCGCTGAGTCATGGAGTGTGCGGCTGGTCCCGGCGGAGGTTCGAGTCCTCCCTCGGGCAGGGGTGTGTGTGTTTGTCCTTAGGATAATGTAGGTTAAGTAGTGTGTAAGCTTAGCGACTGATGGCCTTAGCAGATTAAGTCCCATAAGATTTCACACACATTTCAACTTTTTTTTTTTTTTGAACTCATAATTTATAGTCTATGCACTAGTTAATTACAATTATAAGGTCTCCAGTGGTACGTCATATACAAAATAAGTGCAAAATGTACCGAGTACACATTATACTGACAATGCCAATACGGGAACCTCGATTTGCTACCAAAAACAATCGCAAATTTTACTAGGGTTTGGTAATTCAGCGTTGGGTGGCTGTAATTAATACTAGAGCAGCACTTAAAAGTACTCACATGACATGGGTTCTGAAGAAATGTTAAGCTACATGAAATCATTTGCAGTCCGCAGCTCGTGGTCGTGCGGTAGCGTTCTCGCTTCCCGCGCCTGGGTTCCCGGGTTCGATTCCCGGCGGTGTCAAGGATTTTCTCTGCCTCGTGATGACTGGGTGTTTTGTGATGTCCTTAGGTTAGTTAGGTTTAAGTAGTTCTAAGTTCAAGGGGACTGATGACATCAGGAGTTAAGTCCCATAGTGCTCAGAGCCATTTGAACATTCTGAAATCATTTGTACGTTATGCAGAGGTACACGTTACAATAAATGTAGCTGAATAGGGAAGCGAAATTATAATTGCACTGGTCGTCCAGAGTTTATATATCTCGGGCTCCTAGCGGAAGGTGGACGAGTCAGTACCAGTTTCACGTGCGTATACAGCCCAGAGAGTGAACATAAAAAGTGCGTGAACGGCGGCAGGTGCGTGACGTGTGTACCGGCTGCGGGCGACATTGAGCATACACAGGCAGACGCAGTGGGGCGACCACCGCACTGACTCATTTCGTGGGCCACAGGGCGGCGCTTCCACGCTGAGGACTGTCCGCCGTCTTTTGAATCCCCAGTCACGTCCGTCCAGTAAACACTCTGCATAAGGAGAGGGCCTTGTTTTCACTGACGGCGCGGAGAGAAATGTAAGGCAGCTCAGTTTTCTCATTGTCACTGCCGGGTTAGAGCGTCTCTAGGGAAACCTCTGCCAAACACTGTACAGTGATGGCGAAGCATTTCTGTAAATGTCAATCGGTTGTTATTTAGCAGAAACGTTGTAAAAGGCCATTTACAGTGGCTGACCGTGTGTTATCAGACTTCGAACATGACGCGAACATTTATCTGTTGAAGGACACAGCAGCTGGCGTCACGTTAGATCGGTCAGCTGAACCATATACGCAAACAAAAGAAATATTTCTGGTAGAATATGACAGAAAAATTGAAAAATATTTCGTGGAGTGGATGTTATTTGAGTAATAAAGCCGAACTAAATTTGGACAGTTCTGAAATATACATAACAAAATCTTCTTAGTTAAGTGATTTTTGATGTGGTGGCTCTTAGAAGTCTGCGAATCCGACATACCGCGTGTGGCGTAATATTGTTTACGCATGTAACTTTGTTTATACATCACAATAAGCTTTACTATTTTCCAACTTATTTCTAATTATCATTCACTCAAGTTTACACGTACTGTGCTGTTTATTTACATTAACATTCTTTATTTCCTGCAGGGAAACATGGAGCACGAGCCTGATTATTACGAAGTCTACGTGGCCGTCTGAATGGCCACCTGTTCTTGAGGTTCGTGCAGAGATTTCTACCTGAGTTGCTGGAGAAGGTGCCTTTGGTTGTTCGTAGAGAATGTGGATACAACATGACGGTACACCGCCTCACTTCAGTATGAATGTCCATAACCATTTCAATGGTGGGTTTCCTGATCACTGGATTGAAAGGGGAGGTCCTATTCGACGGCCTGCGAAGTCACCTAACCCGAATCTCCTTGGGTTGGGTTGGGTTGTTTGGGGAAGGAGACCAGACAGCGAGGTTCAAAAATAGTTCAAATGGCTCTGAGCACTATGGGACTTAACTGCTGTGGTCATCAGTCCCCTAGAACTTAGAACTACTTAAACCTAACTAACCTAAGGACATCACACACATCCATGCCCGAGGCAGGATTCGAACCTGCGACCGTAGCGGTCACGCGGTTCCAGAGTGTAGAGCCTAGAACCGCACGGCCACTCCGGCCGGCTCAGACAGCGAGGTCATCGGTCTCATCGGATTAGGGAAGGACGGGGAAGGAAGTCGCAAAGGTTCGGGCATGGATGTGTGTGATGTCCTTAGGTTAGTTAGGTTTAAGTAGTTCTAAGTTCTAGGGGACTGATGACCACAGCAGTTAAGTCCCATAGTGCTCAGAGCCATTTGAACTATTTTTGAACCATCCCGGCATTTGTCTTGAGCGATTTACGGAAATCACGGAAAACCTAAATAAGGATGGCCGGAAGCGGGATTGAACCGTCGTCCTCCCGAATGCGAGTCCAGTGTGAATCTCCTTGATGATTTCCTATGGGGATATGTAAAGTCACTTGTGTATGAGATCCCAGTGGATACGGAGATGGAATTATTTGGCAGAATTGTAGCTGTCTGTGATGTGATTCGAAACACGCAAGGGATATTTGTCTGGGTGCGTCAGAACCTTGTTCGCCGATGTCATGCTTGCATTGAGGTTGATGGGCGTCAGTTTCAGCACATTTTCTAAGACACGGTACAAATAGTACGTTCATTGTATCAGTGATGGTATTTACAGCTACCTGTAACCAATGTAAATAAAAAAGTACACAGTAACGTGGTTTCTTTTTTGGTCATCAGTCTTTTGACTGGTTTGAGGCGGTCCGCCACGAATTCCTCTCCTGTGCCAACCTTATTATCTCAGAGTTGAAATTGCATCCTACCCTCCTCAATTATTTGCTGGATGTATTCCAATCTCTGCCATCCCCTACAGTTTTCGCCCTCTACAGCTCCCTTTAGTACCCTGGAAATCATTCCCTGATGTCTTAACAGATGTCTTATGATCCTGTCCCTTCTCCTTGTCAGTGTTTTCCATATATTCCTTTTCTCTCCGATTCTGCGCAGAACCTCCTCATTCCTTATCTTATCAGTCCACCTATTTTTCAACATTCGCCTGTGGCACCACATCTCAAATGCTTTGATTCTCTTCTGATCCAGTTTTCCCACAGTCCGTCTTTCACTACCATACAATTATGTGCTCCAGGCGTACATTCTCAAATTAAGCCTATGTTTGATAATAGTAGATTTCTCTTGGCCAGGGATGCCCTTTCTGCCAGTGCTAGTCTGCTTTTGATGTCCTCCTTGCTTCATATGTCATTGATTGCTTCGCTGCCTACATAGTAAACTTTCTTAACTTCATATACTCCGTGACCATCAGTTCTCGCTGTTCTCGTTTCAGCTACTTCTCATTACTTTCGTCTTTCTTCGATTTACTCTCAATCCATATTCTGTTCTCACTAGATTGTTCATTTCATGCAGAATATCATGCAGAATATCATGTAATTCTACTTCACTTTCGCTCAGGACGGCAATGTCAACAGCGAATCGTGTCATTAATATCCTTTCATCTTGAATTTTAATTCCACTCCTGAACATCTACGTCCGATTAAATTTTTGCACACTCTTGCGGAAACACCCTGTATACCAAGAAATCTAATTCTGTTCCTCTCATTACCACTTACGTACCGCAGGAAAAAAGCTACACTGCTCCGTACTAGAGAAATTTTGTATCGCGTGCCGTATGGTGTAATGTAGGGCTACATTTCCATTTCTTAGTAACACAGAAAAAATCGTGTTACATCTTGCGTCGAACTCACGTTAGGGATGGCTCTTATCGGTGAAACAACTGGTTTTCGTTTATGTCGGTTTTTTACAACTCCAATTTAATTTATTAAAATCGCTCAAAATAATCGGTTACTGGAATAACTGAGTTTCAATTTTTATTCCTGTTATTTCTCGCAACAAACGTGGAAACAGAACAAAGTCAGAAAATTTTTGACTCTCTCAGTTTCAAGATACATAGAATCAAAATACAAAATTAAATAAGCGAATAAAAGAAACCTTACTCCGTCCATCGTTCGCTGCTTATCTCGCTAAGTGATAAGTGGTTGAATGCTACAAAAAATCATCAGTATTCTCCTACTGATTCTACTTTTCTGTAGCTCTGCTCAAAAATTATGTTTCAACCTAGGCTCACAACACCATTTGCGCATTACGAATAATCAGTGCTAAAGGGTGAAAACTGAGGTGGAAGGACTGTTTTTCGTGTCAATTTGTCCGTTTTCAAAATGGTTCAAATGGCTCTGAGCACTATGGGACTTAACATCCGAGGTCATCAGCCCCCTAGAACTAAGAACTACTTAAACCTAACTAACATAAAGACATCACACACATCCATGCCCGAGGCAGGATTCCAACCTGCAACCGTAGCGGTCGCGCGGTTCCAGACTGTAGCGCCTAGAACCGCTCGGCCACCATGGCCGGCTGTCCGTTTTCAAGGGCTAAGAGAAGATCAAGTCATATTGTGTAGACACAGGCAGCAAATCAGCTACCTTCTTTCTAATAATTTCCGGCTATGCAGCCGGATCCCGTCGACATTCTGCTACGATATTTCGGCCCAGAGACGTCCGGCCATCATCAGGTGAGTACACAACTACTGAAGAGCCCATGTGCAGTCGCGGTATTTATGCCGAATCTCGCGCATGCGAAATGTACTGGCATCCTACAGCGCATGCGTCAGGTGTTGACATGCGCAGCATAGCCGAGTTGTACGTGCTGCCCTCGGTGGTGAAAATAAAGGTTCATATAGTCATTGAGTATCGAATGACACTGCCGATTCCGCTGTGATTGTATGATTTTAATAACAGAATTCCAATTTTTATCCAGCTGAAAGCCGTTGTCACGATTTATAAGATTATTGGCAAGACGTATTTCCACTGATTCCTTGATTACGGAATCCCAAAAACCGGGGCTAAAATTTTTGTTCCATTGTATTCCATTGAATGTCCCAATGAAAATTATACAATCACAGCGGAATCGACAGTGTCATTCGATACTCAATGACTAGATGAACCTTTATTTTCACCACCGAGGGCAGCACGTACAACTCGGCTATGCCGCGCATGTCAACACCTGACGCATACGCTGTAGGATGCCAGTACATTCCGCATGCGCGAGATTCGGCATAAATACCGCGACTGCACCTGGGCTCTTCAGTAGTTGTGTACTCACCTGATGATGGCCGGACGTCTCTGGGCCGAAATATCGTGGCAGAATGTCGACGGGATCCGGCTGCATAGCCGGAAATTATTAGAAGAAGAAATACGCCGGGAAAATTTCAGAAGTCACATCAGCTACCTTCTGTTTTCATCATAAACTGTAAGTGAATTGTTAAGTTTTAAGTTTTCTCTTCATGTGATGTCCCGTGTTTCTTGTGGCTCTTCCCGTTTTTAATATTTTAAAACAAATGGAACATTGTATTTTATTGATACCGACTTCATAAAATACTTCCAGACTAGGGATGGTGCCATTCATGTGATGCAGTTAATGTCCGACGATGACAAGGAGAAACTAGCATATAGGCCAGATGGGGGCGACTCTTGCACACTGCACGTAAGCGCTTGAGGGCTAATAGGCCGCCCCACATGGTGGAAGGCACGTTATTCTCGCAGCAGCGCTGTACCCATTCTCATGCGATGTATTTATCACTCGAATCTGTCGGCATTGTTATTGAAGTATCACCGGTAGCTTTTCCCATTTTATATAATAACACAACATTTCAAATCAATGGGAATTTTACGAATAAAAATTACTCGTTTTCTAAGAAAGGTTTATTTAAAAACTAAATTTTAGTACTGCTGCTATGGATTTTTGATATTTCGTTTCTTTTACCCGGTTATTAGTCAAAAATTAAAAACGCCTGTTTTAACCGAGGGCAAATAAATACTGAAAAATACCATTTATTCAGAATTAAAATACCTGTATCGGTTTTAACCGGTCGGTTTTTCCCATCACAAAATTTAGCTAGTGCGACGTAAAATTCCGACGAGCCAACACGTTAGACGCCGGAAAGAACTGTGATTAAACTGAGCTTATGTTTCACCTGAATCAAGAAACAAAAACTTTCATTGGGGAAAATACTACTATTATCACCGTGACATAAAAAGAAACAATAATAATAATTATGCTGCGCAGGAAAGAAATCTATTCGATGTCGTGTGACTAGGACCTCCCGTCGGGTAGACCGTTCGCCGGGTGCAAGTCTTTCGATTTGACGTCACTTCGGCGACTTGCGCGTCAATGGGGATCAAACGATGATGATTAGGACAACACAACACCCAATCCCTGAGAGGAGAAAATCTCCGACCCAGGCGGAAATCGAACCCGCGCCCTTAGGACTGACATTCTGTCGCGCTGACCACTATTTTTTTGTTATTTTTTTGCATTTTGTTCGTTGTTGTGTTTGGTCGTTGCGGACGCCAGATGACATCCGCTCAAGTTCGTTGTTGATCTTTTCACTCAGTTTTTTTATTACGGAGGCCAAGCAGCTGTCTGATCGAACACGCTGAGTTACCGTGCCGGCTGACCACTCAACTACCGGGTGCGGACAGGAAAGAAATGAAATCCACGGAATGCAATTTGTAATCTACTGGAACAAAATTTAAAAAAACTTGGTCTCGTTTTTTTTTAGAAAATGAAGGAAGACTAGTCTTTAACGTCCCGCCGACAGTGCGGTCATTCAAAGGAACCATCCCGGCATTTGTCCGGAGTGATTTGGGGAAATCACGAAAAAAGTATATTTGGATGACCGGACGGGGATTGGGGATTTGAGCAGTCATTCTTTCGAAATGCGAGTCCATTATGCTAACAACAGCGCTACGTCGCTAAGTCTCGGTTTTAACAAACACGCACAAACTTTCTTAAATAGTCACTACTGTCAGTTAATCTGAGAAGCAAAGAAGGAAGATTTGGGTTTAACATCTCGTCGAGAACGGTGCATGAGAGATGGAGTCCCCTGTATTGAATTATGGGTTATTATCAATGACAATCAAGTTTATGTTTTAAATTCCTCAAAAACTGTAGAAAAATTAGGGTGATGCCTTCAAAACGATAGGCAGCCATGTAAATTTCGACTGGCTGTATTGATACACCGGAGGCCAATAAAGAAATAAGTAAAAAACTTTCAGTGTACTGATAATTACATTATTGCCATTGCATATTATGTTAAATGTACGATTCTTTTAACAGGACATGCAAGTAGGCGATTTAGATATTAATCGTTCTTAAATACTTTTCTTTACAAACATTTCCGCTTAACACTGATTTTTTACTTGCTAATTCCAACTGCTGATCATTTCGTAAAGTGAGCTGAAATATTGTGCGACCTCTGTCTTTCACCATGGGCGGATAATGTTGTCGTCGCTTTCCTGTTAAGTTAGTCAGTCAGTTGCTGCCGTATGGCACATCCTTCAATGTTTCTTCCCATCCATATCGGTTATGTTTAACATGCAACGAAAAAAGATTCATACAGTAAGTTTTTTGTCTCAATTTCTTAATTCTATTGAATTTGTAAATATAAATAGCTAAATCTTACGTTATGTACGTGTGCGACCAGAAAAAAATATTAGCATCGTCTGGGAAAAACGAAACTCAGTTACTTTCATCCAAAAAATCACAAGAAACGTGACACAATATCATCAGACATTTGCGATATTACAGCTCACGTACAAGATGAGAACTATACCATTGGCTTAAAAAACTGAGAAAATAGCATTATCTTGCACCTGCTGAAATCAATTGGCATCTCTTACACAACTACACTGGGTCGAAACGTCGATTCCGTACGTATTCCAGCCTGCAACAGCCAAGGGCCACATACTCGTGAGGAAGGGGGGCGGTCCCCCTACCCTAGCTCTTAGAGAAAGGCAAAAATACAATTTACATGGATATTTTTCTTTCGCAACATGGTTTAAAAGTCGGTATTACGTACGTTCTTGACAGGGTTGGCACTGGAACTTTCATATGGCTGCTTTCAAGTCGCCGTTCATCTTTCAAAACATTTAAAATCATATTCTCAGGTCTTGCCCCCCCCCCCCCCCTCCGCGTCCCCGCAAACTATCGTATGCGTTTTTTATAGTACAAGAGCTATTCGGGAAGCGAGGTCAGACCGATGGGAAAATGAAAACCACTATGAAACTCAAAAATGTTTTATTTCCAACAGTTAGCTACACCTTCCAGTTACTTCTCTACATAGTCACCGCTCCGATTCAGACATCTGTTTAGCGTTCTACCAACCTTCCAATACCCTCGTCACAGAAGGACGCGGCCTGTGCTTCCCACCAATTCTCTACGCTGGTCTACAGCTAGTTGTCTGTGCCAAAATGTTGCGTCATAGCCAGCGGTTCATGTGAGCAGAGATGAAACTCAGGGGGAGCCAAATTATGGGCTGTATTGCGGATGATGAGACAGTTGCCATAGTAAATCTGCAGGAGCATCTTCATTGCCTCTGCAAAGTGCGGCAGAGAATTGTTATGAAGAAAGAAACCGTAACAGTTGTATTATGTGGGCTGCATGGCATCAAGCGAAATCTCTCACCAGACCCTCATGCTTAGGGAGATACAATTTTCTAGGCACCTTTCCGTGTTCACTTTGCGCTCAAAACTGAAAGGAGCGACGTGTTGCGATCTACGGGAATACTAGAGACACTGCCCAACACATCTGTGCAAAGCTTCATCAGATTTTTACTGTGATTTCCATTTGGAACCCGACAGGACCTTACTTTTCAAATAGCTCCCGTATTATTTTTAATTACTAGTTTTCTGTAAGATGATTGCTACAGTTAACAAGTTGAACTAAAATTTTTCCGAAGTCTTGCTAGTGCCTTTTCTGATAACAGTCACGTGTGGTTTGTTTGAAACAGAGAAAGGTGAATACTACCCGTCCTGACTAAGGCGGTGGCCCGTTACTATGTTATCGCCTCGTCTTCCACCAGCATTTGTATCGCTACAACGACGAATCCAGTATTGTAGGATGGATTCTTTCAAGACAGAGCGGCAAGCAATGAGATTTTACCACCGAAGTGCCCACCGTAATGTCAGTTTGACGATGAATGCTTTTATCGAAAAGCCGAAAGTCTCCTGAAGCGACTGCACAGTACTTCTACGTTGTTGCAGCAATGGAGAGAAATACCATCTCGTGAAAAGGGCATTACTTTTCACTCCCTCGTACTGCATCAGCTGGCAGTTCCTAGTCGTACCTATGTCCCTATCAAAAATTGTTTCTTAACAGTTGTTCTTTTTAAATGTTGCTGAGATCTGTTTTCAATTAGTATTATTAAAAATCATGCGAGTGTCAAAAAGTGTAATTCATAAAATATGGTTGGTGCGAGTTTGTATTGCGTTTTCCGAAAAAGTAACTCGCTGTAGCGATGCGAATGGTTAACGTGAAGTTAGGAAGAAAAAAAAATGACGACATCTGGAATGCAGTGCGGACAGTCTTTTTTAGCTGGATGCTCTGTCGCCAATGCCCGAGGGATAGCACTTCCACATGTGGTATTCAACAGGTTCTTAATATCTTTAAGCCTCATTTTCTCGAAAATGCTTGGGAAGCACATTGTATTAGAACAGCATTTGTTACATCGAAGTACGAACTACAGTCGTGCGAAATATGAGAAAAATCGGTGATTCATAGGATGTATATTTGCCTTCTCATATTGGAAAAGTCGTTTGTTTTGGTCCTCTGTAGCACTATTCTGGCATTTTGGCGTGGACAGTTTTTCTACTAAAAGATGCCATTGCCGTTGGGGATAGATTACCACCACAGGTCCCATGGAGGCCCAAGTGAACGTTCCTCATAGTATAATACTGCCCCCAAGGGCAGTGTCCATGACGTGGTGCATGTTTCGAAGAGCCGTTCGCCTGGATGACGGGGTACCTGGATGTGACCATAGATGTGGTGTAACGAGAAACTCCTTTCTTCTAACCAGGTGACACGTTTCCACTGATGCATGGTCTAATTTTGATGATACAGTGCCGAAATCCAATCAGGTAATGGACGATGTCACTAGCTAAACATGGAAACACAAGAGGTTCGTCTGCTGCTAAGTCCCACGTTATTCAATATGTGCTGAACACTGAGCTCCGAAACAGTTGACCGTGCATCAGCACTGTATCCTGTTGTCAGATTTGCCGAAAATCGGCGCCTATCCAGCTTTACAGAACAGAGAAGGCAAGCCTCCGACCTCGATATTCTGTGATGAGGGGTGCACGTCCAACACCTTGTCGCATACTCGTGGTTTCACTATCAGTCAAACACTTTCCGTATATTCTGATGACAGTAGCACGCAGGAAGCCAACCAGATTAGGTTAGATTAGATTAGATTAATATTAGTTCCATGGATCATGAATACGATATTTCGTAATGATGTGGAACGAGTCAAGTTTTCCAGTACATGACATAATTAAGTTAATTTAACAACATACTTAAGTTAATATAACAACTTTTTTATTTTTTTGTGTTTTTATTTTATTTTATTTTTTATATTTTTTTAATATTTTTTTCTTTTTTTTCTTAATTTATATCTAAAAATTCCTCTATGGAGTAGAAGGAGTTGTCATTCAGAAATCCTTTTAATTTCTTCTTAAATACTTGTTGGTTATCTGTCAGACTTTTGATACTATTTGGTAAGTGACCAAAGACTTTAATGCCAGTATAATTCATCCCTTTCTGTGCCAAAGTTAGATTTAATCTTGAATAGTGAAGATCATCCTTTCTCCTAGTATTGTAGTTATGCACACTGCTATTACTTTTGAATTGGGTTTGGTTGTTAATAACAAATTTCATAAGAGAGTATATACACTGAGAAGCTACTGTGAATATCCATAGATCCTTAAATAAATGTCTGCAGGATGATCTTGGGTGGACTCCAGCTATTATTCTGATTACACGCTTTTGTGCAATAAATACTTTATTCCTCAGTGATGAATTACCCCACAAAACTCAGCCAGCCACCAAACGCTTGAAATCTAGACGCAGTTTTCTCAGAGCAACCGGAGATTTTAGCGATCAACCTGGATCTAGGGTGGAGAGATGGAAGCGGTTGGGAGAAGGGCACTGGATGGAACCAAAGGAAGAATTGGCACCAGGTTGCGGTGAGGATTGGGTGGTCTGGAGACCACTAAACAGGCTACGTACCAACACTGCACGGTCAAGAGATAACCTTCTGAATTGGGGATATTCTACTACATCTAATCTCTGCGACTGTGGAGAGGTGCAGACGACCCAGCACATGTATAACTGCCCTGAATGTCCTTCACACTGCACTTTAGAGGATCTGATGTTGGCAACCCCAAATGCTGTCGACGTAGCCCACTTATGGGCCAAATGCCTATAACATTTTGTTTCTGTGCACACATATTTGTATATATATTTAGATATATTTTCATATGCCTGTAATTAATTTTTTTTTCTGTGTGCTATTCATTTTTTTATATTCCTGTATCCATGGTGCTTCTGACACGAATAAAAAAAAACAACCCAAAATATGATGCCATATGAAGGCAATGAGTGAAAATAGGCGTAGTAAGCTAATTAACTAAGATGTTTATCACCAAAATTTGCAATGACCCTTATTGCATAAGTAGCTGAACTCAAACGTTTCAGCAGATCATCAATGTGTTTCTTCCAATTTAATCGCTCATCAATGGACACGCCTAAAAATTTGGAATATTCCACCTTAGCTATATGCTTCTGATTAAGGTCTATATTTATTAATGGCGTCATACCATTCACTGTACGGAACTGTATGTACTGTGTCTTATCAAAATTCAGTGAGAGTCCATTTACAAGGAACCACTTAGTAATTTTCTAAAAGACAGTATTGACAATTTCATCAGTTAATTCTTGTTTGTCTGGTGTGATTACTATACTTGTATCATCAGCAAAGAGAACTAACTTTGCCTCTTCATGAATATAGAATGGCAAGTCATTAATATATATTAAGAACAACAAAGGACCCAAGACTGACCCTTGTGGAACCCCATTCTGGATAGTTCCCCAGTTTGAGGAATGTGCTGATCTCTGCATATTATGAGAACTACTTATTTCAACTTTCTGCACTCTTCCAGTTAGGTACGAATTAAACCATTTGTACACTGTCCCACTCATGCCACACTACTTGAGCTTGTCTAGCAGAATTTCATGATTTACGCAATCAAAAGCCTTTGAGAGATCACAAAAAATCCCAATGGGTGGTGTTCGGTTATTCAGATCATTCAAAATTTGATTGGTGAAAGCATATATGGCATTTTCTGTTGAAAAACCTTTCTGGAAACCAAACTGACATTTTGTTAGTACTTCATTTTTACAGATACGTGAAGCTACTCTTGAATGCATTACTTTCTCAAAATTTTTGGATAAAGCTGTTAGAAGGGAGATTGGACGGTAATTGTTGACATCAGATCTATCCCCCTTTTTATGCAAAGGTATAACAATAGAATATTTCAGTCTATCAGGGAAAATGCCCTGTTCCAGAGAGCTATTACACAGGTGGCTGAGAATCTTACTTATCTGTTGAGAACAAGCTTTTAGTATTTTGCTGGAAATGCCATCAATTCCATGTGAGTTTTTGCTTTTAAGCAAGTTTATTATTTTCCTAATTTCAGAGGGAGAAGTGGGTGAGATTTCAATTGTATCAAATTGCGTAGGTATGGCCTCTTCCATTAACAGCCTAGCATCTTCTAATGAACACCTGGATCCTACTATATCCATAACATTTAGAAAATGATTATTAAAAATATTTTCAACTTCTGACTTTTTGTTCGTAAAATTTTCATTCAATTTGATGGTAATACTGTCTTCCTGTGCTCTTTGTTGACCTGTTTCTCTTTTAATAATATTCCAAATTGTTTTAATTTTATTATCAGAGTTGCTGATTTCAGACATGATACACATACTTCTAGATTTTTTAATAACTTTTCTTAATACAACACAGTAGTTTTTATAATGTTTGATAGTTTCTGGGTCACTACTCTTTCTTGCTGTCAGATACATTTCCCTTTTCCGGTTACAAGATATTTTTATACCCTTAGTAAGCCATAGTTTGTTACAAGATTTCTTCATTGCCAAGATACTCGTTCGCAGGCGCTGGGCCATAACAATCAGCCCCATATTTAAGTCCCAAAAGTCAGAGGATTTTCACATTGTCAACCGTATCGTCGCTAGATTCATTCCCCATTTGTCTCTGCTCTGCTTATATACTTTGCTTATGACTTCAGGTGCCCGCAGTGCCATCAGGCTGAATTCAGTCTCGTGATGGGAGGTGGTCATGGGCTCATCAGTGTATTTTGCAGGAACTTTTCACTTTCCACCGAATTTCAAAAATGAGCACCAAACTGTGTTGTATTGTCCAGAGATCGTGGTGCCACAGCAAAGCCGGTAGCGTGAATCGATACCATAGTGTTAATGAACGCTCGCTGCAGTTTGCAACAATCCTGTAGACCACGCTCTCCTCCATTGCCGCAGCGCCCTCACGCTGAGGTCAAATAGCTTTGAGCATCCAAGAACCTGGCCAGTTCATGACCTCGTCTGAAGGACTCAGCACATAGTATGGGACAAATTGGATAGCGCATGTTTGTGATAGACTTGTTCACTGCATAAGAACAGTTGTTCAGTAGTGCACCAAGTTATATTTGCTAGTCTACGACAGTTTGGAATTATGCAATACTAATGTGGCAAAGAAGTGTGTCAAAGTTAAGTAAATGTTTTATTTATTAGTGTAATAAAGTGAACTAATATTTCATGTGTTCTAGTTTGATGAACCTTCTCCCAGAGCAATCACAGAACCAACAGTTGTGCGTGGACGAAAGTAATTTCGCCTGATCACAACAAGTGTGTTTTAAATTCCCATCTCACACTCTTGAGGACACGAGGGACGGAATACGTATCACGTTGGAGAGGAACTGTTGTCCTGAGAACTACCTTTTCTTGTTAAAAATACAATCAAAGTGTTCCATTTTCTCGCAACAACTGGATGAAAGAGTGGTTATAATTTACTACGGCCCCAGTAATTATTACGTCCAGTTATTTAATTTTGTTACATTGCGGACTCTGACGGACAAATAAAATATATGGTATTAGAATGTTACCTTAAACTTATAACATTTAGCACTATCACCGAAGTAGTAAGCTGGTCAAGAATGAAGTTATTACCATATTCGCAGTAAATCGGTAAAAACTAGAGTAGAAGTCATTAGGAGAAGATCGGTTGGAAACCGACAAAGCATTTTCAAAATTATTGACTATAAATAATACTGTGATACGTTAGTTAATATTTTCGATGCCATAACAATGTACGTTCGTTGACTTTGTATATTTCTATAGCCTTTGCATTTTGGTAGTTTAAATTTTTTGAGGATTCTATCGGCAATGAAATTGTAATGTGTTAAAAAAATCTTTTTCTTGAAAAAATGTTTTGATTGGTTCATAAGTAATTGTAAACTTGTCCTTCAGCTCACTTAGTTTGTCAATGACAACTTGTTCTTTGTTAAAATCTGCTCCTCGCTGCAAACTCGTGGATCCAGCTATCCTCAGCCTTAGTCTTCATTCTTTACTTGAAATCATCGTAAAAGTCTGTATCCGGCTTCATTTTCGTCTTACTGGACCGATGCTTTGCTGTGATTATGGTTATGGAGACACTGTCTTACTGTCCTTTGTTTTCAGTTACTCTGCGTAGTTTCATACTAGATTTAAGAAGTTATCTTCACTCAGACGCATCAGCTGGCTATCTAAATTTTTAATGTGATCGGACAATTCCATTTACTATTCGTAACTGAATTTTCTCGGTAAAGAAGCTTAGTATTTCCTAAAACAGGTTTTATGACAAACTCTTTGTCTTCCCATGAAGCTTGTGCTGTCACCGCCAGACGCCACACTTGCTAGGTGGTAGCCTTTAAATCGGCCGCGGTCCGTTAGTATACGTACTCCCTAGCACTCGCCCCAGTTGTACAGCCGACTTTTCTAGCGATGGTTTACTGACTACATACGCTCTCATTTGCAGAGACGGCAGTTTAGCATAGCCTTCAGCTACGTCATTTGCTACGACCTGGCAAGGCGCCATATCCAGTTACTATGTCTTCTGAACAGATAATATTGTGACTCATGTACCGTCAAGAGCGTCGTTCATCATTAGTGGATTAAAGTTAAATATCAAACTAGCTACGTACGCTTTCTAAATTCTAATTCCTTGTCATGTTCCAGACCTCACGTCAGTATAGTCCTTCCCTGCTCACGCCAGCCTGCGTGAGCTAAAAGGCGTCCATTTCGGCCTCCTCTAGTAACACGGTGTTGGCTCTTCTGCCAACACAACAAAGCTTATCACCTAATGTGCGTCTTGGTTCTCATTTCAGGAAGTATAGTGTCCCATTTGAAATATTCAAGCCGATGTATTTGAAGCAAGTAATAATAGGACTGTGAATAATATTATATGTACATAAACGACAAATTAATTATGAAAACGTATTAAATTAGCTTCAAACAAAGGCTACATTTATTGCATTGTAACAAAAAGACATTATTTATATTAGATGAGATCGTAGTGCATAACGTTCTCGAAACTAACATTATTATCTTTGTCATTACATATAATAGAAAAAAGATATTTATAATCACTTCGAGTCAGATCATTTCTTCTGTTATATGTCAGGTACGCATTTGTTCTCTTTGTTCTCGTACGTAACGAATAATTCAAGTGTGTATTCTGTGCTTAGTGGAAATATAT